>NW_024371593.1:0-600000 GCF_014805655.1 Passer montanus
AAGCCAGGACAGTGACAAAATGAACTACTTCATTTCGGGATGTGGAAAATAACATTTTACCAGCATGCTTAGTTTTTTTTCCTACTAGTTTGGTGTATTTTTTGGTGTTATTTTTATGTCAGTAGAATTTAATGTATGTCCTTTGCAGATTGAAAAATCTGGAGTTTTAAAAACAGATTTCTTCCTCCTTCGTGTTAATTAAACCACTCACTCCTTATTTTATTTGAGCTTCCAGTAGTTTTAATTTCTATTATTTGTTTTTGTTTTCCAGGTCAGATGTACAGTTGCTTGTAAGTATCATTCTGTTGCTTGGTGGTTTTTGTTTTTTTTTTGGTTTGTTTGTTTAATATAACTCTCCTTATCTTAGTTGGTTTTAAGAAAGATGAAGCAGTATCAGCAAAGTATTTTAATAAAAAAAGCTTCCTAGAGAGAATTTTTAGAAACAGCAGTTAAAAATATATATTCAGTTATTTTAGTGACTGTAATACCTACAATGCATTTTGGGATATTTAAAAATATAAATCTGTATTTGAATCCCTTTGCCTTTTCAGTTTGTAGAGAGTTATGGTAAAATCTAGTGCAAGTATAATGTGCTTAGAAAGATGGGAAAATACACTTAAAGGCAATAAAAACCAAACAAACCCCATAAACAGAAGACACAAAAGTGATGCCTTTAAATAATTTCTGAAGTGAAAATCAGTTTAGAAATGCTGTACTGGCCAAGGTGACATGTTTTCATGTGGCAGAAATTTCTGCAAGTGTGTGCAAATAAGTTCTACCTTAATACTGAACATCAGATTTAAATGAGTTAGTCTCTAAATTTTAGGGTCTGAATCAATGCTTTCTATGCTTTGGTCTCTAAAATTGATGTAATATTTTTGGTTCTAGATATAGAGCCATCTCCCTTACTGGTGGGAGCATTGTGGAAATATGAGAGGGGAAGAGGGGAATATGCTTGGAGGGAGAGACAAAATTGCTATGCCAGGTTAAACAAAATTTCTGATAATACATTAAGAAAACACACACATGGAGTGTGCCTGCAAGTTGTTTTAACTGCTTTCAAACAAAACTGTACTGAAAAGAGAAGTCGTAATAGCTTTCATCCAAACCATGTGTAGAGTCAGTGGATGGCTGAAATAATGTGGCAGTCACTTGAATCTAGTTCAAATAATCTCACAAAAGTTAAGAGGTAAAACCAGAAAAAAGTGGTAAAACCAGGAAATGTGCACTGAGGTTTCTGTAGAACTGGAAAAACAGAAGTGGCTGAGGGTCTGTGCATGATATCTGTAACTGGCTGTACTTCTGCAAATGGGAAGTTCAGGGGTATTGTAAAGACAGAGTTTTGTGTTCTTTCAGGCACTGAGGATTGCAGCTCAAAAAATGCAACTGCAGAACCAGCAACCAGTAATAATGATGATTTATCAGTAAACTCTGCAAGTGGGAACAGAACCTCTGCAGGTGGAAGAGTGGTCGGGGCTGCATCACTAGCTGATGAGACAAGAGGTGATCTAAGCACTGTAACACGTTTGTGGTTTGCAATGTGACTGAGATGGGAGTCTTTGGGCTGTTTTGCACTTCTATATCATGACTGCACTAGTTCAGCATTGCAAGGGCATGAATCCAGCTGCTTTGCTGCAGAAGAGAATGAGGCCAAGAAATGCATCTGCACACCTGACTGGGAGTGCAGTTCCATGCTGTGATTGCAGCATGGCCTTGGAATAGTTTTATCCATGCTAGACTCAGAGTCCCTTCCCTGCTTGTTATGGCTTTTTAGGTTACAGGTTAGTTCAACTCACTGTGATACAGAGATTTAAAATGCATAAGTGATAGGGTACAGCAGCTCTCCTCTGCCTAGCAGAGAACATTCTGTGTCACAAATGTACAGGACAGGTGTGTGAATCTTGCAGCTAGAAAGGCTCCTCTATTTGGGATATCCACTTTAGGAAAAAAAATGACGGCATGTTGTGTGTCCCAGTCTTTGTCAGCACACTGCCTAAAGCTCACAGCTGAGGCAGCACAGAAATCACTGCTGCACCTAGACAGCTTTACTGCTTGAGGTGAAGGGAAGCTTGAGGAGTTGGAGTAGATAACAGACCTTGCAAGTGTGCCTTGCAGTAGAGAAAGGTGGCATGATTGTTTTCCCAGGCTGATTTTTGTTTAACAGAGAGTGGATATGGCAGGGAGGAGAGTGCTGTATGTGCTTGTTGGTCAGCAAATATTCTTGTAACTTATTTTTTTTTTCTCTTTTCATAGGATCCAGCGTGATTTATAACCTCACAGCAGAATCCATTGGTGTGACTAATGTCACCTTAAAATGGATGGTGAATGACAGTGGTTCTGAACACTACACGTACAGGATAGAGGTTGTAAATGGTGCAAGTGATACACCTGAGAAGATTGTAACATCCAGTGAAAACAGAGCAGAAATTACTGAGTTAAACCCTGGGACACCATACAACTTCACAGTATTTGCTGTAGCAGCTGATAATGAGATAGAAGGAGAGACCATACCCCTGTATACAAGTAAGTCACAGTTTTTTGCATCCCAGTTGCTGCTGGTCTGTGCTTTGCTGTGCAGGACAGGGCTCTGCCCACCTGCCTGAGGTTGTAGTTTAATAGGATCCTTACCTGGGCCAGATGCTAAAAATGAGTGGTTCATGTATATGAGAAACATAGCCTTGATTTATTTATTTGCTTATTAAACACCAAACTCCCTCTAATCTCCCAACATAAACCAAAAAATCCTCCACAACAACTAAACCAAAGACCAACCAATAAACCAAACTGAAATTGCCTGCATTGCCAACCATACCCATCCCTTTCCTGTCCATCTTTCTGGATTCCCTGGGAGTTCTGCTTCAATGATGACCAAAGCTTTTCCTTTGGAGTGTCAAAGAGAGGTAAATGCAACTCAGAATGGCTTGTCTTCAGTCCTCTCTTAGCTGCCCAGTGGTGCAACAGCCTCCAGGAATGCCTGGTGATGATGTTGGGGTGCTCCTGCACTCTGGCCCATGAGTGGTGTGAAGGAAATGAAGGCCTGGTGTGGCTGTGTTTCTTGTTTCCATGTCTGTGAGCAGCTGTTGTTGCAGGTTAACAAGTTGTTGCTTTGCCTTTCACAGGGCCCAGCCCAGTTCTTGATCTCAAGGCAGAATCCATTGGTGCAGCTTCTGTCACCTTAATATGGGTGGTGAATGACAGCGCTTCTGACACCTACGCATACAGGATAGAGTTTGTAAATGGTACAAACAGTACTGTGAACCTGACATCCAATGAAACCAGAGCAGAAATTACTGAGTTAATCCCTGGGACACCGTACAGCTTCACAGTATTTGCTGTAGCAGCTGATAATAAGACAGAAGGGGAAGGAATTTCCATATTCCTGTATACAAGTAAGTCACAAGTTTTTTTCATCCCTATTGCTGCTGGTCTGTGCCTTGCTGTGCAGGACACGACTCTGCCCACCTGCCTGAAGTTGTAATTTAATAGGAGCCTTACCTGGACCAGGTCATAATAGGAGCCTTTAATAGGAGCCTTACCTGCTAAAAATGCGTGGTTCATATAGCCTTGATTCACAGCATCTGCTGTAGCAGCTGATAATGGGACAGGAGGAGAAGGAAGGTCCACAGGCCGCTGTACAAGTAAGGAAATGGTGGAGAGCTCAAAGCTCTTCCTGACTGCTTGAGGGCTAAAATGTAATGTTGTTGTGTCTCTAGATCTGATGTCTTATTGCTGGAGCCTAGTCTAGAATGTCTAATAAGCAGTGGGGTCTTTAGGTGTGGAAGAAATACATCCTTGGTTTTAAAAAGAAAATCCAGGCAAACATAATCCACCCTGCTTTCTCTCCATCTTTGTCCTCATATCTCTTCATATGGGAGATAATTTCTTATCACAAATAGTGAGCCAGCTAGGTAGGAGGCCCTCCTAGAGTTGGTGTTTTTTTAATAGAGTCAGACTCATGGGACATAGTAGGTGTCTGACTTGGCTATGGCAATCATTAAGTGACTAAGTTTAAAATTTACAGTGTAATGAATGAAAAGAGACAGCAGAGTTGCTCTCCTGGAGTCCAGGAAAGTTTAAGCTGTTCAGACCACTACTTAGCAGCCTACCCTGGGAATTTGCTTTTCAGGGCTTAGGAATCCACGTGTGCTGTTCAGTGTTTAAAGCTGCCTTTTAGAAGCACAGGAACAGGCAGATTCACTATGTCAAAAGTCAAGCAATTGGGGCAGAAAACCAGCTTTGGTGAACAGGGAACTCCTTGTGGAGCTCCAAAGCATGAAGAAATTGCATGAGCTCTGAAAGTGAGGTCAGGCCTCTCAGGGGGATTACAGAGCTGTGGTTTGTCTATGCATGAGGAAGACACCAAGGGCCAGAGCCCAATTACGGTTGAAACTGGCCAGTGCGGTTTCAGATAACAAGAAAGGCTTTTTGAAGTACATTGATAGCAAGGGGAGGTCTAAAGAAAACATTGGATTGATCCTTGTTGAAGATGGTCACCTGCCTAATAGGGATGAAGAAAAAGCATTCAATGTGTCAGTTTTTGGTGACGCTGATAAACCTTGGTGTGCCTGATCCCCAGAGCTGGAGGCCCATGAGAGCTGGGACAGTGGCTTTCCCCTTGTGGCCACTGGAACTGTGAGGGACCACCTGTATCAGCTGAATGTTCACAAGTCCATGGGGCCTGTTGGGATTCATCCCTGAGTGCAGAAGGATCTCACTGGTGTTACACAGGACCCCTCTCCATCAGCTACCAAAGGCCTTGGGAGCCCGGGGAGGTCTCTGCCAGCCACTGTTATTCCTATTTACTAGAAGGGTGGGAGGAAAGACCCAGGAACCTGCAGGCCTGCTAGACCAACCTCAGTTCGTGGAAAAATTATGGAGGAGATTGTACTGAATACTGTTAAAAGGTATTTAAAAACAATGCAGTCATCAGGTGCCATCAACATGGGTCACAAAGGGAAAATCCCATTTAATTAATTCAATCTTTTTATGGTAAGGTCACCCACCTGGTGTGGAAGGGAAGGTGGTGAATGTAGTTTTTCTTCATTTTAGTGGGATTTTTAGTACTGTCCACAGCATCCTTCTGGACAAGTTGTCCAGCTGTGAGATGAGGGGGTTCGTGGTGTGCTGGGTGCAGAGCTGGCTGCAGGGCAGGGCTCCCAGGGTTCCAGTGAATGGGGCTGTGTCTGGATGGTGAGCAGCCACCAGTGCTGTCCTTAGGGCTCAATCCTAGGGCTGCTCAACATATTTATCAAAGGTATGGATGAAGGAGTTGAATGTGTACTGGGTGCAGTTCTGGGCCCCACAATGGAAGAAGGATGTGAAGGTTCCTGAATGCCTATAGAGGAGGGCAAGAAAGGTGGTGCAAGGGCTGGAGTGCCTGTCCTGTAAGAAGCAGCTAAGGGCTTTGAGCTTATCTAGTTGGGATAAAAGGAGGCTGAGGTGTGGCTTCATTGTTCTCCTCAGCTTCCTGACAAGGGAAGATGCAGAGGGAGAGGCTGATCTCTATTCTCTGGTGTCCAGGGATATGATGAGTGGGAGTAGTTCAAAGCTGCCTCAGGGGAGGTTTAGGCTTGACATTAGGAAGCATTTCTTCAGTAACAGAGGATTCAAACACTGCAATAAGCTTCCTAAAGGGATGGTCAGTGCCAAGCCCTTCTGTGTTTGAGACACTTGGACAATATGCTCAGTAATAACCTTTAACTTTTGGTGAGGCATAAGGTGGGTCAGGTACTTGGATGAGGGTAGTTGTAGGTCTCTTCTAAGTAAATATTCCATTCCACTCTATGGCTTTCCTGCCCACCTCTGGATTCCCAAGGGAAGCCTTAGGAGTTCAATCACTGTAATGGCCTGTGCTTATGTTTTGGGGTGTCAAAGGGAGATGATTGCCCCTAAGAATGATTTTTCTTCGGTTCTCTTTTAGCTGCCCAGTGAAGCCCTGGTGTGGCTGTGTTTTTGTGCCCATGTCTATGAGCACCTTTTCTTGCAGGCTGACAGGTTGTTCTCTTGCCTTTCGCAGGGCCCAGCCCAGTTCTTGATCTTGAGGCAGAATCCATTGATGTGACTAATGTCACCTTAATATGGGTGGTGAATGACAGCGCTTCTGACACCTACGCATACAGGATAGAGTTTGTAAATGGTACAAACAGTACTGTGAACCTGACATCCAATGAAAACAGAGCAGAAATTACTGAGTTAATCCCTGGGACGCCATACAACTTCACAGTATTTGCTGTAGCAGCTGATAATAAGACAGAAGGACAAGGAATTCCCATATTCCTGTATACAAGTAAGTCACAAGTTTTTTTCATCCCTGTTGCTGCTGGTGTGTGCCTTGCTGTGCAGGACAGGGCTCTGCCCACCTGCCTGAGATTGTAATTTAATAGAATTCTTACCTGGGCCAGATGCTAAAAATGAGTGGTTCATGTATATGAGAAACATAGCCTTGATTTATTTATTTGCTTATTAAACACCAAACTCCCTCTAATCTCCCAACATAAACCAAAAAATCCTCCACAACAACTAAACCAAAGACCAACCAATAAACCAAACTGAAATTGCCTGCATTGCCAACCATACCCATCCCTTTCCTGTCCATCTTTCTGGATTCCCTGGGAGTTCTGCTTCAATGATGACCAAAGCTTCTCCTTTGGAGTGTCAAAGGGAGGTAAATGCAACTCAGAATGGCTTGTCTTCAGTCCTCTCTTAGCTGCCCAGTGGTGCAACAGCCTCCAGGAATGCCTGGTGATGATGTTGGGGTGCTCCTGCACTCTGGCCCATGAGTGGTGTGAAGGAAATGAAGGCCTGGTGTGGCTGTGTTTCTTGTTTCCATGTCTGTGAGCAGCTGTTGTTGCAGGTTAACAAGTTGTTGCTTTGCCTTTCACAGGGCCCAGCCCAGTTCTTGATCTCAAGGCAGAATCCATTGGTGCAGCTTCTGTCACCTTAATATGGGTGGTGAATGACAGCGCTTCTGACACCTACACGTACAGGACAGAGGTTGTAAATGGTATAAATGCTACTGTGAAGAACCTGACATCCAATGAAACCAGAGCAGAAATTACTGAGTTAATCCCTGGGACACCGTACAGCTTCACAGTATTTGCTGTAGCAGCTGATAATGTGACAGAAGGAGAAGGAGTGTCCATACCCCTGTATACAAGTAAGGAAATGGTGCCTCCAGTTTCAAGTAACTATGCTGTTTGTACCAAATTGCTCTGCTTTCTTACTTTGGGTTTCCAGATTTGTCCTGGGTTTTTTTATGACCTTGCTTTTTTGCTCCAGATATTTACATGCATGAATGCAGCAGTCTTTGAAAAAGGACTGAAATTGTCTGTGCTTGCATGTGCCTCCTGTAAATCAGTTATTTCATCAGCATGTCTACTCCAGACTATGTTGAGATCCAGCTGCTACACAGCATGACTTCCCCATGACACTTGAGGGCTGAGTAGACCCCTCACACACCTCTGGGAGTGGGTTGCCACAGCTTGTACCAAAAGAAGTGGTGTGCAGGGTTGTGGTGCCATCATCACCAGGGCTTTTATTTCTTAAAAATATTTTTGATCTCTTTGCAGTGTCTGAGGCCTGAGGTTCCTGTGGGCTTTGACTGACTCGCTTCCTAGGGTTGCATTATCAAGTGTGGTGCCAGTCCTGTTGGCTTTTTGCCAGGGCACCTTTTTCCCAGAATAGATACATGGGTTAGGAGTAGACACTACTTCTGTGTGTAGCTCAGAAATGCAAAGAGAACAGGCACTGTCCCTACCAAGCAGTTTGGAGGAATGTGTCCTGGAGCTGCTACTGAGTCGATAAAATTGTCTAAGCTGCCTGAAGTGAGTTTTATCTGTGTGGAGCTGGTGCTGAGTCAGGCTTGCAGACAGAGCCCCCTAAGGTATACCAGCTGTTGGACCTGTTCAAGCAGCCCATTTCTTTTTCCTGGTATTAGGAGATTTTAGGCTGAAGGTTTCAAATTCAGACTAATGAGCACAATTTTGAGTTAACCGACCAAGATCAGCTTGGACTGTTTCCTACCCTGATTTCCATTTGTTTCTCTGTCTGGAAAACCACTGTGGAAACAAGTAATTGTTGCATAAGAACTGAAATTGAGTATTCCCCAAAGCTCCTATGACCTTTCCAGAGATGCCTCAGTGTGAATGCCAGAAACAGGGAAGTGACACTTTGTCCAAGTGATGCTCATTCTGTGTGGAATAGGGAAATATGGTTGTGGCTCTTCTTTTTTTTCTTTTTTTTTGACAGGTTGTTGCTTTGCCTTTTACAGGGCCCAGCCCAGTTCTTGATCTCAAGGCAGAATCCATCGGTGCAGCTTTTGTCACCTTAATATGGGTGGTGAATGACAGCGCTTCTGATACCTACACGTACAGGATAGAGGTTGTAAAGTTAGATTAGACCTTTAGGCTGAAGGTCTCAAATTCAGACTAATGGGCACAATTTTGAGTTAACCGACCAAGATCAGCTTGGACTGTTTCCTACCCTGATTTCCATTTGTTTCTCTGTCTGGAAAACCACTGTGGAAACAAGTAATTGTTGCATAAGAACTGAAATTGAGTATTCCCCAAAGCTCCTATGACCTTTCCAGAGATGCCTCAGTGTGAATGCCAGAAACAGGGAAGTGACACTTTGTCCAAGTGATGCTCATTCTGTGTGGAATAGGGAAATATGGTTGTGGCTCTTCTTCTTTTTCTTTTTTTTTTGACAGGTTGTTGCTTTGCCTTTTACAGGGCCCAGCCCAGTTCTTGATCTCAAGGCAGAATCCATTGGTGCAGCTTCTGTCACCTTAATATGGGTGGTGAATGACAGCGCTTCTGCCACCTACATGTACAGGATAGAGGTTGTAAATGGTATAAATGGTACTGTGAAGAACCTGACATCCAATGAAACCAGAGCAGAAATTACTGAGTTAATCCCTGGGACACCATACAGCTTCACAGTATTTGCTGTAGCAGCTGATAATAAGACAGAAGGAGAAGGAGAGACCATACCCCTGTGTACAAGTAAGTCACAGTTTCCTGTTGCTGCTGGTCTGTGCTTTGCTGTGCAGCATGAGGCTCTGCCCACCCACCCAAGGGTTGTGATTTAAGACCGTTGCAGGCAGGGGTGATGATTCCATCCTGGAGCTGGAGATGGCCAATCTCCAAGTATTGGATGTTAGTGTAAATGCAGAATTGCCCAGGTAGAATGCTGTTAGTAAAGCTTGATGTCAGCCAAGAAAAGAGATCTTCCCTGAACACTGGTCTTTTGTAAATTTGGCAAAGGGGTATTTGCATTTGTTTCCTAGTGTATGGGGGCCTGAGAGTCTCATTTTAAGGGGCTCCCACAAAGAGCATTTTATATCGGCTGGATCTGTGTGATTTTGGGGCATATAGCTGCCATCGTGGTGCAGCCAGGAGATTGATTCAGGCAGTGCTAGATCAGGACAACTCCTTTGGCCATCCAGTACCTTGCCATGTTGAGTATTAAAAGTCTTGATATGTAGTGTTGGAGGGACCATTTTGGAGCTGGCTTCCAAGGCAGTAGCCCACCCTGATCTTTCCACACATTGCCTTTGAAGGAAAATGGATGAATGTTCTTGTCGTTTGTTTCTTCCTGAAATGTGCCTGCTGACCAGTCAATGCCCAAAAATGTCCCCTGTGCTGTCTGTCTGTAATGGCTAATTGCCCTCTTTAAAGATGCAGAAAGAATAGGTGGCTGGAGACAGTGTCTCCACAAGGTCTGGAGATAGTTTCTCTTCTGTGGGAGTGAAGTGCAGGGCATGAGGATTGGAGCAGAGTTTCTGGTTTATCACAAGTCTTCCTCTAGTGATATTTCATCTTCCTTGTATTTTGCTGAACAGAGTAGTGCTACTGGCATCTTTCCCCTCCGCTGTTCTCTCCTTGTTGCCTACCTTTTTGCCAGGTGAAACCCTGCAAGTGGTGGCACTGGGAAGGCCTGTGCCCCTCTTGTCTTTGCCTGTGAAAGGAAAATGAGTCATGCTTGAGATGGCTCATCTCAATTTCCTGCTACCCTATTAATGCCAAAGCTTCCAGGAATGCCTGGTGATGTTGTTGGGGTGCTCCTGCTGGCCCATGAGTGGTGTGAGGGAAATGAAGGCCTGGTGTGGCTGTGTTTCTTGTTTCCATGTCTGTGAGCAGCTGTTGTTGCAGGTTAACAAGTTGTTGCTTTGCCTTTCACAGGGCCCAGCCCAGTTCTTGCTGTTGAGGCAGAATCCATTGGTACAACTTCTGTCACCTTAATATGGGTGGTGAATGATAGCGCTTCTGACACCTACACATACAGGATAGAGGTTGTAAATGGTACAAACAGTACTGTGAAGAACCTAACATCCCGTGAAACCAGAGCAGAAATTACTGAGTTAATCCCTGGGACACCATACAGCTTCACAGTATTTGCTGTAGCAGCTGATAACACAGAAGGAGAAGGAGTGTCCATATTCCTGTATACAAGTAAGTCACTGTTTCCTGCATGGCTGTGGTGGTCTGTGCTTTGCTGTGCACCACAGGGCTCTACCCACCTGCACATGGCCTGAAATTTAATAGTGTTGCTGGCAGAGTTGCTGTGCTTTGCCTGCCTGCAGTCAAAGATATTTGTGTGAAAGAGACATAGCCTTCTTTGAAAAACCAGAGTAAAACAAACACTTCTAAAACAATGATTGTTGAAGTTGGTTACCAAGGCCTGTGTCACAGTGGACTCTTCTCAAGAACTTTCTCAGTGGCCTGGGATTTTTGTGGGTGCATCCGTTACCTTCACTTCTTGGAGGATCGGGGCCTTGGAACATTCTTTTAAGGACTCCCATATAGGAATGCTGTAATCTGGGGCCTTGTGGCTGATGCAGAATGAACTGTAGATAACACTGGCTCAGGAGTGCATTCATGGCATGACTTATGCAAGCTGCTCCTTTGCCACCTTTCATCACCTCTGTTCCTCTTTCAGTGATATTTGAAGTTCCTTACCTTTTGCTGTACACATATGGACCACTATCTCCTTTTCCAGTCCCCCTCATTGTATCTCTCCTGACCAGCATCTCTGAATTTCTGAGCAAAATCCTGGGAGCTGTGGCATTTTAATGATGTCTTCTGCTTTAGAGTGTCAAAGGGAGATGAATGCCACTCAAGGTTATATTCCATCAGTTCTGTCTTAGCTCCCCAGTGGTGCAACAGCCTCCAGGAATGTCTGGTGTTGTTGTTGGGGTGCTCCTGCACTCTGGCCCATGAGTGGTGTGAAGGAAATGAAGGCCTGGTGTGGCTGTTTCTTATTTCCATGCCTGTGAGCAGCTGTTGTTGCAGGTTAACAAGTTGTTGCTTTGCCTTTCACAGGGCCCAGCCCAGTTCTTGCTGTTGAGGTAGAATCCATCGGTGCGACTAATGTCACCTTAAAGTGGGTGGTGAATGACAGCGCTTCTGACACCTACACGTACAGGATAGAGGTTGTAAGTGGTACATTTGTGAAGAACCTGACATCCAGTGAAACCAGAGCAGAAATTACTGAGTTAAACCCTGGGACTCCATAGAGCTTCACAGTATTTGCTGTAGCAGCTGATAATATGACAGAAGGAGAAGGAGTGTCCATATTCCTGTATACATGTAAGTCATGGTTTGTCACATCCATTTTCCTAGTGGCCTGTGCTTTGCTGTGGAGCACAGGGCTCTGCCTACCTGCCCTGGGTTTGAAATACAATATTATGTTAGGCAGAAGTGCTGCACACAGCCTACCTGGACTCAGCAGTGGTAATGTGTGGAAGGGGGGGTCTGTGCAGGAGTTTTGTTGTCCTCTGTTTCCTCTGGGTGAAGCCCTCAGGCTGTCATTTGGAAGGCCTCCCACAGAGTGTGCATCATGCCTGGGAAATTTCCCCCTTTGGAGGGCCTGTGGATGCAGCCAGTCTTGGGCAGCATGGGATGGTGTGGCTGTCAGCCCTGCTGCTTTTAGGAGAAGGTTGAGCTACTTCTGTGTTCCTCATGTTAGGCATTGTGACTTTTCCTCCTTTTTGTGATCATGTGCTGCCTTGTCCTTTCCTTTGTTTTATCCCATTTTGACTGACGTGAAATTAATCTGGCTCAGAGCTCCTGAGTGGGTTTTCCAAAGGGGATCTGGGATGAACTTGCAGAGTTGCTGATACTGTCAAAAAGTGCTGCTTGGCTGAGTTTCTGGAGTCTTCTTGTGACTTTCACAGAGCCTAGCATTTTTTTCCTTAGCAGAGTAGAGTATGCTGGCCTTTGAAATTTCCCATGGAGCACTGATGATACTTCATCTAACTGTTCCTACAGGATAGAGATCAAAAGTCATGACTCCTCTAGAAACCAGGCATCCATTGTCACCAAGTGTCAGAGGTGTTCCAGGGCTTGTGTGTAATCTCCTATAATTTCACCGTATTTGTAGGAGTAGCCAACAGTGTTAATGAAGAAAAATAAATATTTATAAATTGCAGTAGAAGTAAGTCCCAGTCACTCACATCTCTTCTCACTAGATCTGTTTCTTCTGGTACACAATTGTGCTTCTCCTTAATTTCTTAAAATAACACCCCTTCTAACAACAAAGTCATTTAATAGATGAGTCTGTAACCCCTGTATTGGTTTTTGAAAGTACCAAATACTTCCTTACCAAGAGAGAAAATAAATTTGGTGTGTATTGTAATTGTTGGTTTATAAGTGTTTTGGTCCTGAAGGCCAAGTTTTACGAGATGTTTAGTTTAGGGGAACCTTTCTTCTCAGTCTTCCTGCTACATTACTTTTTAAGTGTCTTTCTGTATCTGGTCATAAGGTTGCAGTTTTTATACTATGTCCTAGAAGACTCTCACTCAAACTGACTTGATATAGTTCCTGCTTTTAAGGATGGCTACTGCTGTGCTCTTAATGGACAGAGATTAAACTGATTTTCTTATTTGTTGGCCACTAAGAGTTTTACATAATTATAGAGGGATTTAGTGGCAGTCTACATACTACTCTAAAAATGTTCTTAGAGTAATACATTAAAGGGTTGAACAGTATTTTGAAAATGTTGCTGATCTTGATAGGTACTCAGCCTAAATTTTCTCAGTAACCCTGTCTGTAGAGGAGGTAAAGAACACAGAATAAGTCTGTGTATTGTGTTGAATAGTTGTTTTCCTCATAGGGTAACAAGTCCTTGTGTAGGTAGTAAGTGCCACGAAGGCTTCTTTTTAAAGGGGGAAGGGAATACTGAACTTTTACAAGCATTTATACACATAACATACAAATACACAGCTTTTTCTAAGGGCAAGGTTTGATCTTACTCCTCCTTTTTTGTTATTCTTTTTTTCTTTTGGCAGTAACTGTCTCAGTGGATTCACTTCAGTGTGAGCCAGTGGCCAAGCAGCCTTTCCTAATGCTGAAGTGGAAATGTCCTTTTGGTAACAACTCTGGCTTCAGAATCAAAATATATAATATAAGTACTTCTGAGGTAGTAAAAGAAGACTCAGCTCCACCCTGCACAGTCGAAGGCTTTGAGCAAACCTTAAAAATACTACATTTAAATTTTTTCAGCACTTACAATGTTACTATCATAACACTTTCAAATGGCTCTGAAAGCTCTCCAGTGGACAAGTTGTGTCACACCGGCATTACTGGTAAGCATTAAGATCTGAGAATGAAAGATTCTTGTAGGACAAAAATATGAACTTCATAATTGCAGAATACCAGACTTGGTATGCACTACAGTATCAGCCTGCAGGGTATTAATACAACACTATATTAATTCATAGTCTAATGTGATGCACAATAAATATGCATTATGTGAACAGTGTTGCTATCACAGCCTTTTCTTGTTTGGAAAACTTTTATCAGTGCCTAATGTACTAAAAAATGTTTTGTTGGCAGACCCACCTCCTCCAACTGAAGTTCCTTCAGTCAAGGTCGTCAGTCACAGCTCGTTGTCTGTTGAATTCTCTGATTTTGATTCACTGAATGGTCCATTGGAAGCCTATGCAATAATGATTACAACAGAAGATCAAAGTAAGATGTTTATGATATTATCATGTAGCTGAAACAGTTTACCAGGCAGCATTATGTTTTACGCTCTAAATAGGTGTTAAGCAGATAAAGAAAAGGGAGACTGAGAATTTTCAATCACTTTTCAGAAATCATGAGGCAGATACCTTGCTTGAAGTCAGGTCACTCGTTGTTTTCAGAAGGTGCCTGTTTTCGCTCAGTCTTTTCCTGCCTGACTTATCTTTGTACCTAAATCTCTTATGTGTTGCCTTTGTGCTGTTGCCACCTTGATTTGCCAGTGATTCCTTTCCCCAAGATTGTATAGTGTCCTTTCTTTCCCCACAGAATAATTTTCAGACCAGCTAATGGAAACAGCTTTGGAGTATGAAATATTTTTCCCCCTTTCCTCTTCAGCTGAAAGATTCCTGCAGTAAGGTCGTAAAAGGAAAAGAGCTTTTTTCCTGATTTTACCCAAAACACTTTAACTTAGAGAGGTGGGATGTGGGTGGAAGGCTTAAATATCATTGACAGCAGTAATGGAAGTTAAATTCCATGGAAAACTAGAGAACTGAGAAATGTCTCTGATAGGTGAATGTCTAGTGATAAAACACTAAATTAAGGAACTTAGTTTTGTAGCATAGGTTCCACTTGAAAAACTGTTCATTTTTGCCAGTGCACTGGAGGAATAAGGCACCTGATGGAGACAGTTTCTGCTAAGTGGGAGTTGACATTCATGCTTATCCTTTGTTACAACACTGGAAATTAATTTTGCAGGATTTTGATTCTAGATCTTCCTTCAGTGGTTTTCCATGCAATATACATCCAAGAAATGCATCTTTGTGTGATTATATATGTATATATATAAATAATGTTACATATATCAGTGCAGAAAATTCCTGTTTTTCACATGCCTACTCAGCTGCCCCAGAACTGCTGATTTCAATGCCAGTCTCTTGCCTGCAGCTCTGCTTGTAACTTCAGCCAGTCCTGGTTAGTCACAAGATCTGGTGTATTCTTCTGTGTGGTTTAGATTGGAAGGTATTCAGGGAGGAATTTGTAGGATGTGACTGAGAGAAATAAGGGAGGAAGGTTGCCCACATCTGTAATTTACAGTGAGTGCTTCGATGGGAGCAGAAGACAAGCATCTCTTCAGCTTTATTGTTGAAATAGCACAAATATTCTTGAGATGTGTTTCTCTGTTCTAAACCAGTCATGGTTACCTTTAGGATAGACAGAGAGGACTTTATTCTGTTGTGTAAGAAATACACAATGCTTTATTTTGTTGTCTAAGGCTGTTTGAAATGTAGGGTGTTATTCAAGGCATCTACGAGGAGCTGCAGGTATAACCAGGGATGTACATCCTGTTGGACTTGAAACTAGGGACAAGACAGGACATAATACATCTCAGGTAGTATTAAACACCCATTTCTGGGCTGCTAAGTTATTTTCAACCTCATCTGCTTTTAATGAGACCAAGTTAGTGCTCTGGAAGAGCTGTCTTCCACCCTGTTGCTGCAGAGTCGCAGCTGGGGAGAGCTTTTCTGCTGGTGGTAGATCACCCCTTGTCTGCCCAGCTCTAGAAAACTTACCAAAGCTTTTCCACCTTTCAGAGCCTCCTGCAAGGCTTCTCCTTTTTAAAGGTATTCAGTATGATACCCACCTTTTAGCTTTGTAAAGGTAGTCAGTAGAGAGCAAACTTCTGTCAAATGAGTGAGATTGTTTGTCCTGCCTCAGCACTGGGAATAATGTGTCAGTTGGCTTGCTCTTGAGTTGTTGGGACAACTGGTAAGTTGAGTTTATTATTACCTCTTAGGTTACATGTGCCTCAACTGTGTAATTGCCTCAAGGTTCTAGAGTTTGTCTACTGTAAGAACAGACACTGTAAAGTGGTGCTGTTCTGCAAATGGTGTCCTGCTGGTCACTGTGGTAGCCTGTTCTTATTCTTCTGAAGGGGAAATTGTTCTGATCATTGTTTTGTCTGTGTGTGACAGTGCTTGTCTGTGTCAAGGAAAGCAGAAATTACTTCTTTCATCTCTTACCATTCAGGTGTGAGATGTCTTGTAGGATAGAACAAGGAACAAGGTCAGGACAAGTTTAGTGTCACCCTGAATGAGCCTGATGCTGTTTGGGTAGCACAAATACTGATGGATTTTTTTCTACACCATTTGCATTTTACTCTCTACATACAGGAGCAGATAGAACACATATGGATAAAGCTGACTTGGCTGGTGAAGTCTGTCCATGAGGGTGCCTGGTTCCAGCACTCATGTACCTTTATTCAGAAGCTCCTATACACGCTAGAAGTAAAACCAATAGCAAATGAAAGTAAATAACACTGGGGAGAGGTGCTGCAGTAGATTGCACTGCAGTAGAAGAGGTTTCTGAGATTATCTGTTGCTCTCAGCCTTTCATTCCAAGCAGTACTTGTGGAAGAATGACAACTGTAGTTAATGTGACCATCTCAGCCACTGTGCCAATTGATACAAAACCAGGGGATGAATTATATCCATGTTCTTGTTGTTTTCCTGAAGGTTCTGAGTCTTTGAAGTCTAAATTGAACAACACATACAGAGATTTCAAGAAGAAGATGACAACTGCCTATGTTACGTATGTCATAAAAACAGAGCAGTCAGAATCGCATTCTTCCCGTTCTCAGAGTGATAAAAACATCATTAACGTAGGCAAGGGAAACACAGTGTATGGCTATGAAAACGGACCGTTGATCCCTCTTCGTTCATACAGGTATTTATTTCAAACCATTCTTTTGTTAAGTTTTCTGCTGTTCAAATCTAAAAGATTGCAGATCTTCTAAAGGCTGCTAAAACCTTGTAATGTACCTGGTTTTGTTTTTTTCTTATTCCTTCCTTTTCAACAGGGCATGTGTTGCAGGTTTCACTAATATAACCTTTACGGACAACGTGATTGAGGGGGAAGATAGTTATGTATCATTTTCACCCTGTTCTGAGCCAGTCTTACTGCCACAGGATCCAGGTATAGTTAATGTCAGATGTAGGACTGGTGGCTTGGCACATACACAGCGTGTGGAGGTTCCTTAATTTCATAAGTTTCATAATATCAAAACACCCATTGGTTTCTCTGTATGAACTGTTTCTAGCTTTGCAATGGCACTGCTCTGTAAATTCGTACCTTGCTAGTTCTGCAGGTAATCCCTTTTTTGCATGTGGGATTCCACTGCAGGAGTAGCCAAAAGCCATGGCATGCTAAAAGGGATTGGATGACACAGTGAGACTTTAGTGTAGTAACAAGTGGCAGATAGCAACTGATGGTCTCACAGTACTGTTAAACTAGAAGCAGGTGTATTGAAATGCAGATACTGGTCCTTTGATCCAAATTTTATATTAACATTCTCTGGTGATTATTCTTAATGAGATTTTCATCCTGGTACTGCCAAAGGAGAGTAAAGACAAGATATTTTAGTATAGTGAAGCATGCTTGGTTAGTCACTTGCAAGGTTCTGCTGTAGCATCTTGATTCAATTAGAAGTTACTGAAGAGGACAATGAGTAATACTTTTTCTCTTTTATCAGGTGTTATTGCTGGAGTGGTTATTGGATGCCTCTTGGCTATCTTGGCTGTAGTTGCTGTAGGGGGATTCATATTCTGGAGAAGGAGAAGGTAATGTGTGTTTGTTGTTGTATTGGTTCTGTTGAGGAGCACCAGTGTTTCACTTCAGTATTCTTCTCCTGTCATGATACATGGCTATCGAGATGTTTTAAAATATGTTGTATTAAAATGTTGTTTGTATGTTACAGATTAGAGTTGAAGTATCAAACCACTTATAAAATAACTTTGTTTAAGCCCATAGTTACAAACTAATGAGTTGAGAAGAGCTAAACAAAATAAATTTTAATTCATAGAGCAGAATTACAGAATCATAGAATGACTTGGATTGGAAGGGACCTTCAGGATCATCCAGTTCCAACCCCCCTGCCATGGGCAGGGACACCTCCCACTACCCCAGGTTGCTCAGAGCTTCTTTCCTGTCTGGCCTTGAACACTGCCAGAGATGGGGCATCCACAGCTTCTCTGGGCAACCCATGCCAGGGCCTTACCATTCATGAATAGCAATGAAGTCATTCTATCACAAGTGAGAAAACATCTCAAATTATTGTTCAAAAAGTAATTGGGTGTAATTTTACCTTAGGTGGTTTGATTTTAAATTATCCATCAGTCATTCTTTTTAATTGCTTAATGGCCTGTCACATGGAACTTTTATTGTGGAATTTCCACAATAAAAGCTGATGAGTTTGAGCTGGTCTTTCAGTTTTTGACCTGGTTCCTATAATCTGGGATGTAAAAGTGCACAAAGGCTTTTTCCTGCTTCTGACCATCCTTTATGTGGAGTTAGCCACAGGGCCCTTAGTCCAGTTTTCTTAGTTGCTTTAAGTAACGTTTTTATTTTTACAATTGTGTCCAGTAGCTGTGTACAACCTTGGGAAGAGCTTTCTTTAAAGCTAGCAACATTTCTTTTCATTCAGCTACCACTGAATGACTGACACATCACTGTTGAGCACTTCCTGTAGGGATTCTGGGATTAGCAGCAGTTCTCCTCCTGAGATATCAGCTATTGCTGCAGATCCCTCACTTGTACATCTTCCACCCAAATATGTGCTTTGTGTTCAGGCTTTATACTCTGGTTCCAACAGAAAGAAGCAGTCCCATTGCACAACATCACTAAAAGAAGGGTGAAGGTTTTTTGGGTTTTGTTGTTTTTCTTTTGATTCCAGGTGTAAAAGTTTGCCTCAGGAGTTTGGGGTTTTTTTCACAGAATAAGATGCTTTAAAAGAAGTTGTTCTCAATGGGCACAAGGAAACAGATAAGAAATCTCATATAAATTCCATTGAATTCTACTGTAAACCTGTGTTGTTTTCTTTCACCTTATAGGAAAGATAAAAGAAATACTGAAGTGTCTTTTTCTCCAATTAAGTAAGTCCATATCTTTTCTTCTGGTATTTTCTGAGCTCAAGTGATATTTGCAAAAATTACTCAGAACTCAAATACTTGTTTTCTGTGAAGTTTTATAGAGAATGTTGAGTTATTAATTCCTTGTGGAATTGAAAGATGACAGCATGCAGACTAAAAATAATCATGTTGATAGAGACATGATCTAGAGCCACCACAAGGATTTGAATGTTCACTTCATGAATCACTATTAGACACACAAATGCTCCACATGTTTTTGAAAAACAGGGTTTGAATGAAACACAGGCTTCATGCACAATCAGAATCGTTGATAAAATGCAAAAAGGCAAAATGTGTTCTGTGCTCTGAATTTTTATTTTTTTAATGACTTTGTGCTGAGCCATTCATCCAGATAATGTTGTGATTGTAAAAGTTGGCCATGGAGAGAGTAACTACAATATATTGGAAGTCACAGGCACTGCAACTGAATCATGTTATTGGTTCTGGCACCAATTTTTGTGCTGGTGGAAAGCCATGGCCAGAGCATCCCATGGAATCCCACCTCTGTAGACTTGATGGTTGGCATAAAACTCACCAGGGAATGGGGTCAATCCAGTGGGAGTAAGCAGATGGCTGAAACCTTATGTGATGTTCCTCTCCTGAAGGATGCACTGTTCTCTCCTTGATTTAACAGAGCAGTTAAATGCCATGCTTGATACCCTGTCCCCTGTAAATGCACTGTTTTGTGGCTGCAACTAACAGTCATGCTTTCAGTCTTAGATTCACATAATGAAAAATACAACTGCATGTGTCTAATCAGCTTTTTTTTCTTCCCCTCACCTCTCCTGAAGAATCAAGAAGTAAGTAAAGCATACTTTCTAACACATTAACTGAATTAATTCATGGCTTATTTACCTAACACCAGTTGCTGACACGTGGCTTTTCTCATTTTAGATCAAAAATGATTAAAGTGGAGAACTTTGAGTCATACTTTAAGAAGCAGCAAGCTGACTCCAACTGTGGTTTTGCTGAAGAGTACGAGGTATGTGCCCTCAGTGGGGAGAGAGCTTCATGACAAATATTTTTGGAAAGACAAATAATCTTTCCTAGGGAGCATGCACAAGGCTTACTGAAGGAGAAAGAAGGGTCCTTTTTTATAGAAATGATTAAGCTGTGTGTATGACCTTCCTTTCCATTATACAGCTCTGAATTTAGTTGAAGTGCATGATAAATACTTCCTGCTCTGAATTGTTATCTCTGATTGTGGGCTTGTGGCATGGCCTGCTTATCAGAGCTCTGACCATCTTTGACCCTAGTCATATGCAGACTTAGCCTAAGGGACACTGTATAATTTCTCTGCTCTTCAGTTTTCTCATCTTGGGTTGTTTTGGGGATTTTCTTAAACATATCAAGACAGGTCTGTTGCTGATCTCACTGACTTCTTCAGTGCGTGGGAGTGATTTGCAAACCACACCTGTAAATAGCTCAGTCAGAGAAACAGCAATTATGATTTGCTTACTGATCTTAAGAGTTTTTCTGTGAAATGTGCTGAAGTTCACTTGCTGTAAGGAGCAAAGGACAGGAAGGAAGTGTCAGGGAGGATTCTGTGTTGTCATGTCTGCTGTTAAAGAATCTCATTCAGTTTCTCATCTCTGTAAAGCTATTAATTGACTTTGTTCTTCAGATTCTGTCTCTTTGTATTTCACAGGCTGGTGCTCCATCTTGCCTTCCTCTCAGATTTTGCTTCCTTCAATTGGTTCATGATGTGTTTGCTTCTCTCTCCCTGTAATGTTTGCAAAGCTTATGCAGTAGTTCCCTGCCTTGGGGCCAGGAGCTGCCTTGATATCAGTAACTGTTTCCAGGCTTTTGAAGTCCATCTGTGGGTTGTGAACATGCTGCTCTTCCTATATTGTGTATTAATCCCTTCTCTAAAAGATTTACCACTGTCACCCTCCCACTCTGTAACAAGATGATTTTTATTGACATTTATCCCAGTTTAACATGCCTACTTTTACAGCACAGGATGCAAGTTTGGACTACTTTTCAGTTTGTCAGTCATTTCTGTATGACTGCTAAACCAGGACCAGGTGCTCATGAATCCTCCTTTTATTGCAGGAACTCAAGTCTGCTGGTGTTCATCAGCCCAAATTTGCTGCTGAACTTCCTGAGAACAGGGGGAAAAATAGATACAACAATGTCCGCAAGTTTGGACTACTTTTCTGTTTGTCACATTTCTATATGACTGCTAAACCAGGACCAGGTGCTCATGAATCCTCCTTTTATTGCAGGAACTCAAGTCTGCTGGTGTTCATCAGCCTAAATTTGCTGCTGAACTTCCTGAGAACAGGGGGAAAAATAGATACAACAACGTCTTACCATGTGAGTTATTCTCTTTGGGTTTGCATCTTCTACTGCTTGAGTTTTTAAGTGAAACCTGTTGGGTTTGGCTAATCTGGCTTTAATAGTACCCAGAGGTTTCAGATATCATTTTCCAAATGAATTAATTTGAGCTGCTGCTTTCCCAAAGTCACTGTATAAACACACCTGAAAGAGCCTTCCCTCAAGGATATTTCTTCAGAAAGCTTCTTTAAAGAACTTTCTATTAATTTTAAAATAATTTTAATATTCCATTTGTGAGAAATGTGCAATCCAGGTTGAAAACACAAGAGGATAACTGTTGACCCCAGAAAAATAAATATGCAAGATATAAGAAATATTAAGACCCTGCTGATCAGCTTTGCATATCAAGTAAGAGTTTAAGTCCTGTCAAGTTGCCTGTGGGCATCCCAGTGTAGCAGAGAGTCAGAAGTAATTGAAAAGTGAACAGTGACAGATACTTAAGGATGCTTTGGAGGAAAAACATCAGCTGCCATGGCAGCAGGAGACAAATTAGTAGTAATTAAAACTAGTAATTAAAACTGTAATAAATATTGTCTTAGGTTAAAAATATATACATTTTTATTTGTATATTGTAATGTAATGTATTTAAACATTTAATACCAAACCATGTTTAAACCCAAAAAAATCTGTGTTTCTTGATCCTGACCGCTCCTTTTTCTGAAGGCTACTGTTGTTTGATTCCTAAGGTTATATGCTTATTCCTAAAATGCACATTGAACACTTGTTTAGAAACCATGCATTAGATAAACAGTATTTTTCTGAAAGGTTCCAGTTCGAAAATTCATAATTGTCTTTTCCTTTTTTCTTTCTGCAGATGATATTTCCCGTGTTAAACTTTCAAATCAAAGCTCTGGAACTGACTATATTAATGCAAACTATATGCCTGTAAGTTGCTTCATTAGCTGAAATGAAATATGATGTGTATTTTTCTGATGTAGGCATAAGGGCTCATAATGATATTTAAAATAAGCTTTTATTTCTCACTGATGTTGTATGTGTACATGTATATACACATTTATTTTGTTTTTTTTCTTCTTAGGGCTATAATTCAAAGAAGGCATTTATTGCTGCACAGGGTCCGTTACCCAATACTATAGAAGACTTCTGGCAAATGATTTGGGAAAAAAGTATCTACTCTATTGTTATGTTGACAAAATGTGTGGAACAAGCCCGGGTATGTTGTTATCAATACTGAACTGTCTCTTGAAGGCAGCTGCATCTCTTCTAATTTTGTTCTACTTTAGTGGTTTGGAGACTGGCCACTGTCTTTTAACAACCATCATCTTGGTGGAAGACTGGTTTTTAAATTAAAAAAGCACAATTATTTTGGTGGGTTTTTTTGTTTTTTTCGCTTTGCCTATTTTTATATCTGCTGACTCCCAGAATAGATTGTCTCAGGAGGATTGCAGAATCACTGGTGTTAGGGGTGGGTTCTTCTCTTCTCTCTAAGGAATGATTTTGGTAGATGTTCTCTTGCCCTAGAATAGCCCTTGAGAAGAGTGACATGCTTTCTAGCCCTGCTTCAGGTGGTGGGCTATTTAAAAGTGAGTTGTTTCATTGTTGTGTGCAATGTGTCTAACTTTGTAACTCTCTCCTTAGACAAAATGTGAGCAGTACTGGCCAGACAAACAACCTAAGAGCTATGGTGACATTATTGTGACAATGGTCTCAGAAGTTGTCCTTCCAGAATGGACAATAAGGGACTTCACTGTGGAAAAGGTGAGGACTGCCTTGATTGTTGGTTGTTAGTGTGTAAATAACCTTGTGTTTATGCAGATACCTGTAATATCTTCTGGACCAAACAATTAGCCCCATCAGTAAATACAATTCAGTAGATATGAGCTTGGACTAAAGTACAAGGAAATTATTTCAAAGTATCCTCTACCACAGCAGAAGGAAGAGGGAAACTGGAATATCATTGGTGAAATCACTGCAGTTGTAACAGACATCTTTGAAGCTGAGCTTGGCCCAGTACACGTGTCAGGAAGCCCAGCTGTCACTCCTCTCAAGCCAGTTTTCCTTGTCTTTTTTGTTAGTTTTTTTAATGTCTCCTCTTGCTGCAGTCCAATACCCCCGAGAGCCACACAGTGCGCCAGTTCCATTTCACCTCCTGGCCGGATCACGGCGTGCCAGAGACAACAGACCTTCTCATCAACTTCAGGCACCTTGTCCATGAGTACAACAGCCAGAATCCAGTGGACTCTCCTACTCTGGTGCACTGCAGGTAGGAAGAAGGTGTTTCTGTTAGGCACACTTTTGTCTTGTGGTTTTTGTACAGTCAATTCAGTTTTGGGATTAAAACCAAAGTAAGTCTCTCTGTGTAGGGACATGGGCTGTTTACCTTGCCAAACTAAAACCTTTGCCCGGTGCTTCAGAAACTGACAGTGCTGTGTAGGTAGCAAAGGAAGTGATACAAAATGTCATAAGAACAGAGCATCTCTCCTAGCCTGGAAAAATGAGCTGGAAAACACATCCTTTTTAGAGCTTGTGTATATAATCCTGTGCATGAGCAAGGCTGAGAAGCCCCTCTTGCTGGTAGTAAGAGCCACCCCTCTGTGCTGCCAAGACTTTTGTTACCCATGCCACTGAAATAGTAGGAGGCATCATCCTGGCTTGCCTGGCTTTTTGTCAGGCCAGTAGTGAGCAGGTGGTTGGGAGGAAGCACGCACAGCCTGTCTGTGTCCTTGCAGCGCTGGCGTCGGGAGGACGGGGACGTTCATCGCCATCGACCGCCTGATCCAGCAGATGGAGATGGAGAACACCGTGGACGTGTACGGAGTGGTGTACGACCTCCGCATGCACCGACCCCTCATGGTGCAGACTGAGGTGAGGCTCTCTCCCATCCATCAGCACCTTCCTCAGACGTGCATTATCCTCCAGATGTAGCTCTGAGTTACAGGACAAGAAGATATTAAGGAGTTACAACTGCTCTTCATTTAACTTCCTTCCTTCCTGCCTCATCTCTTCTCCACAAAAGTAGTTGCAGCCAGAAACTGTAGTACACCCAAGCAATGTCTTTACAGAATACTTTGTAGGACTGGCATTTGCAGCTGGAAGGAATCAAATCCTGAAGCAGACTTTTTTGCAGGCTAGTTTTACCCGTGGGGGGTTTATCCTTTAGTTGTGAGCCAGAATTATCTGGAGTCAAGTGGTCGTGGTGGCATCTTTGCTTTTGCGTCCTGCAGGAATACAAGTATTCCTACAGAAATTACCGCTTTGATCCAGAAATGTGTATGGACTAACTCAAGCTGATTTGAAAAAGGCTGTAAAATCTCCATCATGAAAGTCTTTATCCTAAATGTTAGGCATGACAGATCCTAGGTCTAGACAGCAAAACTTGATCCTGATTTTTTTTTAGGAGTGGGGGTTGATCAGATTATATCATGAGGTCCTTTCCAGCACTGTTTTCCATAAACTATATGTCACAGTCAAGATGGCCATGATACACAGTGTCACCATACAATTTCAGAACCCATACAGAGTAACACCAGACCATTTCAGAAGGCTGCAAGCGTCTGCCCTTCTTGTTCTTTAGCCCAGCCTTTTATACCGCTCATGTTCATGCGTTGCACCTGTGTGCCCTCTGCTCCCTTTGGTGATTGGTCAGTAACAACTCAGCACTCCATGTCTCATTGCTTTCAATGCTGTTCACCTGCTTTTCACAGCTGTAGCCCATTGGGGATGAGGCTCACAGCAGCCCCACTCCTAATTACCACAACTGTGTACCTACACTACATATATGTTCTAAAACGAGCACTCTGATAACACTCAATGCGGTGCCCAACCTATATTCAGAAGCAGAATTCCTTCCAAAATCAGGTATTTTTTAGAAATGTATTTCTGTCTCTCTTTCTCCCATCAGGACCAGTATGTCTTCCTAAACCAGTGTGTCATGGATATCATTAAATCCCAGAGGGAGAGGAAAACAGACCTTATCTACCAAAATGTGACAGCAATGGCAATCTATGAAAACTTCACACCTGGGCCAGCCTTTGGGAAGGCCAATGGCTACCATGCATAGTCCAGAAGGAACCCAGTGCCTCCATCCAGGAGGTGTTACCTGCCCATAGGAGAGGGAAATGTCCGACTCGTGTTTTCTGGGATTGTGTGCAGTGTCTCGTGTCTGGCTTCTCCAGTTCTGTCTGCATTCAAAGGTGTGATCTACAGGAGGAAAAACACAACACTGGCAGGAGCTGCAGACTCATGTTAAAAAAACCCAAACAACAAAACCCAAGCAAAACTTCTTAAAGTTAACAGAGGAATCTTGTTTTTTCTTGGGAATTTAACAGTACTGATAGGTGAAATAGCATTTGCAGTATGAACAGTGAACTAGAGTTTAAATATTAAAATAATAACACAAGCTTTTTATTACAATTTTATATGATTTCATTTACAGACACCAGGCTGGTGGGTTGTTTTAATATATTTAATTATAAGTTTCAGGAACATATTTTATCTACTGTATCTGGTTACTTAGTTAATAGATATGTGCCTCTGTGATCTATTTTTTTTCTGTGTTCCTTTTTATTTAAAAAAGGAGTACAAATGGCTCCTTCAAATGGACATTCATACTTGGAAATTGTGCCTTTTCTAGTCGCTACTCTAGAAAAAAAAAAACAGCAGAGATTCTATTTTTGTACTGAAACTCTTAATGAGAACACAGATTTTTAAATAAGGCTTAACTGTAGTTGCACTGTTGGCAGGACTCTCCAGAAGTTTGGAGGTGAGCTTTGTTTTTGCATTTCATCACAAATATCCCCTGCCTTAATGTTTTGGTGCCTCTGCCAGAGGAAAAGGAGTGTGGTCTGTCACTCCGAGCTTTAACTGTAGATAAAAACAGAGCAAGTGAATCTGTGAATGTGTGTGCGGGGGGTGTGTGGGCGTGTGGATGAAGGACAGAATAGCTCCTCCCTGTTCCTGCCTGATATTCCTGTTTTTATACAATTTATAATGATTTATTTAAAGGTGCAATATATGATTTACTGAATAATGCTCACTCTAATAGAGTTTTTCTCAGGTTGGTGTCTTTTTATCATTGTTGTTGTTTTTTCTCAAATATAAAAATCTGTGAAAATGCTGAAACTAAGGTTCCAAGTGTTCAAGCACTCCCAAACGGATCGACTGTCTTTACTTTTCTACCAAAATACATTGCACAAAATTCTGCTGTAAAGACAAATTTCTTGGTTGTTTTAGCCATTCAAAACTGAGACACATCTTACCTGCCTGCATCTCACTGATCCAGTGTAATTGTTTTGTAATTGTTTGCAATATACTGCTGCTTTTTTTTTTTTTTTGACTGGTCCTTTTAGAAACTGAAGGAACAAGCAGAAATCCCCAGTTTGCTGATTTCACAAGTCAAGGATCAGATTGGATTTATTTTGCTGGTACATAACTGTTAGACTTAGGAAGGCATTACCAATGAAGGAATTAGGTAGTTTGGGGTGGGGAAAAGATGTGTTTTTTGGTCTTTGGATCGTTGCACTGGTTGCATTGTAGATGAATATGAAGTTTATAAATAATGCTATAGAATAGCTATAAAGCAGGGAAAAAAAATCTTATGAAGGTTTAATAACCAGAGTCCCTGGAATTCTGCTGCTTTTTTGTTGTTGTTGTTTTGGGGGTTTTTCTTTGTTTTAGTGGAGTTGTCAGAAAAAGCTACAGATGCTAGGAGTATATGTGGCTTTACAGTGGAACCTGGAAACCTCACAGGATCCAATGTCAGCTGAAGGAGAACGTAGGAATTCCTGGTGCACAACTGTAACTTTACAAATATCCTGAGGAATTTTTTACAACCTGGTGTGAAGCTGTGGTGTGCTGTGTGAGCAAAACTGGAGGACAAACCACAGTGCACTTTTGGTTGTTAGGTTTTGTTCGGTTTGGTTTGGTTTGGTTTTTTTGGTTTTTTTTTTTGTAGCAGCCACTTGTGGGATCTTGAATATAATTTTGTTCCTCTTTCTCTGGAAATATTTTTAAAAACCCTCATCTTGAGGTTCCTGATCCTGCCCAGCTCCATCCAAACTGGCAGCCCACAAAGTGGATCTCTCATTTGCATTCCTCCCAAGCTGCTGTCAGATAACAAAGATAAACCACTTGCACCAAACAGAACCATTCCAAAAGAACTGGGAAGGGAGAAAGTCTGCCCTTTCCAGTCAAGCTTTTTTTCTTTCTCTCTTATTCTTTTAATTACTGCACATCTGTGCAGAGCACAGAGCCAGTATTTGTTATTCCAGGTCTCCCAAGAACTTGCTGCTTTAGGGTGGCAAGTGCTCTTTCGCTTCAGAAGGTCCTTGTTTTGTGTAGCTTAGAGGATAGGGAGATGAGTCTTCCATGCTAGATCATGTTGTTTCTATTCTGTTGCAGCAGAACATCAGAAAATGAGCTAGGACAGTATGTGTTTCTGCCCAACCACTGCCCAGATCCTCTTACAGAAAACAGATGGATCTGTCCCATTGTTTTGGTGTTGGAAGCAGGCATCAAATTCTCATGTGTGCCATCATCTAATGAGCATCCATTTTTAAAGAACTGTATGCAGGTGTTTTTCCAAAACTGACACCTTGTGAGAAGAGACTGAAAGTTGGCATAAATGACCTCTTGATTCTGTGTATGGGTGGAAAAAATTGGTAAGGCTTACGCTGTTGCAGACATAAAGTTGGGTGTAGTGTCAGTGTGAGTAAGAAAGACATTCTTTAGAGGATGTCTCTGCAGGAAAAGGACTGCAGGTAATGCTCCACTACCTTGTGGATCTCTCTTGCTCAAGATGACTTGAATTCCTGCAAATGTCTTCTCCCTGCCCTCTGATGTTCTCTGTGTTATAATTGCTGAGGTCTATCTCTTTGGTCAGTGTTTTCTCTCACTGTTGCTTATTTAAAGCTGTCCACTGAACGCTCCACTGTGGGACAATTGCATCTCTTGCATTTCTCTTTAACTCTTTCTTCCCATTTGGGGCCTGCTTAAGAAGGGAAAAGTTGATGTGTTTCAAATAAGTGACTGTTGAATATCTTGAAATGATGTACAAATTTTATTGTTTTCATATTTGTTGTACAGGAAATTTCAGTACATGTCTGTAATATTTTTAATGGTTTGATTTGTTCTTAAAAATATAAAAATAACAATTAAAAAGCATCATCCTAGAGCACTTTTGGTCTTTTTTTTCCTTTGTTGGGATTCTGTTTTGAATCAAATTCATTTGCTAAAATACCCATTTCATTTAGAAGGGCTTTATAAATGGAAAGTGGGCTCCCATCCTCTGAGGTGACACCTGAGTCAGTTGTGTACTGCAGTCACTGGAGCTCCCTGGGACAGTGTTAATCTGTCATTCCGTCTTCCCTGGAAGGCCCTGGGTCTGATGTTAATGTGTCCTGGCAGTTGGTAGCTTCTCTAAAGGAAGAGCTTGTTACCAGGTAAGGAAACAGGACTATCATCTAAGGTCCATCAAAGATTTCCATTCACTAAAATAGCCTTGGGGAGGAGCAGTGTTTCTAAGACTTGATTGCTTCCAGAGAAACAAGAGTGAGGACTATTTAATCTCTTGAAGAAATTGCATTTTCTGGAGATGATCAAAGGGGATACAGAAATAACTTTGTGATGCAATAGCTGGCTGCTGGATTACAGACCACCTGTCTGTAGTTGCATAGAAAATTATCTCAGTTAAGTGCCTTTCTCCCAGAATTCTTAGTTGCCATTCCTGGCTGCCGTCTGAATCACTCCTGAGGAGGATCACATGCCTGGAGGGTGATGCTGGCACTCAGCAGCTCTCCAGTTCATCACAGGGTGCTTACACTAAACTGAAATTTTTTGATCTTCTGTGGCAACAGCTGTGTTTTCTGTAATGACTGCATGGCGAGATGGGAAAAGCTAAGTGTGATTGTCTTGTCATTGTTCACTGGGATCATGGGCCAGCCACGTCATCCTGGTCCTACCCTTGCGCTATTAGAACTTCAGGAAAGCCTGCTGTTCTGGCTGCCATTTGGAGCCTTAGTCTGTTCATGTGGCTAGAGCTGAACCTGAATATCTGGAAGTCATTTTGTACCTGGTCTTGTATTAGTTTTACTGCCTTGGAGATTAAAGAGATAGAGGTCAGAGAGGAGAGGATGCAATGTTTCTGTCCTGTTCTTGGCTTGATAAATGGGATGTATTGATGCTGCCCATGCATGCCCTTCCTGGCTGGGTGTTTATCAGGCAGCAGATGGAGTTTGGAGACGAGCATGTAGGTATTTTTGTGGAAGCTTGGGAGGGAAAACTACCTGAAATCTTTGCACAGTGTGCTACTCTGAAGCAAAAAGAAAAAGCCAAGGTCTTAACAGCTCCTGGGTCTTCTGGGTGAAAACTAATTTAAAAATGCAGATGCAATCGCTATGGTCAAGGGCTGGAATGAGGAGCAAGCAAAGATTAGCAGTTTACTTGTTGCTGAGATGGGCAGGTACAGTGTTCTTCACTTCCTGTAATCATCAGAGAAGTTACTGTACTTCCTTTCTTCTTTTGCTGTAGCACTGCTTCAGGCAGTCCCTTTCAGCTCCTCATGTGATGTTGAAAAACCTGTGCCTGCAAACTGTTCAATTTTCAGCACTTTGCAGTAGTGTTTTTTATTTTGGCACCGAACAGTGCCTCTCTCCAATCTTGTTTTTCATTCCATGTTTGTTACCCTTGGGCTTGGCAAACCCCTTGCCCGTGCCAGCCTCCTGCCTGTGAGGGAGGAGGAGGCAAATGAAGCAGAAAACCTGAGTTGGAAGCACCAGGAGGAGCTGCTTCCTGCCAGCACTGTTGGCTGAAGGGAAGGAGCTCTTAGTACATCTCATGTAGGGGAGAAGCTGGGAGCCCTTCTCAAGCTATGTCTTAGATCTGAAGAAGAACATTATGAATCCAGGCCTGTTCCTCCCTGTTAGCAGAATCTCATTTATTCACTGAAGTTGCTTTCCCTGGGTTTATTATGTTTTAAATTAATATACATAATTTTCTAACCGCCAGAAGCAAAGCTAGCAAATTATCCCTGAGAAAAGTGTCTAGTTTGATCCCAAGTGACTACTTGAATTCACATTTTATCTTCAACTTTCCAAGTCATCAGAGAAAAGCCAGATTGTTTGGAGCAATGTTCCAAGTGTAGTGCTGATGTCTCATGGACATTGCTGGTACATTAATAATGCTGACAGGATTTCTAGGGACACACAAGAGCTGTGTGTCAGTGTGTGAGGGACAGAGTGCTCTTCACACACAGTGCCAGGTTGTTGCCCTTGTTTCACCTCAGGGCAGAATGGACAGGAAATCAAGGATCATCTTTAAGGGATTTCTAGACTTGTTTTATTTTTTTGTTTAGCAGATTTTTCATGTGGTGCTTCCAGAGCTGGAAATATGCTATCAGAAGGACAACAGGCTTTTTGATAATGATCTAATGTCAGCTCTGATTAAGGTATGTATCTACCGAAAAGGTTATTGTTGTCACTCCAGAAGGGAAATATATCGTATTCACTTCTGGTTTAAGCCTCCAGATGGCACATGATACCACTGGTCTTTCCAAGGAAAGCTTTCCCTGCCAGGCTGCTCCTTTTTCACTTCCTTCCCAGATTCTGATAACCTCCCTCCATTCCTGGTGCTGTTTCCCCTTCCTTGCCCTGGCCCAGGTCACTGGTTAAGCCCAGGTCACTGTATCTGTGTATGGCTGTCTGTCTGCTCCACAGGGATATGTATGAGTGTTGTACATCTGATAAGGTGACCTTTTTTCAGAAACTCCTAAGCTAAGTAATAGCCTGATAATGCTAAATAATCCTTTGCTACCTCAGAAAGTGCTCTCATGCTTCAGTGTTGCTGATACCTAGACATTTTCTGATGGTGTGTGTATTCCAGGGTGTAAGGGCTCTGGCTGGGACCAGCCTGGAGCTGGTCACTCAGCATTACCAGCTGTGTGCTCATTTCCCATCTTATCAGTCTGCTCCACAGCTGTTCCCAGCAATAGCAGATTTATGGGATTGCTGAACACAGTGCAGATACATCAATAAAGACAGCAAACAAGGATGTGCTTGCTCGTACTACTCCATAAGAATAACAGTTAAAAGGCTGTTTCATTTAATGGATCTGTTTGTGTGTGTGTGTAACACTGAACGTGACTTTTCCCTGCTTTTTTTTTACACAGATCCTTGGGGAGATTTTAAATATAGCTTTTAAAGCATCTGACAACATCTGCTGAGTTACTTTGGCTTCCTCTGTCTCCCATTTGAAATACGGTGAGATTTCAGTACAAAGCTCTAGTGATAGATCCATTTTTTACAAACAAGGCAATAATGGAGATAGGTGTGTGAGAGAGCTCTAAATCTTCTGGAAGATCTATCTGCAACTGCCTAGCTGCTTGCAAATCCTTTAGCCTTTGAGCAAGGAATAAATCAAACCTGGAAATAACATTTCACATCAGAACTTCCCATGCTCAGGTATCAGCACCAGTCCTGTGGAAGGTCTGCTCTGAGCAGGATTTGGCTGAGCTGAACAGCTCTCGGGTGCTGCCTCTTGGCCTGAATGATGCTCCCAGTGCTAATGGTGACAGGCCTGGCTGTCACATGCTGAATGAAAGCTGAGCTCTGCAGACCACTCACCAAAACACAGAGAAAAATTCGTGACCAATGTGGATCAGTCAAACCTTTAAACTTATTGTAATTTAATTATAAGCCAGGTCTAAAGCTACTGAATTGGTTTTCCTCTGCATGAAGGTCTCCTAAAACGTGACTGAGATGCCAGAAAATACATTTCATAGATATTTCTTTTTGTGTCCAGCTCACTGGTGTCACTTGAGTACCAGTAATGTAATTTCTGTTAAGACAACTTGATGTTGTCATGTGGTGTTTTGAAAATGAGCTTTTTTTTCATTTTAGAAAATGTTGCCTTTAAAAAATGCCCCTAAAGAAAGATTTGAACAGTTCCACCTGAAAAAAATCTTTCTTGAGAATTTCTTTATTTATTCACCATTTGGATATATTTTTAAAACAATTGAAGGTGAAGATGAACATGGCTGTTTCAATCAGGATTGTTTGTTTCTTAAAATATGTTTTTTAGTGAAAAGGACTGAAATACTGAGAAATCTGAAGAAAGCTCTAGCTCCTGTCACATGTGAAACATGACTTTCTCTGTCCTCCCCTATTCTTGCAAGTCAGATAACAGAGGGAATGTAGGCATAGACAGAGCAGGCAGTTTGCACAGGGCTTGGTAAACTAAGCTTACTTTTTTTTTCTTCCCCCCCCTTTTTTTTCTTTTCTTTTAGCAACATTAAGCACACAGAAAAGGATGGGACAGAGAATTTGGAATCTGAATGTATATGGATGTCAATCAGTAACATCCTTTTAAACTTTCTGCAGATGGTATTGTGAGCCACATAGAACTGAAGGCAAATTCCCCTATCCCCAACAGCTCTCCTATATGTGGATTTTAGTATTCTATTTGTTGATCTACTTCAAGATGTATTTTTTACTCAGTATTCTCTTATCTGATTTATAGATTTCAGTTAGGATCTTATTTTAAAGAGCTGTAGAAAGTATATGCTCTTTTCTGGGGAGAATTGTACTGAGCCATGCATCACATATATTTAGGTTATCCACTTTCCATTTCGCAGGCAGAAATTAGATATCTTTTCACTTCTCATTTTTAATTTTTTTCCCTCTGGTTACATCATTCTATTGCAATGAGATTTTCTAAGTCAGCCTGATGAAGGCACAATGTTATTACCTTAAAGCTCTCTCCAAGTCATTGGCTTTACATGATATTAGAAGTACATGGATGTATTATTCTATGAACTATGGTCAATTGGTTCCAGATGAAACATTGTTGTAGTTGCAATTTACTACAGGAAGTGATCAATATGTTGTAAATGCTTTTACAAGGTAGAGCCAGAATCTCTGGGAAAACACAACCAGCAGCATCACAGTCTACCAAGACTGCTCTCTGCACCCAGAAAAAACCCACAACACTGCTGTTTTTCTTGGGTTTGAGCTTTCACTCAGCAGACATTTCAGCTTCCAAGGACTTTGCTGTTTAGTTTATTTTGGAAAAAGCAGGATGGCTCTGGAGGACTCAGGTGGCTGCTTCCTCTGGGTTGAGGACACAGCTGCCAAGGAGGGAAGGGCCATTTCCTGATTAGTTTGCAATCTATGATATGGCCAGAGGCAGGAGATAAACACAACCAGCAGCTGAGGCATGAGACAGCAGTGTGGTGACCATGGTCACTTTAATGAGCAGCATTTGCAATTGTCTATCATTTTTCAGACTTCCTAGATACAAAATTTCTAGGAGACATTTGAAGGTAGTTTTGCAAACAGCTCAGTAGTTCCTTTCAGCAAAATGGGTGGAGTAGGAATAACATCAGAGGGCTTTGTAGGCGATTCAATGTTGTTATCATTAACAAAGACAAACAGTCGTCTTTGAAATACCCCAAAAAGATTTTGCGAAATGATGCTTTTGCTAGCAGCTGGCTTGTGGGGGTGAATTGCTTTCCCAAGCCTGGGCTATCATTAACAAAGACAAACAATCATCTTTGAAATACCCCAAAAAGATTTTGCAAAATGAACTGATGTTTTTGCTAGCAGCTGGCTTGTGGGGGTGAATTGCTTTCCCAAGCCTGGGGGAAGCAGAAAGCACTCTTGCTGTGCTGAGAGGATGTGGTGGGGAAAACCTCTGTTTTTCATTGCAGGTGTATACTGCAAATATTTGCAGAAGTGAAGATTTGGTGCTTCTTCTTGTTTCACACAACAGAAAAGGGAAAAGTGAATAATTTCTGAAGAGTTAAATACTTCCATTGCAAAAAATCTAATAACCTGTGACTGTACCAAAAACTGATAGGCAAACAGCAGGGAGAGATTAGTGTGAAGCCCCTCGTCAGCCTCCATAGCAAAGGCGTCATGTTCCAAGCTGACAGTGGCCTTTTAACTTTGCTGGTGTGTAAGGAAAACTCTTACATGCTAATAGTCAAATTATGATTTCCCATGATTGAAAGGCAGGAGCTACTAAGCATAACAAAGTGAGTTTCCCCTGCTCACTAGGACATCTGCCAGCAACTGTGATCAAATTATAGCTTTCCTTGGCCCACAGTGAGGAGCAAACTGCTTATCCTTGATCAAAAGCACAATCTGCTTGGGTGGAGATGCTTCAATTATTGGTGACAAAAGCTCTTTGAAGTGACAGTCTCAGGATGCCTCAGTGTTCACATATGGGGGAATCAATGACTAATTACAGCAAGAAATAGCCTCAATAATGAAACTGAAAGAGAAGGTGGAGGTCTGAGGTGCAAGCAGCAGGTGTGAGGGTGGCCAGACAAGCAGGACCTGCTGGGGGTAAGGGCTGTGGGTGGGGGACGAGACATTTGGGGTTGATCAGTTGCCATGGGATGTGTCTGGCTTTATCATCTGGTTCTTGCTATGCAAAAGCAGCAGAGAGGCCAGCCCAAGAAGTTGTAATGGACAGAGCAGCGTTTCACTGTCATGCCTTGCAAAGGCTTTATCTCCGTCATGGTCCAGTCCTCAGCAGCAGCCCCGGGCTCTCTGTACCAAGCAGAGCCACAGCACAGGAAACCAATTCCGTAGTGCTCTAAGGGATGGAAAAACCCAAAATAACTCCTACAGTTAAATACCATCTTCTTGCCCAACTAAATTCACAGCAAAGGCGGCGAGCCAGTGGAAAGGACAGTGGTAGTTAGGGTTGGGCTACACCTGGGGAAATCCCCCCATCCTTCGAGGTTTATCTGTGAGGAAGGATTTGTGACTAGGATGAGAATGCCTGCTCTCTGCAATCCTCCCTGCTTCCCTGGTAGGCATCCTGAGTTGCGGCCACAGGCCTCCTGTCTGCTCGTGGGTGTGGGGAGGACTCATTTCAAAGGGTGGAAGTTACGGCACCCAGATGGATTCCCCTTTGGCAGCAGATGAAAGCTGTGTGGTTTCAGAACAAAGAGCTTGATTTTTGCATGTAGGAAATTAAGAGATCAGCTGAGCAATGTTATACAAGCTGGAGGGGAAGCCTTAAAAGTTAAAAAAAGCACATTATGCTTGGTGCATTAGGCAGTGGTGTTGACTGAGGTATTCTGTGCTAAATGAAGTAGTAATACAGCACAGGTGAGAGCACTGGCCCAGGACAGCAGTGCTGACAGCAGATTATACCTCTTCTACACTGTGGGATATCACTGCTACTAAAAACAGGAGAAAAGTGCTCTGTTTTTTTAAAATAAACCTCTATTTGTGGCTGTTTAGAAAAGGTGGGTGGGGGGGGGTGTGTGGAATAATGCCAAGCAATGGTATCTGGCACTTAAGGTACAGAAACCAGTAATAATTTTGTACTTTTTCTCAGTTTGGCTGGGTTTGCATGCTGGGAGCTGACTTGGAAGGCCTGGCTAGCATGAGGTGTTTTCTTATGCTTCATGGGCCCCATGTAGGATCCTGTTGATAACACAGCTGAGTCAAATCAAGATTCCCATGGCACTGGCAGTTGAGAACAGCTTTTGGATAATGGCTCTCAGAAAAAGTTTCTGTGCTGTATGTAATTCCTCGTTCCATGGGTTTATAAATGTTCCTCGGGCTGCCTCACCTCTCATCCGCCCCAGGCTGCTGCCAGGGCTGTTCCTCACACTGCCCCTCACTGTTGGTGAGAGTTGTGCTCTCTCTGGAGAACCTTTTCCCAGAGAAAGCCCCAGTTCCAGGGAGAGGCCATGCACGGTGGTGTGGCTGGGGAGCCACAGGGCAGCCCCTGGCCCCTCTCCTCACAGTGGCTGCTCCTCTGCTGCCAGCACCTGGGCACTGTACCAGGCATGGATCTTCTCCTGCCCGTCCCGCCGCCATCAGGCCTCGTCCGATGTGGCCACATCCATCTACCCCACTCCCACACTGCTGGGAACAGGACTGGCATGGCCCCTGTGCAAGCTGGCACCCTGCAGGTGGGTTTGCCTTCTTCAGACCTTTCCCACCAGGCAGAAATGGAGTGAAAATGGTGCTGGGAGAAACACTGAGTCCCGTCCCAGGCGAGAGGGCCCTCAGGGCCCTGAGGCGGCTCCTCGGGATTCCCGCCACTGTGGGGGACGAGGAGAATTTGCTTCCAACCACACTTTGGGGTTTTTGGTACATGCCTTGGTGGCCACACCACATTTTTAGGGGTTACATTGGGCTGCCCCCAGCCTACAGCACCTGCTTGAGGGGCAGCAGGGTTGTTCAGGAGCCCCAGGGGAGGTGACATTTCTGTGCATCAGCAGCCAGGCCTAAGGCAGAGCTCCACGCTTCCCCGAGGTCTGAGGCAGGAACCCATGGATGTGGGGACCTCTGGCAGGAGCCAGCAATGTCCACAACTGGGCCAGACTGCAGGCTCACACCTTGGGGAGCTGGTGGTGATGGAGAGCTTGTTGAATTGTGCCATTGGTCCTTGTGCGCATGGAGGTAGAAGAAGGTGAGGGTGGAGGGATTCATGAATAATTAAACTCTGAGACAGAGGAACATACATAATGCATGATAAATTAGTCCAAGTGCAGCAAAGGAAGCATGGGTAAAGTTTGTTTCAACAAGCAGAAAATGGGATGTGACAAGGTATTGACACCAGAACAGCTGTTTGCTAAAATTTTTCATTTATTTATATAGATTTCCTCCCCCTCACAGTTAGGGGTCAGCCTAGAGTGGAACAGAAATCGGCAACAGAGATGGAAAACAAGTTTGGCTCCTGTTGGGTCCCAGTCCAGCACAATCCCTCCCTGGGAGATCTCCCTCCCTGCTTAGTGCTCTTCTTCCCTTTCTGGTAATCTGATGCAATATTTCCTGCCTGGTCACTTGGGCTGCTGTTTGACTGCAGCTAAGGCGGGTAGGGTAATACTCTTAATTCCATGGAAACAGAGAGGCCCATGTTGACTCACTCTAGCCTTTTCTGATCCCAGATTTCCTAAATGTTTTCTTTCTTCTAAACTGTATTTGCTCTTACAACATAAATTATTTATAAGATGTTACATTTGTTACAGATGGTAATGAGGCTGCCAAGCAGAGAGCATCGACTCTACTGCAGTGTCAAACTGATTTAAGGAGGGGTGTGTGTGTAAATAAAAACCCAGCCCCTTCCTTTTATTGAACAAACCCAGCAGATCTGTTCAAATTCACTTTTCCCATAAATAGCACTAAAGGCCAAAAGCTGCATTATTAGGCTTGCAGAGTTGCTTCATCTGAATCGGAGCTCCAAGCAACATGACTTGTTTTTTTTTGCTTTCCTCAGCTGTGAATCCCTTAAGGTCTCCTTTCCTGTGTTAATGAATAAGTCAGGTATCTGTCATGAGAGATTACAAGCCACCATGCACTGGAGCTGTTTTTTACATGTACCTGCCATGCAAACCCCCCAGCATTGACAGAGCTGGTTTCATCCCTTTTGCTTGTCACAGGCTGCTCATGGATTAGGACTGTGTGAAGCAACTAGAGATGAGCATTGCAACTGAATCTTGATCAATTCTTTGATCTTGTCTCTCCTTCCACATTCTGTTCACTCCAAAGCAGCCTTTCCCCTCAAAGCAAGAGCCACAGGATACTGTGCCTGCTGGCCTGCAGTCCTGAGAGGGTATCTCACTTCTCACAGGGGTAGACAATTCACAGGGAAATATTTTTTTCTTACTCTCTTGCAGGCTGCCTTTTTTTTGTACTCTAGGACCAATGCATGTTTTCTGCTGCATATTGCACTTGGATTTCTCCATATTTCTGGAGTCCTGACAAGCAGGGACTGATTAGACTTGAGATGGGTGCAAAACCAGTCTGAGTTCTTCTGATTATTTTACTGTTTTCTCATATATATGGACTTTCATCACTCCTTGCTAGAAAAGGTGAAACTACAGAAAGTCACAGCATCCTGCTGTCCTTTGTGATCAGAGTAAGTGTGAAGAACCCTTCACACCCTGTTCTACCCCTGAATGTAGAACAGTTTTCTCCCAAAAATCAATGCATTCTCTTTTAACACTGAGGTCATGTATATATTTAAAAAAATAAATAAGTATTAAGGAACTGTGCAAATACTGAGCCCATAAAACATAGAAAACCAGAATACTGCTGTTAAAATGTTGACTGCCCAACCCCCTCGCTGAGGACACATGCCTGCCAGCTGCACATCCAGGTGCTGGGGAAGAGGGAAGCAGCTTTTGATCTTGTGTTATAGAGAAGCCCAATGCAGATTCAACAGCCTTAGTTCTAACTACAAACATACACTTCAGTTCCTTGAAGTGTCATAGGCTTCCTGCATGCTGCTGGGCTATCCTAGTGTAAGAAAGTGTTGTAGCTTTCCCAGAAGGAACACCCTAGTTCACAAAGGATAAATGTGCTAAAGAGAATAAAAATGGGCTATGGCCAGGCCAAGCACAAGCGTGCTATGGAAACTCCTCACTGAGCAGGTCTAGCAGATAAGCAGAGTTCTGCTTTTTTATTCTTTTTTCCCTTTCTTTTTTTTTTTTGGTGTAGGGTTTTTCCCCTTCAGCTGTTGCAATGACTCACTGATTTGCATGGCCACTCTTGTTATGGATTCTGAAAAGCTCTGAGTACACAATTGGGTTGATGAAATGCCCTGTCAGCCATCTCTAATTCAGCTGGATTTCTTTTCTTTCTCTTCCTTCTCCCTCCTAGTGCCTTAATCTAGATGTGCCTTACCACTTTAAAACTAAAGTGGGACACAGAGATGTGAGAGAGAGAAAAGGAAAATTTCTGAACTCCCTGCCCTGTTCCAAATTAATTAGAGCCCGAACCACCTCATAGACATGCAGAAAGCAGCTTAGAAAATGTTCTCCATTACTGAATTTAAGTTCTGGAACTAAAGTTTATGATGAGTGATAACCAAACCCTGCAGCAACATTTGTCTGATTTGAGAGTGTTTGACCTCACTCCAAACACAGAGGAGAATAAAATGTATGTGTTCACCAGGTTTTTAGCACAATGTGCACAATCTCCAGCCTAAACCAACCCAATGCTTGCCATGAGACACCAGCACAGCTGCCTAGATGAATGTTTTTGGGGTTTTTTTTTCATTTCAGCTGCGTGAAAATGAAGAAGTTCCTGGAGGCAGACTACTCTGGGAACCTGCTTGGCATCCCTCTCTTTTGTATGTCAGTGGTGTGGGTCCTGGCCTGCTGCTGGCTTAGTGCTCTCCTGCTCCCAGAGGTAAGGAGGCTCCTCACCTGCTGTCAAGTGTCCCATGGCTGCTCTGAGGAAGTATATGTCCAGCTTGGCTGCCTCTCTGCAGCCAAGGCACTGTTTTCTGAAGTTACTGCTTGACAAGCCTCTTTCCAAGACCCAAGGCCCTGTTTGAGGGAGCCCTCAGCATGTACTTGCCCAGGTTGGTGTGTGCTCCTTGCCCAGTGCTGCCCTTGAATGGACAATAAGGCAGCGCACCATGACTCCAGATGGAGCCCTGTGTTTCACAGAGATAGCAGAAGATCCCCAGCTGGAAGAAAGGCCTATGTGAATTGACATGGGTCTATGCCAATTTACATCAAAGGAAAATCCAGATAATAAATGCTTGCACATGCAGCTTTTCAAGATCAGAGTACAAAGAGGCTGCTGAATTCAGTCAGGCTGTGCCTCTGAGCTGCCTGATTTTAGCATAGTGTGGCTTCTGAGGAGCCTCTTTTCCAGCTCTTCCAATGTAATACAGCCTTCAGAGCTCTGGGGTACACATCTTTGGCTTGTTGTCCTTCAAATAGCTGTAGGACCAGCATGAAAGGAGAGGTTTCACATAAATATGGAGAAAGAGAGCAGAGGTCTCACATAAATATGTAAAAATACATCAATATAAACCAGGAGATTAAAGGCACTGGCACGTGAAAACAAACGCCCGTTATTGTTAATGACAGTCTTGCTGACCCTATTCTAATATCCAATTTATTCTAATTTCCAATCTTCATATTCTAATCTTTTTTTCCTTATAAATTGCTTTTTCATTAAGAATCCCTTCCCATGTCAAGGTGCAGTGTAGCTTTTTACAAAGTCTTAGCCTTCCAATGGGCAGTCTGCACTGCAGACTATTTTGTCCTCCAGCACATGTAGGTGAGGGTATGCAACATTACTGGTGAAGCCTGGATGGTATTTGCTTTTCATTTGTGTCGGGAAACTGAACAAAATCTAGTGAATGTGGGATTTCATCAGGACTGCTGTCAGATTGGGTGGCAACTCAGCTTTGCAAATAAAACACCTTGGTGCAAGATTTCTGAGGAAACAAATCCAAATAGTTTTAACCTCAGAGAGGTTAGGGGAGGTAAATGCCAGCAAGGCAGTAAAATAGTGTGCAGAGACCACCTGTGCTTTTTCTCTACTAAGGTTTTACGGCAAAAATGTGTCATCTGCTGTCAAAATATGTGTGCTCAGACTGATATCACATAGGCCTGGTCTTATTCAGATTGTTAATTTACAAGTAAAGACCTCCAAAGGCCTTTCTTGACTTGCTTTCACAAGCAAGTCACAATAACATAACTGTCACAAATGCCTTGTCACCTTTAGGATTTACTGTTAGATAACACATAGTAAGACTGATGTTTTTTTTCTGGCTTTTTTGGTTTTTCCAAGGAAAGACAAGCCCTAAGGATCCTGGGATGTCAGACAGCTGCTCTGCAAAGCATTGTTGCATACTGGGATATTTTGCTGCTGCTGTAGGACTGGCAGGGTGAAATCAAGGGCTCCTCTGAATGGCAATGAAGTCCAGGACAAACACGTGGGGCTGAGGACAGGACGGCTTCCCGCAGCCACTGCAGCAGGTCCAGCTCTGGAAGATAAAACAGGGGTAAGGTTTTCACAGTCTCCACTTTGCCCACCATGAACTGTCTGCCTTTGAGTGAAGCAATGTTGTGTGAGCAGTGTCCACAAAAAACTGGATCTGCTGTGCTACCCCTCCAGCAGCATGAATCCATAGCTCCAAATGCCACTGTATTGCTTCCCAGCTCATGAGGCACCTGCCTGACTGATTCCTTTACCCTTGTCAGTGTTTACAATATCTGTGCACCTATTTTAGCTAGGCAAGCCAAGTGCAAGTTGTTTTTCATGCAGGATGACTCTGTGCAGCAGCACGGGCAGGGGAAAGCTGGAGTTTTGGCAAGCAGACCCTTAGCATGGGGCAAAATGCTCGCCTGCACTCTGATGCTGATTTTCTCCTTTATTGGCTGCTCCCGAGGCTGCAGCCGGAGGAACGGTCTCCTGTGGAACGGCAGCTTTAGACAATTTTATTGGCTGATGAATCTGATCTTGCCTGGCCACCTTCCAGAAGCACTGACTTGCCCGAGATGAGAGTGAGAGGAAGGTTGCTCTGCCTGGGGCTCTAAAGCAATTGTTTGGAGACCAACGTAACACCCATGCCTTGCTGCACGGTGAGTATAGAATCACAGGTCCGTACAGCCGCGTCTATATGCGTAAAGTGCTTCATGATCTGATTGCTGACACAATTAAATGTGCGGCTCCTGTGGACTGTGTCTCGTTTGCTGCTTAATTATGTGAAAATGTACTTGGTAAATGGCTTGCTGTCACAAAATGCTCGATTAACTGTTGCAATGATCTGAGTTAAAACACTGTGTTTGTGTCCTACTCTGGTTATTTCCTGTGCTGCAACACATTGATTTTAAGCTTTTAGCCATGAGAGAGCAAAATGCAGCTGCGAGATGTTGATATTAAAATGTTTTCTTTGATTTTGTTATTTTGCTAGTGGAAACTCAAAATACCAGAGCTGCTTGCTAATATTTGCTCAAGTCTTTTTAAAATTGCTGATTAATCTTGCCCTTTCTTTTTTAAGGGTAACTTCTGTGAAGTTGGATGCTATGGATCGTTTTGCAAGTTGTGCTTTGCCACAGAGCAAAAATAGGGCAAAGGAAGGGAATGTTTTTAATGTAGCCCCCAAAGTGTGTGGTGCTCAAAGTGGCAGGATACTGCATTGCACCTACATCAGTTGCAAACAGCTCTACAGATAAACATTTCTGAAGAGCCCCCAAAAATATTGCTACCTAAGGAACTGATGGTTGATCAGCAGCACTGGAACTGAATGAAGGAATGCAGCTTTTTAGACTGCAGCAGTCCTATAATATACAAAGATGCAGTTAATCCTGAGTGCATCATACCTGCTGCTTCAAAAATTATACTAAATAACCTGAGTCTCACTCTAACTACCTGCAGCGCCCCTGATATTTGGAGTGGAGTTTGAAAATGTGTATTTTTGACAGCTTTGGGAAACAACATTTTATCACTGTACTGGTTCAAAATACCTCTCTCTAATATTTTGCAAGGGTTTTTTAGGGGAGGTGTTGCAGGAAGTGGGGTGTCAGTGTTTTCTGCAAACAGATCCCTGCTGAACGTAGTGCTGGGACAATGTAACTTAGCTTCCTCAGAGCTAAATTAAAGCTGAGTAAAGCTATACACAGTCCCCAAAGACTTCCCCAGCTAGAACTTCCCATACTCATGGCTGTGAGTAGCCCAGCTGTTGATGGCAGTGATGCTTTTCTTCATTCTTCTTCCTGAGGGCCAAGGAGGAGCCTGAGCAGTTTCATGATTTCCCTTGGCTGGAATAGCTTTGCAGTACCATACTGGGATGCAATGGGTTCCTTGGGGAGTCTGAAATGGATGGCATGGGGCTGGCTACATCCTCTTGGAATATAGCTGCCTTTCCAAGCTGTGTTGAAGTTACATTTTGAGCACTCTGGGAAGAGGACAGAGTGGAAAGGCCAAGTCTGTAGGTGCAGAACAGACATGAACATTGATTTGCAGCTGTAGTTGTAAGGAGGAATCTCCCCATTATGTCCAAGTGGGGTAGAGGGGAGGCCTCATTTGATGGAATTCCATCTCTGTTTCAGCTCAGAAGTAAATAACTCTGAACTGGCTCCCATGACAAGTGGCATGGCAGTCCATGAAGTTATGTGGCCCTGTTACCACCTGTGGTATGAGTGTGAATTAGGACCATGTATTAATGAGAAATGATGCAGCAAATATGGTTTAGTGTGACTTTTGTGCATTTGTGCCAGGTAGCATTGACAAACTGGTTCTAAATGTCTTGTAAACATTTATTTGGCCCTGTAAATAGTCTAAACTACGTTTTTGCTTGTTCCTGTGTTTCTGCACCATTCCTGTTCCTATTCTTGCTGGCTGAGGCTTCCAAGAGAGCCATGGGAAGCTGACATTCATACTCATTGGATTCCAAACATCCCTTCCAGAAATCACAGGCTCTGTCATTATATGGAAGATGAGGCTGTTTTATACCTAGGTTTACAGATGTGTTTGTGATTTCCTGGATTTTCTGAATTAGAACTTATCTCAGGTTAAGATTTAAGTTTAACAAATGTGAAAAGCATAGTACTGGCATACCAGCTCAGTACCTGTTTGTCCTCCTGGAGAAGTTTTTGTATTAATGTAAGACATGCATCTATGAAGTTGCAATCTGTGGCTGTTATAGCTGTAATAATGAAAAGGGGGAAAAAAAAGGAGGAAAAGTGAGTGAAGATGTGAATTTTGCTGGTTTAAGATTTAAATGAGATGCATTGAAGGTAACCCATGGTAGAAATGGATCTTTGCCACCAAGCAGGATGCAATTTATTTGGAGGGGAATGAGTGATTCTCTTGATTATTCAAAGGGCTTTTTGAAACCCTGTTACTGATGTGTTGCTGATGTGTTCAAAAAAATAATAATCCTGAAAGAGCTGAATACAGGCTGCTTAGTTATTTTTGAGCCTTTGCCATCACTCTACATGCTACAACAGGCAAAATGTTGGTGATTTCTGTCACTGTCAAGCCAAAGGTAGAGGTGGCTTCACTTTGGGCACCGTTGAATGGATACCCAAGGAATGCTCCTTGTGCCTGAGCTGTGTTGATGGTCTCTGTGAGCAGTCCCAGGGAAGCAGGGGTGACCCAGGGCCCTGTGGCAGGGCAGAGGATGAGGATCAGTCACATGGGATGAATTGCCCTTTCCTGGCCTGGCCCTCAGCTTGTACCAGAGGGAAGGCAATGACTGCAGCCACCCTCAAAACAGAACAGCAGATCTTTTCCTGTTCTGCTCTCAGTCTGGTGTGGTGCTTTGCACCCTGATTGCCTCCCTCAGCCTTGTAAATATTGCAAGTTTCTCAGTTTTGTTGGAGTAGATAAAAGATAAGCGTAGTTCTAGACATTTAACTTTGAGGGGAGAAAATTGAGAAAAGTAGAAAGAGGAGGTGACTAAAAATATAAAGCTTGTGATCTATGTTAATGACTGTATTTGGCAATTCTGCAGAAATGAAACCAAGAGAAAGCTATGATTCTTTGACTTGAGAAAGCTTTTATCTGGAAATGTTTTGTTTTTAGCTTAAGACCTGAGCTAAGGAAGGGGAAAGATATTGATTTGTATTTTGACATTTTAAAATAATTTCTATGCAATGCTCTTACAGCATGTTCATTTAGAATGTGGACTTGCAAATTGCAATAGTATTTTAAAACACTTGAAATTCTGAATTACATGTTAACTGTCTGCAGTGATTTTATTTTTATCTTTGTTGAGTTGGTTGGTTAGCTTGGAAGTGAATTTGTATTTCTGTATATGTATATAAACATAATCCCATTAACATGTATGTAAGTAGGAAGTTGGCAGGCAATATGCTTACATATATACCAGCATGTTACTGAGTCATAACATGAAATATTTACTCTCAGAATCCATGTGTAAACTTAATGTGCTGTGGATTCATGCTAGAAGTAATAAAGCAAGAAACTGTTTATATTCTGTGATACAGATAGCCAGATCAACAGTGGGAGTGAAAACTGGAATTGTTCTTCCGTTTCAACTACAGCCTGACAAATGGTGCATTCATTTTTCATTGTTAATAAATGGCCCATATGGCATCCTTTGATCACATGCTCTGCAGCTTCTGCAACAGTAAGACATTTATTTTCAAGGAGTACAGAACCTAACAATTGATCTCAGCTTTCTGAGCAAAATATTGTCTCAAGTAAGGGAACGGACACTACCAGAAGGTACCCTAGGTAGCTCATAGTTTTCCAGACTGAAGGCTTGGAGCATCCTGTGCCCACCTCAACAGCACAGCCAGCAACCTCCTCATGTTCCAAATCACACTGGATAAAACCAGGAAGGTCTTTCCCCACTTACAAATTCCATTCTTTCACAGACTATATGAGGATGGCTTTTCCATGGTGCATAATCCAGATTTCAGGATGCCTGGCATGCAGGGATAGGTAAAAACTAACCAGAGAAGAAATTAAGAAAGCAACACAAAGCAAAGTTAGAATTTCTTTGTGTGTGAGAAATATGTATCACCAAAAAACCCAGCAGCCTGATACACACATCCCTTGGAATAAAGACAACCTATTTGCTTTTAATCACATTATTTATCAGACCTTTTAGAAGCAAAACTGAAATCCATAGCCAGGACACCAGCTGGAGACATTCAGGAATATCTCCATGGAAATACCATCTTGGAAAGCAAAGCTTGCTGAAGTTTGCTCATTATTATCTGCAGAGCACTGCAGTCTGGAAGAAAACAGGAGCTAGGTGACACCCTGTTTTCTACACCCACAGTTGCAACAGATGGATGGGTGACAGGACCTCTCCAGAGCAGCTCATGTCCTCCCTTAATGGTGTTGCTCTTGCTGTCACTTTGATTTTAGTGGGCAGACAGTGTCTGGGGCCTTTCTGGGTGTTCCTACCACAAAATGGTAATGATTACATACAGCTCATGCCTTTAATGTAAACTGAAGTGTTTACAAAACATGTGTGGATGTACACTTCTACTTCACCAAACACAAGAGGTTTCCTCCCTCACGGTGTTCATGTGAACCTCCAGGGATAAGGAGATGCAGGATGGAAGCAGGAAGAAGGGAAAGCCTGTTGGACTCCCCTTGGGAAAGTTTCATCAGTAAGACAGCAACCTGTGGCCACTTGTAACTGCAACACTGTCAGCACCCCCAGAGTAGTTTCAGCTTTTGCTTTGGCAGCAGAAAATGGCAGAAGTGCATAAACTCACTTACCCAGGACCCCATAAAAGCAAAGACTTGTATCCCCTTAACCTTTTGCAAAAGATGGGCACTATATGAAAGCTTAAACCCTAAAGCAGATGGTGCATTTCTGTACCATCAAGCCATGTGCTTGATGAAACATGGCTGGCTGAGTGTGTCCAGATGGGCATTGCTCCTTTGGTGAAGAAACCATTTAAATGTGGCCATTTGTGGGAATCTAGGCTAAAATAGGCTCTCACAATGGACAGCTAGTACAAGGCACAAAGCTGAACAAATTGGTCACCACATAAGTAACTGAAGGGGGTGGGGGGAGGATGGGATGACTTTCAAATTTGTATAATGATTTAATTTGCTGCTTTAGTGCTAATATAGAAAATATTTCCCCAGCATATCTGGCTTCTCTTTTCAGCTGACTTCTTAGAAAAAATTTTTTGAGGAAAACAGGCATGTAATTGTCAGACTAGAACACAAAATAGTTATTTTGGTTTCCCTTGAGAGAGTTCTGCAATGTTTCATAAATCCAGATGAGTGTACAGGTTTTAGTGAATATGTAATTTGCCATGTGGAATATATGCTGGTCAATACCTCTGTTCTTAGAGGAGATGGTAACTACCAAAAATTATGTCTGACAGGCTGTTCCTTCCTGTGGAATGATCTGTCATCTCCTCAGGTTCTTGTAAATTGCTGTAGCTCAAGATTAGGGTAAAATATTTAAAAGTTGTCAAAAGCAGCTTTAAAGCCTCTGACCTTCTAGCTTTTAGAAGTGGTTTAGGGGCTTATGATGTTGAATCCTGTAATCACTTTTGAAATGTTTTTCTAGTCCATCTTCCTTGAATGAATAGAAATGTCTATTTCCTACAAGTAAAAAGGGCCAAACTTTGACCAAAAAGCATTGCTGATCATGAACTTGCTGAAATCGGTGAGGGGTAAAATTTGGAATTGACTTGCTGAACTGATAAGATTTGTCAGGGACAGTCATGGGTAATTGCCTCAAACTTTGTAATAGAAAAGATTGTGCTTGGAAAAAAACATGGTAGGAAAATGCACTTGTCTCAACAAAGGAACAGTGAACACTTGCCCTGTGCAGGGCCAGGAGTTGGACTCAATGGTCTTTATAGATACCTTCAAACTCAGGTATTCTATGATTCCATGATTCTGTGACTTGATTTATTTTCCAGAATCCATGATACAGGAAATGGGAGTTTTATCACAGCAGATTAGGTTTTTATATTAAATGTTCCTGTTTGGTCTGCAAACCAAACCTCATTCTTCTTGATCTTATTTAATATGGTGGACACCGAAGTTTAATATATAAAAAAAAGAAGTATTAATTTAATTTCTTAACCCCCTTTTATAATACAAGGCTCTGGCTGGGTGGAAGAACAAAAAAATGATGCATGAAAACATGAATGGTTTGTGTTCATGCTGATGTCCATGTTGGCTCCAATACATAGGCATCACCCTTTCCATCAGGATGTCACAGAAATGCCCTGAAGATCCTACATGGAGGTGACTTCTACATGAAAACCAAGCTAACAAACATGACCCAGTCAAGTGTGTGATAAATATAGATACTCACTGCAGCAACTTGCACCAACACAAGCTCTGAGTCTCAAGTAAGACACGTGGATGTGTCTCAGCAGTCACTCCCTCCTCTGGGCTGCAGTTAAGCTGCACTGGCTCCTAGGTTATTGCATCTGCACAGTCCCAGGAAAGGTCTTGTCTGTGTGAAAGATGGTTAGATTTCTGCAAAATGAAATGAAAAGGAAATTAATACTGAGTAATCTGGGAGATGTCTTTCTATCCAGGCTTTATTAATGATTTTTCCTTCTGTGGTTATTTACATACATTTACAGAGCCCAGCAGAGCTATTCTTTGCTCTGGTTTTGTCTCATAAAATTCCAAAGCATAGAACTGCCATTTAGGGATGAAATGGTGTGATGTAATTTAACTATAGGCTTAATTAACACTTGCAGTCTGTCTTTAATAGGTGGGCTTTGGATATGCAATTTTGCCTTGTAATAACACTCAGTTTTGCTTTTTACATCTTTCCTTTACCACTGTAGCAGTGGAAAAGGAGCTGATGTACTCTTTACTTGTCATATGACCTTGCAGCTCCACAGTGGGACAGGGAATGCTCTGTTCAAGAAAAATCAGTGTTTTGGGGGAAGGACTCAGCAAATTAAGTGGAAGCCTGTTTTTGATAAAGGCTGATTCATGCCAGTGGGAAGATCCTCATAAACTGTGGAGCAGCACTATGCTGATCTCAACAGAGCTGCTTTATTTGATGGGGTTAAAAATCTTGTCTGAAGTGTGTGTGATTCTCTTCTGCCGATGCAACTATCACCACTGTGCCTGGGGAAGGTGCCCCTCTCTCTTCCTCTTCTCTCTTTATGGCCCAGCAACCCTACAATGCACTGTTTGTCCCCTTTGTATTTTAAAGGTTGCCCTTGCTCACGTGGTGAGCTGTGTCTGTGGCTCAGTGTTGCTCCATGTGTGAGCTTTGACACCATGAGCTTGGCAGCAGAGACAGCACAGCAGCACTGGCTTTGCTGCAGCCTTACTGCCTGCAATGAGACCCCAGGGCCTGCTTTGCCCAGCTTAGCCCAGGCTGCCATCTCCCTGCTCACTCTGTTTGCCTCCATGTAGCAAAACTGTGCTTTCCTCCCTGCAGCAAGGCATGTCGAGGTGGTAGGAGTTATCCTGGGATGTGCTCCCCTGCTGGCAGTGGCTTACCATGGTCCATTGAACTGGGCTGCTTCTTACACGTGGGAGCAGGACAAGCCTGTCCCCATGCTGCTGCTCCTGCTCAGTTTATAGTTTTAAAAGGCACAGTCTGCTTGAGTAGCCCTCCTTCTCTGTTTGTAGGTTAGACAGAAGTCCCTGTGGGTCAGCTTTACATCTTCAGCTGTAAATGTAGGTCAGCTGGCTGCTGTGCAGAGTGTTCCTTATCCTTAAAAGCACAGGTCCTCACACACAGCTTCACAGTACATTGCCTTTGCTGGTCTGTAAGGAAGCTCATTTTGCCAGCATAGTGAGGGGTGCAGCTGCTGTCCTGACACTGGCAGTCCTGCCAGCATGAGAGCAGAGTATTTATCAGTCTAGGCGGAGCAGATGTGTAATGAGAGCAATTTCTGCTATTTCTGGCACTTTCCTTTAGTAATGAGAGATTCATATCAGGCCTGGTAATGAAATTAATTATCACAGAATGTGACAGTGCCTGTAAATCAAAGCAAGTCCTTCAGTTCTTCTGTGCCCAGGCGCTGTTTATTCTGATACTAAACCTAAGATTTGCTCCTTCCTGAATCCTAGAGAGCCCATCAGAAATCTAAAATCTGGGAAAGATTCTCAGGAGATCACAAGGAGCCAGTTGGGTTCAGTTACACTGTTGCTTCCTTCACAGCACACATTTGGTTTACACATCCCTGCCTGCAGGCTCTAATCTTGGCTGTGACACTCATTATGCTTTGCATTTTTTTTAGCCCGGTTTCCTAGGAAGTTGAAGCTTATGCAATCCTTATGCAAAAGGAATAGCCCTGAAAAGTTTCCTAAAAAGAAACCAGCCAATGGGTTCATGAATCAGTTGCACACAGAAGAAGGTGGCTGGTGCAGAGCTTCCTTGGTCCATGGCTGCAGGGACCCTCCATCTGCTTGCAGAACCATGGCAGGGTATGACTGGGGCTCTGGGTGACCTCCAGAGATCCCTTTTGTCCTCAACCATTCTGTGATTCTGTTGTCCATGAAGCACTAACATTTCAGCAAACTTCAGCACAGAGGGACAGCTCTGAAAGGCAAACAGGTTATGACAAGTTTGAGAGGAAGGCTGTGGCATGACTGTGCTTGCAACCACCAAGTTCATGATCCTCCAGAGCCTCTGGTGGTTGGTGGATAGAGAAGGGAGTAAGAGGATACACTGGAGGGGAGATGTGTGGTAGACCACTGTTAGGTGGTCTGTGGGAGATAAGGAGGTGCTGCATCAATGCACAGGGTCCCTCAAGACTTGATCACTTCTCCTGGCAAGACACCTTGTCTGCAGTGCTTAGAGAGAAGGGGATGCAGATGTGGCTGTGGTAGTTAAGCAGGAAAAGAGTGTTGGTCCCTTTTGTGGATCTTACATTTGCTGTCAACAAAGCAAATTTGGGGAGACATGATCAGTGGGGCCAGCAAAACAAACATAATCTGTTAATAATATTGTAATCCCTCTGCTCAAAGATAGGTTGTCAAATTTCTCAGTGAATAACTATCTTTTTAAAAAACTCAAACTCCTACAAAAAATGAAACTAATTTTCCCCCAATATCTTTATTACTGAGACTTAATATATTACTGCTTTATTGAAATAAATTTATTTGGCTACCAGGAAGAGTAAAACAAATTCAGGAAAAACTAAGAAAAGGGGTTTTTAAAAATGAAATATCTTGCATTTTTAAAAGAAAATATCACTGTATAATAGATAATTGAGACTATATGAGATGAAGTAAAATCCCATTAAAATTTGTTTGGTTTCATTGCTTCAAGAGAAGGATGTTACTTTATCCTGCTCATGAATATTCAGTTCCTCTTTTTTTTTTTTTTTAACTGCCTCCTCCTCCTTGAGCACAAACCAGAAATGCATAACCCCACATGGGAAACTGAAATACAAAATTCTACTTTAAAAACCACTGCTAAATTGATGCCACTTTAATAAGCCATTTGCAGGGCTATTTCACTTACTAGAAAATATCCCTTAAGGGCATCCTTTTGGTCATCCTGACCTGTTAGCTCTGCTGAGGCAAGCTGTCTTTGTCCTCAAAATAACAGGAATATCTAAAGCTTTGAAAAAAAAAGGTACCTCAAAAGCCTGAAATGCAGGACTTTCACGTGGCATCATTTGGTGGGTGCTGCCAAAGCCAGTTGAGTTCACCACCCGGTGGGCACCCAGCCCTGTGGAAGGTATCAGTGACATCTCTTGGTCACTTGTAAGGACAAATGCCATTTCACCTGCATTCAACTGTAAGTAAATACATGGTGCTCGCAGAGAAGTTAGTTACCATTTTTCTGCAGCAGAGAATTGGGCCATTTGGAGCTTTAACCAATTTTCTTTCACAAAATTACACAAGAATGAAATAGGGTTTCATAAGGGAAACAATGTAGCATTAAATATGGCTTGTCCCTCACCTCCCCAAAAGAAACCAAAGACATTTTTGATTTGACAGTATAAGTAAAAACCCTCATTTTTTGCCTAATTTCCTTAACCATAACTAGCAAATATGCAAGACTAACTCTATGTAGCTAGCAGTCATTTCCATGTGGTAAAAGAGGCATTTCTGGTCAGATGTTAGAGTACTGGCCCAGGGAAATGACAGGAGTGTTTGATCAAGGGCCAGTGCTGAGAATATATCACCAGTCTGGTGGTGTGACAGGCTGCCCAGACTGCAGAGCAAGGCTGAGACAAACCTGTCCAGCTTGGCCCCGAGTTCAACCATCAAAAAATCACTGGCAGGATATCTGCAGCTTTCTGCTTTGTTGCTCCTTGTTCTGCCAGCGTGGGATTTGTTCATCCCCTGTCCCTCGTGATGTAGGAGAATCTGGTTTGCCAAGCTCATCAGCTTCCTCTGAAAAAGGCATTTCTGTCCTGGCCATGGCTGGATGCAGAGTAAGATTTATCTGAGCTGCCAGAGCTGAAATGACTGGAGACATGTTATTGTATTTCCAGGGAGAGTCCCATATACTGACTGTGTGTATCAGCTGGATCACATCCCCAGAATCTCTGGGAAAGAGAAGAAAATGGCACCCCTCTGAAGAGAGGATATCTGGGTTGGCATGCACAAGGATTGGTCAGATGCAACACAAAAGGGTGCATCGTATGCTCAGATCCTCCTGAGCAAAGAGATGTCAGAGGGTTCTTCCCTTGAAAGGGTCTGCAGAGAAACATTCCTCTAAAAATGCTTGGCTGGAAACACATTTGCTATTATAATCTACTAAATAGATGGGAACAAGATTTCATCAGGAGTTCTGATGGATCTAGGCAGATTCAGAGCTGCAATCAGACTGTGACTTAACCAAATCATGTCTTCTTTGACTCCTCTAGGGACAAGTCTAGGAGCAACCTAGGAGGTTGATTGGCTTTTGTTACACAAGTCTATTTGGGCAGCAGTGAGGATGAGCAGGGAGCAGATGTTCAGGAGCAGTTTCCTCAGAGAGGAAAAGGCTTTTTCTTGTGCTGCTCGAATATCTTGAATGGTGATGGGGAAAGTGCCTGGGCTTTTATGATTACTGCAAACATGTACATAGAGCAGGAGCTGGGAGGAGAAAGGAAAGCTTTAGCACTGCCTGGAGCAGTTTCCTCAGAGAGGAAAGGGCGTTTTCTTGTGCTGCTCGAATATCTTGAACGGTGATGGGGAAGGTGCCTGGGCTTTTATGTTACTGCAAACACATCCATAGAGCAGGAGCTGGGAGGAGAAAGGAAAGCTTTAGCACTGCCTGCTTTGCTGTCACCTGAGAGTCAGGCTGCCAGCAGTGAATGCTGACAGTGGCTGTTTTAACTCAGACTCTGTCAAGGTTTTGAAGGTGGAGGGAATGTGCTTTTAGAGGCAGGGCAGTGACCTGGAAGGAGGAAGGAAGCAGCAGAAGCACTGGAAACTGATGAGATGTGGGTCAGAGGCAGCACAGAGCAGAAGGTCCTTGCTGAGCCAGGGTTGTCTGGCTCCGTTGGAGGTGGGTGCAGGAAGAAAATGAGATGTTTCTACATGGCCACTTCTCTGTGCTATGATGTAAGAAGAGGAGGGAGTTCTCCTCAGGCATTTGAACCAGCTGAGCTGTGCCATGGGGAAAGAAGTCAGGTGCAGCTGGTTTCTAGAGTATTCTCGCCAAAAACTGTAGTTTGGGAGGTGTCTTGCCTCCTGCCAATGTGCTGGGAGGAGTTCCTTTCCCATGCCACCCGACTGCCACCTGTGGATATTGGCAGTGTATGTTGCCATGAGAGGATGCCGTGTAGGAACACCCGATTGCTTCCCTTGGCTGTTTCTGGGTGCCAGGAGCAGTACAACTGCCTTAGATCATCCCCAAATGTGGGCCAGTTAGCCTTACAAGAACAATGTGGTCAGGAGGGGAACAGTATCTGGAGGCTGTGCTGCTGGTAGTGCTTGGTTTACCTCACTCATCCCTGCCCAGCTGTGCATCCTGCTGAGGATTCTCTTATCAGAGACAACAGCACATCTGAGGCTCTGCTGCCTGGGAGTCAGCACTGGGGGTGGAGGATAAGCAGATAAATGTAATCTTTACATGAAAAAGGCTAATCAATCACTGAAACAACTTATCAGTGCTTGTGGGGGACACTTCACCTCTTACAATTGCTAAGTAAATATGATGTATGGGTTTTTAAAATATAAAATACATATACATGAGTTCAGTGACATTTTCTGCCTTGTTCCAAACAAAAAGCCAGACTATGACTAATGATGATTTCTGGCCTCACAAAAACGATTCTATACATAATTTATAGAGTTCTTATAAATATTTGACGTTTACTATTAATTTTCTCTTGAAATATGTCTTATGTCTAATACTTATGTCTGGATCCTTCTTTTTGTACACAAATAAATTTGGTAACAAGTTGATTCCTCATAGCCAGTGACCTTCATTTATTCTGGCATAAAACAACTAGTATTTTTCCAAGTCTTCCACAATCTTACAAAATTAAGGATGGAAAGCTGAAGGGAAGTCTTGGAGTCTACAATTGCTACAGACTTGAGGACTCGATGTGAAAAAAATGGTATCCTTAATATTAGCAGAGTTGAGCATGACCAAATATGAATTGCAGAAAGATCGGGATTTATGTAAATTAGCAGACTTTGAATATGAATCCAAAATCCACTGAACAGTCTGGAGTATTTTCTGAGGAAGCATTTCACCTTGTTTCAGGCCCATTTGGGTCTCTTGCTTCTTTTCCATACACCTGCTCATTGCTCCCAGGTGTGGTAGTCAGTGGCAAGGGCTGTTTTTAAAGATGACAGGCTTTATTTTTCTAGGATGTATCTTTGTGTAGGTTACTAGTGATTTCCAGGAGGCAGCTCACCAGGACTACCCAGAGTAGCTGGATCTGGGTTTTTTGGCCTTTTGGTGTGTGCAGCTGCTGCTTTCCACATGCCTCAGCAAATGTGGAATTGGAACCAGGTTCCACTTTGGAGGGGACTGAGACAGGAAGGAAGGCTGCCTGCAGTGCCAGTACACCCTGCAAAAGGAGCAGGAGGGCCAAAGGCATCAAATTTTGGGAGTGGGCAAGATGCCCAGACAGGAGCACAATTATTCATTGCCTTGGCTCTGCTGTATTTGTAGTCAAGGAATTTTATAAACACCTTGTTCATGGTCAAGTGTGTTGTCTTGTTAGTGACAGCCTTATGTCATATCCCACAGTTAAAGGCCTTTATCAAGAGCTCTGTAAATTAAATTGCTACTTTATATTAGACTTTTTTCCAGTGGCTGTGAATTCCTTGGAGGTGCTTTGCTTTGTTAACAAGAGGAGTGTGTGCTCTGCCAGAAGCTGAGAAGAAATAGGTTATGAATTCTGGAGGATAGGATTTCAAAAGCCCTTGCAGCTGCTAAGGTAGAGTTTAAACCTTTTCTGCTTGGGCCTTGCAAGTGCTGTGCTTGCCAGGTTGGCCCTTGGCCTAGGAATGTCAAACATCAGTTCTCACACACTCGTTTTATGCCTTGTGGTTTCCTGGGGTGTCCACAGAGGGAACACACCACTCTGTGCTCAGACACTGGTCCCAGCAAAGGTCCAAATGTGTAAATTTAGGCCCACTGTAAGCTTTTTGCAAAAACTCTTATAAACTCAACAAACTGAACTCTCAAGTGCTAGAAACATGAATTATTCTACTTAAATGATTTCCAATTACTTCAGGATTTAAGCCAGGCATAGATAAAGCCAGCAATGTAGTGAAGTAAATTCAGAGAACTGGATTTCAGTTATTTTTAATTTGGGCAGCTGAGCCCTTCTCTTCTATCAAACAAAACACAATCCTTTCTTTAGTTGTTTCTGGACATGCCTAGAAGCACTAATATTTTTGCAGCTTGATTTTTAGCTTCTTTTCACCTCATGTTCCCTCTGCCTTGAAGAACAGTGTATACCCTTAACCATGACATTTAAACATGCAACCCTCTTCTTTGGCCTCACACTAGAAGTATTTTTATTAGACAATTGTCAGTGTCATAGTTTACTTAACAAAGTAAAAACTCACTGTGGTAGAATATAATCTCAGCCCTGGTGTGACTGGGTGTGCTCCATGGCCCTGTGCAGTCTGTGGTGGGAAGCTAGGATAGCTGTCCTCAACTCACAGCAGTTTTGAGATTACAATTGAGATATTGGCCATTCACAGAAGAGAAAATCCTGCCAAGGAGGTTTTATCACTGTTTGCTCTCAGTACTTGCCCCAGATTGAAGGGCTGGCTCTGGAGCAGGTAGGATGGGGAAGAAGGAAAACTCTACTATGACTCCCTTTGGGAAGTCCTTGTGTCTTCTGAGATTACTCTTTTAGAGATTGAATTTTGCTGCATTTGTAAGTCAACAGTGGGGCAAGAATTAATTTATCTTTTTTTTTCACTGTGTTACAGGAAAAGCCAGCTTTACCTCCTTTATGTGATTGTTTTTAGGATGTTGAAGAAGTGTTTGGCAAAAGAAGGACAATTTTCCAATTTAATACAAAATCAGGTCATATACCCAGCTCTTTCTCAGATGGCTGTCAGTCTGTATAGCAACATGCCAGGCAGTGGTAAAAAGCACTTAAACCAGTTTCTGCATGCACCCTTTTTGAGGACTTGCTTTAAAACAGGCAGTGTTGTCTAGTGCCTTGCTGGTAAAAAGCACTTAAACCAGTTTCTGCATGCACCCTTTTTGAGGACTTGCTTTAAATCCTTTCAGTTAAACAAAGTCTTCTTGTAGGGATGTGAAATCTGGTAAACCTCTGCATGAAAGTCTTAATAACCAGGATATAACTGTCTCTTTTAGTGACATTTGTTGCAGACCAAATTAAATCACTGGAGAAAGTTCAGCTCTCTTTCTGATAGCACTCCCTTAAGGATCAGTGATTTTACACTTGAATATAAAAACCACAACATTCTCAAAATGTTTGGCATTAATGGAAATGTAATCCCATTGAAATCAATCATGAAATGATCTTCATTTTAATGAAAATAATTCTAAAATGCCATCTGAGAAAAGCCTTCCAGACAAATTTTTAACTCTACAGAAGTTATTTTACTTTGCCAGACTGAGACATTGCTTTATTTAACTTTAGTTTGACTTTTGGGTGGTAGGAATCTTCCCATAGTCAGTGAGAGTGAGCATTTCCAGAGGGCAAACCATTGTAGCCACCAGTGATACTCTTTTTAAAACATGATTAACTACTCTTTCAAGGTTTGTGTTGTTGTGCATTAATTGGGTTTTTATGCTATTGACTATATAACTATAGATACCTGTAATTCACCCCAAGTGTTTATTCTTTACCACATATGCTTAGGTGCTTATAAAAAGGGTTCAACTTAGTCTGTCTGTCAAAATGCATGTAGATATAGTTGCAGCTCATACCAGAGGTGAATTTAATTTAAAACAACTCAGATTAGCCATTTTTTAAAAGTCTCACCTTGATCACTGCCAATTTTCTAGGCAATGAATAAAATAATACTGTCATTTCTGCTTAACTTTCCCTTACATATTGCCTTTGCTATTCAGAGCTTTTTCTCTTCACTGGTTTTGTTTGTTTGCTTTCTCCTCTGTACTCCCAGGGAGCTGTAAGATCTTGCAGGGCAGTGCTGGTTTAAATCAGGTTTAAAGCTTAGTGAATTCAGGTCTCTGACATGTTCATCTCAAAGACCTCCACTGCAATGTTGTGACTCTCCCTAGTGCCAGTAGCAGTCCCACACCTCAGGTCTTGCATATTGTTTTGAAAATACTGGAGCAGATTTAGTCTTTTAAGACATATTGTAGTTCCTTAATTTCTTGGATGATTTCCCTTTCTGAAAAATGTGCTAATTTCTGTGCATATAAACACTTGCTGTGGAAGCAGCAGAAAGAAGCAATCTCCTGTAGTTATTTTGTCAGGGTTATAAGTGCATGAATCTTGTTGAGCAAAAATAGCCAATTGAAAATCAGCAAAACACTTTGAAAATGTGTGTTGATTTTGCAAATAATTCAGGGAATAGGGGGAAAAAAGTCTCATCACAATATATCTCAAGTCCTCCTGACCAGTATATCCTTTCTAATCAGGCATTAAGTTACCTGTAGACCTGAGTAATTTTATCTAGACAGGGACATGTTTTTTAGTCTTTCTTTTTTGTTCATCCACTCTGTATGGGCAACCCCTTATGCTTTGCTGAAATCTAAGGCTATGTAGAGTTAGCAAAATTGTTCTGCAGATGGTACCCTGAGTGCCAGAGAAGTAATAGAGCCATGGAGAATGATTCCAGTGTGTCCTGCTTCCAGCTGGGCTGGCAGAAAAGCTGTCTTCATGGTATATGTTTTACTGCAAGACAACCATCCTCTGGCTAAAACACAGCTCAGTACTGGTGTAACCCTGCTGAAATGGTCTACATGACTCAGAAAGGCTCAGGTTTTGTCCTGGAATGGCTTCCATAAACAGGAAGCCAACTCTCAAAGGGCCACACTGATGTGCACACACCCACTGCTAATTTGGGCACAGTAAATATCATCCTGACTCATCTGCTGGCTTTCTCTGCCACTCTTTCTGGAGGATGAGGACTGCAGGTTTTATGGATGGTGTTTCTAACAGGCAAATCAAATGCTTCAAGCCTGCAGAAAAAGTCACATCCCCTTCTCACTACTATAATTTCTACATCATCCTGACTGAAAAAAAAAGATATAGTTCTGGAAATATGTCTAGAGGTAGGCTCCAAGGGGAAGAATCTTTAAATTTATTTTTATTCTTGTAATTAGATGCCTGAGGAGGAACAAAAATCTCTCTGTGAGAGTATAAAGTGCTTACCAGTTAATGAAATGGAATCAATATCAGGAATGTTAAGTGATGATGTTACGTTCTCCATTAATTTGCTTTGCACTCATTTATTGTGAACCTCTTAAAAGAGCTGGTGATTGAAAAGACATATGTCTTGAAAGCATAAGGATTTATTCTAGAAAAGCATCTACTGTTAACAGTCCCATGTGAAAACCATCTAATTGTATCATTGGTAGCACTGGGGTCTCATTTATCTTCTCTTTTTGTAATTCCAAGGTTTAGTTACATTAGTTTCTATTTGTACCAGCCAATCTCATTTAGGCTGGAGAAATGTTTCCTCTCTGAAAGGCTCTTTCAAGGCAAAAAGGGTTATAGGAAAAATGAGAGAGCTCTGTGTTTTGGAGACATTTATCTCAGTTCTAAGGCTGGCACAAGTCTTACAAATCTCCTAAATCCTCCCTTTAAGCCTTCCCAGAAGAGTCCTGACTCTGAATGCTTCCAGGTGTGGGTTCCTTATTCAGGGCTGTATTTCACTGCACAAGGCATCTCTAGAAGATCTGCCTAGAAGAAAAGCCAGAATAATTAACGTACAAAAGTAGCACCTTTCCTGTTTGTTTGCTTGTGGTTTTTAATCTCACCCCCAAAATCTCCAAACAGGAGGCAGCCAAAATCTCTGTAAAGAAGCTGGCTTAACATAAACAGTGATGGTGACCAGGCTGAGCTGATGCCCAAGAGAAATGTCTAGTAAAGATGAGAGAAGCACACAATTTGCAGGTAGAAGGCAGCATCTTAAACACAAGGCATTGTTCTCTTTTATATCTAGCACCTGCCTGCATATTTGGCCCAGCCCTCAGCTGGTACCCAAGGGGGGATAGACTCTCCCTTCCACTTTGCCAAGTGAGCACTGAGCTCAGGGTGAGCAATAGCCCCCAGAGTGTCTTCCTAGTGCATCCTGTGGTGCACTGCAGGCTTCAGAGAGCAAAGCTTTGTCCAGGTTTTGTGCTAGGCATTTCTGGAGTGTCTCTGATGGCTTGTTTCCTGGGTTTTTTTTTATTTCTCTATTTTTATTTTATTTCTCTTTGTACTGGACTATACAGGATCCAGAAAAGGTTTTGCTTCTTTTCACCCCCCTTTTGGGAGGAGGAAACAGGCCAGCAGCAGGCACTTTCCCGTAACATTTATTGAAACCTTTCAGCTTCAACAGCTCCACATGTGCCAGTACTGAACAATAAGTGCCAAATGAATTTTTTACAGGTGGATAAATGAGGTGCCTGAGTGTTTGCACATGTGCCCCATTTATTTCAACTGGCACTGTAACATATTAGCTCAAGCCATAGGCCCATGCCCTATGAAAGAAAGTGAGGTGGAATAAATCAGTGCAAAGCTCCTGAGGTAGATATTTTCCAACTAGCTGGAGATCAAGTATTGCTAAAGCAGACTTCATGTAGCAGAGCAGAACAAGCCTGTCTAAGGCCCTGAACACCTAAGTACTCAGAGATTATTTCAAAGATTTTACTATGTGAAGGATTACAGCTCCTGGGAAGAAGCAGGTTTTCCATCTGTACTCCTAAAGTTCCACTGCAATGCCATACCGATCATAATTTTTCTTCCCTAAAATGAGGGGTGGGACAAAACGAAGGGAAACTTTCCCATTTCAGTGGTGTTTTGGAGTGCTTTAGTCATGCATTATTAATGGTAGCCAATTAACCAAATGGTTGCACACACTGAGTTTCATCAAAGTTTAATGACAAATGCCATGGACTGATCACCATCTTATTTCTGCAAATTGGGTGATACTGGAAACATAATTGGGTGGTGTGCATGAATGTTAACAAACTCACAAAGGTGTGTGCATCCTCCCTGCCCACCCAAGCTGGCTCCCCCCACCCACAGCATCTCTCACTTCTTTTCATCTCCCAAGGCTGTTTTTATTCTACACCCCTAATCCTGCATTTCAGTCCTAGGCCCTGCTGTGAGTGCCTGTGCATTTCCCACTGCAGGCAGCAGTGGGAAATAGGGGCTTGCTGCTCTGGGAGGTGTGGTTGTGCTGGGCTGATTAACACCAAGCAGCTCCATGGTGTTCAGTCTAGCACAGAGAGACAATAAAAAGGAGGTGCTCCCCAGAGCCCAGTTTGACCCAGGAGATGAGAAAGTGCATGCAAGGGGATTTGAAGAGACTGTGGTCAATGTGGCTCTTCAGCCAGTGTGGCACCAGCCAAATGTGGGCAGCTGGCATTGCTTTTAAAATAATATAGGCCTGACGTGCTCATGTTAGCCTTCCTTCCTTCTTCCCTGAATGATGTCAAGGGTAAGGAGACTTTTGTTTAGCTTTTCAAAAAGAAGTAGATCCTGAATACAGGAAAGGTTTTGGGGTTTGAGGGTTTTTTCCCCCTATAGAAAATTCCAAGAGGATTTTCTGTGTTGGAAAATCACAAGTTGACTGAAGAATGGCACTGGGAAAATAAGGTGAAGATATGTAGCACTGGGCTGCCAAGAAACTTTCTGGCTTGCTAATTCCGTAAGCATCCCATTAGACACTGGCTCTGAAACAAACTGTGCATATTTTTATAATCTTGTCTTATAGGGCAATTTAAGCACTGCTTGATTATCAATTTTGATATCCATTATGTTGGAATGAATGAGTGTGCTATTTTGTGCAGTAGATAAAACTAGTGAGATCGCATTCCTCTTTTATTTTTTAATGGGGATTTCTTAGATATTGCTCCAGTTCTTGCAACTTGAAAAGGAATGTAAAAGAATTTGGTGTGTTACTGAAATGAGCAATGTTAAGGCATAACCCACCCCATAATGGGTTGTTGTCTTATCTCAGCTTCACTTAAATGAGAGTGAAACAACTACTCTGCTGAATTGCAGTATTTATTATTTAGGCATGCAACATCCACTCTGTTACAGTAGGAACAGTCTGAGAATGCCAGGTCAGCCTGGCAGTTACTAGCTGCTTCATTTATTTGTGGAAGCAATTTGTGTAATTCATTAAGTATCTTTAAATGTAACACAAGAAGTTTGTTGCATTTTAGGTTTTTTTTCCTAAGAATTTTTACTGTATTTTGGGCTCTGACTCTTTCAGGGTCATTTTGAGCTAATGGGAAACAGAGGAGGAAATGGGTGAAAAGACAAATTCTCTTTGTCATAGCATAGCACAGTGTAATTTCTTGGTAAAAGATAACACCATTTGTTCTAACAGCTCACTGGCAGTAGCAATTTACCTTCTACACTGGAGTATCTGGTTTTGACCTCTTACATGTCTTTTATACCACTGTAGTTTTAAGATTTCTAAGAGCATTCTGATTTAGGCACAAATGCAGCAATGTGATTAAATCAGGATGAAGCATCTACTTAAAGCTAATTATGTACTTATATATGCTGCTGAAGATGACTTTCCCACTGATTTGTGCAAGGGGAAAATTGAGTCCAAAAATACCTATGAAATAAGGCAGGCATCTATTTCTTTTGAGATACCATATCCTGTCTCCTCCTCTTTTTTTTTCCACATCTCTGTATAAAAAAACTATTTTTTTTTTTTATTTTTAAAGACTCAATAATGGTGTTTTCTGCAGCTATGCTGATGTCCCTAAATTTATGCCAGTAAGTCGAATTTCCACATGCTTTCTCTCATTCTTTAGCAGTCTCACTAGGCCTACAATACCTGTTAAAGCCGTTTTGCTGCTTTAACAGATACTGTTAAAGAACAGAAGTTCTAGAAGTTTTAGAACTTCTATTTAGCTTTTTTGTTGTTGTTGTTGTTATATCTTCTGGAAATATTAATGTTGGCAGAGACTATTAAGTTTTAACTCTTTGGGTTCCTTCAACTTAGTGATGATGGGACACTCTCTGCAGTCACAGAGCCTGTGCAGGATGTACCAGAGCTCCCTGCCAGAACTCAGGGAACTCTGCTCACCCCTTTAGGAGTGCAGCCTCATTCTTTGTTTCAAAGCTGTGGAGTAACAAGGGAAGGCCAAATCTTCTGGGCTTTCACAGCACACCCTGACACTGGAGCACTGTTCCTGTTTTCCACTGGTTCAATGTTTTCCAAAGCCCAGTGTGGCAGACTGTTAGCCCCCAGTGGGCATCTGTTTAGGCATGGCTAACTGGTACCATTTACCATCAGATGGTGCTTCCAGCCTGCTCCTGCCTAACTCTTGTTCCTGGGATCCCAGCCCTGCAGTCAGCGTTGCTGTTGGAGGGAAGAGGCCCTCTTGCTGGCACTTGCAGTAGAGCACCTGAACAAAGCCCAGGGAACAATTTTTCTCTTCATTTCCAGGCACGGTGCTTTGCTGAGGGTTTATCTGACTTGGTGGTTACTCCAAGCTAGGAAATAACACCTTGGTGTTGATGTATAAGGTGGGAAGTCCTTCCATGTGGCAGGTTAACTTACAGTCTCTCACAATCTACAGCTATAGAGAAAAAAAAGATAACCTGTGCCCAAGAAGAAGTTTAGTGACTAGATTGTTGCAGTCAGACCAATTAATCTATTCCTTATTTCAAATTTTATTAAAAACACACTGCTTTTCCTGATAAGTGGTGATAGTCAATGACAAATATTAACCCAAAATCCATAGTAGACCCTCTGGCACACTGCTCTATACATCATGCCAAGTGTGGTTATAATTCTCCCCTGGTGCTTTGCTGCCATGCCCTTGAGCTACTCATTAATATTTGTGCAAAGAGTGCCTAAAATATGGACATGCCTAAAATGTGAGCACACCAGAACTTGTTGATAGCCAAATTATGGGCGCCAGTGGAAAGTGCTTCACTGAGGCCTGAGTGAATGTAGGTAGCTCAGCTTGGCTTTCCTGGGCCAACATTCTGCCTTCCCAGGGCTGACACATCCCTGCAAGTGGGGCAGGATGCAGCCTATGGCAAAAATTGTAAGTAAAAGAGTTGTAAAAAGAAAACATACAGAGTTCTTGAGGCCAGCTGAGAGCAATTTTTAAAAGAGGTCAAATGTAAATCATAACGTTTAGCCTTGGAAACATTGTACTCTCACAAGTCGCTTTCATTTGCGTATTTAGAGAAACAACGCAGCATGTTGGGGCCTCAGTTTGGCTCAGGCTGCCTCAATATCATGAGTGAACAGTAATCATAAGATCCTCTCTCTTTAAATTAGAAAAGTCAGAAAATCTTCTTCCTGAGCCTTCTTGTTATCACAGAGGTTTACAATTTATGTGGTATTTGTCTTTTAACTCTGAAAAAAGGGGTGACAGCAAATTGTGTTCAGATGTGCACAAAAGCTCTAATATACAGAAAAAGCTCTCTGTGGGCTCCAATATATAGATTTGCCTAAGAAAAATATCGACTTATGCCATAATATGGATGTAGGAATTTATAAGAGTGGGATAATACTCTAGTTTGAAAGGGAAGTAGGGGAGTTTTGAAGGCAATATTTTCTCCACTGTCCAAACCAAGAGCAAGAGGACAATTCCCAGAACTGGTCCCATCAATTTAGCAAGACCTCATCTGTTTAGGAGCAAGCATTAATTGATGCTGACTGTAGCAATTTACTTATGCAGTGGTGAAAACAGATACACAACTCTATCCTTTGGAATTAGACAATTGGATCTCCAGGCCAGGAAAGAAGCACATGGAGACGCGGACTCCTCCTGAGCCACAGGGTGAGCACAGAAATGGAGAGAGTTCTCTCCTTTATTTTCAGCTTTGTGGCAGTGTATGTAGGAGCACTTAACCCTGAGGCAAAGAGGTCAGCTTTTGGCTCCTGCAGAGAAGAAATTAAGGGATCCGATAGCACAGCAATTCTTTAGTCCTCTTTTCTTTTTAAGCTATGCATGATTCATGGGTTATGTTAGAATCCCTCCAGCAGAAAGCCACGGATCATTAATGCACAAGTCCATAGGTGACTTCTTTCTGCTTTTGTTACAAATCACATTGTCTACCTTGCACACAGCCCACTTTACCTGTGGCTCTCAGCACTCCCCATTTACAAGTAAATTCTCTGTGCTGCAACGTGTCATGTTAGATGCACCTCGTGTACAAGGAAACCACCTCCTGTACAAAGAAACCCCACCACGGCAGGAAAATGCGCACTGATGAAAGCAGCCAGTGTCCAGGAGGAGTTACACAGAGCAGCTTAACTTACACACTGGAGCAGGTCACTAATGTAATTGCTGACCCTCTGCCTTTGGGCACAGAGCACAACATCCTGCCAGCTGCCCTGGGTGGAGAGGATGCCCTTCTGGCTTCCTTTTTGTTCAGGTCAGGCAAAAGGATGTTTTGTGTTGAATTTGAAGACCTTCTCAGATTTTAATTTTTTTTTTTCACTCACTGTGTGTTCTCTTTGTGAAACAGTAGCTGCAAAACATATTAGGAACTGTTGTCCAAGATGTCTGATTGGACAGTAAAAAGCTAAAAATTAATAAATAGACTGAGGCAGACAGGATGGAAATACCAAAAAGTAGCAGATGGATCATCAGTGGAGCACAGTGTGATCAAAGGTACATTTATTTGCAATAGACTATGCACAGAGGAAAATGAGATATTTCTACTTGTCTGAGTGGCAGTAAATTTGCACAGTTAACATTGAATTCTGGAGTTGTACGTGTGTGAGTGCTCAAGATCAGACCTCTTTGCTAAATGTGCTCCTTTCCTCAGCTAAGCTTCAGCCTACTCATCAAGTTAATACCCTACCTAGCAAAGCCTACTTGTCTTCCCAGCATGTTCCCTGAGAGTGGATAAAAAGGTGACTTTTCCTCTGCAGCTGAAGGAACCTCTATATGTGCTCCTGTCCTTTATGACTGGGGTTGCTTGGGAATGGGAATTACAGTCCAGCCCTTTATAGTGCTGCCAGAGTGAAATACAAGAGTTGTGCCCTGGAGTCTGACCACAGATGCATCGAAAAGCTGCCCTCAAGCAAAGATAACAACATTGTCACTAAAATTAAGATATTTCAATATAAATTTCCACCTTCATCCTTACTGCTCTTATAGGGAGGATCCAGCTGTTCAAGTGTGATTTTTTTTCTCCTCAGGAAATCAAAATACTTGTTGGGAGAAGTGAAAGCTTACAGATTTGTGACCATCTGGGACTCATCTCCTGCCCAGTCTCCAAAGAGATGTGCTTTTCAGGGCCAGGCAGCTGTATTTGCATAACGTTTTTTGTGGGCTCACCATTTCTCAACAACTACCTTCCAAAAGTCTCACTTGACTCCTACTTACAGGTAAAAAGAGCTGCAGAACAACTAAGATTGGGTTGGTCTATTTTTGTCCCAGAAGGTGTCACTGAAGAGCCAGGAAAGTATAGCTGTAATGTGCAAGTTTAGTATTAGTTTTAACTGGGATCTTAACTGCAGCCTCAGGAGGTGGTGCCTGAAGGTTGGGAGCAATTTAGAGTCACAGATTCCTGTGCCTGCTGTGGACTGAAGATCTGGAGAATTTTGCATCACAGAATAAATACCCTGTAACTTGCAATGCTGTGCTATTCCTCTGCTAAGTCATCCTACATTCTGTAACAAAACGAAACCATTCTTGGGAGTGGTAGTGGGAGTTTTTAGGTGTTTGTTTTTTTAACATACCTTTAAAGGATTGTGTTCATCTTCTTGCTCTTTATATCTGTTGTGTCAACGTTATACTATAAATAATACATAATTTTAAATAATATAATTGAAGATAATTTTATTGTCTAGGTCTTTAGGCCTTTTCTTAAGAATAGGAGGAAGAGCTGGGATTTCCAATTGCTTTGCTATGATTTATTATGCATTATCAGTAGACATGGAAGTAGCACAGATCTGGCAATGATATAGGAGGCCTCAAGCAGTTTGTACTGTGAATTCCACAATGAGCAAGTTATACACAGCAAGCTGGGTGTCCTTCTCTCCATTTGGAAAAGGTAGTTGGAGTTACTGTTTTAAGGCTTCTCTACAATGTTAAGCATTTTAGGAGACTTGATCTGATACCTAAAGCAGATTTATGAAGGCTACTTGCCTCCAAGATGGGTATTGGAAAGAAATTCATCATTGATGTGACCAGAGTAGAAAACCCTCTCAAAAGGATATTAAATGCTCTGCTTTTAGTCAGTCTTTTAACTACTGAAGTCTAGGCTGTGATCTGATCTGGTGTGGGGGGTAAGATTATCCTACACCAGTCTACTGCTGGTTATTGGTTCCTTCCCCAGAAACATCTGCTCCTGTCTGAGTAGTAATGGACTGGATTATTGCATCCATGTTCCCATTCCTGAGCTTAAAAGAAAGTAATTGGAGGGTCTTAAAAAAAAAGAAAAAAAAAGAAGGAAAAAAAGGGTGGGTTAGATAATCTTAAGCTCTATAGCTGGTAGATTTCTAACCAGTTCTTGGCTCTTGAGAGTACTGATATTTCAGATCTCCTTCTTTCCTGTAGTTTCCAATAACGTGATCTCAGCTGAATTGGTTTGTCTTGTCTATAGATTAATACAGCACAGCTCTTTGACATATTGTAGTTCTCTGAGGTAAAAGAACAAAGGAGGGAGAATACATTTTTCCCTGACAAAGCTATGTCAGGTTAATTTCTCCAATATACTGCCAAGGTTTGAATCAAGAAATAAAAAAAAATGTTCCAAAGTCACTAAAAAGTGTTTCTTCTTGTTTGATAAAAGCCACTCACACTTTCACTTCAGTGAAAATTCAAATATTTTTCCTAACCTGCTCAGCACCAGATGAACCACAAAGTGGCTGCAAGTACTTTTAATGGCAGAAATTCACAAGCTCATAGGAATGTATAAGAAAAACTTATTTTGTTTCAATGAGAGGAAAATGAGCTCAAAACCCCACATTTTTAACAACGTAATAGAATGTACACAGTGACATTCTGCTAAAAAGTTTGGTGTCCTGTACACTGAGGGAGCAGAGCAGAGGAGACTTGCAGATTTCAGTGCTGGAATTTTGCCATTTAATCTTTCCTCTGGCAGATCAGCACAGAGATTACATAGCCTCTGTGCATTGTTATCCACAGAAATAAAACCTATAAGAATTTGTTCAGCCGTACTCCCCACTTTACTGATCCATTTTTTATTTCAGCTGCTAATCTACTAAGGATTTCAGCCTTTAGCTCAGGGTTATCAGGGCAGCATTGTGAGTGGATAACATCTGTTTCAGCTTTCACCCATCTAGAACACAAGCATTAATCACTAGAAATGGAGTGTGAAATAGAAAGAAAAGTAAAATGCACATTTGATTCTGAATGCTCTTGGAGAAAATGTCTTTCAGGACGTGACCAGAGGGAGAACTTCACTGCACTATAACTGGGTTTGCCAGTGCATCTTACATGAAAAGCTGGTCATTATCTGATAGAAATTCTGCTAATTTCAGTTTATCTTAAAGGCACAAACCTTGTCCTGTCTAATTTAAAAGAAATATTTAAAACAACTAATCCCAAAAACAGTGCATGTGTTCAGCTTAATTTGGTTGTGGTCAAAAATAAAGCTTCTCTTTCTATGTTTTCTGTGCCCCAGCTCATACCTGGAGCCCTGAGCTCTTGCAGCCTCATGCTGCAAATGGGTAGTAACTAATCCCAAAACTGTGCATCTGTTTAGCTTAATTTGGTTGTGGTAATCAATAAAGCTTCTCTTTCCAAGTTTTCTGTGCCCCAGCTCATATTTGGAGCCCTGAGCTCTTGCAGCCTCATGCTGCAAATGGGTAGATGGGGCCATGCTGTCCAGGGGTGCTGAGGAATATATAACAAGGACTAAGAACAATCTGGGACCAAGACACACTAAGCTGACTCAATAGGCCTTTTCCATCCTGCGTTTCTAGATTTTCACAGATGCTGTAAGAAAATGTGTTGATTTTCTACTCGTCTGGCACGTGTCAGGGGAGCTAGACTCTTAATTTTTAACTCTAAGAATAATGATCAGCCCTGCCTCGATGGGAGCAATTAAGCACGAGATACTGTGACCAGAGTTAATTTGAGTTGTTTCTGAGCATGTGTACTTCTCTGATTTCTAGATTTTCACAGATGCTGTAAAAAAAGTGTTGATTTTCTACTGGTATAACACATGTCAGGGGAGCTAGACCCTTAATTTTTAACTCTAAGAATATTGATCAGCCCTGCCTTGATGGGAGCAATTAAGCACGAGATACTGTGACCAGAGTTAATTTGAGTTGTTTCTGAGCATGTGTACTTCTCTGACAGTTGCATGGGAAATATTAACAGCACAATGGGCTGGATTTGCTCCTTTTTTGAGGATTTATGTGTGCCAGGTACCCTCTCTGCTTTGGAGATTATGTTGGACAGTGGCTCTGGAAAGCTGGAGATGGATGATGGCTATATTCAGACCTAGTTGAGGATACATGTTTAATATGTATCCCCTTAATATGTATCCTGCAGGGGATATTTCCAGCTTTGCTTCTTGCATCACTGTATGCTCAAAAAGCAGGCAGTAATTATCTTCTGAACCTCTCAGGGAAGGGTTCTCCCAGAATTCCTCCAAAACCACAGAATATAGTGCATCCACAGCAGTCAATACTACCTACTTCTGTCATTTTAAAACCTCTTTTTCATGAACAGTGAGTTTGTCAAGGCATAATTTCTGTGCAGTGCAATGAATTCAGCAGATTACCTGTCTCTGTATGCTTTATCATTCTTTTCTCTTGTCATACTTTGAGACAAACGGTTCTCAGCATCTTGATCTCTCAAAGTCCCTGAAGAAAGCCATTACAGCTCATTAAAAACATCCCAACAACCCTTGCCCATCCATCAGGTCAGTGCTATAGCTCTGGAAGCATCCTGTTTCCAGATCCTGAGAAGGATGTCTCACTGGGGACAAGGGAAAAACCTATTAATGAGAGTATTATTTCTATAGCATTTCAAAGTTGAGCCCAACCTTAACCTTTTCATAAAAATTACTTCATTTGGTGCCCTCCCTCTGACTTTCTTGCAATTTAACTGTATGTAGGCTTTAATACATTTATTTTATGCACAGCAGCAGCCAAGCTCACTCTGTATTCTGGGAAGTGTTTCTGCAGGACCTCTGGTCCTTTGATTTCCATGTGTGCTTTGTTAAGAAGTGAAACAGTTAATGTTTACTCATTACAGTCACAATACTTGTCAGCTGAGTTGGCATCTTTTCAAATGAAGGGAATGTCATGCAGGAGAGATCAGTTCAGTCTCTCCTCAGACTCAGCTGATCAACATGGGACAGTTACAATAGAAAGGGAGAGACTTTGAACCTCTCTAATTAAACCAGCAGTAGTTCCCAGGAGGACACTTTGTGTCTAAAAATCAAGGCCTGTCTTTTTTACTGTATATTGCTGCATATGCTTTAAGCTATTCTGACAAGATCCAGTCTTCACCTAAAATCAGAGTGTCCACCCTGGTCTTACATGAATCATCTCATTAGACCAGTATAACCAGGAAAAAGACACAGACAAGCTCACAGATATCTCTTTATATTCACTTTGTGTTTAGAAAGATCCTTTCCCATTCTAACAGATAAGAATTTGCTTTTCCAAGTGCCAAGCAACTGCCAGATATTGAATCCTTTGTGTTTTCTGGAGCTGATGACATTTACCTGTGCTTTGAGTAAGAATTGAGAGTCTGCCACTTCCCCAGATAGTCCTGTCCTACCTTTCCATCCCCTGCTTCCCTCTACCAAGTAAGCTTTTCTTTCTGTTAAAAAAAAAATAAAAAAAAAGAAAAAAAAAGAAGTAGAGAGGAAAGGGAAAGAGAAATTATTTACCTCATGCTTTTGGGGTTATGTTGTTTAAGGTATATCTTACTGCCCTTCTTATAAAAAAGACATATAAAGACATTTCTTACTTGGTTTTACTTCTGCACATGCAAAAGCCTAAACACAGAATACCATCTCTGACTGATTTGTTTCTTCTATAAACATAACATTTCTTCTTTGCAGGTCTTTTTATATTTGAAAATTTCTTCTATTCTGAAAACTGGTGCTTTTAGAAACCTCTTGTGAATTTTAAAGGGAAAATCTAATGAACTCACAGGAAAGCAATAGAGAAGGAGTCAGTGACTGTTTTTCTGTACAAGTGCTGAAGTGCAATACTGTGAACTGTAATAAAATACTGTTATTTATATCAGAATAGGAGTAACTGCACTTCTAGACAGGGTAGATAAGACATCAAGAGTATAAAATGTATGTAAGCAAAGTGAGAAATATTTCATTCTGTGCATGAAGAAATGAAGGCACAAAAGTTTGCAAAGAGCAATTCAGCATGTGAGGCCAGAACCAGGACGTAGTCTGGAGAAGATGTTCTTTTCCTCACCAGATCCTCCCTTCCTTCCTTTGAGTTCTATGTTCTGTAACCAGCTCAGAGAACAGACTTCTTGAAACTACTTAGTATTCACCACAGAGATCAGCTTTGTAATTTTGTGAAAAGTAACATCTGTTCAGGGAGAAACTGTGTGTACATGTATAAGCAGGTTTCCAAGACATGTATTTCAGAGAAGAGGAAACAATTTTCTCAAATATCCCTAAAAATTACCAGCCTATTTAACATAATCCAGTGACCTAGAGCAATCTTCCCGGGGAAAGAAAAAGAATAAGTGATGATGTCCAGACCTCCACCTGACACCAAGTGATATTGCTCCTTTACAGATCTACTCCATTATGGTTTTGCTGCCTGATAAAAAGAATTTCCTGTCAGTGGCAAGTGCAATTTTTCAAAACCAATCTATATGCTGGACTTCCCTCTGGCTTTAACCAGCAGAGCCTTGCATCACTGTCATTGCTGATACAGGCATCCTGTGAGCTTTCTGACTGCCTCCAGAACTGCTGAGTTTCATCTGCTTTCACTGGACAGTTTGACAGAGCTGTGAGAAGCATGAAGTTTTGCTGCAGAAGCACAAGCTGGCTGAGATGCTTGGCACAGCTCTGATGAAAACAGGATAAATTTGAAGGTTGTAATATGACTCCACACCCGTGAAGGTTCATTTGGATTTTGTTCTGTTTAAAAAACATCTTTTCCTAAGGGTTACTTGAGGTACTTTTTAAAAGAACTATCAAATTAACTCACCATATTCAAATGTAATTATTTGTTTCGCTCTGAGATCAGCTAAAGAGAATAATTGATTCTACCCATTATTCTTTTCTCTTCTTTGTAGCCATTGGGAAGCAGGACAAGGATTAATTGCATGTCAGAGACTCTCCTGTACTGGGTAGCAAGAGATCATTGATGATCTTGAACTCTGGTTTCATCCCTATATACTTGATGAACATCCTTTAATTGTACACATAGAAATATAAGTAATAACACTCTTAACTAACCCATTTCATATATTTGTGTATTTTTTGCAGTTTCTCAATCAATATAACCACAGGTAGCATTTGTTGTTCAAACCTATGGTATGTTTTTCACTGATTGCCTTTTAGAGCACATCTGTTCCTACAAGTAGGTCTTACTTTTAATGTCTGTATCTTTACCTGAGAGTTCAAAGTGAAAGGCTGCTACATTTAGCATAGTTCATCTTCAAAACAGTGGCACGAAACCACCATGTGACAATATATGATTGAAAAAAGCAGCCTTTGGTCTCATGACAAGGATTGTACCCAGTGGAGGCCTGGTGGAATGTGGGGCTATGGTGTTCCAGCTGTGGGATCTGCTTCCAGCAATGTCCCACATGGGTTAGCTGCTCCACACAGTTTTCCCCTGGGTGTGCACAGGGAGAGATATCCTGACTTTCACAGGCAAGTATAATTGAGGGAGCATAACACAGAAGGGCTAAGCAACATGTTCCAAGGCTTGTGCAAACCTAAGGAGCTATTACCACTCAGTAGATAAGATGATGTGGTATCCTAAAATCTGTGTCTTTGCATTCAGGGTATTTTTTTGCTATCAGTATCTCTGTTTTTTTTCAGTCAGCAGCCTCTTAGTTTCTCAGATGCCACTCTCTTTCTTTTTCAGACAGATCAGCAATGTGGTTTTGAGGCAAATATCCAGATTGGTTTTATTTACTGCTCTTTGATTCACAGCCAGAGCAGCCTCAGAGTACATGCACCTGGAATCCCTTTCAGTGAATCAGCATGAGAAGATGCACTCTAGGAGCATGCCTAATTTGCTGCAGTTGTTGATGGATGCTGACTTGATGGAACCAGACTATAGCTAGTCCAAAGCCAGTTCTCTGAAATGCAAATAGTGTGCATGTTGCATCCTCACTACCAATTTCTTTGCCTTACAGATGTGCTCCTGCTTGCTAATGCAGTGTCAGCACAAGAAAGTCACACACCACAGCAAGCCTGGTTTCACTGTATGAAGGGATCAGGAGACACAGTCACTGGCAGGGGAACAATACAGTTCATCAGGGCTGAAAACAGCTAGGACACAAATAATTTAATTTGCAAAATGATGGAGCAACTACCTACAGTTCTCTGTGGCCACCATCACAGCTCCCATGTGGACGTCATAGTTCACAAGGTATTATCCCACTATTTCAGGACTCCAGTAGTAGCTAAATCAAGTCATCCTCTGTAAGAGTGCCTTTGTGTTTGGACTGCAACAGCACAGATCTAATCAGTGACTCTGGGATGAAACCAGGTCCTTTGTGACATAAAAGGGACAGACAATTTGCTCTGGAACAAACCTTTGTGTGCCGTCCTTTTGGGCTGGAAGTCAGAGTGTGGTCTTTGATAGTGTTAGATCTGTTCTCAGGAAGCATTTTTCATCCAGGCTTCAGTATTTTGTGGTTTATTTCTATAAATGTAACTTGTGACTGTAATACCAGACAGGTCTTCCTGTTTGAAGAAAAAGGATGACAAAAATACTGGCATCCCTCTGTGCAGACAAACCAGATGCCCTTCAGAAGCAGCAAAAAATATTATTGTACTTTTTCTTCCTGATCTCCTTCAAGCCCCTGTGGGAGTTCACTGGAGGCATCAGCAATAACAAAGAGTCCTTAAAATGAATTGTTATAGCCAAGGAGACTTTTTTGCTTGATCACAAATGGAGCCAGAAGATGAATTTCAGAGAGAAAAGCAGGGAAGAAGCTGTGAGAAGTTCCATAATTTATTAGAGATGAGCTGGCTACAAGAGCGAGTCAAGAGTCAGACAAAATAAAAAGGGTCAAGAATGAGAACAAACACATCCTGGGAAGCAGCTGCAAGCTTGGGAATGTGATACAATGTTATTACAAAGCTACTAATAGAGCTGATTTGTGACTCACTGTCCTGACCTCCAGATCAATAGTATATATCAAGTGTCAGGAACTAGATTCAATCATATGTAATTCAAAATGCCCTCTCTGGAGAGAACGAAGTAGTAAACAAATAGGAATTAAGCTGTGATTTCTGTCTGTCTAGATCCAGATCTAAGCACGGACAGAGTATTGATCAGTCAATACTTCACTAAGTACATGTGCAGAGATTGGTACTGGCCCATAGGAAGAGCTGTGTGTCTATGTTTATGAGTCTGATAGAAGAATCTTCTATAGAAACACGTGTGTTAGAGTGGGCTTGCATGGCCAAGCTTTTGGTAGCATGGAGGCTACAGAGTTGGCTTCTGGGAGAAGCTGCTGGCAGCATTCTCCCTGTCCAGCAGAGGCAGTCCCTGGCAATCCACAAATGGAAGTGTCACTGGCCAAGGCTGGGCCAACTAGAAATCGTGCTAACAGTGATAGAATATTTTAGAGAAAGAGGAAAAAAGTGATTGCACAGTTGTAATTGTGGCTAGAGAAGAACAGGATGAGAACATGGGAGAGGAACAGCCCTGCAGCGTCAGTGCAGAAGGATGGGGAGGAGGTGCTACAGGAGCTGGAGCTGAGATTCCTCGGCAGCCTGTGGTGCAACCCATGGTGAGGGATCTCCTGCAGGCCATGGAGATCCATAGGGATGCAGAGATCCCACTGCACACCAGAGCAGGCGGATGCCTGAGAGGAGGCATGATCTGTGGGAGGCTCACACAAAGAGGAGCCCACACTGGAGCAGCCTCTCCATAGTGAAGAAGCCCCATGGAAGTGACCCATGCTGCAGCAGTTTAGGGAGGACAGTTGTCCAGGGGATGGACTCACATTGCAGCCATGCTAGAACTTCATTTATACACATATTTATATGGTCATATTGGATGGGACTCTGATCAGCCTGACATTGCTGTGGATGTCCCAGTTCATTGCAGGGAGGTTGGACTGGCTGACCTTTAAAGATCCCTCCCAACCCAAACTAACCTATGATTCTACTTATGGATATGTTTACATATACATGAACGTTTTTGTTTTGTCCTTTGAGACTTTGTAACAGCTAGCTTGCTTTGTAATTAGCTTGAAATCTGACCAGCAACAAGGGCTATTGGAATGTTTTTGAATACCAAATTGGTTTTGTGTCATGTCTTATCAAGGGTTTTGAAATCTAGCCCAGATTTCACTGGACAATTTGTCAGATCCTGGATATCTTGGCTGCTTTCCAGACTGCTGCAGAAGGAACCTTGCTCACCAGATCAGCTCAGCATGTTGGGCTATTCTCTGAGACTATACTTGCATTTAGTTACTGGCCAGGCCTGTGGGAGCAAATCAATGGCAGCCAAATCCTTTGATCTATTTTTCACACCAAAGCCATAATGGCAGAATTCAGCTTAATTTGCTGGCTTAGACATTTGGAGGAAAATAAAATAGGTCCATGGTGCTTGACGTGAACTGGCTTCAGCTGAACAGCAAGAAATTAGGAACTTGGATAGTCACAACTAAACATCATTTAACTCCAGCTGTAGCAAGACCCATGTATGTGGAGCAGTTTTACTTCCCAACACAGACCTTAGTTTGGGATTCCTGAATTAGTCCCCTTGAGACAGAAGTTTATATTGGTGAGGGTGCAAGGTAGGGAAAGTGAGGTCTGGCTTAGAAGTTTTGTTTAATATAAGATATCTAAGATCACAAACAATTTTTCTGGAATGAGGTCTGGGGTGAAGTAGTTGAAATGGCATTGTATTTAGATTCCTGAAAAACACCCTTGGAGGCTAAGGTTATAGAAAGCAGGGCACCATCCAAGCATGTGATAGGTTGGATAGAGAAAATAAACCAGGTAAGAGCATCTGGGATATTTTATTTTGTTACTGGCAGGTCTTTAAAGCTGCCTATGAAATCTGTGCTACATGCTTCTGCTGGAGACTTTTCCTGAAAGCTCAAAATCTTGTTGGCAGGACCACCAAAGCTGTGAGAGGCTCATGAGCCCTTTGGAGGCCCATGGGATGAAATTGCTAGGCAGATAACCTCTTTGCTGTAACCCAAGCCCAAGCGTGGACGTGTGAAAGCTTTCTGACCACAGTGTGTGAGTAAAGAAAGATTTTCACGTTATTTACTTACTCCATCTTCTGCAGTGCTGTTCCAGGCAGGGATCATGGCACTAACATGGCCAACATCCATGATTCATAGAAATGTCTCCTAAGATGAGCTCAAGGCAGACCATAGGGTCTACTGCAGATAGAGACAACACAGCAGAAAAGGAGATGGAATACAGAGCAGCAAGATCTAAACAAGGTCTTAAAATTGTGTTATCTGCCCAGCTCAGTGACTGAAAAGAAGGATGGGAGCTGACCTCTGATACTGTACAGTGAAATATTAGCCAGGAGAAAAATGTTTGCTAGGAAACCACTCAGGAAAAATTACCTCTACTAAGAGAGACAGAAAAAAACCCAAAAAAACGAACAAATAAAAAAACCCCAGTCAGAAACATCACCTCAGCAGGGAACACACTAACAGAAAGGAGCTACCACAGCAAACAGAAGTCTGCAGTATCAAAACACTGTGGCATCCTGCTCCTTTTGATGCTTGCCCACTGCCAGCTGCGAAGTCTTCACACTGCTGCTTTTATGCTCTGCAATGTGACATGAAGCTCTTTACAAAGTAGACACTCCCTGTACCTCTTACTGGGTCCCAGCTTTCAGCAGTAATCAGTCACTGGAAATTTTCTTCTACCTTTTGCCACAAGAGGACTCCAGTCTCCAGTGGCTCCTGGGGAGATGGTTGTGGTTTTTCTAACTACTCCAGAAACCTGTTCCAGCAAACTAGCAATTAGGATCCTGGTTTAGCAGCAGCTCTGTTTTTCAAAATGTAAAATGAACAAACATGTTTTTTTTCAGAGCTCTAAACAGACAGACTACTATTTGTTAACAAGAAACTCCTGCTCTATCCAGCTATGACACTGAATATTTTTGCTAAGGAACATTGCACTGGAAAACACTTGCGGGTAAAAGTGATCTTTTTCTTATCATTAATTGTATACAGCTGTGTTGAAGCTTACAACTAATGATAAAGGCCTGTGTTTAATAACATTTCTTCACTCATTTGTTTTAAGCTTCCTGCTTCTTGTCTCACTATGTGCCATGAGCTTAAGGGCAAGTATCTTACAATGCTAACAACCATTCATATGATGTCTGATTAATGTGGTTGTGGCTCTATGGCCATTGTAGTAATTATAATGATAGAAATATGATCCTCTCCATTTTCATTTTAATAGAAGCTAATAAATATATCTTATGGCTTTTATGGCATTTAACTATCTAGTCATGAAGGGGAGCTTGTAGAACTATTGTAACTGTGTAATGAGACATAGGAAAGCATAAAATGCAAGTCTGCTGGACTCTGTATTTACAATTCACATAGGTGAGGTCTGATCTATGCTGGGGGAAGAGGAGCTTGTTCAGCAGTTGTGAGAGGTGGAGAATTAAAAAGGAGGATGCAGGGGAAAGCACTGCAATGATTTCCTAGGCAGGCTGCTGACCTGAGAGAACTGAGTGCTCTGTCTGTGGCTGCTGCTGTTCACTGGCCTGTCTGCATTTACCACAATTTCTAGACAACATTGACATTGTGTTGTTGCACATCTCCAAGGGTTGCCATAAAAATACGTGAGACTCTGCTTTTCAGCATTCTGACTATTAAGGTCTTCAAGTTGCATTACTGGATTTTAAGGACTGGAGTAACAACAGCTGAAACAGCCTGACTAGACTCTCCCAGCAATAGAATTAAAGCTTATTGTGCTTTGCTGCTTTTGTTACCCTGTTTATGATAGAGCTCACACCGGTTTACAAGCCCTTTTAGGATAGAATTTTGTTTCTTTGGTAGGAAAGTTTAGTGCTGCAAACACTGGCAAATGCCCAAAGGAAATACCACAGCGTGATACACCAGTTTACAAGCCCTTTTAGGACAGAATTTTGTTTCTTTGGTAGGAAAGTTTAGTGCTGCAAACTGGCAAATGCCCAAAGGAAATACCACAGCTGCAGACCCCCTGAAAGGAATGCTGATTTCTTGTTAAGGAGAGCTGAAACCAGAAGGGTCCTCAGCCCTAACTGCAAGGTACATCCATCAAAGAGCTTCTGTCAAAGGGTTATGTGATATCTGGGGGACACTGATGAATTAGCTTTAACCTAGGGAGCTCAGGTGGTGTTAGGACACAGCAAAGCTCACCCCAAATGCACGGCTGGGCTGTGAGCTCTGTACTCCACCTCTACCCACTGAGGGTTTTATGCACACCTCAGGTGTATTTGCATGGACTGCAGAGAGCACACAACCAGCAGATGTGTTCTCTGAATGGCTGTTAACAGAATAGACACTAGAGGGCTGTGAAAATGGTGTTTGCCTTAGTGTTTGCATTGCTTACTCCTCACATTCCTGTGAGGGACTTACAATGGGGAGAACAGATCTGGGTCCCAGCTTCAACAAACAGACAGGGAAGTGATGGATTGCTCTAACCCAGAGTCAAGGGACCCATCTGGTGCAAGGTCTGAAGACACAGCAAATTCAAGTTCAGGGCTCCCTGGACCATAAGAATTGCCATGGCTGCACGATGCAAAGCATCAGAGGTAAATGTTCTCTAATTTTGTCCACTTTGTGTACAAAATTTTGACAATTTAACTGACAAGTATTCTGTTCTGTGTATCACTAATGCCTCATGTACTGTCCTAGAGCACAAAGGAAAACCTAATGTATTATTTTATTATTTTTTATCAGGGTCTCTAACTGTTTTGAAAGAAATAATTTTGGATGCTCAGTTTTTTATCAAATGAGTGTTGTGTAGCAGTGTGGCAGTGAACAGATGAAACCCTAGTAATCATGGAATGATTGCCTGATAAGAAAATAATTTAGTAGAAATCTTTAGCCAAAACACTTTTAGAAAGGGTTTTTAAAATGTTCAAAACAGAAATCCCTGGGAAGTGAACTCTAAGTCCCACTGAAATTTATGTAGGGTGCTAAAAACTGTAGATCTCTCTACCCAAGTAGCTGAGAAGCCACGGTGGGTCTGGATACAGACAGCTGAACCAGTGTCAAGTCCACACTTTAGTTAAAAAGTTAAAGTTTGTACCAGACAAGGTGCTGGCAAACTACCTGGCTGCCTTTGAGTGTTCCAGCTCTAAAAGCAGAAGAGTGAAGGGAGTGGAGGACACAGAAAGGACCCCGGTGTGGCCTGGAACAGACAGGACAGGAGGCAGCAGGGAGAGTGAGAAGGCAGCATGAGGCAGGGTGAGCTGGTTCATGCTTTAAGAGGATGGCTCAACCTGGCAGTGCCCTGAGCCAGGGTGATGAGAGGCCTTGGCATCTCCATGCAGTGCCCTGCCCCATTGCACAGTACAGGCTTGCCCTCAGGGTAAAATTTTGGTGAGGATTAAGTGAAAATCCCGACCAACTTGAAGGCAGCTGGAATCATGACAACTCTCCACACCTTGCAGATGATAGCAGAAATCACAACAAATACAGGTGAACTTAGAATCACCTGCCCTATGCAAATTATTCAGGGGCTTATTTAACAAGTAGAGAAGAGCTGTGGTGAGTCTTGAAGAGTAGAGACAGCTTAGGCTGTGTGAGCTGTTCATCATTTTTGCTGTGGTTAAAATGCTTCTTTCCAGGAAAAAGCAAAAATGGATGGTGACTTCTCCTTCCAGCACCATGCTCCACTCCTAGCTAGGTACAGTGCATTCTAGTCTATGTCCCATTGAACTCACTAGGAGAAAATCAGCTACCTCTTGCATGAGGTACGTGGATATCAGTGATGCAGGGTGAAGCCTTGTAGTCCATGCCTGGGCTGGAATTAGCTGGAGGCAGTAAGTGAGAGAAACTGTGCCCTGATCCAAGTTAAGCTTGCATCTTGGGATGAATTCTGGATTTTTCATTAAGATCTGGGAGACCTTTTCCAGTAATAAGTTGCTGCTTTTTAGTGCTGGAAGCTGGCTTCCTATATAGTATGAGGAACATCAGAGCTAGTGATCTTTGTCTTGGTTCAGCCCCTGCACACACTAAAGAGAAAAAGGATCTGTTTTTTTCTGTGAAGGGTGGGGTAGTAAAGCATTTCAGGCACATGATTTAATGTTTCTGGTTTCAGAAGCATGAGTCTGAGCTTCATGCTGTATTTTGCACCAAAGCTTCAGCTGTACATGGGTGATTCAGACTTTAGTGATGCAAGTCAGGCTCGTGTTGGTCACATTATCCCCTCATGTGATTTTTGGTTTCAGAAAGTTTGGCCTTTTAACTTTGCTACCCCTCTTCCTATGGAGATGAAGGAGGTGTGAAGTCCTGTTTGGCTTCTTGTTCTCGGTCCAGCACTGAACCGTGGGACTCGCAGAGTGGAGGAGAGAGGAAGCATCAGTTAAATGCGTGTGGCTGGGTCGTTTTCTGCCGTGATGCTTTACCAGATACTCTGCTGCCTGTAAAGTCATGCCTCCCCCGAAGGGCAGGCAGGCTGAGACCAGGGACGCGATGATTGGACTGTCCTCCTCGTCTGGAGGAGCTTAGGGGTCCGCGCTTGCCATGGGATTGATTTTTTCGCTCTGGATGCACAGGCGAAGCTGGGAGCGTGCCCAGCTGCGTGTCAGGGCTGCACATTGCATGGGCGCCTTTGAGCCGCGGCGTCGGCGGAGGCGTGCGGCTGGATGCTGAGACAAAGTGCTCCTGCAGCTGCAGGGCTTCAGCGCGGTGATTCCTCCAGGTTGGCTTTTCTCCATTATCTTGCGCGTGGCGTCAGCGAACCCCAGGGATGGCTTGCTGCTTGCTGGCCGGGGGGTCCGCCTGATTCTTGTTTAAGGGGTTGGTGGTTTTGCTTTACTTACTCTGCCTTGGCTTCAGGCTCTCCCTGTGCCAAGGAGAAGAAAGACACAAACTGCGGGGAGTGTCGGGGGGATAACAAACAGAAGGGAGCCGAGCTCCGGCCGGGAGAGGCCGAGGCGCTCCCCGGGGACGCTCCCGCGGGGAGCCGAGCACCGCGCCCGCTCCGCGCCGATCCCGCCCGGATTTTGCACGTTTCCTTCCCCCCTTTTCTTTTTTCCTCCCCTCTCCTCCGTTTTTATTTTTTCCTCCCTCTATTTTTCTTCTCCATTCCCCCCCTCTCTTCCCTCCCTCTCTCCCTAGCGTGGTTGGATCAGTCTTTTGGTATTTCCTGCCGCCGCCTCCCCCGAGCAGCTGTCCGGCCGCGGCCCGGCGCTGCGCGCTTTCCGTGCCGCCGGGGGAGCGGCTCGGCGGGGCCCACGCGTGTCCCCGCTCCGTCCCACGCGTGTCCCCGCTCCGTCCCACGCGTGTCCCGGCGATGCGGCGGCGGCGGGGCGCGGCGTGCTGAGCGCGGCACCGCGCGGGGCTCGGCCGCCCCGGCCAGGTAAGGCGCACCGGACATCCCCACCTCCCCCTAAAAGCCACGTCCTCCCCCGAATCCCCGAAGCCATCCTCCCCAAAATACCCTAGAAAAGCAAATACCGCCCCCCCTCCCCGCCCTAAATTATTCCAATAAATCCATCCCCCCGCCTCCCATGCTAGCTGTTCTTCCTGGCCCCCGCGCTGCCAGGCTGGCTATTTTTAAGTATAACGTGGTACCCCGGAGTCGGCTTGCGGGCGGCGTGATTTCAGCGAGGGTCTGAGCGCTGGCAGCTCTGGGAGGGTAACCTGCCGCCTCTACCCGTGCTTTGTGCCCAGGTTGTGCGTCTCCGTTTCTGCGTGTGCCTTTTGGGGTTTGGCGACGGGAGCTGTGGGGTGGATCCCCTTGCCCCCGACTTGTCGGCATGGCAGGGCTGGGGGGCCAGCCAGCGGCCGGTGTGGCGTGTGGGATGGTGTGCTGTCAAGGAGACCTGATTTCTTTAGACATGTGGGCATATCTGGTAGGTGGAACGCATTTTTAATGTACTTCTTCCAGCATGGTGAGGAACTAGTAAAGAGACTGCACTGTTACTAATTGGCTACATTTAATTGACAATAGTAATTACCTTTCCTATAAGCACTTGTACAGGTACCATAGTGGAGATGACAGGCATCGCTATCTACAAACCAGATTTTGGAAGCCTGAGTTTGGAAATGCTTGTAGCTTGCAGTAAGTGTGAAGCAAGGCAGCATTCCTAGAGAAATAAACACATAAGCACATGTGACTGGATCAGTTGGATCAGAATCGTATTTTTCAAGTGCTATGCAAACCTAAAGCATTGTAGTGTGAAACAATTGTTTAACATAAGTGAGAAGGAAAGTTCTTTAAACTGCATAGCAACCTCCTCACTTCATCCAGCTGCAGCAGTATCTTTGTTTTCAAAATATTCCTTCCCCCTCTTTGCACTGATGTAGGAGATAGCAACAGTATTCAGCAGTGTCTGTATAGCAGAGAACAGCCATTGCACTGGATGTGTCCCCAGCTGCCACCTTTCCTCCTTGGCAGCAATTTCCAAAAAGGTGGGAGTGGGGAGGGAGCAACAGAAGCCTCAAGCCAGGCTCTGTGTGTGGAAAGTTCTCTTCCCCAAAGAGGAGAATGGTTCCCAGTAGGATAGTCGTGACCCTGGGAGTATCCCTACCCCTGCCAGACAAGGAGGGGGACAGAGCTGGGCCAAAAAGACCTGGGGGCATCAAGGGAGTCAGATTCAGCTTTGTGGCACAATTGATGGAGGTACAGACAGCAGCTCTCTGATTCAAGGGAGGAAATGCAGGCCATAGTCCTGCCCGCTGCCTATTTTGGTTTGAAGAGGACGATGTGAACCTAAGGAATGATTTAATCATGGTGATGCATGAAAGTAACTGAAAGGCGGATTTACTGCTCTAATCTTTTCATGGTGCTTAATTTAATTTTCATGTGCTTTATTGCAACACTGATTCATCAGGTGAGTGGGAGGGAGGCTTGTAGAGTACAGGTGGTTCAGTTTCCATTGCTGGATTAGATATTTCTCAAGGTGCTTTCTTGGCTACAGCAGGAGAAAAATGGCTCTGTGACTGATTTTGTTTGATGCTGTGGTTTGGAATCCAGGATATATTATAGGGAAAGCCATTCCTATAATCTGTTATGTGCAGTGTTCGAAATCAGTGTGCCATGCTCAGAGCAAAACTGAGACTCAACTAATTTTTACTATGTTCATAGATCATAAAAATTTCAGTTAAACTAATCTGACTTGGGTTAGACTCACTTCATGTCCACAGGAGCTGTTATCTGCTAGAGGCAATTGTGATTGTCAGTGTTGCCACCGCTGAAGGTCTTTTAGTTCTGGATCTGGGGCTGAAGAGGTAAAAATGAAACTGCCCTGAAGTGTGTCAGCAGGGCCCTGCTGCTTCTGAGCTGCAGAGCACAGACCTCCCTCTGCAACTGCACAGATTTGTGCTATTTGATCTCCTGTTTTATTTGGGGGAAAAGCTACATTTAGTGTTTTTTCTCCTGACCTGCCTGCCTTTGGAGCATTAACAGCACAGTGTTTTCTCAGCCAGAAATGCTGCTCCTCACGCCTCCACTCCTCAACATGAGATGTCTCTGGCAGCACGTTGTAGGTGTTTGTGCATGCCTGCTGTGGTTACTGAGGTAAAGGAAACACAAGAAGCAGCTCAGGGAATGAGAACAATCCAAATGCCAAATACACACGGGTTTGGGCAGGAATGACAGTGACCTGCTCTGCCAGCGTGTCTCACTGTGGGTCTGGGCTTGCTCACTCCTCATGCTGACTGTCACTGCTGGTGTTTATGCTGTGCTTTAGAGCATCAAGCATCTTGAGACTGAGCAAACTCCTCCCAGGTGCTCCTCAGCCCTCATTTTGGAGCTGTGTGGTTGTGGTGCATTTAATTGTAGAGGGCTGTGTCTAAATCACAGGTTCTGCCTTCATCCCAGCTCCTCCCCACCACTGTGGCTCTTTCTGCTCATGCAATGAGGGAGGAAGGACACAACCATCCTGGAAAACACCCTTTTGATAAGTAGCTGCTGAGCCTCTGTGGAGGACTAAGGAGCAGTGTACAACCTGCCCAGGCTTCCACATTTCTTCATTATTGGAATACTCTTTCTCTGCTCAAGGCGTGGGAGTGTTGTGCTTGCATCGGGCTCTAGGTACTGTATATGCATCTGTGTAATACAAAAGGATCAGGGGACTAAAGGGGAATATTCTGCAAAATTGGAAGCAGCTAAGAGCAGGCTAGTAAGTTACCTGTAAATGATTTCTGCCCATCACAGAAGGAGAGTGATGTGAAAGGGGGATTAGGGTTAGAAGGTTAGAATAGTCCAGCTGCTCGTGTGGTGGTGTTGTTAAATTTCTTTCAAGCTGTATAAAAAATATGGGCATATTCCTTGTTCTTTGGTCTCAGTTTTCTGTAGTGTTTGTAGAGCTACACTTGAAGTTGTGCCATTTTTTTCCTTTATGTTCCTTTCACATTGAAGGATTTATAGGTGTATAAATCAAAGTCTGAATTGAAAAGGCTCAATTCTCGTCTTTGTTTAATAAACAGCCAGCTGTATACCTGGGCTTTCCTTTTGCAGTGTGCCACTGAGGTCTGTGCTCCATTCCAATATCAATAACTTCACTGTGCTGGCAGTTTTCTTGATAGTAGTTTTTCTATGTGTTTTGTTAAACTCCATGCCAAGCTTCAACTTACTGGGAATTGACTTCAGGGCTGTATGAGTTTGAGCGTTTTGGCAACCTGGTTACCATTTGCATGATTATAGCATCAGTGAAAAATTAACCAGCTAAAGGCAAAAGAGAAATTCTTAATCAACTGGGATTAATCAACTGCAGCTCTCCTCATGGGGGGGAGGGGGGAAACTCAACATGGGGCTTGCCTGCTTCATCCTATCTAATCTGTCAGTGAATCAATCAATGTGAAATTGTACCCCCAAGGAATAATGTAATAGCTATTTTGTGTGTATTCCCAAACTGGAGTGCTGCTGTAGTAGAGTCCTGAAGGGTGTGCTGTCTAAATCGATCAGCAGAAACCAAGATAAAAGCAGACTTGCTGCTAATCTATCAGATGTGGCAGAGAGGCATCGAGGGATGAAATGTCTCGTTCTGTGCTGAGTACAAGGCTTAAATGTGAGCTTGGTCCTTCTGTGTCCCAGCACTTCAGGCACAAAAGCAGTGTCCTGATAGCTCTCCTTCAGTTTTCTCTCAGCAAAATCGTGAGATTGCTCTGAAAGGCACTTTAATTTTCGTGCCAATGCATTTTGTTGCATCCAGCTGTTGTAGTGTCACTGTTCCTTCCCGCCCTCAATGCTGCAGAGGCAGCTTGGCTTTTGTTACCTCTGTTGTTTGGTGCCAGTTAAGAGTGCAAAGCCTATGCTAGCACTGCATTGTTGAATTTATTTGCTCTTTTCTCAGGTTAAAATGATTGGGAATGCTCTCCTCACAGCAATAAAATTGCCATGTCCCAGTGAGGAGAGGAAGGGAATTCTGCCCCATTGCATGGTGTGGGTAACTGTTGCTCATTGTGAATAATCTTTGCAGAATGAAAAGAACAATTTAAATTTCTTTTGATATTTTTGCACTTTCTCTTTTTGCTGTGACTTCACCATCAGGAGAGAATCATTTTTATGTAGAAGTAGGAGGTGACCAAGGCTTTTATACACTTTATCAAACATTGTACAGTTCATTCGGGGAGCTGTTGCTGGCTCATCTGTAAAATCCCTGAAATGTGAATGTGAAATTGCCACTGGAATTAATGCTCTGTCAGGGTGGTTAGTCTGGCAAGCTCCTGGCATGGATGCAAATAAATGAGATTTCCATTTTAAAAGATGAATCTTTCTGTCTTTTCTTGCTGTGTTGCCTTGAAAAGGAACCTCGCACACTCCTGCAAGCCTGACAGCTGCTGGTGGTGTGAGTTATTTTTTTCCTTTACCTTACTAAGGAAAGTAATCTGGATTTGCAGATAATTTCATTTTCTTTCATGTGTGGGTCAGACAGTTCAGGTCTAAGCAGTTGTTTGGGTTTTTTTTTAGTTTTTTCTTTCTTTCTTTTTTTTTTTTTTTGTAAATTTGTAAATCCTTACTTGGACTATGAAGGCTTTCAGTGATCACTGAATGCACTGTACAAATTATGGCGTTAGTGGGCAAGGCAGTAATTTAAACTGCCTTCAATGGAGCTCTATTATTGTCATCTAGAGCAGGACACAGGTGTGTTAGATATGAAATACAAAGTGTTTGTATTTTTAATTTTCATTCATAGTAGATTTTCTTATTTCCGTTTTGACATCTGTCATTTGCCCCAGCCTCCTTGTCTTGTTCTGCCTTTGTAGCCTTTCTCATTGAAGAAGAGATAGAATGTATATAACCATGTGTAAGATTTTTTGTTTTGTTTTAATTCAGGTTCAGTGGATGCTGAACAAGGCCCTATTTCTTGTCTGTTGAGTGTGTTTTTTGGTGTTGTGGCTTTTTTTTTTTTTTTTTTTGACTGATGAACCACCCAGGCTTTGTTGCCTGTAATCAAATTGCTGTTACTGCCTGAATTTCTCTCTGGACTCCAGGTCATGGGAGGCACCTTGGCACACCTGCAGTCATTTATTAGTACCTGCACTCATTTATTCCTACACCTATGCATTGCAGTAGACTTGAGGAGCTTCACTTGTGGACAAGGCTGGAGGCTGCTTAAACCAAGCCTAGACTGTCAGGCTTCTAACCTAGTTTTTCCCAAGCTGGTGTTCAAGTTCTGGCTTGTGGAATCCCTCAGTGTAGGTGCTGAAGGCTTTCCTTTCCAGGAGGGTGAGGTGTGCTGAGAAGCTGGGAGGATCTCCTAGCCAAGAGTGTATCTGAGAAATGTAGTGCAGGGTCTCTCATTTCTCACTTCCCTGAGAAGGTACATGGCCAGGGTTTGTCAATGTCAGCTTTCCATGCTTTTTTCATTCTCTCTCTGCCTGGATTGTGTTCTTTAGTGTAAAGGTCTCTTATTGGAAATTCACACAATATTTAGAGCAGTATTGTCTTGGATTTTGCTGGGCTGTTCTGTAATATAAATAAAAACAATCTCATTATATAAGCAAGATACTGAATAACTTATCTAAAAGAGCTAAGACAGTGGGTGCAACAGTGCCAGTTTTATTCTCTTTGAACAGGTGCATCCCCATGAGGAAATAAGAGGTAGGTAGGTAGGTAGGGACCAAGTGAGAAACATTGAGCAATAACAGACTGTGACTCAGAAGCAATTTAACCATAATAATCCCCACAACACTAAAGGTTCCTTTTCCCAGAAATGCACAATATGCTTTTCTCTGCCATAAAGCTGTTGTCAGCTGACATCATTGTGTTAACATAAGACTTGCTGTTATCCACAAGATGCACAGTTAGCAGAGAGCACTTCCAGTGCTGGCTGCTAATTATTGCTAATGTTCTCCCAGTTGCTGAAAAACAATACATTAAAGATATTTCCTGCTTAATATTTTGTTCCTGATGGCTGGTAAGCTTATGTTGTGTTAAAAATAATGCTTCTAATATCACTCCAAGTATTACCAAGCCAGCATTTGATTTTTTTTAGGAGAACACTGAATGACCATTTACCAAATGCCTCTCTTGAGTACCTGTTGTAGATGCTTTGTCATTCTCTTTTTTTTAGAGTACCAGTGTGGAAATTTATGGCTTTTATTTCTTGTTTATCATGACCCTCTCAAAGTCTGTGTGTTTTCCCATTGACTTCATGGCAGCCAAGTGCTTTTTATCCTGTCTGTCTCTCGGAGAAATCACATTAATGATGTATCACTAGCCAGAGAGAGCTTTTGCTGAAAGCACACAAAGGCAATAATTTACCTTGTGGTTTTATAAAAGGCAGACTTTTTTCCCTCATATTAAAAAAGGAAACTGTTGAGGTGAAGGAAAGTGAGCAGAGAATTGGTGCTCAAGTACTGTCTCTGCAATGCAAGAGGGACATTGCACTACCATTAATGAGATTCTCCCATTTTCCCTTGGAGATGTGGTATTGAATTTAGAAATAGATTTTGAACAATTTTCTACTGAACATCTCACTTTTCTGCTCACTGAATAGCTACAAACCCTTATTGTTTAATAGCTATCTTCACTTTTAACTGATAGAGTTTCTCAGAGGTAAGGTAATAGCTCTGAAAAGGTAAGACTTTTTCTAGACACTGTTTAATTTACTGTAATTATATTAAGTGCTAAATTGAAAGAGGCTTTTCTAGTTAAGATGAGGATAATGAATAGTTGTGTGTTATTACCATAGCCACAATGGGGGAAGGAAGAACTGATTTCAGTTTTGCTCAAGACAGAAAGAAAGAAAACCTGCCCCAATGTGTTCCTTAGTAATTTATTTTCCCGTCTCTATCGCTGACTCCCAGGTTTTGCTAGAAGAGTTTTCTGCCCTTGTACCTCAGGGATGCAGCAGTTTATGAAAGGAATCAGCAGGCACTCCAAGTGAAAATGGCTGTGGAAATAGAGTGAAGAACCAGATTGCACCCTCCAGCCCAGCCTGGAGCTACGCAGGCAGGGGCACACACAGCAAATGTCATTGCAGCTCTGAAGGCACTGCAGTGTAGCATGGCTCCCCCGAGGCTCTGCTCCCTCTGTGCTTTGCCCACACTGCACAGAAAGCCGTGGTTTGTTGCTCTTTTCTGCTTGGAGCAAGTTGCAACATCTCAAGTCCCCGGGCAGGTTGAGTGGGCACACCCAGCTCTCCGTGCCATCCACCAGCACCTGACTGCTGCTCTTCCCGCACCAGAGCTGCGGCACCTTGTGCTGTTACTTCCCTCCACTGCCCTTGTTTGAGAGCCTGAGCAAATCACAGAATGTGCAGAATTGTGTACCCCATGTAAAAACACACCAACTCACTGTCTTGGCATATTTGATGTGATTGAGAATGGCATCTTTTATGCCACTTGTAACATGGAACTGCTGTAAGCACACCCTGCCTCTCCATGTGGATAAAAGTGTTCTATCTGGGGCAGAATTTCATTGTGTCCTTGGAAGTTGAAGCTATTAAGGCAAAAACCAAAGCATGTTCCCTCGTTTATTCACCTCTGTATCCTTGAGTCCAAGACACCACTTCTGTGCAGTGTTTCCTGCATTGGCTTCCCTTGCAGTCCTGCTAGGACTACTGCCAAGTTGATCTACAGGGACTTGTCCCATACAAATGTTTATCTCCTGGGAGTTGCACTTGTGCTGTGCTCTTACCTCTCAAAGTCTATCAAGAGTGTATGTGATTGTACTTGACACTTGTGATCTGGGCTAGATATGAACCTCTGGGGAAAGGCAGTGTGTAAATTATTTCATCTCTTGAGCATTCCAGGCCCCTGTATAAAAAGCATTAAGCAATATGGGGCTTTTTCTTGCTTTAAGAGAAGGTCTGTGTCAGCGTTGCTTAAACTCTCAGAAAGTTGAGTATTTCAAGCACTAAACTTCATACCATTGTTCTAAATTGATTGGAGTGCAACTATAGGGGACCAATGTGAGCAGTGTTTGCTCCCAGGTGGACCAGAAATATTCCTGATAAACCTTCTGTTTTCTTCCCTTCTCTCCCTCCTCCTCTTCTCCAGTAATTTGGTTCTTCTGGATGGGACAGGTTGAGGCAATGCAACTAGGATAATTTTGTGGTTAGGGCATTTGGCTTTGAAATCAGGAGATCAGTGTTAGTTCCTGCTTCCATCTCAGGCCTCCTGTAGCTGTGGGGAGAATGCACCTCTGTGCTTCTGTCTGCACCGGAAAAATAACAAAGTAAGTTTTGGCATTGGGTTTTATTTATTTTCTTGTGTTGGCCTACAGGGCTCTGTTATGAGGGCAGGGAGAGGGTCTGATCTCTTCTTGGGGTTATTTGGCATTGTCTGCTGGCCCAGTTCCAGCCAAAGTATGCCTGTTTGCTCTCTGGATAAACCTATTAGAAAGTCCTCAGGTACATATTTTTTCTTTCCTTTTTATTCTCTCCCATTCTTTTGTCATGCTTTTTGCTTTCATTTAACATCAAAATTAAATGGTGAGTTAAAGAGAGTAGCTTTTAATAATGTGTAGAAAATGAGCTGAGCTGTACACATCGATGGTGCCCATAGGAAGCCTGGAATTATCCCGTAGTGTTTTTAATGGGCAGTCCTACTGCACTGTGAGCTGTTGGCTCAGTGAGGCTGTCTTAGCTGAGCTACAGATGAAACTCCCAGTACTGTAAATATCTGTGCCATTTAGCTTGGAGTACCAGGAAATGAAACAGCGTGGGAAATAATAAAAAGGTTTATTTTACTGAAGTCAGTGAAACAATATTTTCTTCAGGCTGATTTGGAAGTGGACCTTAGAAAAGTTAAGTGGAGAAGAAATGCAGTGTTTTGGGGCCAGAAGTGTTTAACAGGCAGCATGAGCTGCCCATTGCTGGCTGCTGTGCTGCTTGATTGCAGCATAGTGAGGTGCAGGGCTTGGGCAGCTGGAGAAAGGCCCTGCAACACTTGGCATGGTGATCTCCTAAGGTTCTTATGTGGTGAGAAAGTGGGCTCAGGTAGGAAGGCTGGAGTTTGCTTTCTGGACAGGTCAGCTTTTCTTTGCATCTTGGATGTTAAAGCCAGCTGTATCAATCCTGTTGATGTCATTTGACTTTGCATCTGCAAGGATTTTAGCCTGGGATTCTTACATCTAGTAATTTCTGGTTGAATTGCAGCATTTTTCTTAGGCAGGTTTTAATTTTTGGTGGTGATTCTTTTGTGCTCTTCAGAAATGTGTGGAAATGGTAGTTTTCTTTACAGTGAAAGATATGTGCTTTCTCTCCAATCTCCACTTTTCTACCTTCTTTCTTCCAGCTTTCTGACATCTTTTCCCTCTAAGTGATTGCAGGCTATGATCAGGTGATCCCTTAAATGTCTTTGATTAGTTAAGTAGGTTGGACATCTTAAGTCCCACTGCAGTTGATTTAAGACTTGGAGACAGCCTTATGATTTTTTGCTGGATCCTTTTCAATTTTTCATGCTGCTGCATTTCAGGTAAGGATGAAGATTGCATGTGTTGTGTCAGCAGTGATCTTGCAGCTGTCAAAGACAGAAGTAAGGCTGCATTCTGGCTCTTGCTCTTTTTGTTCCTTCCCCCTTGTTTGTGCTTCCAGGAATTGAGCAAGCCCTGTTCACCCACGATATTGCACTTGGCATTCAGACTCTGTTGGTTATCTATAATCCTTTATAAATCAGAGCTGTTTTGGAAAGCTAAGGTTTGTCTGGACAGGGAGGAGGGGGTGTTTTGGTCTGGTATGTGGCAACACAAAGTTATTTATCATAGATTGTGCTCTCTGCACTTCAATAATCTGCTGACATTTTGCCAGCAATAAAAAGGTCAAGGAAAAAAGTTGCTTCCTACAAATCATGACATTTGATTGTTCTCATTATTAAACAGAGCATGGTTTCCTTGGAACAAAATTTCATCCATCCCCAGCTTTGTAAACGATAAATTACCGCCTGGTACAAATGCATAAAAATGAAAAAGCAGCTTTCTTTTGATGTTGCTGGTCCCTATTCTAGTGATTTGTCCCTTCCTGAAGCAGGGTGTGGGGAAGATGCAAGAAAGAAGTGTCCCTTGGATGTTAAATACAGTAGCAAAAAGAAATTATGCCAAGTTGATACTTGAAAAATGTTAAGTTGATTTAAAGGGCCAATATATCTACAGTCTAGAGTTCACAAAATGTTACATATTCCAAATTTTTAGGAATGGCTTTCTGTGTCACCTATAAAGAATGCTCTGTTACGTCCAAAGCATGATAATGCAGTTAAACAAAACATTGTATCCTCTTTGTTTTTCCCCTCCTTTTTTTACAAAATTCCCTATTGATTTTTGTCTCTGAGATGCCTGAGCTTGCACTGCAGTGCTGGTTTGTGTTTTTTTGGTTTTTTTTTGTTACCCCAAGTGGTGCTTTCTGATACAGAGATCACTCTGTGTGAGGCAAGGCTCTGGTTTAAGTGTAACAGTAGGGGCTGGGCAGTGGATAAGCATCAGCAGTCAAGTTGGAGAGGCTTGGACACCATCCACGGTGGGGAGCTTGGGTGGATGTGAGGGAGCTCAGGGGGAAAAGGTTACTGTTCGTGGGGGCAGGCTGATGAGTGTTAGTGCTGTCAATTAGGGTACTTTGTTAGTTTGCACAAGAAGCAGCAGAGGTGGTGTGGTTTTGTTACAGAAAATGAACAAAAGTGTCTTGCAGAGGAGCGCTGGCTTGTTTCTCTTGCAGCAGGGAGAAAGCATTTCTGTAGATATCTAAGAATGCGTGCCTAAAAAAGCTGAATTATAACAATGACATGGCTATGGTGGACAGAGAAATTATTGTACTGCAGTTCTTAATGCCAAATTAAAAATTAATTTGTATGTAAATCCTTTCAAAACAGGGAGTGTAGAAAGGTCTGTATTGGGGGAATACAGCTTTTGTAGTCTCTGGCAGATAGAATCAGGTTTTTTTAGGTTTTTACAGTCATTACATGAAAGTCCAGTAGGCAGAAGCTGCACATTTATCTACCCAGGAATTCAATATTGCTATTAATTGGGGTTGGAAACAAGCCAAATCCACTTAAAATAAATTTATTTTTTAAAAAATGCTGTTTTGCTATTGAATTACTTCAGCCAAAGCACTCCTGGGCAACTTGGTGGGTTTTACTTTTTTACAGAGCATTATATGTTGATCCTGGCCATGGTTGATGCCTTGGAAAATGCTGAAATGTGCTGGAGCAACCCGCTGGCTGTGAGGGGACTAAAGGAGCATTCCGAGCCTCCTGCCATCCCAAGGAATATGGGGAATTGTCTTCATGCCTCCTCTTCTAGTCTTTCATACTTAAATGTTTTAAAAGGTTGTGCAGGATAATGTAGTGTGTTTCTGTAGTTGCTTTGTATCAAACAGACACGCTGCTCCTTTTCTCCCAGCAGATGTGTGCAGGGTACCTAAGCAGACTTCAGAGAAAGCCCCTAAGGGTTTGTGTTTAGCACAAAAAGCACAAAATCCTAAGCTTTGCCTTTAAAGTAACTTTCCTAGGATGACTTACATCTGGAGGTCATTCTTTCCTCTCTATGCTCATTTCTACTGTAAGAAAGGATGCAGAAGGTTTCCCTTGTGAAAGCATCCGGCACTGCTGTGTTTGGGTTTGTGTGCTCGTCCTCCTGCTCTCTGGAGTGTGCCTCTCACAGAATACAGTCATTTCCGCTCCTAAATTCTTTGTTTAAGCAGCGCTGGCAGGTTGGGAGATAAAGGTGGAAACTTGGAACAAGACTGGAGAAGTGGTCCTAATTTTAGGAAGGTTTGAGTGAATGGGAAGGGAGCAGGTGGGCAGGATGCTCTGGGGCAAACACACAGTGAAATGTCAGTGCCTGTGTGCATGCAACAGTCACATCTTCCTTACAAGTCTGTTGGATTGATGTGACATTTCTCATTAATCAGACACCAGTGTTATCCTGGGAATTTCTGTGGCTTGTCTCCACCCCACTTAAAACTGGACTTAATGAGCAGCTTCTGGAAAGTGAGGGGGAAAAATACGTCATGCCTGCCACTGTTTCCTTTCACAGCTCATTTACTGGGCCTTTTCTTGGTATATTCAGTAGTTGTTCATAGACTTTGGAAGGGTTGTTTACAAGAGAAATTTATCAGGTTGCGTTTTCTCATAAATGTAATTCAAGAAAATTTTTCCCACTGCTATTTAAAAACTAATATGAAATCAGGCAGTTTTTTGCAGCTATCAGAGGCTATGTCAATGGCTATAGAAAACAAAGAGGGAGCCAAGGAAAGAAAGGCAGGGTAATACAATGCCATTTGAAACATTGTTTTGTTTTCATTCAGATATTTTTAGCTAATGCTGATTTTTTCCTTGATGTGAGTTGATGTGTTGTGTCAGTGGTAGAAGCTGCCAGTGTAGATGTTTGTCCCAGAAAAAAAGATACCAATTGACACTGAATACATTTCAGGGGCTGCTGGATGAAATTATGTTAAGAAATGCTTCAGCAAGTCTCCAAAATCCCGATTAAAAATTGCAGCCCCAATTAAATCAGGGTTTAATTAGTCTTACAGCAGCCCAGAGCCTTTGCTTTATTTCCACAGCTATCTTCCTGCAGCTTCAGGCACCCCACTCAGGTAGACGCGTTCGTTGCTTCACTTTGTTTGCTGCAGTCCTTCCCAGGAGAAGTGATCTAAGTACTTTCAAAGACACTGATTGATTGTTTTCAATCTCTCCTTGGCTTGAAATGGATTTTTGTCTTTTTGATTCTATATATCTAGTTAAGTCCTGATCTAAATCCCACTGAAGTTTTGCTGGAAGTGGGGGGACATTGGGGAACGGGCAAAGGCAGATGATGGGAACAAGTAGAAAATCAAGCCTGTGGGTGGTACTCATGGCTTGAATATATAAAGGCATTATCTTCATATACATTTGGGCTGTCATTGTAGTCCAGTTTCTCTGGGCCTTGCAGCTTTCATGGACTGACAGCGTGATGCAATGCTGGGGACTTGCCATGTTTGTAGGTGCAAGCAGGACATGCCCTTTACTAGGTGTTCATGAATTTTCCGGTATTCTACACTACAGCTGCTCTAGAAGAGTTAAATGATGTGAAATGTGTGTAGAAACAGGGCAGAGGACCTTCCCTGAGTCTCCCAGGGCATGCAGAGCACAGGAGCCTTGTGCTGAAAAAGTTTTCTTCCCTGAAGTTATATTTGCTAAGCCCTCCGGAATGGTATATTCAACACTGTCCATTCTGGAGCAAGCAAAACTGGGAGCAGTTCTACAGCATCTTTAAAAAAGAAATAGAGACACACACACAAAAAAAATCCCATTCCTTACTGGATAAATGAAGGCAGCCCCACAGACTGCTATAATTTATATGCTTTCCTTTTTCAGTGCTGTCACTGGGGAAAATAACAGTGTGCCTGCTTGCTGTCCAGAGATCTGCTGTGCCAAAGCAAATAGTTGCAGCAAGTGGCAAGCAGAGAAGGCACCAAGGTATTTGATGGATGAGTGTTCCTCCCCCAAGCAGAGAGGAACATTTGTGAGAAACTAGTAATATACTGTGGTTGAAATGGCCCATTCAGGGTATAAAATTCCCAATCAAGTTGCCCAGGAGAGAGTTGAACAGCTGGTGTAGGAGCAGAAATCACTGCAGATAAATCAGGTTGGCATCTAAATAACTGTAGGCCCTGGACAGTGCCTGTTACGTTTTTTTTTCTCTGGTGGGAAGTCAGGGAAGATTTCACTGTGTGATGACTGATGTTTGCTCCCCCCAGCTTCTTGCCTTTCTCTTACAGCTGCCTCAGTTCAAGAGAAACAAGCTGCTTGTCCTGTTTTGCTACTGTCGAGATTTGGCATTGCAGCAGTGTCCCCAAGTCCCTATCCTGTCCAGTCAGGGCAAGGGGCTGCTCAGACAGGTCCCAGAGCTGGTGGTGTGGGGCAGTGTTAAGCTGGATGCAGAGCTGCAGCATCGCTGTGGGTGAGCATGGCTGCTGAAGAGTCTCCAGAAGTGGGAGCAGTTCCAGCTGGCTGTGAGGGTGGAGGCAGGCTCCTGTGCTATAATTACAAAGGCTGGTGTTTAATTGCTGCTTCCTGCTTCAGAGGTGTGCTGTAAATTAAGAAGGTGCTTTACAATAGTAGCATTTAACAACTTCTTGTCATCTCCTTTCATTTTAGTTGATCTGGGCTGGGATTTCTCAAGGGAGGTTTCCTGAGCTCTGTAAATCCCTTGAAAGAGTGTGGGCACTGGATTCTTAGCTCTCCTGGAGGTGACTTGATGTTCCCTCTAAGCCAGGATAATTGGGCTCTTCTGCACATCTGTTTGTGCAAGACCACTGTGTCCCACATATAAAATCCAGAGACTAGTCGAGCTGATGTGAGAGGAAGCTGGTCCATCTTCTCTGTGTTTCATAAACTGAGGAACATCCTAAGAGGCTCTATGATTGCTGGATGTAAGGGAAGAGGAGCAAGTGCACAGATGGAGGGATGTGTAATTTAGGGGGCCATTGAACTGCAGCCCTTTAATAATTGCTGATGGGAGAGTGGGCAAAATAGTGCCCTATTTTGGGGCTGCTAGCTGTTTTTCCAGTTTTCTTTTTCCAAATTAAATGAAACAGAGACCAATTCAAGGCTGGAGAGACAGATTGCATATTGGCTAGGTGTTCAAAATTAAAACTCTAGTGTGCGGGTATAGTCAAAATAGCTGTGACGATGCTTCTCAAAAAGTACCTTGCTCATCCATTTGTTAGTGATAATATTAAAGATTCAGGAAAGCTTTGTCAGTCTTGGAGATCTCGAGGATGTTAAAAATTGTGAAGCTCAGTTTAAAAATAGAAATTTCAGGGAGGGGTGTTAAGAAGCCTTCTTTACTGCTAAATTTTTTAAAGTTCTAGCTCCTGTTCCACACACACGTCCAAGCTTTTCTTTCTCCAAGGAAAAGGTTGGACTTTTTTCAGGTTTTACTGACAAACACTTTTTCAAAGCAGTCCCCTGAGGTTTAACACACACACACAAAAAATTAAATTGATTACAGAATGTCAAATCATGGCAGCACTAGTTGAAACATACAACAGAGCCTATATCTGTTTATTACCCTCTTTTGCACTCCCAATTAATGCCAGAGGAAGGTGTTTGTTCCAGCACAGCACAAATTATATTTGACTTAACTCCAAGACAGTGCCTTGGATGGGTGATTGGCCTCCCCACTGGCATGTGAGCTTTGTGGATATGTGCAGATAAGAGCACTGGGTATAGGTTTGTCCATAGGAAGAGGACTGGCATGCTTACTTGTAACGTGGAGGCAAGGTAGCCGTGTGTGCCGGGCGCTCTTCCTGCATTGCTCTGTTCCCAGGAGCAAGCAGAATTTGTAGCCATGTGCATAAACTGCCCCTGGTGCTTGGAGCAGGACACCCAAAGATGCTTTTTATCCAGCTCTGTGCTGTGCCTGCCTGTGCTGGCTGTAATTGGCAGGCTTTATTCAGGATAACGCTCTCACCAGTTGGTGTGGTGGTAATTAAAGTCACTGTTATAATACTGTATGTTGTGTACTCTTAGGAGGAGGAAGGGAAAATAGGTGAGGAAATGGTAGCTTTGAAGAAGAGGAGTGGTTGTGCCAATTATCCTGGATGAGTTGTTCAGTGACAGTTAATCCATGTGAGTGAAAACAAGTCCTCTGTGATGGAGTGCCAAGGTCAGGAATTTGAGCTCCGTTTGAAGAGTGAAAGTTACAGTCTTGCGGATTAGAGCTCCTTAAAAGAAAACATCTCTTGAAAAAAATGAAGCTGAGCTTTTCCCACTGTGTCATCCCTGTATTCTTTTCTTTTTGATGACCAGAAAAGGATAATGGCAGAGTAAAGACCCCCTTATATGAGTTGTTCCACAACTCAGGGGCGTGACACAGGGGGTTGTGAAACTTGCCCCAGAGTATGTCCATATTCATGCCTTTGCATGCAGGCTGCCAGAGGAGATCAACCTCTGTGTACACTTGATTTTGCAGGAGAACAACTACTGCAAAGATACATTATCCTTTGCCATCCCTGGTGTCCACAGAGCTGAACTGATTTATATCACCTGGAGCTTCTGTTCTGTATGCTGCTACATTTTTAGCAGGTGGAAGGTGGTCAGATTGAGAAAGGTGACTGACATGATTTTGTCTGTGTTTTCTCATATTGCAAACAGGATTGAGTCAGGACTTAATATGATGGAGGCTGAGCTACATTTGGAATACAGTTCTTGTAGCTGGTAATTTGGGGTATCTGGTTCATCCATATGAATCCCTCTATTGTGCAGAACAAGGTCATTTTCCTTTCTGTCTGCCTTCTGTTTATTTAACCAGCCACTATCTTGTAAACATTTTGTTCAATATCTGTGACATCATTTTCGGTTCACTTCATATGTGGGTTATATGTGTTTGTCCGTGTCCCCCTGCCCACCTCCCCACCCCTTCATTGTTAGTGGATGTGTTCTGTAGGCTATCCAGAGATTGACATTTCATTTTAGTCTCTGAAAAATGATGCTATTGGTTCTATGGTAGACTGCAGTTTGTAGGACGTGTGATCTGTGATGCTGAGCAAGGAGATGCCCCTTTATCTCATTACACTGACCTTGCTGACATGCAGTCACACCCATTGCAGTATGTACTAGTGCCATGTATCCATAGCAGAATATAGATACAGTACTTTCTGTACAAAGCTTTTTTCTTTAATGTAGTAATTTTGTATAAATGGCACTGTTTTCATGCAGAGATTGCTGTCTGCCTGTACAAATGAACATGTAAGGCCTTGGATTTGGAATCTCATTGACTTCATTATCCACTTACATTGCTGTGCTTGAGCAAACAAGTCCCCAGTAAATAAAATGGCGTAATGTAATTTACATGTGCCTTTCCTGGGAACTGTGTGTATGGAAGGCAGTTGTTGGGCCTTAACAGTACCTGTGAGTATTAAGGGCTTGTTCATTGAAAAAACCAGGTTGGATGGATATTGGTCCTTGCACCATCAGTACCACTAGTGCAGTGTGAAAATAAACACTGAGGACCTGAATTCCTTAGGAAATGGCTCCCAGTAACTTCTTTCCTTATTGCTGATCCATCTGGGGAAAATTGTTACCATTTGACTCTTTTCTAAGTTACCCATAAGTAATTTACCATTTTTTTTCTCTGTCTTGGGTTGTTTTTCCTTGCATGTTTGTGGTGATACTCCCTTCTGTCACTGAGTCACTGTAAGCTTAATTAGTATGTCCCAAAGTATGTCTGGAGAGCTGTATTTGGTTAGGAGTAAAATACCATTGTCAGTAGGATTTTTTCAGAGGGAATACCCCACTGCTCACATATCATTGAAACCTTTTCCAGAGCGTCTCACTTGCACACTGGAGAGCTGTGAGTACAGACACACCCTGTAATTGCATAAATCAGAATGAATCTAAGGGGGACAAAGTCTATTGAAGTTTTATTTTGGAAGGCAGGATTGCTGTTAATTGGCAGCTTTCTGAGTTGTTTGTGAACAGAAAAGTTGCCATTTCTCTGAGAAGTCCCTGTGCAATTCCTGCGAGGGGATAAGCTGAGGCGGTTCTGGGAATGGAGCTTGGGGCTCCCTTTGCTGCTGAACAGTCACACCAAGACAAGCACCAGTGCTGTGAGCATGCACCAAAGCCAACTGGGCAGAAGGGCAATTCAAATCAGATAAAGCCAGTTATTGAACAGATTGAGCTCTATGCTTTTCTAAATCAGAACAAAAATGTCAAATTCCTTATAAATACCAGGCAGTGCACAGCTGCACTGACCTGGCATCACTGTTCTGGTCTGATGGGTGGGAAAGCAGAGTTGAGCTGTTCCTCCATGAGCCTGGAAGATGGAGTAATATTGAGGTTTTGCTTCTCAAAAGCAATTATCTGCCTTTCCCCCCAGCCTGAAGCAATAGGTCACGCTCTCCTTAGCATGGTGAAGAATGTGTCTAGTCAGCACTGGGGGAAATTCTGGAATAGTCCAGGAGTGCCAAGCATGCAGACACAGCACCGTCATTGGCAAATCCACTTGAATAGCTTTGGAGTGCTGTAATGTGGGCTGCAAATTGTGAGGCTGACTCCTTGCACAGACCACAGATCCATCACTTTGAAATGTCAGGCCTTTGTCACCCAAAATAGTCTTTTGTCTTCTTTTTCCATGCGTGATACATGGAATTTTTTCTCTATTGCTTTGTGTCTTACAGTGTAGTTGGAAAAGAGCCTGTGCAGTTCACACTGAGAAGCTCAGCTAGGCAGAAAGGCTCTTTCCTCATTGCTTATTGACCAAAGAGATGCAGGCACAGTTGAGCTGTGGTCAAGGCAGGAAACCAAGAGGCAGCTCTTGGGACACCTGGTAGAGTGTTGTGATGCTCTGCCCTGCAGTGCTGTGTCTGTAGGGTCTAGGAGAGCCCCAAACCAAACTTCACCTTTTCAGTGGCTGGAGTGGCAATCATAGCCCAGACTGTCAGATTGGCACTTTCAATGACAGGATTGTGAGAGCAATCTCTCTCCCTCCTGCTTACCTGCATGAATCAGGCATGTGTGGATCCTCTGTGAAAACACAGTATGTGGTGTTAGCAAGAGGGAGCTATGATCCCCCACAGTTCCTCAGCTGTGGTGATTTTCTGTGTCTTGATTAAATGAGGTGTGGTCTATATGTGAGTTCAAGTCTCAGAAGGGAAGAAAAAGCAAGTTTCTATTTTTACACACATTTGTACCACCAGAATCAAAGCACCTGCTGAAGTGTAGTACACGCTTAAACTCTCATCTGGTTTTGAGGTTGAGGACTGTGCTGCACTGTGAGCAGTGGGAGGGGATTCAGGGTGTTCCCAGTTGCATTTTTATTTTGAGATAAGGATTGTGCTTTGCAGATACATTTTCCACTTGTGGAGTAACTTCCACTTCCTGTGCTCTGTTTCATGTTGTGGAGCAGTTTTGGAGTATGCAAACTGCATTGCCTTCAGATGAAACCAAATTGTGTTTATGATAATGAGAAGAGATAGTCCAAAGTGAAACCTGTCCTGTGACTTGATTCCTTAATCTGGATGTATCTGCAGTGTTGGTAATTACAGTTCATGAGTTTGGATCTTCATGTTTGGGAAAGGCATCAGCCTATCAGCAGCCTTGGAGAAATCAAGTCCATGTGCTGTGTGGGAGCCTGGAGGAGACACGTTGTCTGAGGACCTTTCACAAGTGTGGTGGAAGATTAAAAGGGCTGAAGCATTGTGGGTTATCACATTGCTCCTAAGATTAGCCCCAGCACAGTGGAACACATTTTTTTCATGTGGTTTCTGATGCTGTTGAGATTTGACCAACAACTGCCAGGGCTCAGTTTCATTCTCATGAGTCTTCTATGCTCCAGGGCAAACTGGGGGCTTTTGGGCCTTCTCAAAACTGAAGTTCACTATTAGTGCTTTTTCTTGTAGCTGCACTTAATCATCTAGAAGATGGTACTCTTGAGCTCTTCCACTGTAATTATTACTTACAAATATCACAGAAGAAACCCAGCATTCTGAGAATTATCTTGGCAGCTAAGTACATGAAGAGCACACTTCAGTTTTTAAATGTAATGTCTAAATATGCTTTTCCCCTTTCAGATTTGGTATATTTCCTGTATAATTTAATTTCAGGTAAGAAAAGGTGGGCTGACAAAGGTTTCGTTTTTTGGTTTTGTTACCTCACCACTCTTCTATGCTTCCTGGGTTGGCTTCACATGCACAAGTTCATTCTGTGGAAGGAGGTGTACAAACCCATTCACATCCATGCTCCACTTTGTTGGTTTTCTTTAAGGTATGAACATAAATGCTTTTTCCCCTTTTACCAGGAGGCAGGGCATGAGCACTGTGTGACTCTGAGTGAATAGCAGAGGAAAGTGGATGTGGAGAGTGGACGTGTCCCTATCCAGCACTGAAGAGCATATAAGAATAGCTTTTCTTGGACAAGTTTGCCCAAGTTTCTTAGCACTGCCATGTAAGTCCCTTTTTCATATGCCACTGTCCCTTTCATGTAAATTGAGGAAACCCAGCAGCTCTCATTTCCAGTCTGAGACATGTGAAGGAAATAGTGTATTTCTGGGAATGTATTAAATAAAATCCCCTTATCAAGTGTAACTTCAGTGGAAGAAAAGAGGATATTGTCCCCCAGCCCCATTAATGTAGGTTGTAGTTGATCGACTATGTCACGTGTAAAGCTTGAAAAGTCTACTAAGAGTCTTCTTAGGATGATCAGAGTTGAATTTGACCAGCTTAATCATCCCATATTATTTGCTTATGCATCCTAAAATTGTGTCAGAGGGCATGCCAGTGAAATTAGGGCCTTATTTCTGAGACATACAAAAACTCAGAGTGATATTCCTAAGAATTCACATCTGGGGGCCCACTCATGATATTTCTCCCCCTGCCCCAACACTATCACATATTACCAGTGCCTTTTCAAAGCTCTGTGTAAATCAGGGTTGGAAAATCTGCTCCCATGGATTGGTTTGTAGGATGAAGTCACAATGTTCAAAGGTTTGAGGAAAATTCTCCTACCAGCCCAAAAGAAAAGATTGTAACCAGAGTGTTTAACTTCAGTTTGGTGGGAAGAGGACCAGCAGCAAGTGTACTGCTTGACTGTCAGTACCATCGGCATTTATATTGTGTTTTCTGCTTGGTCTTGGACAGGGAATTGTTTGCCATGTGAACCATTTGTTTATACCTTTCTAATACCAGGAAGTTTTAAATATAAAAAATACCATTGTTTGAGTTGGCTCTGAACACTCCTGAAACCTTTAGTGGGCTCTGAAAGAGGGCAAGAGCTCAGTGGCTCACTGTTCCATCCCTCCTTTGCAGGGACATCCTCTGCAAGTGCTTCTTTCCCTCTGCTCTCTGCAAGTGCTTCTTTCCCTCTGCTCTTAGGCTATTGCCCTTTCTGGTTGCACAGAACCTGACTGGTCAGACCCCAGGACATGGGGAAGGGTGTTACTGTCCCACATTTCATGGGACCTGTGAGATAAGGGGTGTCTTTTGTGGCAGAGAGTTGTGTAGGTGTTAGTGGAACAGCTCTAGCTGACCTCAATTCCAAAATCTTTCTGTGCTGCAGCTGTCTGCTGATAGAGTCCTTATTGTAAAATGTCATATGGACCAGAGGCAGCTCACAGCTGTCATCTGAAAAGGTTATGTTTTACCAGCAGCTTGAGTTTCTTTGTTTCCATAATGTTGAATGAAGCTGTTTTAAATTTCACTAGGGCAACCAGGGACACTGACTGATAACCTCAGAGCATCCTGTAACTGAATGTACATGAGCAAATTTACACAGAAAGTCTTGTCACTGACCTCCTGAGGGGTAAAGATGGAGCTCCTCTTCAGCACTCTATGTATTATGCAAATAATAATGCAAGTAATACAGTGCTGTGAGGACACTTTCTGATCCTTTTTTCTTTAATATGCTCATCTGTTTTTTTCTTGTAAATAGTTTTAATTTGTTAAAATTTTGGCAGCTAGCAAGCAGAAAGTTGTTGCTGTTGAGCTAGAGCAGGCTGGTGTAGTCTAAGTTGTTGCTTGTTGACTTATCCTTGCACAACTCCCAGGAAAATGTACTGCAAGCTTTGCTCCATCTGGCTAAATGCCCCATCCTCTGTGAGCCACAAATTGAATTAAGAAACAAAGCTGTTTTCTGCAGTCTGGCTGTTGCTACTCCGTCAGACACTGTTAAGAATCCATTTTAGACATGGATCCCAAAGTAAATTTCATGTTAAGTACAAATAGGTGCTAGAAAGCAATATCTTTGTAGCTAAGTGTTGAAAATGGTACTGATTTTTCTCATCTTCAGTGCCAGATTTGGAATATGAACATGCCCTATTGTTCCAGGCAGGCTTGGTTGGTAATAAATACTTTTACATATTAGTCAGGTGTCTTCCTATTGGCAGCAGGATTCTTGGAGATCTTGGTTGACTTTCCAGAATTACAATGTAGAAAATCTGAGTTTGAATTTTGCCAGGATATCTACCTAGCAAATAGCTCCAAGATAGGTGTGGGATGGGGCAGCCCTAAGCTGGTGTCAGGGCCAGGTGTTGGCAACAAAAACTGACTCTCCTAAGCCTAGAAGGTGGAAGAGTTTGGGAAACAAAGTGTTATTTCAGCAGATTTATGGGTTTAAACAAAATAAAGTGAAGCTGTCAGCCCTTTCCCCAGTCACACTAATGTCCTGAGTGTGGACACTCCGCCAGGAGCCCAAAGATTCATCTCTGAGCTGACCCAATCTGCTTCTCCAGGCCGAGACAGATCTGTTGCAGTGACAGGGTTTTTGGTCAGCTGCCAAGGCACCTACTGGTGTGTCAATGGGAAAAGTCCCCCAGGAAGATACACAATAAAAATTGAATTTCCTCTCCCTTGAGGTCACACAATATGAAGCTGTCTACCATGGAGCTCAAGGGGAAATGAATAATGGGGACCTTGGAAATCTAGAACTGCGCCACTGAGTCTGTCAAGTGTACAAGCTGAAAGCTCTGATGTTTCTACCATTGCAAGCAAGAAGGAAGTGTGAGAGATAGCATTGCTGTTTTGGCCTCTCCTCTGCAATCTCCCTACTCCTTTGCAGCTCAATCCAATCTCAAGATGGATCCAAAACACAAATACTAGTTGTATTAGGGAAATTTCTGAGTGCATGATGTACTTGCCTGCATCCTTCTCTCATATCTGCACCAGCTCTATTAAATGAGGAGCAGAAATACAGAAATGCATTTAGTAATGATGTAGCTTCTTTATTTCTTTTCCTCCTCTGTTGTTCTCAGAAATAGGCGGTGAGTGGTTGGATCATGGGGTTGCTATGGTGAGCTTTAAGATACACCTTTGATCATGGTTGGTGAGTGCCAGCCAGCATATTAATTCCAAGCAGTCCATATGCTTCCAGACCAAAATACCTCACTCTTGCTACTCTTCATTTTGTTGAACACTTAGCCTGCTAGTTCAAAGACTACTGTGTCTTCCTGTGTTGCTCCAAGAAATCTGTTCAAGTTTGGTATTTCCTTTTCTCATTGGAGGGGCAGCTGGCAGAATTACTGCCTGAAAGGAAGTTATAACCAGGTGAGGATCAATCTCTTCTCCCAGGCAACCAACAACAGGATGAGAGAACACTGTCTTAAGCTGCTCCAAGGGAAGTTGAAGTTGGACATTAGGAAGAAGTTCTTCACAGAAAGAGTGGTTGGGCATTGGAATGGGCTGCCCAGGGAGGTGGTGGAGTCACCACCTGTCCTTGGTGGTGGTTAAGAAAAGACTGAGTGTGGCACTTAGTGCCATGGTCTGGTTGACAAGGTGGTGTTTGTTCATGGATGATCTCAAAGATATCTTCCAACTGAGTTGACTCTGTGATTCTGTGACCCTTTCTGCTCATGGACTCCTGCTACCTCAGCAAAACTCACCTGTAGCAATCCTGATTTCAGGTAATCTGCTGTAGATTTAGCAATTTAATGTGAACTTCTGGGTATGTTAAATGAGACACTGAGATGCCTCCCTTGAAAATCAGTAGTAGAACTCCTGCTACACATGAAGGAGACAGGGTCAGATGATTTTGCCCCAAAAAGCACTCTGCAGCAAGGATGGCTGGGTGGTGGTTTTCTGGCCTTTGACTTCACTTGTTCTACAATGGATACATGCCTCCTACCTACTGAAATATTTTGCTGTCCTGTGTGGTTTTATACAAATATAAGTGAAAAGCCAAGTGACAGGGAATGTGGTGCTCAGTTCTTTTCTGTGATTTATGCTCTGGTTTATCCGGCAAGGCAGCCTACGTACCCGAGAGAACAGTCTGAGTATCTGTGAGAACAGAGATCAGATAGTGGGGCTGCCTTGGCTTGCTGGGCTGCAGGGCTTAATCAGCTATTAGATGATGATATTAGGAAATGTAATTTACAACGAGACTCTGTTCAGTTTTGAGTCTTTTGTCAGTTCTAATGGAATATTCAAGAGGAAGTTCTCTATTTCAGTCTGGTTCTTTTGGGTTTATTTTTCTTTTTTGTGTGCTTCTTTTTCTGCCAAGCAATTGCCCGCTGCAGCTATTTGCTAGGACTTGCTTATCTAGGCTTCTTGTTATTATCCTGGCTAAAAAATTGTTATTTACTCATATGGTAATATCTAGAGCTTCTAATCTAGCATCAAAGCTTCATTGTGATGGATGTTACACAGACCATTAGTTTATTAAAGATGGGTATTGTTGTCTTAGGAATGTATGGGCTTACTCTATGATAGCAAGAAGGGACAGAACAAAGTAGCAGGGAAGCATTCACATGCAATATATCAAGTGACAATCACACCAGCTTGTTTTGAAATGGCAAAGGTTTGAGCCTGTGGGGGAAAAAATTGTAATGGCTAGAAAATGTTGTTTTCCCCAGTAAAACAAATTATCAAAGTGTTTTCGTTTCTGTTGCCTCTGAGAAGTATTTGCAGTACTTTCACAGCATAGAATGGGTTTTTTTGCTACTATTTGCAGGACTACAGCCAATTTCTCCAATCACTGAGTACAAGATGTTTCTTTAAACAGAAATTGGGAAATCCTGGGTAAGAAGTTTGCATGACAAATATTAGTCAAATATACACTCCTTTGAATTAAGACCTGGTCTGAGACTCTTGTAAGTCCTTGGCTTGGTTTAGACCCTCCAAGCTTCTGCATCTTCCAGCATGTCTGCAACAGTTGGTGCTGCTGGTGTTACTCCACTTGCCTTAAGTCTTTTGTTAAAGACTGTAATTGTGTTACAGGAGGCAGCATTACCAACCTTAAAGAAATTAAATGGGTATCATTTTTGGGTAAATCTGATTATTTGTCATAGGCTGAACTGGATGGTAGCATTAGCCAGGCTGGTTTTTGTGGAGTCCTACTGGGAAGGACCGTGGAGTTACTGTGGACAAAATGTTAAAGGTGAGCTGACATTGTGAGCACAGCGAACTGTCTGCAGGAATGCACTTTGAGAAGCTTTGACAGCAGATTAATATTTTCTTCTACCCTTTAGTGCCCTCTCAGTTCAAGGAGGTTGTGGAGAAACTGGTGAAGCCCAAATGTACTGAGCACATTCAGTGTGTGAGGAAAACTGCTAGCAGTGAGTTTGAGACACTTTCAGAATACAGCAGAGGGAAAACTGAATGTGTCCCAGCAAGCACAAAGTATGGGAATTTCCCCTCCTGTGGGAATGGAGGGTTTAAATGTTATCTTCTTGATCTTAAATGCCTTCTCAGGAACCCTGCCTGTACCAGTGGGATTTGTCCACCTACGTCTGGTGGTGTCCTTGGAAGAAAACCACCCTTTGCATAATCAGTTTCAATAGGAGGGTGCCTAAAGCTTGCAAGGTCGGGTTTGTTTTGTTTGTTATCTTGCTTTGGGATGTATTTTTTCCCTTTTTTCCCCCCTTTTTTTGGAACAACAGTGTATTTCTCCTGCCAGCAAGATGTCTCTTCCACCTTGGAACTGTACAGCTTGCACTTCTGGTTTTTTTGCTGGCTCCTATGCTTGGCTTTCTATTGCTGCTGCTGCTGGTGAAACTATTTCAGAGATGTGCCAGGCTTAGCATGCAGATCCAAAGTTAGGTCTCTCTGCCTTCAAACAGAACAGAGGGTCTACAGAAGTCATTTTTTAGTGTGACTGTTCAGAATAGCTAATTGGATTGTTGGCTCTGCATGAGACTGCACAGCATCCTTGGACCCGGCTGTGCTGGGCACTTGACTTTTCTTCTTTTATGCCTTCATTACTTGCCATGGTGATGGCCCTAGGTGACAGCAGTCCCAGGGAAAAGTTGGGAACAGAAGCCTCCAGCCAGGCTTGATGTGGGACTAGACTTAATTTTACTTCTCAAGCCTGTGTCACTTCATCCCACCCAAGCCTGTTTCCTTGCTGAACTTGCTGGTTTCCTGATTCATTTTGTCTCTTCTTCGTATTTCTAGTGACATGCTGGTGCTGCCTGGCAGGGAGACATATTTCCTGAGCAGAAGATGGCAAAAAAGGGTGGAGCAGAGATAATTTCCCTGATGCAAGCTGGATTAATGTATACCTTTGTAAGGACTGTAGCTGGCAGAGCTGTCTTAGCTCTTAGACTGCTTTGAGTAACTGAATGGTTGGAGCTGGGACATTTTAGGAACCAGAGAGCTATTTCTGGCTTGTTTGGGTAAGAGGGGGTTGGAAACAAACAATCTGGTGAGAAACAATGTGGCATATAACTAGCTGCAAGACAAATATTGTCTTGCGTGTGTGTTAATTGTTTTAAAATTGGCTGGCAGTTAACTGCTTAGTATTTGAAGTCCTTTATGTCTTCAGGTTTAACATCTAAACTGTAAGGGAATTCACAGCTCTCTACAGCTGGCTAGGAGCACATTTTGAAAAGTGCCTGCAATGTAGAAGTTACTTAATTTGCCCTGTGTTGTTCAGTAGTAGAGCAGTAGTAAATGTATAACTGCAGGAGTCTACTTGTAGGTGTGTCTGCTTACTGTATTTCTTTATTCCTAGATTTTTAAGGAGCTGGTATTTGAGTAAGCAAAAGCAGATCAAAGGTGTTGTGTTATCATTGGTTGCTTTATTGATTACTCAAGCCTCCTTCACTCTCTCATTAAAAGGTTTTGAGCCCTCAGAATCTGCTGCGTTGCGCAAGAGCTGTGCCAGGTGAGCAGCGCCCTGTGCCACCGCTGCCAACTGCATGCTGCACCTTTCCTTTTCCAAAAGAGTCTTCATTTTAATGGAATTGTCTTCATTTTGACCTGGTACAGGTCTTGTGATGGGGTTTTGTGTTGCTTTTTGAATGCAAAAGTTTAGCTAAAAAAAATGGTGAAATAAGCTTTGAATCTTGCCTCATGTGCTGTGGATCTGTGGGAGGAAGTTGGTAGTAGGTACTTGAATAATTTCCAACATTGCATGTTAGTCTTGGGTGGAATTAAACTGCTCTAAAATGAGCTGCTGCCATGGGAACTAATCATTTCAGGGTGCCAAAGAGTGCTTAGTCAGGATTTGGGAGAATAGCCACCCAAACCATTATGTCCTGTGTCTTCATTCCTTTTTTTTTGAATCTTGATGTTCCTGCTTACAGCCTTAACGTCAGTAACTGGGACATGGGAAGGAGCTAAGATTACCTTTAGGACTCTGAGGCGTTTCAGTGCAATGATAAATGGCAGAAGTGACTCCTGAACTGCCCTTCATGAAGAATCTCTCCCTTTTGTTTGACACCAGTGGCTCTGTGCTGCAATGATTGCTGTTGAGGATGCCGCTGTGAGGAGGAGCTGCGAGTGTGGCTGGTTTGTTGTTATCAGCAACTGCCGTGGTGAGGGGATTTGGAGTAGGTCAGGTAAAGAAACAGCGGACCAGAGCTCTTCCCCTAAACCTCAGGGTTTTAGGGAGGTGTGAAGGGTAGGGAGGGGGATGTTGCTGGTCTCCAAGCATCCCTTAAGAGTAGTTCTTTGCAGAGGTACCTGGCATAAGATTGCATAGATCTGGACCAAAATAGGTCATCTTTATGCCATTAGCTCCATCCCCAGCCTCATTCAGCAGCAACCAGAGAACCATAATTTTTCTATTTTAGGGTTAAATATCTACTTGACTGGCATTTCTATTCTCAGTTCATTAAAATTAGAACTACTCTGTAAGACCTCAGCCATTCGTTAACCAACAAACCAGTGCTAATTTTAATTTCCATGGCTGCAATTTAATTTTGCACGAAGATTATAGGTACTTCTGTGATTGCCTTTCAGCAGGCTCACTGGTACTTCTGCCATGACACTGTTATTACTAGCAGGGACATACTAATGCCTTCCTGCTTAAACCTGTCTGAGAATCTATTAATGGGGTGGCCTACTTCCAAATTGCAAAGAGGAGCAAAAGCTCATCAGGCAGTGTAAATGGTGATAATTTCAGCAAATGCTTTCTGTGTAAGGAGATTGATGTTTTAAGTGTCCCAGCAAATTGGTAATAATGATCAGCAATTCTCCACCATTCTTCACAAAGGAACGGGTCTTTGAAAGAAGCAATTAAGTGCAGCCACCTTCTGGACAGAGCTAATGTAGACTTCTCTCATTGGTCTGCAAGTTAACTATTAGACCTACAAGTCATGTTTAATGAGGTTTCTGCTTCCAGCCCAGCAAGGAGCCTGTAATGAAGCTGGAGAAATGTGACCAGCATTTATGGCAAGCGCCGACTTCAGCTTTGAAATTACACTGGACGAGGAAAGCTGTGATTTCATCATAGTGGAAATGTGATAAACCAGGAGATGAGCAATAATTCTGTAACATCTGCTGTTCTGTTGAGCTGTTTGCTCATCTTACAGGTAGTGACTGCAGGATGAACATCAGGTGGTTCCCTAATGCAGTGTTGTAGAAAGATTTCTGATTGGATTCTGTGTACATGCTGATTCTGGATTCATAGGTGCAAGGAAGATATTTAAATTTAAGGTAAAAATGAATGCAGAAGCTTCAGTGTAGGGCTGTTTTTACTTTGCTGCAGGAGACATTATTGGCATGTCTGTATATTGCAGTAACCCCTGAAGAGCTTCACCTGCCCAGCTGCAGGATGATGAAATTGAAATCCTTTGACTGAAACTCAGGGACCAGTTTTTGTATCCTGTGTTCTGCTTAAAAGAAAACTCAGTTTTCTGATTCAGTCTCCTCCTGAGCCTATGTAAGCTCCTTGAACTCAGAGTCTTTTCACAGGGTGACCCTGCCTGAGTGAAGACCAGAAGTGCTGTTACCTCATTTAGTAGATTCAAGGTCCTGCTTTGGAGAAGACACCAAGCAATCGGTCACTATCCACACTGATGCCAGTCATCCTCAGTCATCCTTTTACAGACCTTTTCCCCCTAAGTCAAGTGTTTTCCAGACTAATGGGCCCAGACTATTCAGTCATTGCTTAGACTGATTTTTAATCATTCTTGCTGCCTTTCCATGGGCATATTCCAGCTCTAATTTATCTTGTCTGAGGTGAGAGGGCCAGGGCTTCATGTAGAATTCAATGTGTGAATTAGCTGTGGATATATAATGCTGTCTTCCCTACTCCAGTGTGGGTTCCTAATTAACTTCACTGATAACCTTTCACTGGTACCTGAGTTCTTAGTTCTATCCTATGTTTCGTAACTTTTAAATGATTCTTTTTCCATTCAGAAACATCCCTTCTTATCCTGAAGCTTTTAGCTTTCAAGAACTTAAGATCTTTATCACAACTCTTCTTGAAATCCAGATTATGTGAGATAAATCCCTTTTATTCACCTGGCTGTTGACATTTTGTGTGAACTCCAAGAGGCTGGAAAGGCAGGGCTCCCCTTACAGCAGCTGTACTGACTCTGCAATGAGCTTGTATTTATCTGGGTATCTGTTGACCTTTATTAAAAGCTTCACAAAGTTGCCAGAAACAAGCATTAATCATAGAGACCTGTGGCTCCCCATATCCTTGCAAAATATTTTCTGAAGTCTGCATGTTTTTTATTTTTCAGTGACCAAGCTATCTCAACTCTGTGTCCTTAAATTTGGAAATGAACACCATCTAATCCTGTTTTGTTATCGGTCTTTTTCCTATTTGTACCAGAAGTCCTCCCATGATTATTGTAATTTCAGATAGACTCTGAAAAGGCTCTGCTATGAGAACCTCCCCAATATCTGTGTTTCACTTGCAATGAGATCTGTGTAGGTTTTAATGGATATGGGTTTTGTTAGTTACTTGAAACAGCTTTCAGATTAATTCCTGCTATGAAGAATATCAGGAGACTAGCTATGTGTCTTCCCCCTATTTACACATTTTATTTTAACATCAGTTCTCTTTAAAAGGAGAAAAAACACTCAGACAAACATCTCACACTTGTAATGTTTTTTGTTGTTCTGGCAAGGCAAAAGGATCTTCATATTTGGAAAATTACATTTCTGTCTCTACATAGATCAGTGGAAAGCAGTTTGTGCTGTAAACAAGAATTACACCCCTTGCTAGTTTTCTTCTAGCAAGACAAAAATACTTTATGTAGAACTTAAAATGTTCATAGAAGTCTCTTCATTGCTCTAAATCTGAGTGGTCACATGGAAAGCAAAATTGTGTTTCCTCATTCGATTCAGCTGCTCTAGGTATGACTTATTTCTTTCCTGTGTTTACCCAGTTCCATCTGATAATACCATCTATCTTTTGGTCATGATGTGCTTCAACTGTGTGCAGAGCTCACATTGGCACTGTGAGGACAGTTTATGGCTTTTCACATCGATTTCTCTGTGCTGTTACCATTAATCAGCTTGTTTTCATCCCTTGGAGGTATGCAGAAATGCAAATGCTAACCTAGTTCTCTCAATTTCTAAAAGTATCTGAAACTAATGCATGCTGTAAGGAACAAAATATCTTTTCATCTCAACTGTTGTAACGTGGAGTCTCTGAAATGGTACCCAAACTGGGCAGTTAACAGGCAGGTAAATGGCATTTCAGCACACAGGGCAATTTTTTTGCCTCTGTTCTTATTTCTAGATGCAACATTTTGGTTGGTATTTTTTACAGGTTCCAGCAGAATACCTATTGAATTGCCACCACTAGTCAGAAAAACATGCTCGAGGCTTTCTCAGCACCTGAGCTGCTTTGTCAATCAGTTCTCCTGGTTTGTTGTTGGGCTTTTTGATAAATGTTCACTTCTCATGTTTTTGTTATTATGAGAGCTAGAAGCCTGTATTTACGTAAATAAAAGCTGATGTGACTCGTGTTCATGTTTCACATGGGAAAATACACTGAAACCCTTTAAATGGAAAATGAAAAGGCAAGTTTTCAAAACGAAGTAAATAGTACAATAGAGACACCTTATTATTTTATAAATGTATTTATTATTATATAACTCCAGTCTCTGAATTTTTCAGTAGGAAAAATGAAATTCAGGATGCACAGTGCCTGAGCTGAGATGTCCTTTAGACAAATGTGTGAAAGCTGCTGGCTTTCAGAAGTGAGGACTGTTGCAGTTGCTGCTGGAGCTGGTGAAACCCGTGGCTGCTCAGACCCTGGAAAGCCAGGCCGGTTTTGTTCAGGTGTGCAGCTGTGGAGTTGGATATGGATATCTGACTGTCACATTTGGGGTTTAGGTACAGTGTCATCTTTACTGCCCAGTCTGCCTTTCCACATTATTTGAGTTCACCTGCTCCTTGGTCTCACAGCTGCTGAAGCCACTGACAGAACTTCCTTTTATTTTTCCATATTGTGCGATTGAGCTGTGCCAGATCCTTGCACGATTCTTTCTTATCACCTGGGGAAAATTATGTGAACAGGCAGTTCCTGATAACTTTCCTGAAATCCCCTTTGCTTTTAAACATCATCACATTATAGTAATCAGGCCAACAGCAACATAAGTGTGGTATTAACTGAGAGTTATTAGCTTTGATGTTGATTAGTGCAGCAAAGGTTACTAAAGTGCTTTTTTTTTTTGTTACATGCTTGTGTTTTTAAAATTTGGCAGGAGGTACTAGGAAGAAAGGTAGGTGTTCTGACTTGAGCATATAAACAGAAAGAAAATCAAAGCTAATTTAAATTCTCCAAGTTTCCTGGCTGATGCAGTGTTCTATAAGTCATGACAGAATACACTGAATACAAGAGCCCCAAACTATGTGTGCAGCAATAATGATATCCCAGAACTCTTCACATGCCGAAGGCTATGGCTGCTGTCAGTTCTACATCCTGATTCAAGCAAGCAGCCATGCTCTACAAACCCCTGGTGTACAGTTTAGTCTCTGTGGGCTGGATTGGCATCACTGAACTGCTGTCCTAGAAAGGCAATATAAATTGAGTCCATGTAATTCTAAAACACTGCAGTGAATGCTTCCAAGGAAGATGCTTGTTATTTTTACATTCTTAATATAAGAATATTCATCATATATTGAATATTCAAAAATGTTTATTGAATATATAGTATTAACAGATATCCTTAATTATTTTAGTTTTTAATTCAGAGACATTTTTGGATACTGCATGCTTCTGTAAAATGAAACAAAACCATCTTTAGACATTTCTGACAATGACATCTTTATTTTCAGCTGAGGACATTTTGTTTTGAACTACTGGTCTCAAGATTTATTTTCCCGATTTCATCAGGTTTAAATGCAGTCATGATCATTAGTCTCAGTCCCAAGCCTTCAATGTTCCCTCTTCTTGGTTTCAGTTTGATTACAGCTATATCAGGAATACTGCCTTGTAATCCACCTCCAGATATATCACTTTCTTTCACTGAGTATATTCTCTTAGGAAATCCAAAGAGTAAATTGATTTCAGGGCATGAACTGAAAAGATTTCACAGATGTGGTGGAGTGGTCAAAGTTTTTCAAATGTCAGTCCTAATTTCAAGTTATGTCTTTGATATGCCACTTGAAAGTGCTGGAGAAGATCCTGGCTTGCCAAGTGTGCCTGCTGAGCTCTTTGAAAGTGAAATCCCTTGCATTCTCTTCACTGGGACATCCAAGTTGCTAGGTGTTTTTCATCACTTTTCCAACAAAAATTACCCCTTCTTTTTTATGTCAAACTGAGGAGTATAACTGGCTCTTAAATACTAGGAAAGCTGTTAGATGTATTCTGAGTAATGTGAGGTCTGTTTCTATTTAAAATTTTTGGTTTATTTAGAACTAATTATTGAAACCCCTAAGCACTTCTGTATGTCTGTAAGCTCAGGTGGGATCTGTCTTACCCATATCTAAAGAAGGAGACATGGGTGCATTGCACCTGTGGCTGTGTAGCAGAGCTGTTGCTCATCGGCAAAGAAATAAAACTGTCTATTGTACATCCATCCATGCCATCTGTTGTGGAGAGATGCCAAATAACATCAATACTTGGGGTGTAGGTTCATACCACACTCACATGATGGGAGGCCCAGTTGCACCTCTGTTGAACTTTTCTGAACCGGTGCCCATTAGAACAGGTCCTACAAAGCTGTCTATTTATTTTGGGGAGGTTAAACTTCCTGGATCAGCACACTGTGCCTGTCAATGATGACACAAGAGGTCAGAGCTGTCCTCCCTCCCAGGGATAAGCAAACATTTCCCCTCTGGGGAGCAGCTGACTGTTGAAGCTTTGCTTTGGGTGATGATGCCTGCATCCAGTGCCAAAGCCTATGTCCTGGGCTTGCTTTCCCACCTTGAGATGCTTTGGATAGGGGCTCCATGGATGGCTTGAAGCTGGGGAGGGTGCATCAGGTGCACTCTAACAATCTCTGCAGTCAGTTGGGTGGAAGGTAATTCAGATCAGTGACTGGCAGGTGCTTCTGAGCCATTCTCAGGAGCCATTCTCATTCAGAAAGAAGGGATGAAGGTGAGTATATTCCCATATAAAGAGTGCATGAAGCCAATTTTCTTAAGTATGCTGCTAAATCTTCTGTCTGAACCACAAGCATTTACTCACCAGCCTTTCAGACCATCCTAGCTGTTTTGGCATTTAGTATTTAGAGGTAAAAAATCCACCCCAGCTTCTCTTTCATGTAAGTTCAGTCATTGCTGCAAATCATTCTGCATATAGTTTGGGATTGCAGTGTAGGTGGTTCTGAAATGAGCCCTTGAAAATACTATTAAATGAGGATGTATGCGAGAGCGAAACACCTTTGACCCTTTGAACTCCCCTGGGGTGTTTAAAATAGTGATTGGTGTCTTCTCTTACACAGTCCAGTCATCTTCCTGAGTATTTTACTGAGCTGTATATTCTGGGCATTGATGGATGAGCTCTGAAAAATCTTGCTGCTGCGGTTGTAAAAGTTGCTACTCCCTGCCCTGTATTTTCGTGGGGGTAATGGACCCATAACAGAAACAGCAGAAGGTAACACGCATTGGTAGCTGCAGTAAAAAATCCAGTATTTCAGCCTAAAAATACTTCCTTAGCTGCTCCAAGGAAATTCTTCAAATCCAGGGCACAGTCAGGGCTACGGGGGCACAGTTCCTCTGTTAGTGTGACATTCTCAGATATACCACTGTAAAGCTGATGGATTTTCTTAAGATGTTTTTTTCTGTTTTGACAAGTACTGGAGAAAAGCCAAAGTGGTATTTGCTTTCCCTCCCTTGGGTTTTTGGGAGCACAGGACCTGGAAGCTTCTCTTGCAATCCTCAGTACAATTCCAGCTGATTTAAACAGATCCAGAGCCAACCTCATGCTCTTGGTTGGTAGTTGTCTCGCTGAGTTTTTGCTTTCCTTTCTCTGTCATATTAGACCTGGGGTAGATGATATTTTCTTTTAGGCCCCAGTTCTGGGAACCAGGGGATTGCCCAGAAATGTGACCTGAAACTGCTGAAGCACTGCATATCTTCCATCTCCTATTTGAGAACCAGGAAGGAAATAAAAGAACAGAAAAATCATATTTGAAAATCTCATGGGGTGGTGTTTTGTTGGCTTTCATTAGGTCATTTTTTTCAAGTTTGCCTCATGAGTTTCATGGTTTGACTGCTGAGTATGCAGCAGTTCTGTGAACATGCAGGAGTCTTGGCAATCACGGGGAGTCATGATGAAGGACATCCTTATAGTTATTCTGAACAAGGAAAATGCCTTAGTGTCTGACACAGCTTAGTTTCTAAGCTTCTGGAATGCTCCCCCTCTTGTCTTGTGACTTCTCCAGCAGGAGCACAGAAAACTATGTTGGCCAACCAGCTACATGTTCTGGGCAGGTTGCTCTTGCTGAGTGCTGTGGTACTGTGGCATCAGTTTCAAAAGCACTACTGACACACGTGTCCTTTGTCCTCAGCATGCTGGTGGTGCTTCAAGGTAAGAAAAACTTCTCTTGAGGAAGAACTTGTAGAGGAAACAGGAGGTATGTTTTTAGCACAGAGCTCTGAACAATTTTGCTCATCTGGAACAGGATGCTTAGCTTGATCCCGCAGTTCTTGTTACTTCAGAAAGCAGAGTTGTGGCCAAGGATCTCAATATGGAATTGTCAAGCCTGGGCTTGCTGTGCAGAGATGTGGAGTTTCCTGACACAGAGCAGCTCTTCTGCAGAATTCCCTCGTGTCCTGTACCTCAGGTTGTGGGGCTCCCTTCCTTGGCTTGGTTAGCTTTCTCCCTTCTGTGGGTCTTACCCAGACAGTGTCTCTTTGAGGGGGAGGTCAGTAGCAACATCTATAATTTGCTGTTTATCATTTGCTGCCTGTAGGGTCTGATGGTGAAGAGTGGTTCAGGGCTCCATGCTAAGAATTTGTAATGTAATAAACCAGACATCATCTCTCCTTTTAAATCAGGACAAATTATCTCACTGCTGTCTTTTCAGGGCAGTGTTGGCAGATGAACAGGACTCTCTGTGGCCTGTGCAGACCATGACAGCAGCACAAATCATGACCTCAAGGACAGTAATTGTAGCTAAATTATTCCCTTATTACTTCTATCAGCAGCATTCTCCGTGTCAAGACATGGCTTTTGTGTGACACCTATGCTACCCCTCTATTATGCTGATAATCTCCCAGTCACATTTTTATGTGTTGTTTGTATTATTTTGCTCGCTGGAAGCCCCTTTCACATACTAGCCAAGTATCACTCTCAGAATAACTATTTTTTTAAAAAACTAACCTAAAAGCAGTGGAAAGACCAGTTTAAGGTTTAAAACAGCTGCCTGTTTGTCAATCCAGACACAAAATAGGTAATGATTTGGCATCTTGCCAGTAGCTCCCATTCCTCTGCCATGAATAATGAGATAATGTGTTTCAAATTAACTCTTTGTCTTACACTGGCAGATCCCAGGAGAAGAATCTCCAAATGTGCTTGTAAAACATGGTTAATGTGGATCGATCTCTCCTTCTCTTCACAGAGACAACCACACTGAGTTCAGAGTTAAATCTGCTAACTGGGAATAGGAGAGGAGAACAATTAAGAGCTGGGAGAAGAATTTTCTGGCTGTGAATTAAGAAGGAGTAATGGAGCAGATAGTTCAGGTCAGGTACAAGAGACTATTTTGGTTCTTAATTCTTAGAATAAATGGGAAAGCCGATAAAACACAAACCTGTTCTAATGAAACCAATGGTAAATAAGGAATGTAAATAGCTTGTTGAGTATGGTCCCTACTGTGGTACACAAGGAAAACAGAAGACAACATTCTCCTGTCAAAACACGTCCTTATTGTGGTAACAAAAATAAATATGTGAAAATGAACTGAGCAAATTGGAAGCAAAAAAATTATTTTCTCTTCTGAGCAAAAGCAAGCAGGACACAAACTGTATTTTTGTTACTGGAAATTTCTTTGCTAAGTTTTAGGCAGGGAAAGATGTTATTTGCACCAGGTAAAAGCACATTCCAGAGTCCAGAAAACGAGTTCTTAGCATTGAAATGCTGATGCAATGCTAAGTACAGTTTTATAAATAACACATTAATGAAAAAAACAAACACAAATATGTTTAAACAGTCCCAGTGGTCTGCATGAGATGAACTACAACTGGCAGAAGCAGAGATATTAAATCTTTAATCACATTCACAAAGAGGAGGAGACCTCCAAAGATGTGCAGCTCTCTGATATTGAGCCACTTTTAGGAAATATTAGTTTTAATTTGACTACCAGAGTCTTTTTGATCTTTCCAAATAGTTGTAACCAGGAGAATACTAAAAGGCCTTCTTTTTATATAAATAGCTTGTCTCAAAATTTATGTGGATGTGATCTTAGCTGAGACAAACATCTTCTGTGTACATTGAAATACAGCGTGAGCTATGGGAGAGAAGATGAATTTCAGCCAAAGATAAATATAAACAGTACATTTTGAGCTTTAGCAGAAGGTATTTCTGGTTGCAGCCTAATAGGCAGCTGTCTCTTGCAGCATTGCTTTGGCTTCTGACGAATGGGTGAAGATGATGTGCTTGGCATTTTGTTGCAAATTTGAGAGTCCTGCTACTTTGAGCATCTTTGCGTTTGTTGAGCAGTGCACATGTATATTTGTGCTCCTTTTGAGGAGCAGGTGTCCTGCATTGACACTATCCATCAGTCTTTGCAGGATGAGGACATAAATAATTTCCATCAGTTCAATTGATGGGGCTGTTGCGAAAGCAGCTATTCAAATACATTTACTTTGCTCACTGTTCCTGGTTTTAATGGACAAAACCTGTCATAAAATAAGTGCAAGTACTCAGCAAATCAGGCTTTTCTTTGCCAGTTCTGCTCATCTGGAATGTAAGCCACCTCTTGGAATGTCTGTAGATAGCTCAGCTCCATGGATACTTGAATTCAGTTTAATTCCTGTGGAATGAGAAATTGAGTGGGAGACATAAGACACAGACCGAACCGCAGTTGAAGAACATTTGACATTTATCTCTGTAAGCTTCTGTAAGGTGCTTAAAACTGCTCAGCTGGTGTTGATGGAAGGGCAGTTCTGTAGGAGCCAAGCATTGTGAGCCACGCCAAATGATCTAAGATGGAGATCTGGCTCACTAAAGCTGAGGGTCACAAGTCCTGAAGGCACGTACTCATAGCTACCTTGGAAACAAACAGCTGCTGTGGGACAATACACCCTCCTGAACTTGAGTAAGTGCTGGTACCTGTCTTCATCTCTTCTTCCTTTTAGGTGTGTGTGTAGCCAGATACATATGTGCACATGTATCTATGTGTTTATGTATGGAAAAAGGGAAGGGATGCAGTATATGTCAATTAGGAGAGTTCATATTTGAATGTTTTTGAAAGAGTTGCATGTTCGAAGGAACAGGAAGACAGGTTAGAGCTGGTAGCACTTGGAGCTAGGGGATGCACAGTTGCTTATTAGATGCAAACCATTTCAGGCTGTTGAAAATTGTCAAATGTAATTTTACTACTTCTGGGAAGATCACCAGGTTTGTCTGTATTTTCATTGTATGCCTTGACAGCAGAAGCTATGAAATTGCTGGTGAGTGCTCTTACTAGTTTTAGACTTTTTTCTTGCAGATGAACATGTAGAGAAAAGCAATCCCAGAGTATTGTCAGTTCACGGCTATTGGCAAGTGGAAAGTTGGTCCTGATGCAGGACCAAAATGAGGCTGCTTTCCATTTGGCATGAGATATGTGAAACAAATATTCTGTTATGCTGAATGAATGATGCTTTCCTTTGGCACTTCATCCAAACCAAATCAAAAAGCCACATCATCCACTGGAAAGAAAACGCTTGCAGCCACAAAGCAAGCAGGGCACCAAAAGGGGTCTGTTTAATCATTTCATGTGTTGCTAATGGGAAAATATATAAAGCAAGTCATTTGCTGTAGCAGGCACTTTTAAGACTTAAGAGGTTTTTAATGCTGTGTGGGTATTACTGCCCAGTAATTGGTGTCATAACTTTTACTGGTGACTGTCCTGCAGAGAAATTGCAGTCTGTCCCTGAGAGACGTAGTGAGAGCTCTTGCCACAGGGAGTTTCATGTCATAGTCTGAACTTAATATAACATAGGCAGCAGAAGGTTAAAAGGACATAAAGCAGAAAATACAATCTGGAGACTTGGGGGTGACAGTAGGGAGGGAACAATCACATCTTGCAGCCAGATATATCTGAGGAGCCGTGTCAAACTGCTGAAGATAACTGGTTCATAAAATCAGTTAGTGACCTGGAGAGCTCCATGGCCAAAGACTGTCCTCATGACAGTGTCTGTGATGGAAATGTGGAAATCCTGGACTGGAACTTACATTTGAAGTATATTGGGAGTTTTGAACATCCTGTGAATATTTTAGAATGTAATATGTACCACATACTGCTGTGGATGTCTGGTGTTCACATTTCTCATTTGTTAGCTCACAGACTAATTTTTCCAGCTGTGTGACAGCAAAACCACTCTTAGGCTCCAGGTCACTTGGTGATGGGTTTTTGATAGCAAATGACATTGTTTGCACCAGTCCCAGCAGAATTGTTTTGGTCATTTGAAACACAAAGGAAATCTAATAGTTTCCTCTGCTTGGTAGCAGCCTTCTTAGGCCTGACTCAAGGTACCAAAAGGTACAAGACACGGGGTCATGTATATCTTGCCTGTGTGCTACCTATTTATGAACTTGGTTCATGTGATCAGCCACCTTGTGTTCTGCACTGAGCTTCTTGCTTGCTTGTTCTTTGTGCTGCTTCCTGAGAAAAGTGGTTTGAAATCCAGAGGAGTCCGAGGAAGTTTTGCTTGGCCCAAACTGGCATTGTTGTGTGTAAGTTACAACCCTCAGATATATATCACCATTTGAGTTTTAGGGCTATTTCTGCTACTCAGCAGTCACTAGGAGGGGAAAAAAAACCCCAAAAAGCCTAATATAATGTAGATTAACTTTTGTTTCAGCTGCTCTTTTTTCTCAATGTCTTCCATCACTGCCAGGAACTTCTGTCTGAGGCAGTACATTGGAAAAGTTTAGGCTTTTGATTTCATGTTACCGTTGTGGGTGAGCCATGGAGCATAAACCAGCAGTGATTTTTCACACTGACAGCACACAGATACTGTTTGTTTAGCTTACTCATTCTATGGGAGGCAAGGCTAAGGGAATGAGCTTGTTTTCTGAAATGCCAGCCTTTTCAGCCAAGGGCTCTCCCTTTGCTGTACGTTCAGAGCTGCTGACGCATCTGAGGGATGCCTCCTGGCTTGGATTATTTTTGCATAAATACCTACCTAACAGCTGTTTACAAAAAAATTGCTACTTTGCATAATTTTTGTATATTTTTTGTCTCACTTATTAAAGACCAGCTTTCATTATCTACATGAAAGGTACAATTCATGTTTGCCTAAATATGTTAAAATTGTAGAAAATAGCTCTGTGCTTCACTGTAAGAGGTGTTTATGTGGTCAGTCCTGGTGTCTTCTGAACACAGAGAAATTCCTCTCATGAAGAAATGTTGGTTCTGATTTTTGAGTCTTAAAATAGTGTAGTACAGAGTGTGGTTTTGGTTTTGCAGCTTCCTCTCTGTATAGTTCCAAGCTGACAAGATGCTTGTTTGTGAAACTGAGAGCTTGAATATCTGGCTGTTCTCAAAATGCCAGTGCTATAATAGGGAGCATATACTAAAAGAGTTGAAAAACATAAGAACTTCTACATGATTAAGTCCATTTCTTTAGAAAGATATGACAGATTTCAATAAGAGTTGTTCCCCACCATTAAAGTGACATTGCAGTGATTAGAACCAAAAAGCTTCTCTTCCAGCTTTTCACATGCTTGCTTGCACAAATAATTTTGGTATTGAAGAAAACATTATGAAATAAGTAAAATGGTTGACCGTTTGGGAATTTTTGAAGTGACCAAATGATGCTTTGCCCCGCTTATGTTTGGAATAATTAAGTAAGTAAGAGAGTAATACAGAACACCTGTCTGTAAAAGCTTACATGGCCTTTAGCAAGGACGAGTTCCTGCAACTGTTTGGTAGAAAGCTGTTCAAGTGGTGTGACTTCTAAGAGAGCTGCATCCCCAGGAGTGCAGTATGTTCTTGCTCTCTGCACATTGACAAGACTGTTGCAGATCGCAGAGGTTTAAATCCTGCATGGTATGAACAGGTACATGCACATAGCAGATTTAGGTTGGAAAATACTTTTAAAAACATCAAATGCAACCATTAACCCAGGACTGCCAAGTTTACCACTCAGCCATGTCCCAAAGTGTGACATCTGCATGGTTTTTAAATACCTCCAGGGGTGGTGATTCAACCACTACCCTGGACAGCCTGTTCCAGAGCTTAACAACCCTTTTGGAGAATATTTTTTTTCCTAATATCCAATCTAAGCCTCCCCTGGTACAACTTGAGGCAGTTCTGTCCCTTGTTACTTGAGAGAGGAGACCAACCCCCACCTGGCTACAGCCTCCTTTCAGGTACTTGTGGAGAGTGATAAGGACCCCCCTGAGCCTCCTTTTCTCCAGGTCAAACAACTCCAGCTCTGCCAGCTGCTCCTCACAGGACTTGTACCCCAGACCCCTCCTCATCTCTGTGCCGTTCTCTGAACATGCTCCAGCCCCTCAATGTCTTTCTTGCAGTGGGGGACCCAGAACTGGACACAGCACTCGAGGTGTGGCCTCACCAGTACAGGGGGACAATCCCTGTCCCGGTCCTGCTGGCCACACTATGGCTGATCCAGGCCAGGATGCCCTTGGCCTCCCTGGCCCCCTGGGCACTGCTGGCTCATGTTCAGCTGCTGTCAGCAGCACCCCCAGGTCGTTTTCTGCCCAGCAGGGTCCCAGCCCCTCTGGCCCAGCCTGTGGCCCTGTCTGGGGCTGTTGTGACCCAAGGACAGCACCCAGCATTGAGCCTTGTTGAATCTCCTCCACTTGCCTGATTGAAGGAGCCCTTGATCTTCTTCCAGATCATCAGTAAAGTAAAGGTGTTAAACAGGACTGGCCCCAGTACTGAGCCCTGCAGAGCATCACTTTGGACTGGCTTGCCGAGTGGATTTCAATCCATTCACCAACACTCTTTGGGCCCAGACACCCAGCCAGTTTTTTTTCCCAGTGAAGAGTTCACCTGTGCAAGCCATGAGCAGCCAGTTTCTCCAGGAAAATGCCAAAGTCCAAACACAGCTGTGCTTATTTCAGGCCTCACACACTCAAATGCCCCTGGATGTGCTGTTGTGTGTATGTGAGAGCTGTTAGATGGACGCACTCATTGGCTCATACTGTGCAATCAGATGCATGTGGGAAGCTTACATAGGCCCCTCTTTTACAAACATATGCACAACTGAATAATTTCACCGGTGTAAAGAGGCCTGTTAGGCAGGAAAGCACTAGAGGTTTTTTATTTTTTTAACTTGGGGCAGATTTGATTTGAAAGACAGACTGAGGGGAGTCCCTCCTTTGTCTTGGGCACAATCTGAATAAGATATTTTGCTGTTATTTAATACTATGGCAACAATGAAGTGAAACAGGAGAGTTTAATACATGCAGAGACCTGTATATATAAATAATGTGTTAGATTCAGAGATATGTGTAGATGGAACTAAGAGGTATGGTCATAAAAATGAAATTACTCACCAGTGTAAAACCTGGAATGAAGAAAATATTTGGAGATTAATGCAAATTTAATCAAATCATCACTTTATGCTCTCTTGAAATGCTGCATCCTTGCTAGAACCCCCCTAAGGCGCAAACTGTCATATATCATTTCATATAGGCAAGACAGATGACGGTATCTCCAGATACTGGGTTTCTGTAGGGGTTCTGCCCTTCCTTATCTCTATCTCTTTACTTGTATGTTGTTTTATTATGGTTAATTACACCACAAGAGATTGAAAGTGGATTTTTTTCCTAAATCTTTTTATCTGTCCCCAAGGCTGCTGCTAGCCCATTTAAGATTTTGTTTGTTTCCCTTTCAATGGGTGACTGCAAATTGAGAAGTTCTTCCTAAGTGGTCCCTTTGAAAAATGCTGATGTGATTCTTGCCCTACCCATGTTCCAGCCGTGAAAAGCTTACTGCTGCTTGTGGAATGACCCTACAGGCACTGTGCCAGTGAGAGTCCATTCTATACATTGAGATGGAAATTAGAGTTTAAGATGGGTATATCAGGCATCTGTGAGACTGAGTTTATAATTTCAGATTGGAGTGCTCTGCCTTTATGTTGATGATCTGTTAATTTAAAAACCTTTATACCCATGAAGACACAGCACTCTGGACTCGGTCCCCCATTTATTTGCAGGTAGATTTCCATACTCAAAGCAGGGACATGGGCTTTTTCACTGCCTTGCCTTGCCACTGTACTTTGTCCTTGACCTGGAGGCATCACAGGAGAGGGGGAAGAGCAGATTGTGAGTCAGGCACCAGGAACCAGCTGTGTTCCACTGAAATACTGGGGGTTTGCTCAGAGTGAAAAGTATCAGGTGCTAGGCTTGGAGACTTTGCTCTGGTTGCATCTTCCCCTGTGTCTCACTCCATTGTCAGTTCTCAATGTTGCACGACCAGGGCTGTGGCTGGCAGCTGGAAGGGCTCAGTGTTGGACCATACATCCCTGCTCCAACCTGTGTGTGTTTCTGAGCTGCTGTGTCTTGTGAGGATCTGCTGCCATGGGAGCTGCATTCAGCTGCCATGGATTTTACCTTCCTTCACATGTAAAATGGCTGCAGCAGCAGTGGTGGTATGAAAGGCTGGAATGAAAACACAGCTTGGCCAAATTTCAGTACTTTTACATAGAAGTGGTGCTAGGATGTATTTGCAAGTTCCAAGGGTGTGTGGTTAGTGGGTGTGGGTCTCAGGGGAGGGTTTCAATACCGAGTTTTTCCAAGGGAAGGTCTCTGGCTAGCATGCAATTTACATTGTATCTCCATTCATTCATAGAAATCACTGATTATCTCTGGTTGAAACGTTCTCAAACCAGCCCTGAGGCAATAGACTGAGATGCTGAATTTCAACACAAATAGTCTAAATTCAATTGAGTATAAGTCCTCTACTGGGAAGTGTTGAGTAAGTTTAATTACAAGCCACTGCAGTGATGATAATAAGCATGTCTACCAGTGCCTATGGTACTCTCATTCTTGGTGTAAATAAATTAGTCAGATCAAGCATTAGGAAAACCCATGTACTGTAAAGATGATGGATTGTTGGAAGAGGCTGCAGAGGAAAAGCTGTGGAGTTTTCCTCACTGGAAGTTATTGAGAGCATAGTGGAGAAGTACCTGCTAGTGCATGACCTGAATGCACTCACACTTAATTCAGGTAGAGGCATGGGGAAGAAATACAGTACAGGAGTGTTTGAGATCTCTTTCAGCCTGGGGTGGGAGGATAACACATTCATGAGTTAACCATTTCACTTAATTTTGGTATGTGTCTCTCTCTTCTCTGCTGAATGTGGCCTTAAGTGGTAATTTGCTATCTTTTGCAGCCTCTTATCAAAAATACACCATAGCTGCAGTTAATTATGCTGCAAGAATGTATCAAGACTCAGTGCAGTGCCATTGCATAAATGTTACAGTGTTGCTCCAAATTCTGCTCCAGGTAATGAATTGCAAATTTTGAAAACCTTGAACTTGGAATTCTCCCCTTTCCTTCCAGTATTATCATTTGCACTTGAGCCTTCCACATGCAGCTGTAGCCAGACTTGGGGAGGAGAGTAATGCAGCCTTGCCCCAGGTGCATCCCTATAAGGTGCTTCAGTGGTAGAAAAAAGTTACAAGGGTAGTTTGAATAGTTGTTTAGCGACCAAAATTGTGACTGCTTACTTCTTGAAAAAGGATGTATATGAGTGGAATGGAAAGGAGCTTCAGTGGCTATTTGGTCTTGCTGCTTGGAGCTCTCTGGCTTCACTGTCTACCCTAAGAGCATAGGAATACCAGGCTCCTGCTGAGAGAGGCTGCTGCTTTGAGTCACTCTTGGCAGGAGCCTCTCCCCTTCAACTGAAAACAGAGACTAATTTCCTGATTTAGGAGACACAATTTCTTATGAGAAGTTGAGCAATGTAAATACCAGCAACAAAGATCCTCCTGAAAGAGGAGAGCGCTGCTGGAATATCTGTCTACTGGATGTACATTCCCTGGAATCTGCTGTAGGTGGGACATGACTTGTGGCAAGCAAAAAGCTGCTGTAGTTACTGTGGGGTTGGATTTGCTGTTACTTATTATCCAAAATAGACTCCTGTGTTCTGGTGTATAACTTATTATCTATATTTTGTATAGCTGTTACTATCAGTTTCTGTTTATTAGTACTGCTTATCTTTCCAAGGTCCTTTAGCAGATGTCTGCTTGGAAAGCCTGGGTGTCATTTTTGTTGATATTGTGATCTCTCTGCAGGCCAGAACAATAGTCTTTTTTACTCCCCATCTCCTCTGCTGCTGGAGCTGAATGTCAGGGATTTGCAGAGCAAAGAGTCAGAGAAGAAAATAGGGCAGGATTTGGGCTCCTGCTTGTTTTCCATCAGTTGTAATGCTATTCCTTCAGGTATAAGGTGCATCCTGAGTCTCTCTGTTCCACCTACAAATAGTTTGCACTCTTTTTCCAGTTTAAGGGTTTTTCTCTTTCCTGGGTGAGATCAGAAACCCAATGTGTTCATGCATTGTCCAACAGGAAGAGTGAAAGTCCACACCCTGCATGTTTGTACAGTTAAACGTGGACTGGAAAACAGATATGCAGATGGTTTGGGGTTTTATTTTTATCTTCCAGTCCCATGTTATATCCACAAGACCACCAGATTTTTGTGACAAGGTGATTCATGATCAAAGGAATATTCATCAGTGGTGACTGGGAATATTCATCAGCATCAGTGGTGACTGGTAGAGAGCTGACCCATCCCAAGTGTCCTTACACTTTAAACTGTTCTGGAGCAAACTATGAAGTGCTCAGAATGGACATCTGAGAGAAGCAGAAGTGAGGGAGATTTTTTTCCCTTGTATTAGAAAGTTAAAAGCAAAATGTTTGGTTTCATTTTTCTACTCCATGCAGTTTCTGGAAACATCAGTACTATAATGCTGGTGAGAAATCTGGGGAGTGTTGCAGGAGTTAATTCAAATCCTTACTTTTGTATTGCACAGTAATTGGTTCATAATAGATATATTTAGGACAATATGTGCAAAAATATTGCTTTCCTGCAAAGTGATGGTGTTCCACACCTCAGTGTCCTCCAAAAGCTTTTGTGGCCTTGTTCTTCTCTCAGAGATTTTAGGGAACTGTGTTGGGAATGGGTAAGTGGCTGCTTAGGGCAGGCTGTTGTTTGATGTGAGGACAGCAGAAGTATCAACTCCAGGATGGGTTGTTACCATGCCTAGTGCCCATCTCAGATGTTTGAAACTGATTTGGTATGTTCACCATAAACACAACAGTCTGACATTGTTCAACCTGCTTGTGTGTGTCATTTAAATTGTGCAAAGGAGAGGACACAGGAATTCTATTCCTTGCTTACCTAAAGACACTGAATCCATGTTGTACACAAGGTGGAAATCCACTTTTTCATTTTCTCTGGTGTAACATTATTTCTAAAGATAGGACACACCTAATACATGAGTCAGTTTCCTACATGCCATTAGTCTCATACATGCCATAGTAGAAGGCCACCTCTTTGTGGTTACCAGGAAGGAACAGATGTTTTTATCACCTTTGGTCACTGTGAGTAGTGCCTTACTCATGATAACCACCCATGGGGATCAGCCAGGCTATTTGTGCACTGCAGTGTTATTCACTGTGTGGGAGATTGTCAGAGGCTGGTCTCTATTAAAAAACCAAACAGTTTTCTCTTGCATTAGAATGTTTCCAATGGGATCACCTCATTTACTCAGGGAAAATTTCTAAAAATGATTCCCTGCTGAAATTAATTGTGATTTCGGTGGAGCACTTGTAGCAATTTAGAAACAGTTCTACCATAAACTCATATGCATGGACTCAGGGTGCCCTGGGAGAGGAAACTGGGTAGATTTGACAGTGCCGTGTGATTCCAGCTTTCACCAAGGCAGGATCTAAACCCTATTGCTTTGGGAAGACATTGGTATATTCATTGTGACGTTTTTCTGCTTCTGTTGAAATGTTGTACCTACCTTGCATTTGGTAAAGAGATAAATGCTACGTGCCAATCTGTCTCTCTTTGGGAAAAGCTCCATTTATAATTACTGTTTTATTTGCTTTGATGGAGATGCCTGGGCATGTTAAGTCCTGCAGTGTTTGACTGAGCTGAGTGGTCTGATTGAGGAAGGTTGCTGTGAAATTTTCTTCTGCTTTGGTAAAAGTCTGTTTGGTACACAGAGTTGGTGAGATGCCAGAGACATGTTTTTCTGAAGCCTAAGCTCTGTTTTGTGTGAATGTCATGTAAGGACTGTGAGATGAGTTCAAGGAAGAAGAGGTGAGCTCTTTTCTCCTGATGGAAATCCTTGGAAAGAATTTAAGACCAGGACAGGTAAAGGGAGTGGTATTCTTCAACTGAGTGTTCCAAGTGAGGGGTAGAACTGAGTGGATGTTGAATGAGTGTTAGGGACTGAATGTGTCTCACCATGTACATGTGCATTCAGTCTTGCAGGTTGCCTTTGATGCAGAATTGTTAATTATCTTTTTTAACTTACAATTGAAAAACAAAAAACAGCTGGGGGATTTTTTCTCCCCTGTGTGGGTGTTGTTTCCTCAGTCCTGGCTGCTCTGGGTGGCATTGTTCATTGCCAAGGTTTAAGTGTAGTTTAAGGTCAATAGTTGGGGCTAGGGGTTAGGATTAAGGGTTGTGTTAGGCTTAGTCAGGGTTAGGTTTAGAGTTAGGGTTCACAAGCTTAATTATGTCTCTCCACACACTATAAGCTCATCTTCACTATTATCTTGCTGATTAAATTGCAGTGATCTGTTTTGTTTATAAGCAAAAAAAATGATATATAATAGTTGAGAGGCAGTAATTGGAATTTTCCAGTGCTTTTTCAGTGGGGAACTGTAGCACTAAGCTTTCTCAGTCTTGAACTCTCTCTTTTGTTAAAGGTAATGTATCTAAATAGATGTTTCTTTTTCCCTGTGAATGTTTTTTTAAATGGAAATTTTCCACTCATTGTCCATTAATATAATTTGGCACAAAGATAGACTAATTGCATGGGCGGGCACAGTGATAGAGATATAAATCTCTTCCAGTGACAGTGTCTTGAAATAGCAATCAGTCAAGATATCATCACTGCAGTGTTATATTGCAGATAGATTTTGCTGCCTTTCTGTGAGGGTGAGTGTTGTATTGAACCCATACATGTGTGTGTATGTACATGTGTGTACTGTGTGTGCAGCTGTGGATATTTAATGCTGTTGGATCCTTCTTTCCCTGAACTATTCACATGTGATGGATGGTACAATGTAGAGATTTAAGCAAAAAACAACCTCTGCCTTCTTTTTTATCCAACTTCACCCACACTGTAACACTCTGTGCTGTCAGTGTCTGCTGTTACCCACAGTGCTCAGGAGGGAGATGTGACCCTCCTAGGTCATGTTGAGCTATCCCAGGCCCATCTAACATCCCTGGAAATCCTGGAGTTGACCAGCTTTGAACTCAATATTTGAAGCCAGATTTCAAGGGATTAAATGTACACTTGGCTTGTTAATTTTTTTTCACCATCAGGTCCTCCTTCTTGCCTGTCCCCACAGGGAAGCACTTTGGTTGTCTCTCCTAAGCTGAATAATGGCAGTCTGTCACCTCAGTCTTGCTGGAAAAGCTGTAAAATGCCAGACCAGAAGTAGCAGGCTTGAGGTCTTGTATTCTGCTTGTTGTGGTCAACTGCTGTTCAGTGCAGGGAGCTGCAGAGAAAGGTCATTTGTGTGGCCATTCCTCTACTGCCGTGTTCCAGATATGGGATCACAGCTGAAAGTCTGTTTTTATCTGTTTTTCTATTACTAGTGTATTCACTCTGTTTAATACAAGCAAAAATATTCCAGAAACTAACCTGGCTCTGACATGTTAGTCTTGGTTCCCTGTCCTCTTGTGCTGATCTCTACTGCTGCTACTGAACCACCAGTGGGACAAGTCTGGAGACTCAGCATCAGGGAATCTCTGACTCACTGATGACACAGCTGCAGAAATGGATTTTCTTGGCAGAAGAGACTAAAACAGGCGTGGTTTCAGAGAAAAAAAAATCCTTTGGCAGCCACTTTATGTTGCCATTTTCAAAATGGCATGTTCTGTCAGAAATGCTGCTTCCAGCCCTTCTTGCTTGCTTTGGATTTAGAAACACACTCTTTGATGGGGAAAGCAGACTGGGGGCCAGAAGTCCTTCCTTTGAGTGTCCACCCTTCAAGGCAAAGGCTATTTTCTAGATCACAGCACTCAAGTCTGACTGTCTTTATCAGAGTTAGCTGCTGCCTGTCCTCCTGTGCCTCCAGTACGTACAGCACCTCCTGGGTGGAGTGCAGGCACTGGCTGTACTGCTGGGTCGTGAGTTGTTCCCTCCTTGCTGTGCAGCTGCTGTGCAGCACGGTTTAAACCAGAAGCCAATGCAACACATGATACCCAGCTATCTGTGGCATGAAATCGTGTGTTACCACTTCAAAGGCAGCCCAGAGCCTTGTGGTTGTCCTCTCAAACAGACCCTGCTCTCTGCTAAGCATTAAAGGACATCGTGTAAATAGCCTCACTTGCATCAAAGTCAGGTCACCAGCTGTGGATCTGGCTTCATGTGTCTGGTGTGTTCTTTACCAGCAGAGATAATGGTATTTAAAGTGACTTTTACTGAGGTTTTTGACTCTTTGGTGTTTTTTACTGCATCTGGCTGCATTACTGGCTTTCTTAGCATTCCCATAGCATCTTTTTATTTTTGGGAACTGTTGTAAAAGCAGAATTTTGTACAGCTGAAAGCATTAAAGCCAAAGGGTTCATGAAGAGGGAGCAGAGCAGGCTGTTTCTGACACTGGTTGCTCATAACTGGATTCAAAGGAAGCTGACACATCAGTCACCTCATATGCAGTCCCATGGTTCTACCTTAATTTTAAGCTAGAGTACACAATGTTTGTGTAAAAGGCCATAATGAAAACAAGAGTGTTGGAAGAAATAAGGTAATTTACTTTTTAATGGGTGTTCCTTCCTTCCTGGTTTATGTAGCTCCAGACAATAGACTCATCTTTGAGTAGTTGCAGTTAATGTAAATTAAGCCTAATGAGCAGTTTAGTGTAAGTGCCCCATACATTCAATTTACCAGCACAGACTGCAGAAAAAAATGACCACTGAACAAGTTACTGGCATAGTCTGAAGTATGTGGGTCTTACTGCATAAAGTAATATCAAAGTCATGTTAGGAGGCACCAAAATTTCCTCAGATTACCTAATTCTCTGACACAAAAACACAAGCTTTTGAACATTTTGAAATCTGGGTTTCTGAAGGTTTGGTTAAATTTGCCTTTTGCCGGAATTTTTAAAATCTGAATAACTCTTAGCAAGAAAAGACTTTTTTGTGCCACTTCATCCTCAATGGCTGTGTTTCTTATCAGAGATTGTCTGCCATGTGCTAATAGAAAGAAATACTTAGGACAAAACATGTTGGCACCAAGCACTAAGTGGGGCTATGAAAATGTGTGACTCTGAAATTGGACCAGAGATGTGGTTGCAGCTACAACTTTTGCAGATGAGTGATTTGATTTGGAAAAAAATCCCCAAAGGTTGGGGGATGACATGCTGGTTCATGGAAGCAAGCTGCCACTGCTGAGAAGTCAAGTTCATGATTTAACAAACAACACTCTTTAATTTTCCCTTTTTAATTGCAGAAGTCAGAGTTCATCTCCTGCATGTTGGGCCACGAGGAAGAACAACTTCCTCGTCATCCCTTATGCTGGCTTTTTCTCACTGTATGTATGAAACTAAGGGGTGATTTTTTTCTACCAATTTTAGTAACTAAAGTCACAACAAACAATTCAGGATTGCACATAATCACGATGGCTCAGGCTGTTTAGAAAGTTTGCTTTGCTGTGTAGCAGCCAGCACATGTTTTTCCATATGGAATTTTTCAGTCTCTGGTGCTCTGTAGCTGCTGGAAGCAGAGGACACTTGGGTAGGTGAGGAGCACCCTTGTCCTGCCTTCACTCTGTACTGGGACAACTGGGCTCCAAGACTGGTCCCAGCAGCCTTTGTTCTGATTTTCAACAGACAGAGCACCTGGTTTGCCTGGAGCATTGGCCTGTTTGCCCATGGCTTGCTGAACTCACTCAGCCTTGGCCTTTTCCCTCCAGTTCTCAACTGGGCAGCTCTTGAGGCTGCCGGTCCCCCTTGTCTCTGACCTTCTGGAAGCAGCAAGACAAACTCTCTCCTGTTCTTCTCCTCTGCACATTTGCAGTCTGCCTTCAAGAAAAGGACTTCTCTTTGCAGCTTTTGTTTATTAAACTGAGAAAAAGAACAATGCCCTGAACTCAAAGCCCTGATGTTTATTGGCAGTGTGGCAGCGATTCAGGCAAGCACAAATCCTGTCACCACCTTACTGTGTCATTTGGGACTATTATTACAATAGTGCACATTTCACACAGCAGTGTTTCCTCAGTGTCCTGGCCCTGGAAAACCTCCTGTTACTGGATACTCACCAAGTTGTTAATGGAAAGTTTGGAAGCAGATGTGGCAAGATTTATAAACACATATTAGCTATCTTCTTGCTTCTTCCTGAATCACAGGACCTAATCATAGATTTGGAGAAGGGTTTACATTTTCTCTTAACTAGGGTTCAAAGCCCAGACCTACCCATATTTATTTCTCATACTGTGTTCCCAGAAACAGGCCCAGAGAATATAACAAAAGTATTCCCAAGACTAGCCTGCTAGCCAGAAACATCCTGAGTAATCTGCCTAGAGGGATGGGTGCTGAACATACTCTTGCTGCTGTTGGTGGCTCCTCCTTCCTGCAATTTGAGGCTTCTTTATTAGTTTCTAACAGCTTTTATTTTCTGATGCTTTTCTGCCCAGCTTTCCTTACACATTTCTTTGATACCGGGGAACCTGGGTTCTTTGAACTGCAAGGCAAACTGGCTGTAATTTGTTCAACTGTCTCTGTGTAAATGTCCAAAATGATACCTCTTTAATCTGATCCTGTAATGCCTTGCATTTTTTTCATTCTTCTACCTACTAAAATATTACAGTATTTTACTGGTCAGGTACAGTGGAGCCCCTGTGAAGGCAGGTAGATACAGCTCTTCTGAAAATCAGCTCTGTAGCTACACAGCATCACATTCATTGATGGTGGTAGCAGCAGGAAAGATCTGTGTTGGTTAATAGATGTTAATGCTAGAAATTGGCCAAGTTCTGAATTTGTGTTCTTTCAGGAGACTGCCAGCATAGAAAAGCCTGCAGACCAGGCTGTGGGATCAGTGCTAAATCTATTATTCTTCAGGAATTCAAGTGCTGTGATTTAGTAAAGTTACTTTCTTTAGCATGAGCAATGAGTTGCTGTCAGTGGCAGCACTGCTGGGGAAAAGCAGCATCCTGTCAAAGCTGTCCTTTGCATAAAGCAGTGAGAATGCCTCAGTATGATCAGTAACCCTCTTTCTATGGCACTGTTCGTTTGCAGACAGAAAAGATTGATTTAGGCAAAAGATTCTTTTTAGAAGGTAGAACTGGCAGAACTTTATTTGTTTCCAATGGCCTCTGTTTTATATTAAATGTTGCCTTGGCATATATGAATGTCAAATTAAAACTGTAGCAGTCATTTTAAATATAGCCGAGGCTTGAGATGAGTGGAATTAAGGAAAAGGCAGGAAATTGGTTTAACTGCTGTATTGGTAAAGCCACTGGCACAACCTATAGAATTGGTTGAACTATGGAAATAAAGCATGTCTTTTCTGAAAAACTGAGATGTTAGTTTCTACACTTTTTTCTTTATATATATATATATATATATGTATGTATATATATATATATTTTAATATGGCAGTTTAGGGAGTTGGTAAAGACTTGGCCCTGTTCACAGAGCATCTTGGAAGCAATTTAAGATGAATTAATTCTGTTTGCTTAAAAAAGAGGTTTAGTTTGCAAATAGCATGAGAAGGTGTAGCAAGAAGAATGATGTAGGACTGTTTGAGAACAGTCTTACAGCAATTTAGAACCAAAAGGTTTTTTGTTATCAAAATTCTGGATATAAAATAGCTTAATCTGCTGCTTACCTAGAAATGAAGGACTTGCCTGTGTCATTCCAAAATGTGCAGTTGTGGAAATGAGTAGTTAATGGGGAGTCTGGAAGTGGTGAGAAATCATGGCCAGGCATACATCAGAAAGCAATTCTTCCTCCATCTCCTCCTCATTTTGCTTGATGGAAAAGCAGCACTGTAAGCCTGGTATGTTTATTTTCTGTCGCTCTGCAATCACAAAAAATGCAAAGCACAAATCTCTTTCCTGTCAATGATATTTCAAGAGGAATCCAGGTCTAAAATGAGAAAGAAAAACAGTTGTTTCTTATTTATTTGCTTTGTTTTGTTGTTTTCTTTTGAAGCTAGAAGTACACTGTGAAGATTGTACAATCAGGGAATGGCCTGGGAACCTCAGCTGTGCTAAGCCCTCCTTGCCAGAAGCACTGGAGTCCTGTCTCCTCACTGGGATGGCCAAAGGCTCCTGGGGCTGGAGGGCTGAGCAGGGTTGTAGGGAGTCTTCCTCAGCAATGCCTGTGTCCTGGTGCCTGGCCAGAAGTGGGTTAAGGGCTGCCTGCCTGCTCCATAATTCAGAGAGATTCCAAGGGAGAAATTGTGTCTTTTCTTGCAGGAAATCAGAAGCACAAAGGGAGATGCCTTTGCTACTTCAGCTGTAGAAAGAAGCTGTGTCTTAAGAAAATGTGCCTTTTCTTGCAGGAAATCAGAAGACACAAAGGGAGATGCCTTTGCTACTTCAGCTGTAGAAAGAAGCTGTGTCTTTTGTTACTTGAGCGTTGTCTTTGACTGAGTAAGAAATGCCCAGAGGAAAAGGGCCAGTGTAGACTTTGAGGCAGGAGCATGCTGAGATTTCCCCAGACAGGTTAACAAACTTTTCCAAAGTCATAGTGTCTTTGGAAGCAGCCTTGCTACTGGACCTGTGTGGGAGTTGAACCTACTCACATGATCCATGTGTCAGCTCAGTTGTTTTCTAGTTGTGAATTGATCAGGTCATCGATTTGTTGCAAGCATCAGAATTTGGAAGTATTTTAAGTGGGACAGTCTGTTCTAAGGTCTGGTTTTTGCATTAATTTAGTAATACAAAGCTGAGTGTGCTGCTTGGCCTTTCTCTAACAGCATTTAATAGTGATCTTTCTGAATGTTGTCCTCTTTTTTGAAGATCAAAGTGTTTTGCCTGCTTTTTAAGAAAGCAACCAATTCAGCCCGACTTACAGAAAAAAACACCTGGTAGTATAAGCTTGGGGACCCAGACATGCTTTTCCGTTTACAGGAACGATACAGTTACTTGGCAGAAATGGAGCATAAACAAAGAAAGAAACAGTGAGAACGTGATTACCAGGCACGTGGAAAATTACTTCCAAGCAAGTCTCTTTGAGATCAAGAAGTGTCAAGACAGATCCTGTCCACACTGACCCCAGGCAGGTCACCACTGACCCAAACCCAGCTGAGGGTATGAGCTGGCAAGAGGGCAAACACATACCAGTTTGCAGAAATTAGTTTTGCCATGATGTTCATCCTGAACTAGTGTAAGGAAGAGGTAGAACATCTTGGAAGCAGTTATAATAGCTTCCTTCTGGGAAGAAATTTGATGATTTGCCATTGTTTTTCTGTGGCTGAGATGGATGGTAGAGGTAGATGTGCCATTGTTCACAAATGATGCTGTGACAGTTCCCTCCTCTGGATTGTCATGCCTTGCCTGGAGCCAGCAAGTCTCAAGGCTGCCAAGGGCAGACCACAGTCTAAAACTGTTAGTGAGGAGCCACCAGGCTGCCGTGATACTTTGTGATTGATTGCAGAGCAGGGGTTGCTGCCTCTGCTTGTACCCATTCTAAAATCCTCCACTCTTTAAGAGGCAATGAGAAATGGTGAAATTGTGAACCGAGGGAAACATAGGGCTGCGGAGACCATCAAACCTTTTCCCTGGACAAAACTGTTCTTAGCACCTCTGTGTCTCATGTGCCCTGAAAAATCCCTTCTCTTCTCACAGCTAGAGCATCCTTCTCAGACAGAAGCCCTGCATCTATCCCCTCACGTCAGTGGGGATTTCAGGCCCTTCTCAGTGCTAGTTGCTTGTGAACCCTTCTCTTTAAATTCATCCCAGCTTTTATTTTTGGCTTGTAATACCCCGCCACAGAGGGCTCCTTTAAAAACTGCCTGAAAGCAAGAGAAACACTTTTGCCTGAAGAGTCCCTGAGACTCTGGGACATGCAGTAAAAAAATTTTATTTTCCACTCTCTGTTAATTACTTCCAGAATTTACTGCAGGGTTCCTCTGCCCTCTTAATTGAGGCTGGATATTTCTGGGGTACTGTGAACCCTGCATGTTTCCTCCCCTGCTTGGTAACCCCAGTTTCTGTGGGTGTCCTGGTTCTCCCAGCCCCTTGTGGGAGAGGGTCTGTGGACCCCTGGCCTTAGCATCACTCCTTGCCTGACACCCCACTGGGATTTATCACTTCCTCCAAGGTGGCAGCTTTAGAATCCTGGCAGTGTTTGTGCTGGCTGACACATGAGCAGTGCCTCCCACGAGGATTTCAATAGTCTCCTCCTGCTGCAGTGTCTCTGAGAGTTGAAGTATCTGATCCAATAAAAGATCATGTCTCAGCAGGTGCTGCGGCTTCAGCAAACAAAGGTCTGTCAAGTGTAGAAGGTGGTGTTTATGCATACATTTTAATCCTTGTTTGTTCAGTACTTTTAAGGTGCAAAATACCTCTAAAATGCTGGCTTCTCATTGTTACTATTAGCACTGCATCTTCATTTATTCATGACAAATTAGTGCAACAAGTGGTAGTTCTTCCAAAATTCTTTAGTCACACCATTCCAGATGTCTTGGAGGAATCTGCTCTGACACAAGTGTGCCCCAAGACCCCAGTGCATGCAGCAAGATGAGTTGGAAACCATGTTTCATTTAGAATTGGTATCATGGAAACATGTTGGAATGAGTCACACAGCTGGAACACTGCATTGGAGGGCTACAAACTTTTCAGAAGAGATAGACTGGGAAGGAGCAGAAGTGTTGCACTCCCTGTTGTGGAACGGGTGGATTGTGAAGGGCTGTCTCTGAGAAACAGCTCCAAACAGGTTGCGCTTGTGGGTGAAAGTCAAGGACCACACCAACAAAGGACACCTCGTGGGTGGGGTCTACTACAGGTGTCTGACCAGGGGGAACCTCTTGCTGGGGCCTCTTGGCTCAGCTGCAGGAAGCATTGTGGTCACCAGCTCTCATCCTTGTGGGGGATTTCAACCATCCAGATATCTGCTAGAAAAGCAATGCAGCTGGCTGTAGGCAATCCAGGAGACTCCTGGAGTGCATCAAGGGTAAATTTCAGATATAAGTGTTACCTAAACCAATGAGGGAAGATATGTTAGTGGACCTGGTGCTCACCAATGCAAATGAACTCACTCCAGGGGTTAAGATTGGAGGTGGCCTGGATTGGAGTGAGCGTGCCCTGTCTGGGTTTGTGATCTCAAGAAGCATGGGTGTGGCAAAGAGCAAAGTCAGGACCCTGAACTTTAAAACAGTGAACTTCCAGCTGTTTAAAGAATTAGTGGATGAGATTCTCTGGGAAACTCACTGCCCTGAGTTTATCCCAAATCCTGTCCTTAGCTGACCAGAGCTGGCAACTCTTTAAGGCCACTTTTCTTAGAGCACATGACCTCTCCCTCCCAATGTGTAAGAAATCAAGTAAGGCAGGGCAGAAACCAGCATGGCTGAGCAGGGACCTTCCTCTCAAGCTGATGAGCAAAAGGAAAATGCACAGCTAGTGGAACCAGCATCATATGACTGAGGGAGATACAGGGATACCATTTGGATGGGTTGGGATGGCATCAGGAAATGTAAGGCACAGATAAAATGGGACTTGGCAAGGGATGTGAAGAATAACTGGGAGGGATTCTGCGAGTACAGTGGTCAGAAAAGAAAGACCAAAGAGAGTGTACCATCCCCCCACCCCCTCCAATAAAGGAGAAGGAGAGATGGTGTCAAGGGACGGTATTCTTCCCTTCTTCTCTCATGAGACCCCACCTGGAGTGCTGCATCCAGCTCTGGGGCCCTCAACACAAGAAAGAGTGGATGTGTTGGAATGAGTCCAAAGGAGAGCCATGAACATGGTCAGAGGCATTGACCACCTCTCCTATGAGGACAGGCTGAAAGAGCTGGAGTTGTTCAGCCTGGAGAAGAGAAGGCTCCAGGGAGACTTCCTTGTGACCTTCCTGTACATAAACTGGGTTATAAAAAAGAGGGAGAGCAACTTTTTACATGGGTAGATACTAATGGGACAAGGGAGAATAGTTTTAAAGTGAAAGAGGGCAGATTTAGATCACACATTAGAAAGAAATTCTTTGCTGTGAGGATGATAAAGCAGTGGCATGGGCTGCCTGGAGAATCTGTGGATGCTCTATCCCTGGGAGTGTTCATGGCCAGGCTGGATGGGGCTCTAGGCAGCCTGACCTAGCAGAAGGTGTATCTGTGGGTTCAGAAGATGATCTTTAAGGTCCCTTCCAACGCAAGCCATTGTATGAATCTGATTCTATGAAGTCAGTGTAAAACTGTACAAAAAGATACTGACTGATACACTGCAGTGGGTGACACCAGCAGATAAAGATATTTTTGCAAAACTCTTTCTTCATGATGAGGGCCAGGGAGGAGCACATCCTGGAGAGAAGAGCAACACAAATAGCCTTGGGAGCAAGCTTTGGCTGAGGTGTGTGTTCTGTGTTTGTCTCTTAATTTAGCAGTATTGGGAAAACCCACAAAGGAAAAAATGTGGATATTTTCCAGATGCAGGGTGATTCAGGGCTGTAATTACAAATGCTCGCCTACTGAAATATTTGTACAATTGCCATGGGATACTGTAACTAGCAACATCCATTGGATTGTTTTTAAATCTAAAGCAGTAATACTGTGCTAGTGTACCTGAAGTCTGCACCAGTGCTTGGCAAACCTGCCTCTGCACGGCAGGTTTAGGTTCTGTACAGCTTAAGAAATGATGCTTTTACTGCTCAGCTGCATCAACTGAGAAATCTTTGTCAAACTCATTTGTATCCGAGTCCTGTGCAGAGTGCACTGACTGATTCCACAGTTGCAAGGATTTACTTTATTCCTTTCGGTTTCATTTCAGAAGAGAGTGAATTGGGGAGGGTTGTTTGTTTCGGTTTGGGGTTTTTTTTTTGCTTTTGATTACACCGGGATTCTGTGGGCTAAGAAACCACTAAAAAGGAACAGAATGAGGGTGAGAGATTATGCACGACAGGAATAGAGTCTGTTACAGAGTTGCAGATTGTTTATTGCTGCCGTGCTTTGATAAGTGACAGCAACTGGCTGTAATTCTGCCGGTGCTACAGCTGCTTTGATCAGCAGCGAAGCTGTTAACAGTGCCGACAATTAATTACTGTCGATGGGCATTGCAGCTTGAACTTCCCCTGCCGAACAGTGGCAGATCACACCCGGTCAGGGCTATTGTTTAAGGCTTTCTTTGGACATATCGCTGGGCTGAATCACGTTGTGCTTCTCCTCGGGATTTTCTTCCACAGTCACCGCGGTTAGAGCCGCCCTGGTTTTCTGAGCGAGAGCAGGGCTCGCAGGCAGGGTGCTGGCAGCGTGTGGGAGGTGTGTGTGAGAGCCATGTGCCCCCGGAGCACAGGCTGTGCGTGCCGGTGTCTTCTCTGCCTCCTGTGCTGATCTGCAGCCTGGAGGTGTGGAGCATCCTGGAGGGGACCAGAAAGGATCGTCCCCTGTGACAAACTGGGGAAGGGATGGTGACTCTGAATGCAGGTGTCGTGTGGGAGAGAAGAGTGATCGCCCTCTGAGGCTGTGAGCACTGCGGTGAGTGTCCTTTTCCCCTTCCCCAAGACTGATCCCAACATTCCTACTTTCTTAACACTCTCTAAAATCCTCTCTTTGTGTAGGCTCTTTCTTTATGCCTTTCTGTCTCTCTTTTTTTACCTGACCTCCTCTTCTCCCCCCGTCGCTTATTCTCCTCCTTTCAGTCTCTTCTTTGTTTCTATCCCATGCCTGAGAGGCTGGACAGTCTTAAGCAATTGCAGTGGGTTCTTTGAACATTTATAGCCTTGTGCTTTGGAAACCTTTTACTGGCAGGAATTTTATCTGATGGATTTAAAGGTATCTGAACACCCTATTTGCATTTCTGCCTGTCTGCTCAAAACCACACGGACACTCAGCTCCCTTGAGGCTTGAATTCTGATAGCAGCAGCTGTGGCAGTGGCATCCTGTGATTTGCTTCATCAGTTGACATTTTAAGGAATTTGGACTGATATAACAAGGTTGGCCATCTTACTGCCCTCTGCTGCTAAACAGCTTGGGTACCTTCTCACTGCATAAAGGGTAGGTATAACTGGCTTTATTAGTGAGAGCCCACATGAAAGTGTGCCCCCTCCATATGTTTTTGTTGCTGTTATTATTACTATCCAGCTGTCTGTATTGATTTGTGGTGTATTTTATTCAGCTAAACCCATGATCAGCCCAATCCTTCTCTGTGTCTAGATTGCTTGTAGAATTAGGAGTTTTAGCAGTGTTTTCAAGATCAGGAGGAAATCCTCTCAAAATTAGGTCTTGCCTATGTAAACAACTTGCACTACTTTTTAACTGCTGTTCTGTAATATCGGTACAACCCTCCCCTAGTGTGAATTCAGCTATGCCAGTATGAACATGCTTATACCAGTGTGGCTTGTTCCCCTGTGGGAAAGAAGAACCAGCTCTTCTGGTATACAGCACTTTTTTTTTGGCTCTGATTACATCCACACTTTTGTTGTATCATCAGAAATATAGCAGCAAATAATACTTGTAATTGAACAAGGGTGAACTGGTACAAAATCATGTATAGAACAAGTCTTGGTTTGCAGACTGCCTCAATAACTCTTTGACAAGAAGTGTTGAATATGCTGTGTATTTATAATCTTGTCTTTGTAACCAGAGGTACAGTGGAAAGACTTGGTGTTGCTGACATTATGTATTCACAGTTAAGAAACTAAGAACTGGCCAGTGTGTTGGCTATAAAGTCACGGCTGTGAGTCATGTGAGTCGTGGTTGTTGTTTATTTATAAATAAAGTACCTAAGATTTTAGTCACTTTCAGGCTGATTACTGACCATTGCTTTTATGTGCAGCCAATTGGCAGTGTAGTGGCAGAGATGTAAATTCCAGTAATGCTTGCTTAGAAATGCCTTTGAGCTGTCAGGGAAATAGAGAGGTATTTTAGCAATGTCACAAAAATGAGTCCTGAAAATCCACTTGCACCAGGGAAATGTGACTGCCTGGTGGGTCACTTATCTGTGGTCATCTACGTCAGTCATCAGTAGGGCAGGGCAGTCTAAAGACCAGCAGTACAGAGTGAAACTTTGGAAAATTCCAATCAGACACTATAATCCTAAACATCATGGTTTATCAGTGGGGTTAATCTAGATGATCAGTATGTGTCTTGTGGCAAGGAATGTGTAGGGAATACTCTTGGTGTTTACAGCCAAAGGAGAAATACGTTTGGTATAGAAATCACTTTATATTCAGAGTTTTTTGGGAAGGCAGTGCCACCAGCAGAAATGGTTTTTTGGGAAAGAACTGTCTTAATTGTACACGACTGATGACAGGTGTCTGGGAACATGGGACCTAACTAAAGCTTTTAGGTTCTCTTCTACCAGAGAAAATAAGCAGGGTAGGCTCCTTTTCTTCTGCAAGGTAAGAGGTTATTTTAAGGTATTTTAAGTTATTTCAAGGTGATAGTGACATAAAGGAATTGATGGAGGGGGGAGAAGCTGGTGCCATTAGGGGACTGCAAAGGTTTGTTAGAAGGAACATGCTTTGTTGTGCTGCTTGTTGGCACAGTTACTTTACAGGTTGTTGAGGGAAGTAAATTTTCACAGAACCTAATAGTTTCCTCCTATGAGTTAGTGTCACCTCTGTCTCATTTAATTCCCACCTTTGCTTGCTGTGAGTGCCATTTCCATGCTGCGTTTCTCAACTTCATTACCTCCAAACTGAGCGCTGCTTCAGGAGCAGCTTTCCAAACTGCAAGGGGCTTGTTTTGCAGAGTAAGGTGCAAATCTCCTGTGCTGTTTTTTCCCTGAGCTCACTGATTCCCCACGACTGCAGTGATGGTGGCAGAGGTGACTCCCGTGAGCAGGCTGGGTCTCTGCCTGCCGGCTGGGGCTGCAGCTGGGGCTGCTGGGGTGGCACAGGCTGACAGCAGGTGGTAAAACTGCTGTATGGTTGTCAAGAGCAAGCAGCTGACCTTGAGCAAATCTGCAGCTGGGTTGTAACCCAGCCAAGTGTCCAGCTTGCCCTGGTCTTTGCTGCCTCTTTCTAGGAGGAAAGTGATCTGTGGGAGTCCTTTTGCTGGGTTACATTACTTCTTTCCCTGAGCTACCTCATGGGTTTTGTCTGTTCTGTTTGCATCAGGTGGGAACTGCAAGCTGTCAACAGCTGTTCTTCCACCTTAAAGACTCCAACAACACTGGCAGTCCTGGAAGGAGAGCCAGAGATATCAGACAGGTTCTTGCCTGCATCTCTTGGCAGCATGGTTTGCAGTCAGGACAGTTTATGTGAGATTGACAGACAGAGGCAGTCTCAGCTTGGCCCCACTCCCACAGGAGTTTGCAGAATCAACTGCTGAGCAGCTTTGGAAAGCTCCCTTTTATTAGTCTGCTCGCCTCCACTTTTAACCAGATAGGAAATTGTTCATTATAAAAGGCCCAGTTTTCCTTACAGCGGTCTCATCACTGCTGTCTGAGGAGTGAAGCTGTTAATATCTGTGTTTACACATTTCTCTAAAGATGAAGAGATGAGTGCAGTGGAAGATTAGTTTTGCTGCAAAAGGCACTGAATGAGCTGACCTGATCAAGGGGAAGACATTAAAATGTTACGCTTTTTAGTTTTCTCTGCTTCACTCAGACATTAGCTGCTGTGGTCTGATGCTGTTTAGCAAATACATTCGGGTCCAAGTGCTGCTTGAGATGATAGAAACCCAATATGCTTTTAGAGGCAGAGGCAATTATTTGTTATGTGTTTGTACAGCTCCTAACACTGTGGGTTGCTGTGCCTCCTGATTGCTAATGGCTGAGCAATAGTGTTTGTTACTGGCAATTGGTAAAAGCAGCCTGTGTTTGTGCCCTGTAGGGGAATTTGGTACATGTGCACAGCCATGGGATGTTAAAGATATTGTACCTTTTAGAGGCACCACGAAGTCTGCACAGACCATCTAGCCTTCTGCCATTTTAAGTGCTTCCTTACTTCATTTAAGAGATATTTGTTTATTCTTTCCCCTGTTGCCCTCCCAAACTTTTCAAATCTTTCCCATCTGGGCTCTTTTGTTTATAAATTCTTCTGTGTTTGGAGCTTGTAGGCAGCAACCACTTTGAAGCCTGCTTTCCTAATACAAACCAAATAGCTGCCAGGAAGCATCGTGGGCTCTTGCTCTGCTCTGTCCTCTCTTTACAGCACTGCAGGTCTCTGAAATTGCCTCTGTTCTACCAGTTGGATGCTCAGCCATGCACTACCAGTCAGCATCAGCATCACCCTGCCTAGGAGGCCACAAAACTTCCCTGATTTACACACCCTGAGGATCTGACAGAGCACAGATATTTTCATTCATTTGGGTTTGTTTGTCTTGAGAAATCAGTGTGGCAGCTCCCTCCTGTTGCATGAGACCCACACAGCTGCAGCCTATCCCTTTTTTCCTGGTATGGAAAAGAAGAGCTGGTCAGCCCTGAGAGGGCCTGAAGTCTGGCCTCATAAAAACTGTCACCTTTTAGCCATTCTCTTTGTCACTTCCTTTCCATAGCAGAGATAATGGAAGTGTTTCCTGCTAACTCCTGTCTCTGTGATAAATTGCTGTGTCCTTTATTGGAAAGCATTGTATAACTGCTCTTAACACTGCGATAAAGAAAACGCTGTGAACTGGCTGCATTGTGTTTGGCTTCCTTTCAGACAAGGCCAGTCTGGATGCTGAGGACCTGATCTTCCTTTTGGGTCAGACCTCAGCTGACATTTGTGTGGGAGGCAGGGATTTATGTTTGCTTAATGCCACATTTTTGCTTTTACCATGGAGCTGCTGAAGGTCAGTGTGATCTGTAAATCTATAGAAGCGGGGTCTGCAGGTGCCCCTTGTTCTCCATCTCCTCCTTTGAGCTCTCCTGTGGCATGGACATCCTTGCGTTGGTGTTGTGCTGCGTGGTGAGGGCTTCCCTACCCTCCCCAGCTGGGAGCTCCAGGCAGGACTGATTTTGACCTCCCTTGTATTTCCAGTTGCCTGTGCTTATAGCCAGGAGGGTTTGTAGCCAAGCTATACTGTTGTTCCAGTTCAGATTCTTTTGCCTGGATCTTCCCATTCAGTGACATAAAAAGCTGGTGTCAGTATAGGTTAGCTTTAAAGTGATGAGAAGAGTCCTATTCCTGAATTCCACAGATTTCAGATTTGTTGTCTTGTATCAAAAGCTGTATTGTTAGGTTTGCTGCCCACAAAACCAGGAATCCTTGTGATTCTCCAGGGCTTTAGCTTATGGCTGATAACTCGGTTTCAGTCTTGTTTATGTCCAGCATGCTGCACCTGGTAGTGGAACAATTGTATGAGTACAGAGAGGTCACAGGCAAAAATACTGGGATAATTGTAGTTGAACAAGTGGAAGGAGATGGGAAAAGGCAAATACACAGTTAAATATGTATGACATGGGTGTGCTCATCCACCTGTGTGCCTAAAACTCCCGCTGGCTGAGTTGAAGGAAAGCCACAATGCAGAGTTCATCCTGTCTGCTTGTTTTCACTGTGTGAGGTAAACTGGGAGAGAAGGAGAGACTGGGGTAGGCACAGGAGGGTTTTCCTCTTTACAGCTGAGGCTGAGAGTGGGTTTCGTCATGGCTGCTCAATCAGCCTCTGCACAGTTTGAGTCCTTTGGGCTCATTTAACGCAGCATAAATCCCACCCTGCACACTCTTTGTGAGTTGTCTAGTTCCCCTCCTCCTGCAGAGATTTTTAATTAAAAATCTAGGACCAAAATAACTGCAGTACTGACTTTTAACTATTGTTGAAGGAGGAGCTGGATGCTCTCATCTCTCAGAAATAGTGAGGTTTAAGCAAAGATACTCAGTATATTAATTTCCTGAAGAATTTCAGTGAGAGTGGCTATATCAGAGGAAGTACAGGTGGATTCTAAATTTAAACCACTGTACAACAGATCTTGGTATATTACAGTGCCCAAAAGTCTGAGAAGCTGAACAGGGGCATACAAGGATCTCTTCAAAAATAGATGCACTTCCTTAATATTTATTTGGTCATGTTTATTCAGCCCTCCTTATGAAGGCCCCTGAGATTTACAGATCCTGTCTGAATCTGATAGGAGAAACAAGAAAATAGAGGAGTGGAAAATTCAGCATGATTAGAGCCCCACAGGATGTGGTCATTTCCCTGTCATTTACCTATTCTGCAGAAGTAGGTGAGCCAGGTCAGCTATAATTAAGTAGCCTTGGGGTTAGAGCCATTGGGTGGAAATATAGTTTGTGTTCATACAAGATGTCAAGGTAGAAATACACTTCTAATCTAAAATTCTTTGGGACCGTGTATGCTTGTGGCGTAATCTGGAACTGAATCTTTGTGATATTGAACAGCCCTTGTTTTCTGTCTTGTGAGATGGTCTGTAAACATCCTTTCTTGCCATTACCCTTGCCTTACTGCTGTGGCAAAGTTCCCCTTGGAGCCCAAGTCTGGGAATGGCTCAACAGACTTGAGGTAGAAATTGATTCTGGTTTGATTTGTTACATGGGGGTGGTATTTCCCAAACAAGGTAATAATGTCAGAAGGACCCTCTCAAGCATGAAAACAGGTCTTCAAATTAAGTTGGTATTTCCTAGCCATTAAGTGGTGGGAATGTAGCCCCAAGGCACAATCTTTTCTAGATTTAATTGTATAAAGGCTGAGGTGGATATCATAGAAAGCCATCAGTAAGGCTTGCAGTCATCTGGGATTTTTTAAATGTCATTAAAAGTAGGATCCTTCCATTAAAAGGGAATATGTTCTCATTACATGATTTAGCAGGATGAGGCAATAATGATGCTCTTTAATATGTTCTTTTCAAAGAAAAATACCAAGGCAACAACTGCCCTTGAAGATGTGGCCTGCTTGCAAATGATGTAACTGTGCCCCTGTCCAAACAAAAGTGGTTTTGTCATGGCTTTAAATTTCCAATAGGTTTAGCTAAAGCAACTAAGTTACTGTCTTATTTATGTTTCTGTGTACCTGATACCAGATCTCACTGCCCTGAGTTTATCCCAAATCCTGTCAGCCCCTGCAGGAGTGGGGATGGCAGGGTCCCATGTGGGACCGAGCTCCCTCTTCCCAAAGTCCGTTGTGGTGTGTCCATCAGGGTGGCCCCCACCACAGCCTAAGGTCTCTTACCCCTGAGGTAACTCTAAAAAAAAGGGTAATTAGTAAGCTGTTCTCTTAGAACAGCTACAGTTTAAAAGGGTTGTGTAGGAGGTTGTTGGAGGGTAGTGCTAAAGCACACATGAAAACTTCAGGGCACCCATTGTGGTGGATCTTTCAGGGTGGCCCTCACCACAGCCTGAGGTAACTCTTAAAAAAAAGGGTAATTACAAAGCTGTTCTCTTAGAAGAGCTATAGTTTAAAAGGATTGTGTAGGAGGTTGTTGGAGGGTAGTGCTAAAGCACACATGAAAACTTCAGGGCATGGGAGGATGTGGGATAGCCATTCCTCAAGCAACATGTACTGTGTGAGTTATGGATAATTACTGGAAAGTTCAATGTGTCAAAGGTGGATGTGGTTCACCATTATGTAATTCATTAATTCTGTTCATGAGACTTGCTCCCTGAAATGCCCTTGGAGATGTGTTCAGAGCAGGCCTCAAATGAAAATTGTCACTGGTAGATGAGCTGTCTATGTCAATAACTGCAACAAAAAAGGAAGCAGAGCACTTCAAAGCTGCTTTTGAGTTATATGTCCAGTATTTTAATCTTTAGGCCTAATATTATTTATATTTAAATTAATAAGTGAGAGCTTATTTCCCTAACTAGTACAAAACTTTCAACACTGTTTTTTAGTGCCTAACCTTATACCATGTCTCTGTGCCTGAGCCTTGTGCCCATTGAAGTCAAAGGGAATCTTGCCTTTTGGCTTGGACATTGTGGTTTGGCACTGCCAAACCATTGTGTGCTGCCCAGGAGCTGTGCCCACACTTCCAGCACAAGAAGCAGGGATTCAAGAGTCATCTGTACTGCAAAGTGAGTGTGGTGGTGGCTTATATCTGCTTACCTGAACAAGTTTGAACTAGTAGCAGGCACCAGCATAGATTTCAGAATGAAACTGGCCATGTGGTGCTTGGTTGATTTCTCAGACATCATTTCTAGCCTGCCATGCATGCGTTCCTTGTAGCTCATGCTGTAAACCCTACTCCAGGGTAGGAGTAAACCCTGGGCTGTATCTAGATCTCAAGGGTAATTTGTGTGTATGTGCCCAAGTTGTGCTTATACCTTGATTTTGTGTTAACTGTATCTCTAAGAGCCTCCTGAGTTCACTGCTGAGAAGAAGCTGAGAATGCTTTTGTCACCTCTGTGAAACTTTCAATTAAAGATGTATGGAAGTATTTCTAGATTAACTGAAATTTAGAGGCAGAGATCTGGTTTATCTGAGTTTATCTCAAAGTGGATCCTTACTGGAATTTTTTGGCTAGTTTGTTATGAAAACTGCATCAGGAGATGAGTTGTGATCTAGGATTGCACATTTCTTCCTATACGCTGCACACATGCTTGGCTGTACATTATATTTTGGTGAGGAGTCTTTGCTAATCTGAGTTTTGACTTTTCCTGCTTGGAAGAATGCTGATGAGAGTTATCAGTAACAAATAATGGTAAGCTTTCAATAAAAGTTCAGTAAGATGGATAAGGTGCTTGGTATATACTTAACAGGTGTGATTTATCTCTTCAGTTGAAAATATTAGAACATGGGATTAAAGGGCTGAAGAGGATTCCAAGCAAGCACCTCACCTTGCTGCATAGATTGGTGCTTCAAGAAAATGCCTTTGCATGAGCTATATTGAATTGAGATGCATTCAGGAACTGGGGGCTAAAGGAGATTATACAAAGTATGATTTACTGAAAACAAACTGAGGGACTGAGATAAAAAGATCTGCAGGAAAGGTTTTCACTCCTGTTTTTCACTGAGTTCTGGAGACTTTCTCATCCTTCTGGTAGTGTGGGTTAGACCTTCAATTCTGCATGCACCTGCCATTACCAAGGAAATAATTAATGTTGATGTACTACTTGTAATTACAGCAAGTGAGGTATGATCTATGCAGTTAACAAGGGGAAAGACCAATGAGATGCCAAGTCAGGAGAAGCTCCTCAGTACTAGTGGGAAATTTAATATGCTTTGTTAAATTAATAGCCTTTGCATAACAATCAATTTACAGTTTAAAGGTCAGAAGAGGTGGATGTGAAAATCATTAAGCATTCATTTCAGCAACCCACTCGATATTCTTAGCTAGAAGAAATCAGCAGTGCAGTATTTACTGAGTCAGTTGCAGCTGTTTTAAGAAAGAAGCAAACCACACAAGGATTGTGTAGGTAGTGCTTATTGCAGTGCCCTTTTCTGAGCCATGAGGCTGTAGCAATCACTTTGCCCAACACAGCGTGGCTTTAGTGATGGGCTGATGTTTGCTCGGAGATGTTTTATCCAAACCAGAGATGATTCTGAAGATTAAGTTTTCCTACAAGTCAAGAAAAAATGTTCTGCCCTGTGTGACCCTACATAGAAATTTCTAAGTCCTGTGTTAGACAGGGATCCCCAGAGGGACAACCTGGGATGGTTTTTTTCTCAGTGTAGGGCCTGGTTTTGCCTGCAGTTGTTCTGTTTGTAGTCTTTGTACATAATGCTCACTGTAGAGAGAGATTAGTTGTAAGAAGATTATGCATCTGAGTGCTGCTGGTGTGCCTGAAGCTGGAAATGTTCTGTATATACAAAGGAAACATTAATCAAGACGTCTTACAGAGAATTAAGGGAGGAAGTAGTTCTGTCTCCTGATTACTACGTGAATTTCACTGCCCAGTGCAGGAAAAGGCAGGGAGTGATGGAAAGAAGTTGTTCTTCTGTTCTCAGAGAAAGCAAGGGCAGATAGCTGGGCTGGCTGTGGCAGGCAACTTCCACAAAAACAGCATGAGGGAAGCAGCTCTAAGGACCCTGCAGGACATGTGAGCTTTGAGTTAGATTGTAGGGAAAAACTAGCCATGCTCCTGAGCTTGCCAAAGCAGCTGACAGAAATCTGTTGCATATAATCTTAACAAAGTCCATCCCTTGCTTGCAGATGGGTGTCTTCAGCAACCCACATTACTTGATTTTCCAGCCTGGGCTGACTCTCAAGCTGAGTAGTGTGGCATGCAGCAGAGGATATGGCAATGCATAAAATCAGAGCACTCCTGCAGTACCACCGGTGAAGAAAGGTGCTCTTGCCTGCACCACAGAGAAATAGCTGACCCTAAATAATTACGGGAATAGAGAATAGCTGACACCTGCTCTGAAGCTCCATTGCTTCAGGTTCCAACTAACAGCCCAAGAGCCCAAAACATTCAGTGTCAGCTGCAAAATGTGTATTTTGCCATTTCTCTAATCAACAAACATGAATTTGGTAGAGAAAAACATTGCCTGCACAGTCATTTTGCACTGTATCAGGTTTTGTTTAACTGTTACTAGGGGGGTTGGTTGTCCAATTATCTATCTTATTAATAGGCATTTTTGGGAATAGCTTTCAAAAACAGATTTCACAGACTTCCTGAATTGATTGTGGTTCTTCAGCTGTTGTAAATCACCAGCACACCACTGAACTAATAATTTACTGTTATTGAGGATCTGTGCTGCTGTTTTTCCTTATTAATACTTAGAACTGTAATCACTAGATATGTATCTGCTAGCAATTTTCCTTCTCATTTAATTCGTGAAATTTTTACCTCCTCAGGGTTAATTGGATCAGGAAATGTCAGTATCTTTAGATCTAATTTTCCCTATTGATGCAGGTTTTGGAGTGAATGACTGCTTTGAATACAAAATACAATTTAGTTTAATTTCTGGGAAATACTTAGTGACCAGAAAAAGAGAAGGTTGTTGGAAACAAGCTTTGAATAATTAAGAGCCCCCTCTAACTAGCACAGCCTTCTTGACTATATAAAACCCCTAATTAACTATTTATAGAGAAGTACATATTTCCAATCTATTTTAAAATGCTGGAAATGAGAGTAAGCAAACCAACCTACCCACAAATTTTCAGAGGGTACGGACAAAGTAATAACTGCACAGTGTTTAGCTGTGTGGTAATTATATATCAGGAACTTCGAAAATTTAAAGAAGGAGCCAGGAAAATTCCTTTCCCAGAAGCTTTAAGCCTGATCTGAAAGCTTCCACTGTCTTCCCAGCAAGCACAAAAGGCCCAGGATGCAGAACAGGTGTGTGTGAAAGGCACCTCTGCACCAACAGTGATCATCTTTAGGTGTTGTAGTCACTGCCTACACCCAAAATGGTTCCAATCCCAGAAGAGAAGAGCCCTGGCAGTTCCCATTTGCTTTAATAGCAGCCACAAGGTTTGCTGATAAAGTAACTTTTATTCTTGCCCCATTGCTCTTTGTTGGCTGTTCCTGAAGCCACCTGGGAGGGAAAGTCCCATTGTGCTGTTGCACCCCGTTAAGTTCACTACTGTCATTTGTCCTGTGCTTCATGGGGTTTTGCCATAGACTTCTCTTCTGCTGTATTTTGCATTTTTAAAAGATAAAGAGGTCACAAAGACAGGGTTAGTAAGAAATTTATTTCTTCCTGCTGAATTATTTATTCCTTTTTAAGCTCTAGTGAACAGCTCATATTTAATAGCCCATTACTGCTTAGAAAGCTGTCAACACAAAAGGAGCAATCCTGAAAAGGACTGTGTTAGTGGCTCTGTCAATACTCTCTGTACCACCTTTCCTTCATTTTTATGATCAAGAGCATAGAATGGAAGGACAGAAATGACCTGAGCTGCAAACTTCAGGGGACTTTAATCTACCAACACTAACAACCAAGTAAATTAATGCAGGAACTAGATTTTTTTTTGCTATGAGGGTATTTTTCTAAGTGTATGGATTCTGCACTAGTTGACATCTTCAAATTAAGACATGTTGTCTTTCTAGGACAATTCTTCATCTCATCTGCTGGATTGGGAGGGAATGCTGTAGCAGTGGGTGACATTTCTTGCCTTGGTTTGCGTAAGTGGCTTGGCTTATATAAAATTGCCATTCTATAATGGCAATTTTGGGCCTTCTGCAATTCTGGCCTAATTTTGATCCTTACCTTCTCTCTATTCCATGAGCCCCCACAGAACTGGTTTCCCTGAAGCATCTGCCATATCCTGAAGCAATCTCCAAAATACTGATTTAGACGTAGATTTGGATTTCGGAACAACAGTGTGGTCTTCAAATCAACCATGAAAGATCTGAGGCTCTAAAACACTCATGTCTAGAAAGCCATCTTCTATTGTTGCTTATTTCTTACCAGATACTTCATCAGCACTGAACACTGAATTCTGTATGTTTTCTGGATTATTTACATGTCTAAAAGAGTCGTCTTGTGAAAAGCAATGAACACACCTCCCACTTTCCTTGTTACACCCCTTTGGAAAATTGTCCCTGGCATCTACTGCTCATCTTCCCCTACAGCTCTCATCAGCTTTATGTTATTTGAAGCCAGCTTGAGCAGTCAGACCTTTATGGACAGATAAAAGAAGTAGTTCTCTGAGTAAGTGAGCTAATGAGGCCTCAGTTTCTTATGAATTTGTGGCTTATGTTGGATTCACTGATATTTGGTAATAGCTGGGTTTGGAGGACAGCTTTACAGTTTCCCTCCTTTCTTTAGCCATGCTCTTTTAAGATACAACTTTTGAGAAACTAATATTTTCAAGTTTTCTAATGTCTGCTGGAGTTCTGTAGCATTTTCAAATGGTACTAAAGGGGTTGGGAGGAATGATGAAACAGGGTAGATGCAGATGCAGACACACACTGTGATGTCTTTTGAAAACCAAACCAGGTATTTTAGGTTCATTGTACAATCTTAATAATGTGAACTACATTTTCTCCAGACAAGGAAAAAAGTCTCTGAATATAACAGAAAAAAGTCTGGTTTTGTGATTTTGTGCTACCTAAGAGCCTGTCTGGATGAGGGTCAAATATTTAATATTTCTTATGTAGGTATATTTGAAAAACAAGCTAGAAAACACCGTGCTGGTGGCATGGTGTGTTGCATGGTTGTGTGTGTGTGACTGACAGACAGACAGCTGCTGCTTCTCAGGGAGATTCAGTCACTGGGAGTCTTCTGCCAAAAAGCACCAGTCAGGAGAACTTACTGAAATGAATCTGTGTGGTCAAAAAGAGACGAGCTATTGCCACAAGTTTGTATGAAGATATGTAAGAGAAGAGCCAGAACTGAGAAAAGTATTTTTCCTTTGCTACTGGCTGTTCCCAGTTGAACAAGGCATCCAGATTTTTTTGTGCCATCACGCTGGTGCTTAAATAACTATGGGTATGAGGGAGCATCAGCACAGCAATTCTGACAATTATCCTGTGGTTAAACAGTGGGAAATAGTGAGCGAGTAAAACATCAGTGTATTGGTCTCTCTGCACAGTAAACACAGCAACAGTGGAAAAAAATTGTGTTTTGGGGTTTTGCTGCTGACATCAGTGTGAGCTGGCAGGCAGTTCTTCACTGACACAGCTCGTGGTATTGCTGAGACAAAATTATGATGGACACAGCCTTTCTGTTGCCCTGTTAGGACATAAGAGCTGATAGATAGATGTTTTGTGTTTGTAACCTGTTCTCCTGTTTGTGAGCCTGCTTCCAGTGGGTGGGACTGGGATTTGCGAACACCTTCTTGCCTGACTGGCACCAGGCAATCAGGCCTCACCAGGTCCCTACTTTTTGGGGAAAATATCCCACTCATCTACTTTTGTTCCGAGCCACTTACGAGCAGTTCTAGAGGTGGAGAGTTGAGACTGCCTTTCTGGGAACAAGGACAAAAAATAGCTCACAGTTAGCATTCCAAACCCAGCTATTTAGACCTGGATTATTTTTAAATACTTTGCTTTCAGACACGTAGCTGGCTGTGTTTTCCTCCCCTCTCTCCTTTCTTTTTTTAAAGTTAGCAGTCAAGTTTTGCATCTCTCCTCACCCAGCTGTATGCAATCAGGAGTTTCTAAGCAAACAGAGGTTTATTTACATTGCTAAGTTAGCTATGTTACCTGCTGCCTCAGAGATGCTGTTGGCCACAGTGGCATCCTGGGGACCTTTTGAGCCTGGATATGTTTGCAGAGCAGTTTCCTGGCCATTGAATTGGCAGAAGGCAGGGCAGCAACAAGGGGAAAGCTGCAGCCCCCTCATTTCACCTGGCTGCCATCACACATCATCGGTGTGAAACACGGCCCTGCATGGGGTGCCAGGCAAGGCTCAGCCATGGCAGCCCCCTGCAGTGTGTGCGTCCTGGAGCTCAATCACAAAGCCTTTCACCAGGAGCTCTGTGAAGGGGTTGTGGTGAAGTTCTGCTGCTCAGTGTGTGCTGTCTTGCACCACTTCATGGTGGCACACAGGGCTTTTGGAGTTCTTGGCAATCACTGCACCGACCTTGTCACATCCTCTGCGGATGATGCAGGCCCAACAGGGGACACACATCCCCTACCAATGGCAGCTGCACAGCCTAGGGGAGTCCCATTTTGGGCTAGCCCCACCTGGTACCCATCAGCCTGTTGTTGGATGTTACAGACCCTGATGTCTCACACATCCCATGGTGAGCTGGGTTCAGAAAGACCCACTGCTCAAAGTGGTTTTGGTAACCCATACGCGTTGCTGGAGTCCAGCCTGGTTTAGATCAAATAAAGCTCTTGGGCACTGAGGCCTTCTCTTGCAGGAAAGAAGGAGCAGATTCTCTCTTGCCTTCTACACAGCAGCTGGTTTATAAAGCTGATGCAGCTTGCTGGGCAAATAAATGTTTAAAAATTGCAAAACCTGAAACATTGGGCCTGTCATCTACAGGGATTGGTGGGGAAGGTGGAGTTAGAGAGCCCAGATAAAACAGAGGAGGGGAGTTCCTCACACTAGGACACATTCATGGCATCCCCTCATGTGGTGTCTTGGCTGTGAAGGCTGAGCTCCAAGAGGCTGTTGAAGGTTTCCTGTGGAATTGGGGCTTTTGGGCAGTGCAAACACAGGGGTTATACTGGGAGCAGGAAGGATACGGCAGGGTCTTCTAGCCCATTTTATCAGCCCATTTTCCCCCTGTGCCATGAGGGTGGCCTTAGGAGCATGTTGGTCCTGCCCTTCCAAACTGCACTGTGACTCTGGGCAAACTTTTCTTTGTTTTCCGAGTAACCTGAAAGAGATAGGAAAATGTGGAGATGCTTTACAGGAAATGTGTACAATCCTTAAGGGGTTTTCCTTACCTCACTAACTGCTCACCAGAGAAGAAGCAGACCTTGTGGTGAGGGATGCCCACCCAAAGGTTGGGTTAACACTGCTTACTGCTATCCAGAGCCCTGCCTCTGGCTGCGCGTGGGGAGAGAATAAAGCCTGTAACTCGGGTAGGAGACAGTCATAGTATCTGTTTGTAAAGGGTAAGAAAGAACTGCTTGTTGGATGGATATAAAAAACTCTTTAATTCCAGCCAGGATGGTCTAATTAGCCAAGCTGTGGTAAAGAGCAAAGTACCACCAGTACAGGGATGCAGGAAGGCTTTTGGGGACACAAATGCTGGTCTTTAACCTCAGAGAGCAGCAATGGGTATCCTACTGATCAAACTGCAAGGCTGATCTTAATGCCATTTTAAAAAACCAAAATCACTTACATGTGCTGTAATAGGAAATAAGGGTGGGAGTGACTGGTGTGATCTCTTGCTGTTTCCTGCAGCCAGTGCAGCTGGTCTTCCTCCACACAGCTCAGATTAATGTTGATGTGTGTTGTGATGGTGTAACTCTGCGGACAGCAATGGAGTTGCATTTATGAGACTCAAAAGCCTTTAAAAAAAATAAAAAGAACAGTTTCAGGCACTTGTGCTGAATGTTAGGCACTGAATGGACCTAGTGAGTAGCTATTATCCTGATAGATCCTTGTAGGCAGGAAGATGTTGTACTGCCTGGATTCACTGAGGAGCAGTGTCCTGCTTCCCTACAGTTTACAAATACTGAAAGTCAGCAAATCAGTAATTGTAGCTTCAAACTAATATAGTTTGTTTTTTTTTTTCCCCTGCTTGGCTTTCTGGAACGCCATAAAAAGATCTGGCACACTGCATAGGATTAGGTGGCTTTGAAGCAGCGGAGCCATCTAGGTGTGGAAAACTTTGATTTCCTGTGTCTTGAAATTAACTGTAATCAATCTTTCTGTTTCAGAAAACCCCCACAGCTCATGCCATGAAGGAGGAGAACTTTCTTCGTCGCAGGTTCTCCCTCTGTCCGGCCTCGTCCACCCCTCAGAAGGTCGATCCTCGCAAGCTGACACGCAACCTGTTCTTCGGGGCCGACAACGACATCTACCCGCTCAGCCCAGGTGGGTTTCTGGGGTGTCAGTGCAGAAAGCAGCATGCCTCAGGTGCTTGACTGCAGGTAGATATCTCAGCATGCTGCCAGAGAAACAAGAATGTGAAAGAGAAAGTGAGAGAAGGTGCTGCAACACAGCAGTTCTGGATCCCAAACAGTGCTGCTTCCATGATGCTGCTGGTTTTCATAGTCATGCCATTAAGTGGGAATGGAGGGCATGAGAATTGGGGTTTGTAACTGATTGAATGCTGCATGGCCTTACATTTTAAAAATTACTATAATGTTTTCAGGCACGTCTACTTTAAGTCACTTGATGTGTTTCACCCTGAGTGTTGCACTTGCTTAAAATTTACTGTCCCCATTTGCAGATGTTTAATGGCAGGTTTCCCTCTTCAGATTTAGAGCCCAGGATAAATATCACAAGAGCAAAATTTCTGTGGTTAATGTTCTGTAAATATCTACAAGCACTACAAGTACCACGAATCTTGACATGTTGCAATGAATGGCAAACTAGCTTTAAGCATTCTCTTTACTTTTTTTTTTTTTAGCTTTGAATTTCCTAGCACCTTTCTTGAAGGAAAAAGAGCTCATTTTATTGTTTCAGAATTCGTTGCTCACAGTAAACATTGAAGTCTTCCCTTGATTGCAGTCTGCACACAATGCTTCTGTTCCAGTCTGTAAACAAGTGCTTCAGGGGGCAGTCACAAGTTTGTAGAGCTGTCATGTGCAGCTGCCATGTCAGTTGTAAATAGTCAAATCTCAGAGCACCTGTGAGGTCTGAAAACACTGATATATGGAGAAAGAACACAGAATCTGTCAAAAGGTTTCAGTGCTCATATAGATGTAGCACCCAACAGACTCTCTGGGCTTTGCAGGTGTAGCCCAGAATCAGGTCTGGTTTCCTGAGCTAATTGTCTTTAAGTGCAAAGGTTTCAAGGGCCTCTGATTTTGCAGGTATTTTATTTGTGAGTGTCTGCTGTAAGGCAGTGGGGAGCCTATTTTCAGCAGTGCTGACTAATCCTGGCTGTCACTGAGGCAGCTGGAAGCTTCAACAACCTTTCAGTAATCAAATTGAAAACAATTTAAAATGGGACACCTAAAATCTCATACATTTCAAAGCTGGAGGGACTTCTGGACAGCTGACTGCCCATAAGTACAGTCTGTACAAACATGTGGCAAATAAATAGCTTACTTCTGCTGTCCTTGGGAGCTGAAGGGCTGATTTTCCAGCTTGTATCTACTTCCCCTTGTTTGTGGTGATGGAGAGCCATATCTTAGAGTTTGCCCAGTTCTTTCTTCAGTCCTTACCGGCATTCTCAATACTAAAAAAGTTACTGACTCCCTCACAGTTATATTTCAGTGCTGTAATATTTTAGAAACCAGGGAAAGTTGAGAGTTTCAGTGTGGAGGAGGTGGCTGGAAGAATTTTTCTCTTCCTCAGCTTCCCCCATCACCTTGTTGCTCCTTGTTGTTCTCCTGGCAGGACTCAGCAGAACAAGTGCCTTGAGCCACGATGGATCTTCTGTTCTGCTGCACAGTTCTCCCAGGAAACCTCCAGCACTGGTGCCAGTGAGGACTGTAGCCCTCAGTATTGCAAAGGAAGAGATAGGCTAAAGTATTTGTGAAGGAGAGAATATCCCTTTTAAACAGATAGAATTTGCTGCTTCAGTCATGGGATTTCTTGCAGGGAGTCTGGGGTTTTGTCCAGCCTTACTCCTCTTTTATTTCCTCCTCCTTACTCCTCTTTCATTTGTTTTCCTGTCCCCATGGAGCTGTCTTGTCTCTTTGTTTTCCTCATATTTCCTGCAAGAAGGGCCTGCTATTCTTCATGTTCAGCTGCAATTTCCTGTGGCAGGCTCTGCTTTCACTCCTTTGCTGCTGCTTCTGCCTTGTTTTCCTCTGAGCCTTGTGTGTGTCTCCCTACCTTCTCCTGTGCCTCTGAACAATGCTGCTGTCACCATAGAGAAGCCACAGCTCTGTGTCCATAAGCTGCATCCCATATTTCTCTGTTCTCTATTTTTCTCTGTTGTTTTACATGAACTTTCAGTTCTTGAGGCTTTTTCAGTGGTCTGTGTTTTGCTGTCTGAGCCCAGCAAGTTTCCCTTACGTGAGCACTGGGCTGGTTGTGTTGAGTGGGTGCAGTGGGCAGCAAAGCCCAGTGATTTTCTGTCTGGAATTCAGTGGGTTGTGATGTGCTGGAGCTGCAGCTCTCACTGCACCATCATCTAGGATTCACCCTCCAACAATGAAGATGTGCAAATAAATATTTCAGAGAGAAGGGAGTGACAGACTTTACACCTCAGGAGAGCTACACTGTGGAGATGCAGTTCAGCAAGAGAATTAATTTTATTTTTAAGGAAACATATGGGAAATGCAGAGGGCACTATCTGAAATAGCACTTTGGACTTCTTGATTTTTGCTTGCATACGAAAGTGCTAATGATTCTTGTAACTGAGAGAAAATTGAGTAAGATATTTCTTTTTATAGGGAGCTCACAAATCAGAGGGACGTGAATTCTTGTTCCTTGTTCATGTTTGTCTTTCACTTAGCCATGAGGAGAGAGAACCTTTCTCTATTTTCTATTTCAGGGGACAGGAAATTTATTGGTATAAGAATTTTTACAGAATCTCTCTTTTTGATTAGGCTGCAAGATCACACAAAGTCTTTAAATAAAAATTTAGGTTGGCTTATCTGAATACTAAGAGGTGTACATTCATGAATATGGGAATTTTCCTGTGAGGGATACACACAACTACATTTCAGGTGTTTGCATTGGGTCATATGGATGATATTTACAGCTGAAATGGGTTTTATTCGCAATAGTTTTGTCACACATCAGAGCTTGTATTTCCTCTTGTAGTTTATCAGTCATGCTTGCTGTATCATTCTTTATAAAGGGGAAAGGCAAATGCACCAAATGTTGCAAAATCCTGCTAGGACTGATGCCTAGAAGAAAACCAAAGAAAAGGAATGGTTACTGTTTTGAAAAGGAACTAAATGTTTAGTTCCCCTGTGCATGACAATAATGGATAAAAAGAAAGTATCAGCAATTCTACTCTCTAGCCACAAGACTGGAGGGTTGGCAGTTTTTTTCACAATGTGATGAAGGCTGTTTCCATAAGCACTACTGATTCTGTTCCCAAAATGTTTTTTGTTATTTGGTGCAGAATTTTTGGGCTACTTTGTGGAGGACCCTTCTTTGTGTGCCCTGGTAGCAACCAGCACTTTAAATTGCAAGGTTCATCTCTCTTTCTGTTGTGGGCATTATGTTTTCTTGATCAGGGAGATAAGTATTTCACCTTCTATAGCCAGTTCTTGTTTAACTCCTCTTATGTTTTTCTGTGGTTTCCTATTTATTTTCTCGAGGTGGCTGTGTCTGTTGTGCTCTGGGTGAGACTCTCACTTTTGAGCTCTCTGTGCACTCAACTGTATGCATAGGTTTTTTGAGAAACTTCTATATTGTTCCTGTGAAGTTTGCTTTCCAATCAAGGGCTGGCCCACTCCTGCATGGCTGCAGCAGGGTTCCTTGAGACAGGCAGGAAAGATGAGGGATTCAGAGGGATTCTCTCTGAGAAACAGCCTTTCCCTCACAATTTCCAGTAGACTTAATGCATTTGGCATAAGAAACTAGTAGGTGTTGCTTCATGAACATATGTAATGAAGCCTTGTAAATGATACAGTAAGAATGGGCAGTTGCATGTTCCTTTTTTTCCCATAATGCTCTGTGAGCAGGATTGTCCAGAACCTCAGGGACAGGGGAAAATCTCATTGTTCAGGTGCCAATCCTTTTAACTGCATTACTGAGAGAAGGCAGAAATGTCTCACATCCAGGCTTTTTGTACAGCTACAAGCCTGGAGTTAAGCTTTCTTTAAGAAATGAGACATAATAAAGAATGGACGTGAATTCTGTTGTGCTAATAGACACCATTCCCTTGGAGCAGGCAGCAGCTGATTCCCATTAACTTTACTTGAACTTTAAGACCATATGTTACTTTCCCATACATGTGCAGAAAAAACTCTTCATGGAGAAAAAAGTGCAACAGCTACATGGCTTTATGAGGTTTTTTCCATCCTTCTCTGTCTCTTTTAGGGAGAATGGGGGTTACAGAGATGAAAATGCCGAAAGAGAAAGAAAAAGTATGGAGATCCAGGTTCTAATCCATACACAGCAATGCTTATGGCCATCCCACTTGACATGGTAGCACAAAGTCACTGTCAAATCTCTGGCCACAGGTGACTTTTTAAAATTTTTTTTAAAATTTTCTCCTGCACACAAACATCAGGATTCTGAGTGCATTATTTCGGGCTCAGGGTTTCCAGGGGAGGAGTGACAGCTAAGAAAGTAGGTTGAGATATGGGTCTTGTGTTGTGGCACCACTTTCCTGTGTGTCTGGATGGCTCCTTCCTCCACTCCACTCCCCCACATGAACAGCACACATGCTGTCCCTCTTCTCCCAGGCCTCCTGTGTCAGCATGGGCTCCTGTGGCTGACTTCCCTAACAGTGCTTGGCTTCTTAAAAGGCTGCTCTGACAATTCCAGGAGAAGTTATGGTTCTGACACGTCTATGACAGTTTCTGCTGACTTCGGGAGAATCGGGGTTTTTCCTTGCCAGTTTTGGGTTCGGTGGTGTTTCCAAGGCTGGCCCACACAGTGTTAGAAACATTTTCAACAGTTCCCATGTTTGCAGTGTGCCATGAATGGACTGTGTTTCACTGTCTTGGTAGTTCTTTACTGCATCCTGTATTCCGAAGGTCCTATTGCCAGTGATTCTGAGAAGAAAATGACATTGTAATTGGTTAACAATGACTGTCTTGGCACTAAAAATCTAGTCTCATCAGATTCTATTTTTTGGCTTTTTTTTTTAATAGAAGCTCTATGCTTTCTTTTACGCTAAGGCCATGATTATATTTGGCCAAAAGAACAGTATTTATCATTACATTTTATTGCTTGGACTGGGACTACACACACTCGTGCCAGTGTATAATGTATGCAAGTTTAGGATATTTGAGTAGTGACTGTATATTTCTACAGTGATTGGAAAATGCCATAGTACTCATTTACTGCTCATAAATTTAAAATATTTCTTATTTTAACAAATAACTTGGCCAGAAGATGTTGATCTTTTGCAAGTGTGTTGGGTTTTTTTTTTTTTTCGTTTTACTAATTATGCCTAGATACTCTTCTGTCTTCTGTGATCATTTTGTGATCATGGTTATTATTTGTCCAACAAAGCATGCTATCAAGTGACTCAGTGTATAGTTGCCAGATACTGACCAAGGAGGATTGAATAGCTGCTTATTAACTGAATTGCATTTATTATTTGCACTGAACAAGGCATGGGGTATGTAAGGAAAGAACAGACTGTGGTAATGTAATTAAAGACTGCATGATAATGCAGACACAGAAGGGAGCTGATTAAGGATGCATAAGCAACCTTATTTCTGGTTTTTTCCAGCTTTGAAATGCTGGACTTTGCAACCATCATGCTGGTTTTCCATGGTGTTTTGAGACCTTACTTTTGAGCAGTTGTTTTACCCAAGCATGAGGATCGAGACTATTTCAAATTTGACATGATCCCTCTCTGGGATCATGGTGTGCTTGCTCTTGCTCATGATAACATCCTTTGTGTGCTGATAGCAGTAACCCTTCTCATGCCAAGATGAGCCATGGTTTTGCAAAGAATTTTGCTGGTTTTGAATCACATTTTCTTTGTTGCAGGAAAAGATGTGGAAGGAAACAGCCCATCATCACTGAAGGATGAAACACCACAGACTCCAAACTCCATTAGCAAGGTACTTGGGGACAGGGAACCATTCCCAGTCTTGCTTTGATTTCTTCTCAGGATGTTATTAATCATTCTTACCCTTCTTTTTTAAAAGTCGTTGAGAAAGCCTCTCCCTCTGTTCCTGCAGGAACTGTGTGTGTATATTTTGAGAGAAAGAAAATTAGTGTTTTTGCATGGTTGGGATGACAAGGAAGCCTGCACTTTCCTCTGGCTTGATTTCACCTCCTACAGAAGAACCTGGTTTATTTGGGCCTCATTTGGCAGTGTAATTAGATATGAACAATTATGGTTGGAAGGTTGATTTTGTCAGCAGAGATGTCTCCTGCTGTTCCTGATCAGCAAGGCAATCATAAATCTTAATTGTTTTGCAAAAGAAAACTGTAATATTTAGTGTAGTGCACAGCATCTGGAACAGTGAGTGGAGAGCCTGGGAGAGAGCTCTGGGAATTGGTGTAACAAGAGACGAAGACAGACTAATCAACATTTCCTGAGCATAACTTTTCCATCCAGCCTGGTAGGGAGAGGTAAAACTGAATCTAAAGTCCCTGGATCTCACTGCTCAAAACCTGCCTCTAGATCAAGAGTTACAGAGTGCCAGGGTTTGATTTCCTGTAGAGATGGAATCAACCTTATAATGAGATCTGGCTTTGACATTCATGTACAGCTTTTTTGGCTGCAGCTCCCTAACATGTTTCTGGAGGGTAACTAGAAATAGAAGTGAGGCCAGTTAATAAATTTTTAACTAAATTTATTTTAAACTATGAAGTTGTAAAATACAAGTGGCACCAGCTGAAATTAAAATATAGCATGAAAGAAACAGCTGCAGACAAGTGATTTCTTGTGAGACATGAAAATAATCTCTGCATCTTCCAGTACGTTTTTCTGTGCTTGCCTGGAGCTTGCAGGTTGTTGTGCTGGGATGCCCTGGCAGAAGTCAGCACAGGGAGATGATGATGAGAAGAGCTTTGGGAGTATGCAACAAGGACTTGTGTACATGTCCTCTGCTATTTCTGGAACCTGACAAGCTGCAAACCAATCTTGGTTTTGCTTTTTCAGGCAGGTTCCTCAAGGAAAATCAGCCTCCCACTTATCCTGGCAGTGGAGAAACCCAAGGACCAGGTAACTGCATCCAGGGCTGTGTGTTAAAGCCAGATGTTCTGCACGCCTTACAGGGAGTGGTGTTGAATTTCCAATGGCTTAGGAATGTAAAGAAGGACTTACTCTGGACAGGACAGCTCAGAGCACTGAAGTGCTGTCCAAAGGGGAGTTTGATTTCTGAGACGCAGGATGAACATAGGAATAGGAATGTCTTTATGAGAGGTTTCTGGGTGAGAGCATGGCTCAGCTGTGTTTTCCCAGCCTCCAGGCCTTCCTTGCCATTCAGTCTCCTACAGGTATGTTTTTGAAAGGAGAAGCACCCATGGAAGATTTGGGTGCCTGCCTAGATTTCACTTCTAGATTAAATTCACTTTGCTGTTCTTAACCTTGCTGTGTTGTGCAGTACCTTGCTCTCCTCCAGCCTTGCCTTCTGTCATGCTTTGCAATGACAGTAGGGAGTCCTTATTGTGAAATGTCTTGTTGATTAAAAATTCAGGCAAATTGGTGGTCACTTCGTTTAATAAGTAATTTTTCACCTCTAATGCCATAAAATAAAGCCTTACTGTCAGCTTTCACAACTGTGAGTAGGGATCTGTCATACTATTTCAGTTTAAAAATAAATAGTGATTCCACCTACTTGAGCCAAAGGGAGAAGTGTGCCCTAATGGAGTCATATTTAGATTCCTGATAGCAGGGGGGAGGAATAATTGCTAGAGACTGGACTGTAGACTGTGGTAGTTTAATTAATGGATTAAAAAGTAAATGTTATAGGTTACAGATCCATACCATGGATATTTGCCCTTCTTTTGATACGGCAGATATGAAAAACCTTGTTGGAAATCAGTGTTCTTTCAACAGCACTACTTTGAGGTACCACAGCACATTAACTACTTTCACTCAGTAATAAGAAGGAAAGGAAAGCCAGTCAAGTGATTCTTTCCCTGGACTGGGGCTTGGGGAACCTCAACTCTGCCTTGGAGTCCCTGCATTGCCAAGGCACATTAATTGTGCTTCTGTTTCACATCTTCATTAGTGAGGTGGAAACAGTTCTGCATTTCGTTCACCCAGGCCATATCCACACTGCATGATGGAGAAGGCTGCAGGTTGCCTAAGTTAGCAGTGAGAATGTGGCATAAAAACCCTATAAATGTCTGTGAACTTGTGAGCTGTGAAGACTTATCTGCAACCACACTGCCCTGTGCTCATGGGTGGGCTGCTGTCTCTGAGGTGTGAACACATCCCAGTTGTTCTATCTGTACAGACAGTCAAATATTTGATACTGGAACATCTGCTTTCAATGTGTTTGTGTGGTTCTTGGCGCTATATATATATATTTGTAATTTCAGCTGTGGCTTCCTGACCCAAATTTTATTGGAACATATATAAGGCACAGTTGAGGTACATTTTACATTGGCAACTTTCTGCAGCATGTTGTCTCCTATTTAATTTTTAAAGTGGTGTTTCTTTCATCTCCTTTTTCAAAGGGAAAAAAATGTTAGCTTACTAATTTCAGATTGTTTCTCCTATTCGTTTCTCTTTATTTGAGAGTCCTTTATCCTTGTTTTCTGGGATGAAGGCTCATAGGTGAGGTATGAAAGTATCACCAACCTGTCTCTAAGCCTCAAGCTTGTCTCTGCAACCAGGTAGTACAGTTAGTACACACCTGATAGTGACAGTAGGTGCCTTTGTTTTGCTTTGTGCCTCATTTGATGCTGTTAGAGTCCTTTGAGACAGCTTTTATTGCAGTATGCAGTGCTGCATGTTCTCTTTCTTTCTTTCCTGTGCTTACCTACTAATTCTTCTGGCTAAAGGGCAGCTGTAGTCTCTTGATATGCATGCAGGTCCACAGAGAACTGAGGTATATTTTAAGGGATAGTCAGAAAAATCCAGAAGCTGGCGCTCAGTGGTACTTCACTGTTTCCAGTCCCTTGCTAATGCTGCAATGAAGTCTATGAAATTGTAGGAGTGGGGCTGTTGCATGCACAGTTATGTGATGTATTGGAAGGCAAAGTATTGAGAATGAGTTTTTCCACATGCCCAAATTGTTCAGGTCTTTATTGTGTGATTTGTAATCTGAATTACAAATATAACTGACTGCTAGGAATTTATTTTAGCTGCACAGTGGTTTGAAAGTGTACATACTCATCACTTGAGATTTAAGCTACAGTTCCCATACTCTCTTAAGCTCACCCCGCTTGATCTGTGAATCATGCTCCTGACCTCTGAGGTAATTCCAGTCATGGTTACACTCAGGACTAACATAGAATATCATTCACAAATGTGGCAGTTTACAAGGGTGCCTTTTCCTCTGTTCTCCCTTAGCCAGCAAACCAAGGAACTGTTTGGCAGACAGACCCAGATATTGCAGGAATCACCTTGGAGAGAGTCAGGAGTGAAACATCCCCTGTGTGTTAAGCTCAGCTTAATGGGACATTCTGGCCCTTCCAGGTGGTGGCTATGCTCAACTGAACCCTTGCTGTCTTTTCTTTACCATACCTCATGCCTTCTGTGTTGTGGATGGCATTATTTTGGAGCCTGTTGTGTCTAGGAACGCTTCCACTCAGTTCCTGTGCCCTGGCTCAGCACACTTGGCTTCCTCAGTTCCAAGGGCAGCACTTTAGGGTAGTCACAGTTGTCCACAGAGGGCTTTGCAGCTGATTTCAACTGAGCAGAGACATAGCCTGGAGTATCCTGGGAGAATCGGTTGAAGAGGGGTGGGATTTTGCATGTGAAGTGGAAAACATGGAGCAGCCCTAACTTCTGTAGGTACATACAAGCCCTGAAAACACCCAGGTGCCTCACAGAGGTGAATGTGGACAGTAGTAACTCAAAGCTGATAACTTTGGGTAAGCCACAGCAGTGAAATCATGTCAGCATAGGTCACTGGTGATTGTAATTCCTTAGTCTAGTGTTTCTGACAAGGAAGGTGAGGACAGATGGAGGTGCTGAAATAGAAATTATTTATTAAAAAAATTAGCAAAACTGCGGGCCCAATTGTTTTTCATTGCTCACTTTGTTTGTTTATTCTCAGCCTAGGGACAAAAGCTGTGCCTATAGCTGGAGGGGAAATTAAAACTGCTTCAACCTTCTGCTGGCACTAAGTGCAGGACAGTCATGTGAAACAGCATCTTTCTCAGTGTCCAACTTCCCATCTCGCTTCAGATGTTCTCTTTAGATATTCTGAACTTGCAGAATGAACTTCCCATGCAAGGCACACTTCAGTGATCAAATTGAAATCCTGTGAGGTCTGTGAGTTTTTCTTTATTTACCATAAATTGATGCAATGGAGTCAAGGATTCCACTGAACACTGGTATAACTAGGTATTTGAAGTTGCTTGGATGGTTGAATTTTACCAGTTATTTTCCCTAGATGCTGCTGTCATGTCAACTGTTTATTTGTACAGGCTTTTCAGTTTGTGCTAATTATTGTGCTATTTCAGAGTTGTAAACACAGTCACTGTATCTTTGTAACACTGTTGAAATAAGAGGGATCATTATGTTGGGTTTTTTCCCAACTGGAAAGTTTCAGTTGAAGATTATTCAGCTTGCTATAAAGCAGTATATCAGTTGAAGGGCAGTCTTTCCTACTGTAAAGGTTGTTTGTCAGTAAGATTCGTTTCACTGACTCTCCTGTGCTTTGGATGAGCTGTTCATTCACAACAAAAGTAAAAACGTTTTCAAAACGAGATGCTTGTAATAGAATGAAACCAAAATTGCTTACATTTGGTTGAGATATCTGTGAATATTCATATGAGTAACAAGGAGTTTCTCAGTTGTAAGGTCAAGCCCAGTTTTTCCATAGTTTTTATACTACTTAAACAACTTTAATTTATTTTGTTTCTGTGTGATCATGATTTGTAGCAATTATATGTGGAAAAGATACTGGAGAAATTACATCTGACCAAGGACATGTCACTACTTTTGTGAAGCATAACTTATGACCCCAGCTCCTTTTGTTCTGCATCCAAATTCCCATCTGATCTTGTCTTTCTCTCTCTTGGATGCAAAGAAGACGAAAGGGCGACTTGTAAGCTGTCACTGCTGTTACCATGCAGAGCACAGCTTGAGAGTGACTTTATTAAAATCTTTCTGATCTGGAATAATTCTGGCTGTTGTGCAGCAAGGATTGCTTGAGCTAAGTAACAGGATATTCCTCTTGCTGTTGTCCTGGGCATGGCTGGCATGCTGATGGGCTGGCATCCCCCACACCAGAGTTGAGCACAGGCTGCTGTTCTGTGAAATTATTTGATTCCTCTTGGAAATGAAGTCGCCAAAAGACATTGGATCAGAATAGAACTATTGTGAGGACTCTGCATGCTCTCTTAAAAAGCCTGGCAGAAGTGTTCGGGTATTGTGATGACTGCTGACAATCAGCAGTGAATCTCCAGAGCTCCAAGACTGAGATGAAAGGGAACAGAAACTTAACTGGGATAAAAAGTATATTTTTGAGTACAGAACAGCCCATTGTCAGTGGCAAGGTCATCACTCAGTCCTGAAAAGGACAGGTTTGATTAGAGAACTGAAAAAGAACAATTCCTTCTCCCTGTGAGTGCTGCAGAATGCTCTGGTGAAAGTTTTTGGCAGATTAACAGATTTCCTTCTTTATGGGAACCAGTATATGGAAAGCCTACTTACTGCTTTCTTATTAGAATACTGCAGTGTGTTTTTTCTTTCTTTAGAAAAGACACAAATTCCTTACTCTCCCACTGTACAAAGTCTCATCTGTGGCCACTATTGTTCACACGTTGCTGCAAAGGGCCCAGATTCTGATACCCTGCACAAGCATTATCCCAGTGTCCTTGGAAGACTTGCTGTGATGACAAATGCCTTCTCTTAGTTTTCTGCCAGGTTGAGAAAGGCAGGGCAATAGAAAGACATCTTCAGATGCTCTTGATGTGTCTTAGAAATGTGAGACCCTGCTGTGTCTTCGGAATCTTTAGAGCTGATGGCTCAAATTTCCTGAATGCCACAAGGTACAATGAAAACCATTAGGACAGATTAATACAAAAATATGAAATCATATTATTTAATCCTAGGGGAACTATCATTACTATCAGCAGCATGGAGACCTATGGTATGCCATCCTGGGGAGTTAGATCCCCCCTGTCCTGTGAGAAAGCAGGGACTTTAAACCCAGAAACACAGTGTTTTTTGCTCTGTAGAGCTGGAGATCACCAGTTTCCTTGCCAGCAAGCTGCTGTTTAGGATCAGTGATGGTGCATCCTCATATGCATAACAAGAGGCAAAGTTGGGAAGGAGAAGCAATCAGTCTGCCTCCTTAAAAACTAACTGGGGAGTTGTCAAAAGTCCCAGGTCAGGCACATCTGAAAGCTTCTCCAGGCTCCTAGTTAAAACCATGGCTTAGTTGTAGTAACATTTTTCCTCTCTTCAAAGAGCATTTTTCAACCATCTTGGGGAGATGTGGTATTGGTCACACAGCTGGTAGGTACATCACAGCTTTTGGGACATAGAAGCACAGAAACTTATTTTCCCATGCCTAGAAATTCTTATATGGGCAGTGCTTCTTTCTCATCCACTCTCAAGCCTGTCTTGGTGACCACCATCCCTGTGTCCCTGTTTCCCCTTACAGGCCAGATTCAGCATGTCCAAGTGTAGCCCAGATGTGGGGGAGGGAGTGCCTGAAGGAAGCAGCCCAGTGGTTCAGGAGCCACCAGAGCATCCTCCAAAGCTCTTCATCCAGCTGCTTTAACCAAGTGAAGGACCAGTTTGAAATTATTTCAGACAAGTTCCACTGTATTTATTGAGCTCCTGAAGGCTGTGATGGTGTCAGGGGAGATTATCCTTTCATCAGCTGTTGTGTGCTGTGGTTTGATGGTGTGCACAGCAGTATTGGCTGGAATTGGGTACCAGTGTCCTTGGTGGAGTCAGCTCTCCCAAAGAGTCAGAATCACTGTCTGTCTGTGTGAACATCCCAGGTTTAAAGCCTTGTGCTTGTTCAACTCTATTTTTAGCATGACCCAGAGAGACTCCAAGGAGGAGGCAGGGTGGGGCTGGTGGAGCAGTGGAACTGCCTCTGTCTGTGTCAGTGCCAGTTCCCCATGAGCAGCAGGTCTAGGCTCAGGTTTGCTGTGGTTGTTGGAAGCCTTTCTCAATTCAGCTGTAAGCAAATCCCCCCAAGCCAAGTGAGCTTAGGGGCCAAAATTTCATTCTTTATATAAGTGCTAGGGTGTAATTTTCTATATAACCAGCAACTGTGAGTTATTTTAATTAGGTAAGCAAAAAGCATTCTTTGTATCCTGATGCTTTGCAGGTACCTGAGCAGTGTTTCCTAGAATCTTGGGAACATCTGTGCTTTTGCTGCCTCTCACACTGGCTAATGAGGACTAGTACACAGTGTTTCTCTCTGTGTCTGATCTCTCAGGCCAGAGGGAGTGAAATTGCTAATAAACAATTGGCTCATAGTTGTGTCTCAAGGACAGGACATTCCTCCTGCTAATTGGGAGAAAGGGGGAGAATTCTTTTGACCGATTTCAGAGGACACATGTATCAAATCATGAAAGCATAATCTCCTAATAATTCTGAAGGATTTTTGCTCAGAGATATTTAGGCACTTGGAAATGTTTCTTTATAGAGAAAGGCTTATAGCTGATCTCCCAAATGTCTACTACTGCCCTTTGAAATGTGACAAAGACCCTGTGTGCACAGCTCTCTGCTCATTCGTCACATCTGTGCAGTGGTCCCCACCATGAATCTTGTGGTTTTACAGTAAAGTCCAAAGCACAAAATATGAATCAGAGACTGCATTGCAGGCAGAGAAGACAGGATTAGCTTTCTGTGAAAACAAAACCAGCAAACACTGAATAGTTTTCAGGAGTCCAGGAGATGGCCTTTTCTTTGAGTGGATCCAAGTTGACTTGTGAGCTAAACAGTCAGATCAGGGCTCTCCCTGACCTTTGTGTGTCATCATAGAGTTTTCATTTCTCTATTTTTAAAGTGTCATGTGTAGTTTTGGTTTTAGTGAAAGAGTACTACAAGGGGATGTGAGAACAAGTAATAGGTTCTACAGTGACTGTGGCTCTGTTGCAAACTGCACCTTCAGTTTCTGATTTCTAATTCTGCATCATCTACAAGAAGTTTTGCTCAGTTGAGCAGGCACCTTTATCTGCTATTTTTGCTCCTGCCCCAGTCTCCAGAGCATGATTGGTGGCTTGTTTGCTGTGATCTGGTCATGCATTTCTGTGTTTTTCTCTGAATCATGTGAAAAGGACTGATCTGGCTGTCATTAAACATTTTCCTGCTCACACTAATGTACAGTATAGTTCATGGCTGTAGCAGCCTGAAAGGTTTCTCTGTCACTGAGAGGGAAAAAGGAAGCGGGTCTCTTCAAACTGAAGGTTCTGTAAAATTATTACATCAATTTGTGACATAAAGGAGAGAAGTTCTGAGAGCCCAGTGGGTTTGTTTCATATCATAGCAGTGAATTTATAAATGGGAAATATATTTGATGCATTTTCTCCTTAGTACACCTCATTTTTGTGTCACACTCATTAAATCAAGGTGGCTGAGGGCTGAGTTTTCTTACAAAACTGTCGTGTGCAAGTGGGAGAGACAGTGCCTGACCTCAAAAGATCACTGTCTGAATGCATCAGACACATGAAAGGTTGGAAGGAAGAGAGGTACAGAGAGAGAAAGTAACTTCCCCAAGGTCACATAAAAAGCTGCAGAGTCCAGACTGTACCATAATTCTTTCACCACTAACCCTGCCCAGGTTTTGTACAATTTGCTGACAGAACCTTTCCACGTGGGGGTCCTCGTTGTGAGCTGGGCTCTGGAGAGCTGCACTTTCTAAGCACACTTTATTTTGGTAACAGTAATGCTGTCATTGTGCCTAATGAAAGTAAAGCATTTCTGCAGCCCATCAGCACAGTCATGACATCAGTCTGTAGTTTCTGAAAGTGAGTTTAAACAGCACTGACACTGTCAAACACCATTTGAAGTGACTGTGTGTATTTTGTGCTTCACTTTGCAAGGCCAAGATGAAGGTGATTTCCTGTATTATCTGTAACATGATTAGGTCATTTCTTGCCCACCCGTGTTTTTGGACATTTCAGTCAGTGCAACAGTCATTGCCAGTATCAAGTCTAGTTCTGAAAAATCTGTAACAAATTCCCCATAAGTTCTATTCTAGTAATTGAAATGCTTTTAGATCTGAACAGAGACAGTTTTCAAAATTAGAAATAATTTTTTGGCTTTCTGTTTTGTTTTATTGTTTTGTTGGGTTTTTTCCCTTTATTTTTTAACCAAGATTAATGTCTGCATGGGAGAAGTACAAAGAAAATTTGGTGGGGAATTTTCCAACCAGCAATGGGTATAAAAAGGAAGTTTGGACTGCGCTCTAAATATGTATTTTGTGCACCTCCTTAGTGTTCCACTGCTGAAGTCTGCAATCATCTCTTTCATGGATTCCTGAAAGTTGTAAAAAACACTTTATCTGAGCATAACTTGACCATCTTCATGTTAACACATTCCTATTTTCTTCCCCCATTTCTTTTAGATCGAGTATAAGCTTTGCAATGGGTCTGACAAAGAGTGTGTGTCTCCAACAGCCAAATTCATGAAGAAGGAAACACTGAAGGTATGTTCAAAGCAGCCTGGTCATGATCAGCTCACTTTCTTTTAAAAAACAAATGGTACCTTCCAAACAAACCATTGGAAACAAGTCAGAGTGATTTCCCAAGAGCCAGAGAAGCCTCTGAATCTTCTCGGAGTCATTAGAGGCCAAGGACATTTACAGGCTTTATATACAGGATTAGATTATATACTGCATGCAGAACAGATCAGTGTAATTATTTCACTGTGTTTGTATGTTTTGGAGCCATTAGGCACCTCAAGAGGATTATAATCCTTCACTGCTCTTGTTAGGACAGACTTGCCTAGGCAATCTGAGCTAACTGTAGCTTGAACACTTGCTTGTCTACCAAACCAAAAGTATAATGAATTAAATTAGATATAGTTTCTTGAATTTGAGGGGTGAGGAAGGCTGTGTATCCAGCCTCTTTCTGCTTCCCCCAAGGAAAAGACAAGCTAGGTTGTGTTTAATGAAACTTAAGGAGCAAATAAAATGCTTGTTCTCTTGTTATGCTTTTATTCCTCCTTGTGCTCATTTCTGGAGAACCTGTGCTGGGTCAAGTTCTTGCTGTGCTATACATAACTGTCCTTAATGCATTATATTCTTTCCTCCACAAAAGAGGCCATGATTACAGCTACTATATTGTCTCTGTTCTCAACCAGGTACAAAAAAAAAATTACAGACAGGAAAAGAAAAGAGCTACCAAACAACTCTTCAGTGCTCTGAAAGATCCCAGTGTGGTGATCACAGCAGACTGGCTGAAGGTACTTGATACAGACCATTTCTTCTAAGCCTGTGGGAAAAAAATAAGTGGGATGTGAAGTAGTTGATGTGTTTGAGATGTATGCACTAGCACTTTTGTAAGTGAAAGAAGACCAAATAGTTTTGAGATGAAGTTACTGTAAAGTAACTTCAACTCAAACTTTATTTAAATAACTGCTATAAAAATGGAACTGTGAGTATTTACTTTCCACCTTAACTCAATTGGTCTATTCCGTGCCCTTAAGCAGCAACAAGGGCTCAAAAAGGGCATAGTACAAAGGGAAGTGATGTTTCTCTCTTTGTTCCTCTCTGAAAGACTCCATTGGCCTCTTCCCATAAATGTGGTTTTGTACTGAAGAGGGAATAGACTGAGTAACAGCTTGAAAATGGGCAGATACAGCTTGTTCTATTGACAATTGGATTTTCTGTTGTCACAGCACAGAATGAAACATATTGTACCTGATGACAACTGCAATTTCTCCTTGTGCACAGACTCGGGTAGTGACAGTTTCTCATTGAAGTCCTGAAACTTCTGTGTGGCAAAGTAAATCTGGATTGACATTGAGAGATGAGCACTGGTTTTCTCCTCCTTTGGGGCCATTTAGTCTTCTCAAATAATAGTGAATGGTTGAAGTTTTTATATTGGCAAAACCTAATTTCCAAACACATAGCTCTTAAGAAAAACAAAGTAACTTAACAATCTCATGAAACAATACAGTTGCATTTGGTTAGTGGTAAAAACCACCAACATTGTTCTGCAATTATTATTGGAGGTCAGAAAAGTGACATGCTTATGGTTTATTTGAGAAGTTAGATTGGCAGCACAGTCTTCCTGTAGTGTTTACTGTTAATGAAAAATAAATATTTAGACTTTTTAAAACACAAAATACTTGTTACGTGTTTGCTGTGGCTGGAAATTTCTGGTGAGCTGCAAATAATGCTGGGCCACAAAAAGAGAACACAGAAAAGACTTAAGGTTTGGCCTATGCACACTGAAGGCAGGAAGACCTTAGGCAAAATCTAACCTTACTGAGAAACTTCTCCATTCTTAAAGCTGTTATCTTTAATGTACTCTTATCAGATTTAATGTTTTCTATACAAGAGAGAGCTGTATTGAGCTCGACAGAGAAGTAAACCAGCTGGAGACAGTACTTTTAAAAATGGGGTATTTGACAAAACCCATTAATAGCAGTGTTCTGCAGAACACTATTAAAATGACTTATAAGTCGAGTTAGACTAGCTATAACATTTTTATATGCAATGTTCTAATTGGCATGTCCTCTGTGATTATTAACAGATCACTCTCACATGGGCCAGCAGTGCTGATTGCCTAAAAAATTAACCAAGCTGCTAACACTGAGCTAGTAATAAAAATAGGAAGAATACTAAACCAGTAATAAAAATATGAAGACAAGATTCTGATAGTCAGATTTCTAAGTTCTGGGATTTTGCTGTGAGGTCCCTAGGACTGTTCAGGGAACACCATATATTTTCCTTAGGAAATGTATGTGCAGCCTTGGAATAATCATACTGGAAATACTGTATGAATACTGAATAAATGCTGTGTTTCTTTTAAGGAACAATGTAGATGCAACTATTTTTTTTCCTTCAGATTCGTGGGACTCTGAAAAGCTGGACCAAACTATGGTGTGTCCTGAAACCAGGAGTGCTGCTCATTTATAAGACGCCAAAGATCGGACAGTGGGTTGGGACAATTCTGCTCCATTCTTGTGAGCTGATCGAGAGACCCTCCAAAAAGGATGGCTTCTGCTTTAAACTCTTCCATCCTTTGGATCAATCCATCTGGGCTGTAAAGGTAACAATCCTGATGAGTCAAACAACCTGTTCTTGGTCACCAAAATTTCTGAGCACTGGTGTTGCCTAGCACTGACATTATTTAGTTATTCAGTTGCTGTTAGCAATGGTGAATTGACTGACTAAAAAAGATTAAAGATACCAAAGCTTGATCACTGAATGATATCAAAGAGACATAGTCCTTGTGATTAGTTCCACAGATGTATCATTCTCGGTGTACAGATGCCTGCATAGACTGAAGAAAAAGGAAATGTGTTTTCTGCAGGAAAAGAAATTCAATACCTACCCTATATCAAGCCACGACCTACATCTTTAAAAGGAGTTGGGCGTAGACAGAGTTAACGAAAGTCCCCAAAACAAGGACACCGAAAGCACCATGTGCTTCGCACAAGACAGGGAGATGGTTGGCAAAGTGACAAAAAAGCAGATTTATAATTTGACTTCTTTTTTTCTAATGCCCCTGAAGTTTGGATTTGTTTGCAATAGACTTGGAACTCAGTGTTCAGCTCAAGCCTTGACTGTTGCACAAAAGTATGACTTCAGATAACTCTTATTGTCTGTTCTTTGAAATGGAAATAACAGGATTTTCTCCACCTCATTTTGACTTATTCTTCAGGCTGACACAATCCCTTTCTGTACATACACTGGCTCCTGCAGTGACCTCTGGATCTCCCTGTAACAAAAATTATTAATAGTTTTTCACAGTTCTTGAAATAAGTCCCTGCAAACCTTAAAGAGCTGTATTCCTTTTTCTTCTTTCCTTTAAGAATAGGCAAAAAATAGAAAAAAAAATTATGTAATGTGTATGAGCAAAGAGGAAGATCCCAGCACCTCCTGAGAGGCACTGAGAGCCACATCTTTTGGATACCCTGAAGACAAAACTTAAATGTTCTTGTATTTGTTTCCCTGTCAAAAACAGTGACAAAAACAGAGTTATTGTAGATATAAATTCTCTGGAGACATCACAAGTGTAAATAAGGCATTATGAGCTGATGCCTTACTGCAAGGTAGTCAGCAGAGGGAATGGAAATGGAAAGACTCACGAGAGTGCAGTGAAAGCACTTGTCATGGCATCAGGAGTTCTAACAAAAGGGAGAAGCCCTGTGGGAGCAGATCAAGCAGACACACTCCTGCTCATCCGTGCAGTTAATTGAACAGTTTTAAACACAGCTATACAATTGCTATAAAAAACCTTTCCATTTTTAATAAGGTAGGAGGAGAGAATTAAAATTAACCTCAGTAACCAGGGATGAGAGCTGCCAGCTGCTCTGATTTGTGCCTAAATGCACTCCTTTTCCTTAAAGTAACAAAGGTTTTGTTGCTACCTTGCTTCTTACTCAGTTTTGAGAGTTTTGATGGTTTTTAAATTCAGAACATGCAGCCAAGAAGGTTGTTGATGATTTACTGTCTGTCAACAAAAACCCTCCTTGTGACTTGACAGGTCAACTGAATTCTCTGAGAAGCACAGTCAGAAGAGGTAGTGAAAAATAGAATCAAAAGTTCAGTCAAATACTGAAAGGCAGAGTTGCTGACAGATTTGAAAGGTTGCACTAGGATGTCCCTCCTTTGATATGAGGCATCCCAAAGAAAGAGGAGGTTTTATCAATATGTGTATGCATTTAAATATGTGTATCTAATTATTGTGTCTCTTGAGAAAACATAAGATAGAAATAAGAATTAGTATATTAAATGTGAAGGAAATATATATCTGAAAATGTTTGTGGACTAGAGGAAGTCCAAAGAGGTTTAAATTTTAAAGTCAAAGTAATATTCTGCATCTCTTGAGACATATTTAGAAAGCCACATTTGAGCTGCATAGTAGGATACTCCCTGAAACCTAAGTTCAGCCTGGATTGTTGTGTGTGATAGATGCTTTCGGCCATGAGGTAAACACCAAACTACATGTGAGGAAGAAATCCACCAGTGAGCTGCTTGATGTCAAAGAGGCTGTCTGCACTCTGTCAACAGTTTAAGGCTGAAACTGCTAAAAATACTGTTTTCTTTTATATCATTTCACAGCCTCTTTTTAAAGCAACTGGAGCAGAATTGACTGATCTGCATTGGTTGTGTATAACTAATCAAAGAAATTCTGTTCCTCTTTAAATATAGATTTACTCAAACTTAAGCAAAAAGCCCAAGTTACTGTCCATCACAGTAGAAATAAGATCTGGATGAATACCTTTCATTCTTGGCCAAAATGGCTCATGAAATTTACAGGGGTTATCCAGATTAGAGTTGATGATCCAGCTTTCACTCTCATCAGTGGATTTGCAGTTTACTCAGGGCAATTACTGAATATCTTTGTACATATTGGCCTGGCTGCCCAGCAGATGTTTGGAGCTAACTCTGGGGTTCAGCTCTGGAGCAAATGTCTGGTTCAGGCACTGCCATAGGCCTTTATGGGAGTACTGGGCAAATAAATTTGATGTGCAGGCCTATAGTTTTAATTAGAGGAGGGTGAGACTTCAGGGCACCTTTCAAGATAAGATGTAAAGGCCATGGCTTGTGGTTGAAAGCTAAATACATGCACCAGGTTACTGTTTTTCCTATAAAGCTCTCTGGGGTCTAGAGCTCTCTTAGAAGCATATTGCTAAGGGAAAGAGGTCTTTGTTCTATACTGCTTCCCTGGCTTTTTGAGAGTTTTAGCCTGAAACTCCTTTGCAGTGCACAGAGATTAGACCCTTTACCTATCTGTTCCATCCAGGCCTTTGTAAATGCAAGGCCAAAACCGTCAAGGTCCCAAAATCAGCCAGCAGTGCAAGCAGCAGTAAGAAAAGCTTCCCCCATATGCTCCAAATGCTGCTTAAGAGGCACTTTGTCCAGTGTGTGAGGGCAGTGTGATCCCACACTGCTCCTGGGAAGAGACATTTTGGCACGGTTGCTGCAGGAGACTTGGGGGCGGGGGGGGGGGGCCAACCTAGCAATTCCTGTGAGTTTGTGGGTGTCTGTCTTCTTGATGCACAGAGGGAGTGTAGAGCTATCAGCTGGTAGGGTTTGCCTGCTTGTCCCAAAAGATGTCCTGGAATAAGTTGTATTTCCCTTCAAGCTTGCTCAGAAGCTGGCTGAACAATGTGGTGTGGGAAGGCTTTCATTATCTGCAGCCTGTTCTGACATTTATTTAGAACAATAAGTAAGTTGGGGTCAGACTCACTGCATCTGGGAAAATGTTTAATTTGAATTTTGTTGATTTGTAAGAATTTGAGTAATTCCCTTAAAGAAAGAAAAAAGTAATGGTCTTGCACTGCTGCTTTTCTAGTTGTGATTCGATTCCGAAACACAACTGTTTCATCTTCATCCTTGTGGTTATCCACAATACTGTTAAGGAAATTTTCCCCCCTTTTTTAAGCTTTATTTTATGACTGTCTGAGATGTCTTGTCATACTGTCTAGTATACTGTCAGTCCTCTCCATTTTTCAAAGCCCAGTCACCCCCTGTTTCATAAAGCCTTTTGAGTCTCAAATCAGATGTAAAGACAGGAATGATCTAAAGGTGGTCCTTTCTTAGTTGTACTGCACAGAGGCTACAGCTGGGCTCTGGGTGCTGGTGCACCTGGGATAATACTTTGAGTGAGAGATGGTCATTGGCATGGTGCTCAAAGTCTGGGAGACAGAAAGCGTGATTATCTCTGCTGTGCAGATACAGAACATCATTTAATCTGTGCCGATGTTGGCTTTATTTTCATGGCCTCCTCTCTTTTCTTTTTCTGTTGGAAATGGCCCTCTCCATGCATGAACATGCCTTACTGTTGAATATGTTTCCTTGACAGAGTGACCTGGCTGCTTCTTGAGTTAATCCATATGCCTAAATTCCTGTTATAATCTTGTGTTATCCTTTCCTTCCCATTTCCCCCTTTTTTAAAATACTGTTTCTCTGTATCTGTACTGTTAGGCTGTGGAGTTTTTCCTCAAACAGAGCAAATACCCACCTCTGCACTAAAAACACAAGTAATGGTGTTAGCAATAGCTGTCCTACGCCCTGCTCAGCTGCAAGCAGCTAAAAGGAAAAATGCCGTGGGGAATGATGCCTGATTGCATTAATGTCACTAGTAATGTCTTAAGCTGCTCTGCTCTTTTTTTACAAATCAAATCTCAATTTTGCCAGTCCTGACTATTAAACCTTTAAACAGTCTTAATTTTTGAAACTCCAGTGGGAGAGGGGAGGAGAAAAAGAAAGTAACAAGGAATCCAGTTTCTCTTGCCCACAGATGTAAAGGCAAGAAGCTTGACTGGAGACCAACTAGGAGGGAGGAAACCTCCTTTCAAGAAATACGGTTGGATACCATAAAGGCCCACATAAGGGAGGAAAGTAATACTCAAACTGCAAAAATCTGCCTACAATTTTTCAGCATTGTGTGGTATTCTCTAGAAAGTTGAGGAAATCTATATTGGAGCATCCTGGAGCATCCTCTTGCTCCCTGCTGCAGGTGACATAGTGGTCACCGAGTATTGGTGGTGTTTTCTGCGCTGCTTTTATTTCTGACATAATATCTGCATATTTTAAAAAAATATTTGCTTTTGTGTTTTTTGTTACAAAGTAGGAAGAGAATGAGCTGGAGGAGGCTGGGTCACTTTGAAAATGCAATGGAGGAGGAGAGATTTCTATTTATTTCTGTCAGGTTATGGTACAAGGTCCATACCATGAAGAGTACGAAGTTGTGTTTGCTGCATACAGGAACTGCTTTTTCTTAGCATCTTCTGGAGTTCAGAAAAGAAGGAAGCAGGGAGTAGATCAAGGAGGGAGCCTGTGGTTCTGCTCAAAGAAGTGTCGCATCCGGGATGAACTTTGCTTCCCTGGGCATCATTTGGAGGGTCATGCTGAAAGCATGGTGGCAGGATGTTTACAAGACACTTTCTGGTTTTTTGCCACAGCTTCTAAACTAAAGGCAGCATAAAATGAGTAAAGCCTGAAGTGGCTGTCACCACAGGCACCACAGCGTAAGGGTGCTCTGGATTTAAAGGTGAAGGACTGCAACCCAGTAGAATGTGCCCATGCTGGGGACCTTTGGTCCTCAATCTGTGGTTTTCCCATTTTCACCTTTCCCACAGACTCAGGATGGAGTTTCCCCTTCGTTTGCTTCCAGGAGAGCTGCTGTTGCCTCTCTGCTGGGGGCACTCACAGCACAAGGTGTAGCTCTGCTGCTTTTGTGGTGGCAAGTGAAAGGTGTTTCACTGTGAGTGTGTGTGTGGCTGCAAGCAGACTCCACGTGCACTTCATGGAGCAGTTCCTTCTGGTGTTGCACAAAGGTTTGACTGATCTTGTCCTAAGTGACAGCAATAAGATTTTTCCACTCCTGCATATCAGAATAAACATAGCAGGTTTTGGACTGAGCAAAGGTTAGACCAAGCTCCATTTTCATAGGAGCTCATTACTGCCTTGGAGCTGCAGCAGCAATATCGTGATTACTAATGAGTCTCCAAATTATTCCATCTGCTCCTGCCTTCTTTCCTATTGCAAACATGCACACACTGCCTGGGAAGGGTGGGAAGACCTTGAACAGTCCATTGCAGCTTCCATGCCTTACATCTTCCTGTCTGTGTGCATTTCCAGGGACCAAAGGGAGAAAATGTCGGTTCGATCACTCAGCCTCTTCCCAGCAGCTACTTGATTTTCAGAGCAGCCTCCGAATCAGATGGTAAGTCTGGGGGTATGTTTGCTTTCTCCAGATAGCATACTTCCTGCTAGTTAAGAAAATAGGTTGATTTTTAAAAAAATGTGGATAAAGGAAAAAATGGTGGCTCACCCAGCCTGAAAGACTGCTCTTAGCAATGGCCAGAATAAGTCAAGCAGACTTCTGGCACATTTCATTGCCCTCACAGAACAGCCACCTCTCTTGCCTTGTGTATGGAAGAAGGACTTAGGCTTCTAATTGGGGAAAACCACTAAGTCAGTGTAAACTAAAGGGTGGAAGGAGTTGGTCCCAGAACTGATATGAAAAGGGCTCTGTGTCCTCAGTTCAGCAGAGACTTCATTGTCTTGTCTGCCTACATCTTACTCTGGGAAGGGATCTGTTGGAGGAAATTGGCATGGTAATATTGAAGAGCTGTCAGTAGATGCCTTTCAGCCACCTGAATTTTGCTGTAAACTATTTGTGCTGTGGCTTGCAGTATAGCAGGCCCAGATGCTGGTGACTCCACATGTAAAATACCATTCTGGGAATTTGCAAAATTATGGAAGCTAAATTTAGGTCAGTATATAACAGACATGCCAGCTTGCTATGGGAAAATCTCTATAAATTACTTCAGTGGACATAAAATATCAGTGATTTATAAGTAGATAAGAAGATTAAAACCATGTTTTCATTCCATTTGACCTTCAGACTACTCTATTTATTTCATAACAAATTAACCCAGGCTGTTAGTTTTAAAAGTATTTTTCACCTATCCACCAAGGGGGCTCATCTATTCCATATGCTCCTTTGGGTCTCATCTAGATTAACTTTAGGGACATATGGACTTCTTATGGAGAGAAATGGGCTTTGAAAGTAATGTCCTTCTGGTCCAGTGATTAGGTTTTACATTTTCATAAGGGAAATGAGACAATGCAAATGCACCTTTGACATGACATTTAGAATAGGAGGAAACCTTTCTTCATTACAGACTTATTTGCTATTTTCCTCTTACAGTGTAAGGAGGACTGTTGATGGCGAGGGACAATATCTTGACACTGAAAACTGCTTGCAGATGTCAGTGTAGTGAAATTATATGAAAATAAGCAGAAATTATATAGACCTATAGAAACACATCGATTTCCTAAAATAGTATGCTTTTGTAGCTTATTTGTGTAAAGAAATACAGGATTCTAACCTGGCTCCAAATATCACGTGCCTAGAAAGAGATAGATTGATGCAATAATCTCTTGTGGGGGGGCTGTAGGGTATAGCTGCTAAATTAGAGGCCTTTCAAACCCTGGTTATACACAGAGCCCACAGAACAGATATACAGAAGAGTCCCACAGAGTTCTTAGGCAACCAGATAGCTTCATCAATAGCTTCAGTCTTGTCAATACAGATTTTATAAAATAGTATTTCCTTAGAGACCCATGCACTTGTCTTTCCACCATTTTAATTATTAATGATTAAACCATAGGGGCAGCCTGGCAAAGAAAGCTGTGTGAGCTTCTACTCTCTATTTTTATGATGTCTGCCATAGGCCAGTTACATGGAGTGGAAGAGCTTTAGATTTGTTCTAACTAACCTCACCCATAAAGACTCTTCAGGTAGCAATAGCTCCCAAGAGCTCATCAGAGATAAGACTTTTCTAGCTGTGATCTCTCTGTCTGGGTCGTACAACACATGGTGGAAAAGCACAAAAGGGACCATACCTGGCACGTGAGAATTGGCAGTGTTGAAATGCCTGTGGGAAGTTTTCTGCCCAGTGAATTACTATGTGTCTCCAGTGTCAAAAGAGCTCTAAATAGTGAGTTACTGCAACACATTTTGAAGGCCAAGATCCTTGGGAAGACTGCAGAGTCAAGGCAGATCAAAATAGAATTACTTTCAGTTTAGTGTGATTTCCCTTTACTTTGCTGCTTCTCTCCAGTAGGGTACTAATATTAGGTGGAAAGCTACTGTGATCAAGGGAAGGATGAGGAACTGAGGTGCTTCTCAGTCAAATATCCTAAATGTGTATGTATAAAGTAACTAGGGCTTTTGGTTCAAGACAAAATACAAGCACTTGAACAGCACCAGCAGTTCCCTAGAGCCACCTGCTCTAGGAGCACCCACATTATGCCTGGTAGCTTCTGAGTCTGATGAGGTGATCTTGAAAGCCAAAGCTTTGGGATCTGTCCATTTAGCAGTGGACTTCACAAAAAAAATTATACCTGAATTGCACCAGAAATATTAGCATGAAAAGTGGTGTAATTTTCAGCTGAATGAGAGTATTTGACTTCACAGCTGAGGTCAGTGAGCTGTGGAAAGTGGGCATACTTTGTGTAGGAAGGGCAGGATGTGAATCTCCAGACAAGAGGGAAGAACAGCTTCCTCCCAAACACGTGTCCTGACAAATGGCCAAACATACGAGTGTCATACGGAGAGATGAGTGACTTGGAGACAGTATTAATGTCAGTAGGTCATGTAAAACATATGCAGACAAAGACACAAGGAGCATAAACTGCTACATGTAAAGAATTCTGTATAAACTGCAGGAAATTAAGGCTTGTACTTTGCAGTTTATATGGTTTGATTTTAAGCTCAGAAGACAGGACTGAAATGGTTTTGGACTGTTACATTGCTTCACCTGTTGTAAAGAGACATCTCCAAAAGGGTGTCCCTGAGTTTGTTTCATTTCTTTAACACATTGGACAAACCTAGAGGATGCAGAGAGACAGGAGATGGAGGTAAAATGAGCTAAGCCAGCTGAAACAAATGGGGCAGGTTTGAAATGTGTTCACATCTCCCCCGTAGGGCAATACTGAATGAATCTACAGCATCTCTGAAGAGGTGTCCTTGTCGTGTTCTTCTTAACACAGTCTCCCATGTTAGTAGTGGAAAATGAACAACAAAACATTTGGCAAATATAACTAAGTCGTGGAGGCCTCTGACTTGCTGGGAAATACTGAGTTGCTGCATATGTTAGATGTACAGTTCAGCCATCCGGGCAACTCTATCATGATCAGCAGCTACATGGCCTACTTTTTCTCTCAGCATTTCAGAACCCCCATTTTCCCCTCTGCTGTACCATCTGTGACAGACTGTTGGTAAGATTTAAGATCATGATTTCTGGTCAATCTGCAGAACCACTGCCCGGCTACAGCAGATTTCACATTCACAGTGCAGTCTGCTTTTTGATGTGTCTTAAACATCAGCCTCTGGAAAGGTCATGTCAGCCTGCAGGGCTCAACCTGTGCAAGTGCACAGTGTTTCTTTCTTAGCAGTTTCAAAAAAGAAGACTGCTTTTTTTTGAACCAGTGACTGTGTCTACATTTCAGATTTGTGTTGATGAGTGGCTTAGAATTAGTAGTTTAAATCTGTCCCAGGCTTCCTGCCCAGACCATTCTGGAGCTACCCCTGAGATCTAACTGGTGTGTCCTAAGCATTTTAAGTCACCTGCTTAGGTCTCACAGTGAGGATCTCCCCTGTGCCATGGGCACTGCTGCCACAGGGCGTATTCCTACTAATGGAATTCAAAGTAGCAGATTACCAAGGATTAAAATCTTAACAGTGGAATTGTGAACCACATTTACAATTTATTCCTTCTGTCTGCCCTTTCCTTCAGGTATGCTTTAGGTAGCCTTCATTGCCTGATGTGGATGCAGTTGTGTGGAAATACTGATGGTCTGGCTTACAGTGTTGTTGTTTCTTTCCTAGGCATCTGATCCTTCCCCCAAAACTGATGCTCTCATCGGGGGAGGAAATTAGGTTATTGAAATAAGGGTCACGCACAGAAGCAAAGAACCACAGGGAAGATTGCAATTTGAAACCATTTTAACAATGAAATACATCTCTGTGTCTTGGCAGCTCTGGAGAAAATAGAATATCTTTTTAGCTTTATGTCTGTGTTTCATACTCCTTAGACCTTTCACAGTGGTTTAAAATCCAGGCTTTTGCAACAAGATTTCATTAAGTTCACTGCATAAATTGCACCTGCAGCTAATTGAGAGCTCACATCCTTGCATCTTGACAGCCAAAGTGGGAGAAATCATGCACACAGGCACCCAAGTGGTACAGCAAAATAAGCAGTCAGCTGAACACGATGACCTTAATGTTCACTGACTGAAGCAAATCAGCCTCTTTCTCACCATTCCTGATTTGTGTGCACTTGAGCAAGAATTCATCGTTTCCAGGTGACAGTCTACTTCAGGTTGATTTTTAAAAGCATCTATCTTGTAAGTGTGAGGCATGAGGCCAAAGCTGGAGGACTTTAATAATTCAAGAAGAATAATATTCCCTTAGTGATGCCTCTCTAGAGGAATGTGTGGTTGCTCAGTGTGAGCCTTTTGAAGTCTTAATTGGCAAGAGATTCATCCCAGGTGTTCTGTAGCTACAGGAATGCAGTGGAAAAGAAGTATTGTCCCAGATTGATATTTCTGTATGTAAGGGTGTGATTCCATCTAGAACAGATTTTTCTTTCTGGTGAGTGCTGAGAGAACATTGGCTGTGTCCTCCATGACCAGCTGCTGCAAAATGTGGCAGATAGACTTGGCACATCAGATTATGAGTTCTTCTAGGTGAGTGCAAAGAATTTCAAAACTGAATAGCTTAGTGTTTTCAGTGCTGCCTGTTTTTGTCCTGTGAGATATTTTTGTAATTTTAGATCTCTTCAAAGACTAAGACAAACTCAAGTTTTTCTTTGAACTGAACCTAGGTTAGCAGCATAAGCACCTTCTGTTGTTTTGATTTTTTTTTTCCAAGAGGGAGAAGAAATTATTTTTGTCTCTTGGTTTTAGTAGTTCCTTTTGTCTGTGAAAAAAAAAAACAAAAAGAGTTGGTGCAAGCACATGCCTGCTGCTATTCAGCCTTGCAGCCTCCAGGTTTCTTCCTGGTGCCAGCATGACCCAGGAGGTGTCCTGCAAGGAGCCGTAGTGATTCCTGTTTGCACCTCAGAACATGTACAGGACAACCAAGGGATCAGGACCAGCCAGCCTGGTTCTGCTTGACCAACCTGATCTCCTTCTATGGCAAGGTGACCTGCTTAGTGGATGAGCCCTGGAACAGGCTGCCCAGGGAAGTGGCTGAGTCACCATCCCTGCAGGTATTTAGAAGACATGCAGGTGTGGCACTTTGGGACATGGTTAATGGTGGACTTGGAAGTCCTGGGCTAACACTTGGACTTGATGGTCTTAGAGGTATTTTCCAATGTAAACAACTATCTGTTTCTATATAATTTGATTTGAGAAGAGCTTAAAAGTTTGTGGGGAGATTCTGCCACAAGCTGACAATATACTTCTGGGATATTCTTCAGAATTTGAACATATGCTGAGTTTAAACCACAGTTTGTGTAAAATTATAACTGATAATTGATTGTAGTTTTTACATTGCCACTTCAAACCTCCTAAAAGAATAGTATTGTACTTTTTTTTTTGCTTCCTTCATATGCACCCTTTTGGGCTGCCATTCCTCTCTGAAGGAACCCACGTCCTGCATTATTTTCTGATCTAATTACCCTGTATATAAAAAACCCTGTTTGAGTCACCCACTCAAAATTAGAAGATGTGAGAATTGAGGTAGCCATGAAGCCTTCATGCAGTACCATCACTGTAGGTGGCAGCCTTTAATTATGTGACCACATTTATTTCTCCCCTTCTGCAGTTCCTGAGGGAGTGAGTAGACTTGTCAGGTAAGCAATTAAGTAATCCAAATGCTAGCATTTTTGTATCATCTTCACAATCCAGAAGAACACAGCTCAATAGAAAGGTCACTCAGATGTAAAAACATTTCATATAGGCCTTTAGCAAGGAAACAGGTTTATCTTGTGTGCAATCCCTGTAACTGAGAGAGTATAATTTTATGGGTTTATGCTGCAATTAACACACCGTTGCCTTTTAGAGAACGTAACCTTTTTATTTGCAGAGATAAGCCCTTGTTTTCCATCTGGGTTAGTGACATGTGTTTGTTCGGATTCACAGCACCCCCTGATGGCTGAAGGCCCATTTCGGGGCTTGGGGATGCTCTGCATCCCTTCGGTTCAGTTTCTGTTAGAAATGAAAACAAGGGTGTACACTGATGCCATTTCTGTTTGCTGCAGGGCACAAAGAATGCTGACTGCTGATGCACAGCAAGTTCCTCTAAAGCTCTGTGTATCTGCCCAGGACTATTAAAATGAATATTTAATGTTTTTGGGGTTTTTTTGTTTTATTTTGGTGGGTTTTTTTTAATTTAAGCTCCTTGAATAAGGCTTCAGAAAAGATTCAGGTTTCTCATAACACCTCCCAGGATGTTATCTGAAGAGTTGGGTACCCTAAGTATATTGTGTGGAAATTTCCTCTGGTGACATGGTGAACCCCAAATTTTTGACCAAGCCTGTAAGGTCATGGCAGCACTGGTGAACACCTGTGGCAGTGGGGTGGGGGTAAAAGAGCTGCCCGTGGGTCATGGCCAACATGGGCTGCTCTGTCTACGTCCCCAGGGAGGGGGATGTCTGAGGGAGACTTGGGGCCACCCTTGCCTCAGCCATCACAGGATAATGAGTATACCTGAGAGCTGCAGAGCACTGAGGAGATGACCTCGGTGCTGCCTCAAAGGGCTCATGCTGCTACACATCAACCTACCTGTCAAAGCACCTGATTTTAACAGCCTATTTAACACAAAAATATCTTGACATATGCAGCATTTCCAAATGTCAAATCACACAGTTCTCACTCTGCGGAACTGGAAAAGAAAAGCAATTTCAAAAGCAGAGGATAGTCAAGGTGGGGAGCCTGAGCAGGAGTGTGCTCCCTTGTGAGGCACAGCCTGAAACAGATTTGCATAGTGGTGGGTTTGGGGGACAAGGAATATGTGGGAGGAGATGGATTTGTGCTCAGTGCAGCCATTAACTCTAATGGGTTATCCATGCAAATCCTCCACGTAGTGAGAACGGCATAAATCTCTGCCTGTAAAGCCTTAATGCAAGAATATTTGTTAAATACAAAATAGTGTGAAATCAATTCCAACAGCATTCAACCTTTCTAATCTTTTATTAACCATTATTTGTGATGTTATTATTAAATCATAAGCTGATGCTGAAGGAATTTATTGGATAAAATTAGAATAAATGACTGGGGCTCAGCACTGTTTGTGGCTAAATGTTCAAGTGCAATTCTTCAAAGATTTGAGATGTTTTTGTTTTACTGGTTGCAGCTTTGTATCAAATCAAGCACTGAAAGCCACTCAAATTTGTAAATATTTCTTTATATGCATGTTCTAGTTGTTTTTTTTTTTAAGCAATCGTTTTTCTTATAGAGCCAAATTTTGGTATGTTGAAGTTGATGGGAATTCTGCCCAGGAAAGCAGCAGGGTCCCAGTGAGATTTATGCATGTGCTTGATGCTGTGTGATAGAAAAGAATTTAATGAAAACTTTGCCAAATGGGACCAGGAATTAATGCGGTCCAGGGAAACCCTGTTTGCAGCACTTGCCATTGCTAGAGCAAAATCCTTTGTTTCCTTCACCGCCACTCAATCACATCTCTAATTATTGTGAAATGTATTCTGAGAAGTGTAATGAAGAGCTCTGTTTTACAAGCTTGAAATTAGAGGGTAACTCCCTTGATACTTCAATTCTCGAATGTTCAGCTAATTTGCAGGTGTCCTGGCCTCATTAATGACTGCACTACAGAAGCAGGCTATTTTCAGGTGTTTCCAGGAGTACAGCAGCTCCAGCACTGTGGTGGTTGGGCTTTAGCACACAGCTTTGTAGCCTTGAATGGATCATTGCAAAAGGAGCTGAGGGTCAGCTTGGATTCCTGTGCTTTTCATTTGCTGTCTGTCTGTGGGACCTGTGCAGGCCATAAGGAAATCCAGTGTGGCTGTGCATAGGAGCTGCAGTTTGTCTTGGCTTTGTGCCATGCTTACAATTTCTCCAAAATGGACCCTTCAGGTAATGATTTTTTTGCAGCAAGATGAGAAAAAATGATGCCCTGCAGATATTATCTGCTGGACCAGGCAGAGAGAAGGAATGTGAAAAAAAAATTAAAATGCAGAGAAAGAGGGAAAAAGAACAGTCTGACAACTTTGTATAGTCTCAATCACTCTGTCACATAATGACCATCTTGGATTTTGTTGGAATGGTTGTTACTGCAGCACTACAGCCAGCATGGAACCCCTGAGCAGGCTGTGGTTCAGTGATCCCAGAGTAAGCAGGGATCTCTCCCGCACAGCTCAGTGCCCTGGCATCTCCCTGCCATTGGGAAGTGCATGAGGTGGGGATGCCAAGGGGTGAATGTGTTTTGGGGAGTTTATTACTTGCAGACATGAGATGCTGGGTGGTGTGGAAGCACCATACCCGCATAGATTCCCTGCATCTCAGACTAAATCAGAAAGGGGCAATGGGATGTGAACAACTTGTAGGAGATCAGAAGGGGATGTTATTAGGGAAGAGGGAGCTGGGGGAGCTTCCCACTGTGTCACCCATGCAGATGTATTACTCATGCAGCCACTAAAACTCACCATTCCTGGCAAGATAACCTAAGAATTATATGTATGAAAAATATATTTTACCCATTGACTTCCTGAATTACAACGATAATGAGCTTTACTCCCAGGCAAGCAGCTTTTGAGAAGCAGTGCATGAATAGTGTTATTTACTCTGCTATGCTGAAATAATTCCTTTTGTTTTCACAGGCCGATGCTGGCTGGATGCTCTGGAACTTGCCCTGCGTTGCTCCAGCCTCTTCAGGCTCAGTGCCTCCAAGCAGGGAAAGGATGGAGATGTGAACTGCTCGAGTGATTCTGCGCATGCGGGGCTCAACCACCTCTTGCACACCAGTGCTATGTCAGACCAGGAGTTCTTCCAGTAAGATGGGGCTGTTACTCCTTAATGCACAGAGAGGTGGCATATGGCTCAAACCTGAGTGTAATCTAGCCAGAGTCCACTGAGGAAATGTGTTTAAAAACCAGGCTGTGTGTTCTGCTGCTGCATGCCTCACTAATATATGAGCTGGGTGTTGCCACCTAGAGCTTGAACACACGGGCTGGGGGAAATCTCAGCTGTGTTTGTTTGTACATAAACAACATTTCTTCTGTCCCCTGCTTGGGCCAAAATGGTGTCTGGGGATGCCAGCATGAAAAATGGCTTGCTTGAGTAAAGATTGTAGAATCTAGCTGCTGTAGTGCACAGACACAGTCACTAACAATGTCTGTGTGTTGCTAGCACATATGGCTCTGAGTCTGATCTATTTTTTAATAATGTGTTCTCTTCCCTAGTAATACTATATTACAGTCAGCAGAGTGCACACACTGCATCCTTAGTTTTATAATTACTTTCTCTCTCTGCAGGGGTTTTGAGGGGTGTCCAATTTCTTCCTCGATGAATCAGATAAATTTTTATGTAAGGGGAAAGAAGTCCCCACAGCCTCCTTTCTATTCATATTCCTGGTATTACTGCAGCATTTTGGAACATCAAAGCTCTGTACACATTAAAAAGCCCCAGGCCTTTCTGTTGCTTATAGCTGAATAAGCAACTTCAAGACTCCTCCTGGTATAGACATTTGGCCTTTGGAGTGAGAACTGGGAGAGGTAGTGTCTATTTCTAGTTCTGCTGATTGGAATTTAACTTTCAGAGCAATGCACCATCAGTTATGCAGTTTCTAGGGTAGCAATTCTTGCAGTCTGCAAAGATGATGCCTTGCAGAGCAGGACTTCACTGTTAAGAGGTTTTCTTGGTCTCTGAGTCCTCTTCAGAGTGTGAAGGTATCTCTGGCCCCATGGGACCTAATGGATGGCAGCATTTCAGTCAGCCCTTTGCCCTGATAGGTACTGGTAATCCCAGCATGTGTTCTCCCGTCCTGCTGTTCAGGTTTTTATCTAGAGTTTGAAGAGAGCTTTACTGAAAAGCACTGGGAAAAGGAAAGGAAATCTAATATCTTACCACATCATGTACCATAGTACTTGTGCTTTCGGGCTTCTGTCATAATACTTTCCTTATGCCTGGGAGTCTTGTGCTCACTGGGATAATGAATTCAAGAATGCAGTAGGCTTGTTTTTTGGCTGATGGATGTGCATACAGAAGTATACCTAACATTAAAATGGAGCCTGTGGCATAGAGAACATTCAGGCAAACCTATGGCTACTGTAAGCTGATGCAGAAGATAGGGTTAAAACTGTAGTGAAGTATTTCTTCAGAACATGATGTGTGAATGCTGCTTAAGTGATGCCTCTATTTCACCTCTTAGGTGTCCAACATTAAAAGCCCCCTTGAAATATGGGAGTCAGTAGTAACAGCACACATGGCAGAGTTTTCAGCAGGACAGAGAACCCACAACTGCAATCAGATATTTCTTACAGGCTCAAATTTTAGCGAGTCTGGTTCAAGCTGGGTGTTCAGCATGTGGGCATCTGGACAGTACACCCTCCTTTCTGAGTCCTACCTCTGTTGGGAATGTGTACCCAAAGTCCCCAGTGCTTATACCCCCGGGGAGTTTGAGGGTTGCAGGACTGGAGGATGGCTTGCTGTCATCCCTGAAGGAATTAAGAACATTTAAATAAGGGAGAATGCAAAACCCAAACTGTGCAAGTGCTGAGCAAAGTGGTTTTGGTTTGCCAGTGACAGTGCCTTCCTCACAGGGATTCAATCATTCTAATTAAATGCTTTCCCTACAGGGAATCTTACCAATTAAATTGGCATGCAGTTGTTAGGGGGCCAGTTAATTACATTTAACTCTCTCTTCAAATTAGCCAAACTACTCTGTCAAGAACAGAAAAAGAAAGGGAAGATGATGGATATTATAGGGAGAACAAAACCCCCTTGGGAGCTGGCAGAAGCAGATTTTCTGTTGAGCCAAAGTTGCATTTGTCTTCTGGCTGCTTTGCTCCTTTCCTGCTGGGAAACAAATCAAGATTATACAGTGATTTCAAAATCCATGTCTTCAGTAGCATATAAAAATGACAGAGAGAACTGTGTGAGTGAATCAAAGGCTTAAGTATTGTACAAATCAGTGATTTTATACAAGAGACTGTTAGGGCACCAGGCACTCTTCTTTTCAATACGATGTTGTATTTCTTGTGGATTCCATGTCTTATCTCCAGCAGCCCCAGAAATCTGGCTGGTTACTTGTTTGTAAAAGCCATATTTTTTTTTCTTTGTTTTGTGTAGAAGAGCAGAATCAAACCCAAAGAAGTCCTGGTCACCAACTGATGTTTCCAGGAATGTCATTTAGAGAATAAAGCACTGCTGTAAGAGAATTCTAATATGCTGAAACAGTTAAATGAGCCATGACAAGTGCCAGGTTACCCATGTTCATGGTGGAAATCCAGTGCTGACTTTTAGCATAGTCATTTCCCCACCCCAGCTTTTGGAGTCTGGTCCAAGTCTCACTGGAAGCCCCTGGGAAGTCTTCACATTGATTGGTTGGCCAAGCTCATGGCATGACATTTATTTTTAGCATATCACACACATTCAGTGGTGATTCCCTTTGGAGAAAGAACCTGGGTGCACTTCAGCATCTTGTATTTGATCCTCAGAATGAGAAGCATCTGATTTCCCTTTGGTTTCCCAGAGTGGCTCCGTGGCTCTGGATGTATTAAGTCTTGCCTGGTTTGTGGTCGTGGTTAATCAGTGCACAGTTAAGTGGAATTTCATATGAATCTGATTTCTCTCTTGGACTAAATCTGAAATCCTTAAAAAAATATTAGGGTGGGGGGTGGTGGTGGTGAGAGAAAACGAAGAGTAATTTACTCCATTAGACTCCAAATACTTCCCAAATGTGAGGCAGGTGACACTGGAAAACTTGCTTTTCTTACAAATGTGAAATAGAAATGAGTACTACTTCTCAGCATGAACTAAAAGCCTTATAATGAACTGTTCTTTCAAGTATTCTTCCCCTGTGGAGAAGACTTTCACTAGGTCTAGGGAGCAAAGCAACCACAGACAACACTCACATGTTTACCTGACCATTGAAAAATTAAGAAATAAATTAGGTATTTAAATAATAAAAACCTAATTTTTTCCTGGACATCCAGAAAACAACTGTGATGAGGAATCATGGGACAATGTCTCCAGACAGCTCGCTCCTCATCTTTCTTCTGCTTTATTATTTTAAATTCATGAGTGTGTAATCTGTGTCTCCAGTGTATTTGGTTATCAGTCATTACATTTGCTGCCTGCTGGCTAAAAAAGAGAACTAACATCCTGGCACTAGAACAATGAAGACACATAATGTCTGATAGCAAATTATTAGTGCTGGTCATTGACTCTGATTAATGATCTTGGTTTTATTATACCATGCAACTGTCAATTAAAAAACCTTGTGGTTTGTATATATAAACACTGTATATGTGCATATGTATGCAGACATACATATATTTACAAATGGAATTAAAATAAAGGTTTTCTAAAGGCACAGAAAGCTGTAAGATGACACTTCCAAAAGAACTCTAGAAACTGAGCTCTGCCAGAAACTGAGCTGTGGCTGTCACAATGTGGCTTGCTTGGCAAGTTAAAAATCATGAGCTTATTTCAGTGCATAGTTGGAAGTTGAGATCTTCTGAAAAACTGATGCCAGTTCTGTGTTCTGATTCTTCTGTTGCTTTTTTTTTTTTTAATTTAATAGGGCTCTACCTAGCAGTGCCTAATTATCTTTTTAAAATAGAAAATAACAAGAACAGGGAAAAGAGCAAGAGTGGGAACTTTCAGCATTCATCCTTAGTAAAAATTGGAACATGGCCTTAATGGCCTGAGAAAATGCCCATCATGGAGAAGCTTGATGCTTGACAGAACATTCCCATGTATTGAGAAATCTTGGAGAGGAAGACAGTCTACAGGAAGTTACAAAACTCTTCAAGATCCAGGGCCCGTTTAGATCCTCTGAAACCCTTTGTATAGCTGGAATTTTTTTTTATTGCTCTATCCAAGAGCAATTTTTCATGAGGTCTCAGTCAAGAACTTTTCAGAGGAAGGAACAGCTGAGAAGCTCAGAAAATGGGAGTTAAGCCAGGCCATGGAAGAGGTAATCTGTCTGCAGACATGTATGAATGAGGAAAACTGTTTCCATTACAGATACCACTTGAAAAAAGTGCATTTAATGAATACTTTTCAGCACCTGACCTCTGGCGTGTGCAATCAGGTTTGCCAACTGTCATATGAACTACATCTGCTTTTTCAAGTGGAGATGCTATAGGTTACTTGAGAGAGAATTTTTGTCATTCTCTAAAGTCTGGATCACTGAGCATGAAGCTTGTCACACCCTCCATGCTTTCCCTTAGATCCTGTTACAATTTGGGAGTTCTTCTCAAATGCAGTTGTACACTCCATGCTTTCAAATCTGTTCTTCCACACAGCATCATCTGGGGGAAGCACATTCCCCAGGTTAGCCTGGTGGATGAGGGAGGGGTATGTGTGTGAGAAAATACTTGCTTCTATTAGTTTTTAAATTTGTCTTTTCTGGTGTAGGGCTGACTTAGGACCACCCTCTGTTGAAATAAAACAGCAATAGCACTGAAAAGAAAATGTATCCGGTAATGTCATATTTTTTCATATGTGCTGCATTCCACTGATTTCTGTAAAGGGAAAAATCTCTCCTGATGGATACTTCAGTTCTCTTCTCAGCAGTGTAGAGTTGTTGGAGTGCACTTGCTCTGTATCCCTCTGGTCTGTGGGCTCCCATCCAGAGCCAGCAGCAGGGCTGTGTAAGGATGGCTAAATGGAGCTGGCACATTTTGAAAAGTGCAGTTTGGAGGGGAAAATTATGATGGAAAATCTCTCTTTCTGTGATAAAACCCTTGTTATTCAGGAAATCAATGTCAGAGACTGTCCTGGTCTGCACACCCTATTCTGAGTCCTGGGAGTGTTTTTACTATGTTTTAAAAACCTTAAGCAATGTGGCTTTGTAAATCAGACTGAAGCAAGTAATGAACTGTGTGTTGCAGGTTGAATGAATCAACCCTAGAGAACAACCACCACTTGGAAAATGATGCTTTTTCAGACAAGTCCGAGAGAGACAACATAGAGGAGTCAGAGAATGAAGCACACGAGAACAGCCGGAAGACAAATGAAAGCGAGAGTGATCAGTCAGAAATACAGGGAGAGGTCTCTCCAGGAACAAAGGGGACCACTTATATTGAACAAGTCTATGAAGAATTTGGAGAGGTAAGAAAACAAAAATCTTGATTGCAGTCTGTTCCTGTTAAAATGTATCTGTTCGTAGTATTTGTCCTTCAGCCTTTTAGCTGTATTGCAGGTAACAGCCAACTTGATAAGTTCCAGTGTTTTACAGACAAAGCAAAGCACAGTTTTCTGCTAACTTACGTGGTGTTATCATTTAATAATTCTGTATTATGAACAGCAGCTCTGCTACTCTGCTTTGGTGTGTTTCCAGCATGAGTGATTGCTTTAACCAGTTATTGCACTAAAGAGCTGCACAGCATTGGCACATTCATGGAGCCAGCAGGAGGGGAGATTATCATCCTGGGCATGTGTCCTGACCAATTAGGGCACTCAGTCCTTGTGTGATACAAAATATGACACTTCCCTTTTATTATTATGCATGGAACATCCTTTTTTTTGTGTGTGTCTGAGTGGAGCATTTCAGCCACTTGATTGCTAAATGTCGCTTGCTTATCTGAAAGCCATTTCTCGTGACATTTAACAGCAGGAGGATGCATTTCTGTTTCACATAGAGCCTTGCTAGCTCATGTCACTGTGACACCTCTGAGGAAGGCAGTGGTAGAGAGCTGGGGTAGCCAAGTGTGCTGTGTGAGAATCAGTCCGAGCAGGCAGCAGAGGAGCTCTGCTCTGAGCACTCGCTTGCCTGCTGCTTTGAACAAGGAAGCTGAGGTCTTGTTGGTGCTTCATAGAAACACACTGCTGGAAAGATGTTTTTTCTTAGAGTCACAGAATTGTAGAGCAATTTACATTGGAAAAGACCCTTAAGATCAAGTCCAGTTGTTAACTCAGCACTGCCAAGTCCACCACTAAACCATGTCCCTCAACAACATGTCTACATGGCTTTTAAGTGCCTCCAGGGATGGTGACTCCATCATCATATGTTCCAGGCCTGTTCCAATGCCAGACAAGCCTTTTAGTGAAAAAATTTTGCTAATATCCCATTTAAACTTCCCCTGACATAGCTTGAGGCCAGTTCCTCTTCTCCTATCACTTGTTACCTGGAGAAGACACCAACACTCACCTCTCTGCAATCTCCTTTCAGGGGGTTCTAGAGAGCGATATAGTTTTCCCTCAGCCTTGTTTTCTTCAGGCTAAACCACCCAAGTTCCCTCAGCTGCTCCTCACAGGACTCATGCTCCAGATTCTTCACCAGCCTTTTATGTTTTTCTTTCAACATTCTCCTGAAAGTTTACTACTAATATTGACAAAAAAATATAGTCAAATATATCCTAATTACACCTAGCTTCTCTTCAGTGCACTTTTTTCCCCTCAAATCCTCTTGCAAACAAATGGCAGCTGGGTTCAAGCAGGGGATTTTGAACATAGATGAGTAACTATGCAGCAGCAAAATGAAAGCAAACTTAATTTCTGTCAGCTGCTTATTCTGAAATGACCTTTCTTCACATGACAAACTTATCCTAGAAGTGGTGGTAGGGCAGGCTGATATTTTGGTGTTTGAACAAACATTACAGGCTACACTGATGTGTTTATGTGGGTGTACGAGAGAAAGAGAGAGATCTCAGTTTTACATTAAAATAAGAAAAAAATGCACTACAAACCAAGTGAAAAAGATTGCATTTCTGTTGGAGAGTGACACTTCGTGTGGCATTAAATAAGTGTCTCTGTAGTGTGTCTGCTCAGGCACAGGTAGCATCCAGTGGGCTTCCAAAAAGAATTGTCATGTGACATTTGCCAGTGGGTGTTTTGTAAGATTTCTTCAGGAGGTGGGGCTGTCATCACCTGGGCCATGCAGGTAGGACTGGTTGTTAAGTCTGAACTCACTGATGAAAGGAATGTAGAAAAAAATAGGTTTGTACAATGATGTAACTCCCCTGGGTGGAGATGTAGCAAGGTAAACACATGCCAGAGGTGATGTCAGTCATCATCTTAAACTGAAACTGCCCTCAGCTCATGTGTGCAATTCAGGTGTGGCAGCACAAAGGTCACAAACTGGCACTGTTACATTTTCAGCTAGGCTTTGAGGGCTCATTTTAAAGGTGTGCACGTGGGCAGGTGTGTCGCTGTGCTCTTGGAAGGTGTTTGTGCATTTGGCAGTTTTGCCTTGGGTGCTGATGGAATGTGAAGGCAGAGACAGGTGTCAGAAGAACTTTGAGATTGCAAAAGTTGGTCTCGAACACAACACAGACACTTTGGTAGGTAGACTGATAACAGAGGGAAAAAAACCCAAAAAACAAAAAACATTTTTTTCAGGCTCGTAGTTTAAACAAGTTATAAAAAGGGTTATTATTTGAGGTTGTTCACATCTTCCTGCATATTTTTCTCTATTTATGTCCATCCTGTGTGCAGTGATTCATTCTGAGTAACACTTTGTTCAGCAATTTCAACATGGCATTAATTTATATTGACAGTACATGCACACTTGAGAACCCAGATAAATAATGAGTGTTCTGACAGACCTCTGCATTGTGAGCCCCAGGTGATACTGTGGTATTCCATTTCTCCTTGGGAGGTGCAAAGTGTGCATTGCATCAGACTGTCAAAAGAAGAATTGTACAAAAATTGAAAAGCAACAGAATAACAGAGCTTTGTTGTTCCTCAGTTTGAAATTCCCTCAGCCTGCAAGCTCTGCAGGAATGGTCAACTTGCTGTGAGCGTAGGGCTGAGTGGGAGGCAACATGGAGGCAATGCTCAGGTGGTGAAATAGAATGTTTAGTGATTTATACCACCTGAAAATCCTGTTGTGCTGTGCCTTCCCTCAAACCAAAGTCCATTCCAAAAGTAAATCTCTGCCTTTTTCTCATAGAAATCTCTTGCCTAAAATCAGTAGAAAGCCTAAGTATTCTCTTTCACTGTTAAATTATGATGCCTAGGATCCGTTAAGGTGGAATTTTGTTTGAAAATTTAATTTGCCTTCTCTAGTGGTGTGAAAGGCATGTTGCACATCTCAAAGACCCATTGAAAGCACAGGAACTACACAGGGCTGAAAGCACAGCATAACCCCTGGGTTTTTTTACCTACACATCTGCTGCAATGGGCTCTGAGCAGCATTGGCAGGTGCTAGAGTTTTTGTGCCTCTCACCTGGCAGTGGGGCCCTTGCCATATAGACACACCAGTTTGTCTTGTGTAGAAGTTGCAGGACTGCTTCTATTCTCTGTTGATTATTTGTTTACCACCTACATTCTTCTACATCTGTCCTAGTGGATCTTATAATCTCTCTGATGTTTGTGGAGAATGGGACTGAGAGGAGCTGCCTCTGTGCATTCCCCAGGCCGCAGGGATGCTGTAACAGCTCTGGGCATGTCCACCCCTCCTGAGGACTGCAATGCAGAGTCCCTTTGGCTAATGTTGGTCCAGCTGGCCCCTGACAGCCCTGAGGTGTGCAGACACAGTGCCTCAGGAGGGAGCACAACAGAGCTGTGCTCCCTACCTCGTGCCAGCCTTCCCAGACACCCAGGGCGTCCTGCACCACTCACTTGATTGCTTTGGGGATTCATTTCCACTGAGACATGGCTGATGTCTCTCTGCAGTGGTGTTGGTGAGCATTCACCCTTGTGCCAGGGCCTGGCGTGCATGGCTCCGCTTGGACCCCAGAGAAACGCGCCCACAGGGAATGGTTTTCCTGTTCCTGCCCTGAAGTTCCCTTTGCCTCTGTAGACAGGGGAGTCGTCTCAGACAGAAACCGTGTCTGAGGAGAACAAGAGCCTGATGTGGATCCTGCTGAAGCAGCTGCGGCCTGGCATGGACCTGTCACGGGTGGTGCTGCCCACCTTCATCCTGGAGCCGCGCTCGTTCCTGAACAAACTCTCCGACTACTACTACCATGCCGACCTGCTCTCCCAGTAAGCAGCACACGGGGTGGGCCTGACCTGGGCTCTTTTCCTGAATTTGTGAAAATACCTCTGTGTGTGCCAGAAAAGCTCCCAAATAGTACTGAGGTCACTGGCTTCAACGTAGATCAAACCAGACAGCAGCTGCAGTGACTTTTTACGGATAGACTGCTGCCAGTGAGGAGCAAGGAAGGAAAAGTTAAACTCCAGACAAACCCATGCACATGGAGGTGTTTGCCACTGCTGGGTGGAACTGATGGGAATTCAGCCAATGCCATGGAGTTGTGCACAGCAGAGCTGTGCCACCTCCTGGTGTGCTCGTGTACATACACGAATAGGGAAATAGAGCAACCAAAATTGTCAAGCACTTCTGTTCCCCAAAGCAATATAATTATGATGGTTGATAAACAAATAAGAAACATCTTTTAAAACTATTGATGGGAGCAGCCTGCTGGGAGCAGCAGAGTAGAAAATACTAAATGTTCTGCTTCCAGATAGGACCCGCCTTCTGAGTGAGATATGCCTAGTGGATTGTAAAACCAGGATGTGCAATATTCTAATAGCAGCACTAGTTACTCATTTTTATTCCACTTTCTCTGGGTAATTACAGAATCATGGTATTTTCAAGCCTTGTTTGTGGTATTTGTACCATCTGAAGTTAAAGAAATAGTTCTCCTCAGTGCAGATATGTAAGAAGACTTCAAGAGGTTTGGAGGTTTTGATAAAAAATTTTTTAATTTGTGGTTTGGGTGATCTTTCTAAATGAATTTTGCAATAATTTACCCAAGTTGATTTTTAAATCTGACTAAATGGTTGGAAATACCAGGAATGCCTTTGGTTTGGTTTACTTCCTGTTTCATCTCTGAGCATTGTTTGGAGGTGCTGGATGAGATGGCTTTTTGAAGTCCCTTCCAACCTGAAGTATTGCATGAAATCTCAAAGTACTGAAAGAGCTCATGGAGCACATCAGCTTTAAAGATCTTTTATAAAAGTGGGGGAAAAAAAAAAAAGAGACCAAAAAAAGTCTTTGATTTTGATGATATAAGTTTATTTTTATGAATCACACTGTTCTGCTAGCTGTGACTCAGTGCTAGTGTGAGTGACAGGACATTAACCTACTCCAATGTCCAATCATACCTGATACACTCCAGAAATTTTGTTGGTCTTTTTGCAGAAATGCAGGGCAAGGGGTGCCACTTTTTAACAATTTGTGTTGTATGACGTACATTACTAAAAATATATATATTTCTGCTGGGAGACATCTTTTTCACTGGCAGCAGCACAGAAGTTACTTCCCTTTAGTTGTGGGAAAATAGATTGAAATTGATGTTATTATACTGCTAAGAAGCTAATGTGATATGTGACCAGTATGAAGAACATTTTGTGTTCTGTTCTGCAGGGCCGTCCTTGAAGATGATCCATACACCCGAATGAAGCAAGTTCTGAGGTGGTATCTGTCCGGCTTCTATAAGAAGCCAAAGGTAAAATGAGGCATGAAATTGGGGTTGTAATGGGCATTGAAATCTTCTGTTGTGGTTTTGTTTAATTTCTCTTCTGCCTCTCCTTTGAGACTTTACCTCTTTTAGTGCTCAGAAGACTTTTACCATTACTTTTAAAACTGGGGTTGCATTTGGTTTCAGAGTAGACAGTGAATGCAAAATAGGGGCAATCAACCTCAGAGCCTTTGCACTGGACAGTTAGAAAGTAAAACTGGTCATCCACAAGTAACATGCCCTGAGATGCAAAATTTTTCCCTTTGCTGAAAGCAGGTCTTCTTTTCTCTTTTCAGGCCAATTAGTACCACTGTGCCTGATGTGCCCAGATCAGTAGGCCCTTACTGTGTATAGTAGCAACAATAATAAAGTTTGATCATCTTGTAAGGCTTTGATTGGGCAGTATTAAATATTAAAATGGTGGGAATAGCAGATTTATCCATGTCTGGGATGAAAAGATTAGATTAGATGGATATGTAACTAGTTCTTCAGTTTTTATACTTGTGATTGACTTTGTGGAAAACATCCAAGAAAAAAATTACTGTATTTTTTGTGGCCATCTGTAGCATTGGATTGCAAATCTTCATTTGTAGCAGGTTTTGATTACTTGGTTTTTCAGGGAATAAAAAAGCCATACAACCCTATTCTGGGAGAGACATTTCGCTGCTGTTGGTTTCACCCCCAGACGAACAGTCACACATTTTACATAGCAGAACAGGTGAGTTGTTGTTTGGATGCTCAGGTTGCAAACACCAGCCTGCTTGCACCTCCATGCACAGAAACACACTACTCCTCTCACCCTAGGAGAGGAACCTGGAGCTCTGTGTAAAGTGGCAGAGCAGAACCTGGGGTAAACTGGCTGCTGATCTTTTTTCTTTGCAGATTTACAGAAATTAGGTGAGGCTTGGTGGGCACTCAAGACTATAACAGCAGGTCTCCCATATATAACATCATTTTCTTCAATAAATACCTTTTCCCTGGGATTCTGCCCTACTGTTTTCTTATTGTTAATAAAATGGGGGTTGTGTTGCCTCTGTCAAAAGGGGCATACAACACACAACCAAATATTTCCATTTTTTATTTCTAACTTTCTTTGATGATTTTAATATGAGTAAATCGAGGGCTTATCTCTATGTCTTTGTGAGTAAATGAAGGGCAGAGCTCATAACTTAACTGGCCTAACAAAGTGTAGTTTGAGATTTATTGTGTTAATAAAGGAATCTGAAAACTGTGTGGCCTTTGGTAAAGGGACTCCCAGTTTCACATGCATTTTTCCCCTATTTGATTAGATAATTATAGCTTTGTTAAAATTTTTATTTCAACTACCCCATGCATTTCATGGAGGTTATTCAAATGCTGCACTGAAGTTCTGCTCTGTTTATTTATTGTCTTGAAAACATTACACTCTACCTGTTGGGCTGAAAGTAATCTCACGTGCACAAGCTCAAGAAAATACAGGACAGGGGAGAAAGATTAGTTGTATAATGCTGTCATACACAATGGTGTCATGTATTGTGTTCCCCTTTATTCTGCATCCCCCTCTGCTTGGCCTGTTCAGACTGCTCTAAATGACCCCTGCTTGTTTTTATTCTAGGTGTCCCATCACCCACCAGTGTCAGCTTTTCATGTCAGCAATAGGAAGGATGGATTCTGCATTTCTGGCAGCATTCTAGCTAGGTCCAAGTTTTATGGTAAGGCATTAAGTCTAGGCCTCTCTCAGGTAATGTCGTGGCATCAGTTTTGGTTTGTTTTTCAATCATCCCTGAGCATGTTAAGAGTTGAGAACAAAGGAATGGTTGACAATTCTATCACCGGCACAGCCTAAGTCCTTATCTTGGCTCTCCTGGGTCTTCCCCATTTCCACCATTTCAGTGTGACACCACTCTGATGTTAAAAGAAAAAAAAAGAAAAAGAAAAAAAAAAAAGAAAAAAGAAACCAAACAAACAAACAAACAAACAAACAAAACAAAAAAAAACCACCTCAGAGAGAAAGATTGAGAGCTTTAAAAATCTGGTTTTCAGAAGGCAAAGGCTCACAATAATGTATGGGATTGCTTGTATGCACTTGATATGTGCTTATGGACAAGTTACATTTCAGCTCTCTGGCACTCAGCCAACAAACACAAAATAGAATAGATGTCTCTGAGTAGATTTAAACCTTTATCTGGCTCCCAGACTCCTGTGGGGTTTTGAAGGTCCCCAGACCTTCAAAATGTCCTCCAGTCATTTAATATCAATGCAAACAGCACAACTCCGGGCTCTGAAACACTGTTGCTCTTGGAAATCAGTTTTTTGTTTAGACAAACATTTTGTAATTACTGTCCGCTGCTGAGTGCATTTGCCTAAACCTTTAAGATAGTCTTTGCTGTCCTTCTGGCAATTTCACTTGTTGCTTGGGATCATCCCCTGTTGCAGCAGACCTCTCCTTAGGGGTAGAAATGAGGCAAGATACAGACTGTCATTTAAAAATGTGGAAAGGGTCCTGGTTTATTCTTCTTTATAACTTAGCCATCTTGACTCTGACTACAGCAAGTTCCTACTGTTGGCTTCTCTGACAGACTTTGACTGGTGGCTACTCCTGCTGGAATATGACTGCAAGTATTTCCTTGCTGCCTCTGACCACAGGCTTTTACCGAGCTCAGCTGTGACTGCAGGTTCCCACAGCAGGCTCTAACTCTGTCAGACCCAGATCGACCTCACAGCAGATCTTTTGTAGAGCAACTCTTCCTTGTTTTGTTCTTCTTCCTCAGGGCTCCTCTATCTCCTCAAGGTCTTCTTCCTCTAGGCCTTCTTCCTCAAGGATCCCCCCGAGGAGCCAACTCAACCCCTTTATCACACTTATCTTTGTTAGTCACAGCTGCGACCCATTAAGGGCAAGGCTGTTCTTCTTTGGTAATTAGTACAACATTTGTTCTTCTTGGGTAATTAGTTAAACTTCGGTAATTTTGTACAACATTAGTACAACTTATCAGGGGCAAGGTCACTTGTTATTACAAAGTTACTTCTGCACCTACGATCCACAATCAGAAAAGTTGTGAGAACTGGAGGGCCTGAGAAACTTCTAAGTTCCCGATAATGATCTGTTAAATCTGCTGCTCTTTCTTCAAGAGGGGCTAAATGCCAGAGCAAATAAGAGCAGCAGAGTTTGTTAAAACTACCTGCCTCCAGCTGTGCATGATTTGCAGGGTCCTAAAGGTTGATCATTTCATCTCTTCTTTCATTAGTGATCTACATTTAAATGGAAATGCTTTTTTTAAAGTAGGAGGAGGGGCAAAATATAACATGACTTTTTAATGTGTATTTTTTTTTTTAAATTCTAGGCAACTCACTTTCTGCGCTGTTGGATGGAAAAGCAAAGCTTATGTTTCTAAACAGAGGGGAAGAGTATATAATCACGATGCCATATGCCCACTGTAAAGGTAAGGTATGACTCTTCAAATAGGAAGCAGAGTAACAAAATGGTGTCTCACTGACTGACTTTGCACTGGCTCTCCCCTGTCAAGGAGCTGACATCACAGGGCCTGGTAACTCCAGAGAGCCCAGCCATGAGTCACAGCAGGAAACCTTCAGTAATCGTCAGTGAGGTCTTTCTGATTAACCGTGCACAGCCCAGGAGAGAATTAGGCCCATCAATGTTAGTTTTCACACTATGCAGAAACAGAAAAATATTCCATATATGTACTGCAGATAAGATGAAAAGAAGAAGACTACATTTCTGAGCTTCTTAAGAGAAGAAGTTTTCATTATGTTAACATGGAAATTGCTTGATTTATTTTCTGGCTTTTTGAGGATAAAGGAAATTCCTGACTTCTCTTGCCATTTGTTTGATACTCTAGTCATTGTACTTCTCAGAGTATGAGCTGCCTCAGTGAGACTTTGCTCTGTGGAGCCAGTGTGTGCTGAGGCTGGGGCATGGCTGCTGAATCACTGCTCCTCAGGAAGCTCTGTCTGCATTATTTCCACCACAGAGTTAAAGTCACCAGTCAAATCCAGTTTTGGGGGTTAAATATTTTTTAATTTGGCTCACTGACTTCTAAGTGTGTATTTGGATGAGCCCGGGTACCTGAAAACGGTAACCTCATAATATCATGCTCTCTGTGAAGTATTCCTGTGCATAAATTTTCTTCTTACCAATTTTTCTTTTTCTGCAAAAGACCTTCAGCAAATGGTAAACATGTATAAAAAGTTCTCTACATGACCTTTAGTCTCCCAGATTCTGGTGAATCCTGTTACAGCTTCTCTCTTCTTCAGTCACCCTGAGAGACCTGACTGGGTCTGTTTAAGCACAAGTATGAATGAGGTTGCTGGGCACAACTTTCTTTATTTTTCCTGTCCCCCTGTCAGCTTGCCACAGAGTGCACTTGTGAGTGAAGCTATTTCCTGGCTGGTGTTAGAAATGGGGAATATGGACTCAGATTATTCCTGCTTATAGTAAACAGCCATTTCTTAGAAACTCCAGTTCTGTCTTTTCAAAACTTTAAGCCAAGTGATGACTTTCACAGTGTGTCAGCAAGAGCCAGGTTTACTTGAGAAAGCAAGTTGCTTCCCCTGGGGCTTCTCTTAAGCCTCTTTTTTCCTTTCAGGACTTTTATATGGTACCATGACAATGGAGCTTGGAGGGAAAGTTACCATTGACTGTGAGAAAACTAACCACAGGGCAGAACTGGAATTCAAGCTAAAGGTAAGATACATTAAAAATGGCCCTGTTTTGAGTGGGTCTCAGGCTTGCCCCTGTGCCCCAGGCAGGGTTAGGTCATTTCTGTACCAGCAATATATGTGAGCGCCAGAGTGGGGCCTGCCTGGAGAGAAGGTCTCACCCTGCTGCTGGTTTTGCCTCGTGCAACCCCAACTGACCCCAGCAAGCCTTAGTTTTACGTGACTTTCTCTGGCTACTGCCTAAATTTTGTTCTGAAAGTTTGGCAATGACAGTGTGGCTTCTGTTTGAGCAGGGATAATTATTTTTGCTTGCAAAACATAGTGAGTGTACAAAGAACTTGGAGGCGAGTTAGGATGTGCATCTTTGGGGTAGCTCTCCAGCAGCCATCACATCTGTACTCGTCCCTTGCAGGTGTCATGGTGAGCTGCACCTTGTGTTTCTCAGGGCTACAGGACCTTGCCCTGATGGCAGGGTGAGAGCTCATTGTCAGACAGGTAATTTTGAGTGGCTGGCACACTGAAAAGTCCTGCACTGACTTGTTCATGTAGCTAGTCCCTCCCCTGGAAAGCCTGGTGATGCAAATTCATGGAATGCAGACAAAATGGAGATATCTTTGAGCGTTCCTGTTATTAAATGGGTTAAAATTTAGGAGGGAAAGTGATAACCTGTAGCTTTCTTTGGGCAGTTAACTTGATTTTTAAGGAGCATCCTTTTCTCTTCTGCCCCAACAAACAATTTCTTGCCTGAGCATAAAATGAAAGGAGAACTGAGAGACTGCAGGACTTGAGAGTTGCAGCCTTAGCCAATATAAATGTGATAGATCACTGGAGTTACAGGAATGTTTTGTTAACTGTGAGTTGCTTGAGGGCAATAATATTTTTTTTGTCTTTATTTCCCCTACAAAGGGAACTCTTGCTCCTGTACTTCCCTGACATTCACACATACTTGTCTTTAAAGCCTGTTTTTCCCTGGTGGCCTGTTGTTGAGGCCAGTGGGATATTTCCCTGACTTGGGTGTCATCTCAAACCTACAAACACTTTAGAGCCTAAAGTGCTTCTTTTCTGGCTTGGAAACAGTATGAGTCATCAAAACATGTTTTTGAAAGGTCCAATGATGTAATTACATGCTCTGCTTTGAGCATTTCTTAGCTGTCTATTCTAGTAAACTGTGGGAAGTTGCAGGTAAACCCCTTAACTTTTTTTGATTTGGATATGTACCAAAGATTGATGTTTAAGATGTATGTGATTATTATATCCATGGGTGTTGTGTGAAATTTGGGTTTATATTGTTATTTAACACACACACACACACTCACAAGTTTGTACAAATGTTTTCAGAAAGTGCCTGCTAAAACGTCTGAGGAAGTGTCTTCTGTGAACAGAAGCATTTCCTGTGTTTGGCAGCTAGGAGATGAGTGGAATTTTCCATTGTTCTGGGATTTATTTATTTTTTTTCCTTGACTCCGGAAATATCCTTTTTCTTTGGTTTGTGGGTTTTTTTGGGTTTTTTTCTGTTGACCAGAGGTTGTTCACACTGGAGACTTGGGACACATGCTATCACCAGCAGTGCCACACTGCTGTTGCTGTCCCATAAGCAGGAAAAGTCCCCACTAGTGCTGCTCCTTTCCTTTGGACAAGAGTGCAAAGGCTGTGATTCTGGGCAGTGGGAAAGAGTTGTCCACGTACACTCATCCTGATGTGTGGCTGACAATAAATAAGTGTATTTCAAATTAAGGGGAGACCCTGCACTCCTGAGTGTTAATGCACCTCAGTGCTTATCTCCCTACCTGCTGCTGCAGTGTTTGTGGTATTACAAACAAAAGGAAGTGGGCACAATGTGAGACAGTCAAAATCCATGTTAGAAGTCATTCTGCCTTTCCCCAGAAATACTGTAAGTCTGCCAGCTGCACTTTCCTTCCCTCCTGTTGCATCTCTGTGTTGGCTCCCTTCTAGTCCTCACTAGACTGACCACGTTTGCTGTTTCTCTTCTCCCCTAACAGCCCTTCTTCGGTGGCAGCACGAGCATTAATCAAATCTCGGGGAAGATTAAATGTGGAGAAGAAGTGCTAGCGAGTCTCACTGGACACTGGGTAACATTTGCTATTCCAGGTTGCTGGCAGGTTATGAGCCCGTGCCTGCAGGGTTCGAGGGAGGGCTGGCAGCCCTTGGCGGGCTCCCTGCGCTGGAATGGGCACTGGGAGGGCCCTGTCCTGCCTCTTCCCACCAGCCCCAGGGCATGCAGGCAATCACAGCCTGGGCCACACCTCTTAAGGTACCTCTGGAGGTCATTTACGCTTCAACAATCCCATCCATCTGCAGTGAAAGGAGCGCTGCAGAGCCTGAGGAAGCTGGCAACAATAGGGCGGTTCTCTATCAAAGGCAATGGGTCTGTATTTAGGGTTTGAGGCTTAGGGCAAGCACTGATGGCAGGAGATAGTGTGTATGAGGTGTGACTGCAAAGACCTTGAGGCTGCCTTTTGTCTGCTGTGTTCAGTACTTCCCAGTTAGGCTGGGATTCAGGGAAGAATTTAGAGGGTTTTAAATTCATTATTTTCACAGCAAACCTTTATAGTAGAAGACAGTTACTACCCTGTTCATCAGCTGAGGGACAGAGACATGGATTCAAAGAGGGTGTTATCTCTTTGGCCAGCTCAGAACAGTCAGCAGCAAGAGCTTGTACTTGAGGTTGTCTCTGAGTGAATCACTTGTACGCAAGTGATTCACTCAGAGACATCCTGAAGCCAAAATCCAGCAAGAATGAAGTTGCATAATGAATGATGTAGTCTAATTTTGTTTGGAACTCCTGGTACCGAAAACAAAAGCAGTGAGCCTTGGCTTTGGGCTGGACATCTGGGTATTTCTCTGAGCAACATTTGGGCATCTACATGATCATTACAGTTGGTCTGTGCTCCCTTGCCAGTCTGTAGAAATTGCCATTTCTGAGACAAGATTTGTCTCATCTGAAGGAGGTATTTAAAGAAAGCCAGGTGAAAAGTGCCTGGATAAAGCCGTTACTATAGTGAGGTCCTAACCACAGTGTAGCCTTTGGTACTGGACTTGTCCTGGCAGGCAATCTGTCTTTTTACATAAAAAGCTAATGACCATTTTGAAATTGGGAGATTTTCCCTTTCTAAGCATGTACAAGGGACTTGCTCCATTCTGAGCTCCCTGTCCTGCAGGATGAGCCCTGCCAGTGGTGAGTTGTGCTGGGCTGTGGAGTACCTTGTCTGTGGTGGTCCTGCCAACCATGAGAGTCATCCAGGGGCTCTCCTGAGCCACGAGGTTGGGTGCTGCTCAGCTCCCAGCCTTCTGCTTCTACCCTCCTCCCCTGATCTTTGTCCTGGTTGTTTGTGATGCACAAACTGCAGTGATGTATAAAAGAAGTTAAATAGTTTTGGAATGGTGGCTCTGTGAGCAGAGGAGCTGCCGTGCAGTGGGGTAGGGATGGTGTTGGTTCTTCTCCTTCCCCACTGGGAGTACTGGCCTGCTCTCCTGGCTTTTCTCTGACACCATCCAGTTTCCTGACAGAAATCCCTGCATCTGAATGGTACATTCTCTGCCTCAGGAACTGAAAACCCACCTGAATAAAGAAGGGAAGTAAATCCCAATGCTTCTCAGTCCTAGGGTCACAGCAGCAGCTGAGTGCTTGTATATATGCTTGTTAGAGATGCGTGTAGTGGTGCTTGATAATGCCTGCCTACTTCATTCTTTCCACACTGGGGGTCTCTTGGAGACCTGGGATCAGTCCTGGAACTAGCATATGGGAACATGGGAGAGGAAGTAGTGAGGAAGCCTTGGGAAAAAGGAGCCAGGAATTTTGTTTATATGTGCTGGGTGGGAGGTGGGAGGAACAGTGATGAAAGAAGAATATCTTGGGGCTTCTGTGGGCACTCAGGTCTGAGGACAAGACTTCATAGAAGGAACCAGATCCTTTTTGACTCTGATTAATGATAAATGCAGCCACTATTTCTGGCAATGTCTTGCCTCATTCATTTCAGAAACTTTCAGGAAGTGTTCAGTGAGATTTTATGGGATAGAGGAGGAAAGAAGCCTCCTAAGCAGCAGGTATCCCTTATCATCATCCAGGAGCAGCTTTGATTTGTCAGGATTAATTTCTGCCTTTGTTTTCTGATTGTCATGAATTCATTTAATTTTCCTTCTCAGGATGGAGAAGTGCATATAAATGAGCAGAAAAATGGGAACACAGAAATGTTCTGGAACCCGACCAGCGAAGTGTGCAGGCAGAGGCTGAAGCGCCACATTGTGCTGTTTGAGGAGCAGACGGACTTTGAATCAGAGAGGTGGGGAGCTCGGGGAACATCTCACTGCTGCTTCTCTCCTGGGAGCTGGCTTCTCATCAGCAGGGCTCCTCCAACTCCTCAGCACAGTCCTGGAAAGCCATGACCTGCTTTGTTGGCACATGTTACCCAGCCATTTACCTGTTTCTTTCCAGACTATTAACTCTGGAGGGTTTCCATTAAGTACAGCTCTGAAATCAACCTGGGCTGAGAAATAGCGGAGGCTATCTGCTTAAAATAACAATTCTGCCTGGACTCCAGAGATTTTTTTAACTGCTGGAGCATTTTATAAAGGGGCAGGATGCCATCCTGAAGTTGGATACCTTGTTAAGAAGGGTTATTTCAATCACAAGCTCTTAAAGTAAATGTAGGAATTGTGGGAAGTCCTGGCATCCGCAGAGCAGTACTTGAACCACATAACAGGATTTTATGAATGAATGTAATTAAACTGATGTTTAACCTTGCCTCATAATCTCAGCTGAGATCTCCAATGCAGTCTGCACCAGGCTTTGTAGGCTGATCTAGGTTACATAAAACAGGCGCATAACTTAGTGTCGAGTTTGACCCTGACTGGATGCCAGGTACCCTCTCTGCAGCTGGACAGAGGAGAGAAAATTTAATGAAGGGTTCATGAGTTAAGGACTGTGAGAAAATAAATTGTCAGTTACCATTGAGGACAAAACAGACTCAACAATAAAATAAATTTATTGCTAAAAAAATCAGACCAGGATAATGAGAAGTAAAATAAGCCCCTAAAACCACCTTCCCCCCACCCCTCCCTCCTTCACAGTCTGCCTTCTGCCCCAGTAGCACAAGGAGACAGGAGGGTGGGCGGTTCAGTTAGTTCATCACCCGTGGCTTCTCCTGCTGCTCAGGAAGAGGAGTCCGTCACTGCTGCACTGTGGAGTCCCTCGCACATGATACAGTTCTCCATTTACTTCTCCAACATGGCTCCATCTCAGGAGCAGCAGCTCGCTGCAAACTGCTGCAGTGTGAGTCCATCCCATGGGTAACAGTCCTCTCCAAACTGCTGCAGCATGGGTCACTTTTCCACAGGGTCCTTCATGGACAGGCTGCTCCACAGGCTGCAGAGGAATCTGGGCTCTGGCACCTGGAGCACCTCCTCCCCCTCCTTCTGCACTGACCTTGGTGTCTGCAGGGCTGTTCCTCTCCCATGTTCTCACCCTACTCTTCTCTAGTCACAATTAAAACTGTGCTACAACCTTTCCTTTCTTGATTTCTTCCTCAGTATGTCATCACAGAGGCCTTACCACCACCCCAGTGTTGGCCAGCAGCCATATTTGGAGTCTGCCAGATGTTGTGGAAGCTACTGGAGCTTTTCACAGAAGCCACCTCTGCAGTACCCCTGTTGCCAAAAACCAGGCCATGCAAACCCAATACAGTTAGGAAATGGAGGAAGTGAATAATGCACACTGCACATTTGTTGAGCAAGAGTTGAGCAAAGTTATGTGGAGCTGGCTGGCTTTAATGAAATTAGTTGTGCTTCCTCTCCACTACAGTCAGCCAGCACCAGCCAATATCCCAAGCCAGCACATGTGGTTGCTGCCTAGCTCTGCATTACGTTATGCACTTCTCTGTGGACATCTGATTTTGGTGTTGCATCATGTCACCCTAAAAAGATTCCCCTTTTTATAGGTAAAGAAAGGGATTGCATGAAAATAAAAACACACAAAAATTTAGTTTGGACAGTGATGCCTCAGGTTTTAGCTTTTATATATTTTCAGATTCTGTACTGCTTTAGTGTAGTACTTCTGAGCTTCATATTAGGGGATGGTGAGCTCTCTTCACAGAGTAGGCAGACAAAACAATTTCTTCTCTAGCTGGGGACCAAAGATGAATAATCCAAATTTCAGGCCCAAGAGCATAATCAACAGTAGACTGAAAAGAGGAGAACAAGAAGATTGGGACTTCGTAAACTAAACTTATAATTGGACAATTAACTTCAATATGCAAATGGACTAGAACTTATAAAAGTGAGAGACCCCGTGACCGGTCGTCCATTTTGTGACCATTTTGGGTTCTTCTTGGGTCTAGCCCTGGCTAGGCTCTTGTGCTGCCCAAGGTGCATCCATTGAGACCTTTTAATAAATCCCTACTTTATTCTTTAACTCCATCTAGCCTCTGTTCTAGGTCAGCCTTCACAAGGCATCAACAGCAGTGGGCATTATGAGCAATAAAGTCTGTATTTGTAACTTACAGAGCAGACATGTTAACTCTGCAGAGCAGGGCAGACTGCAGTACATTTTTAATCTTCAGAAGAAGATTCTTTTAAAGGAGAATCTTGGTCTTGTGGGCAAAGAATCTCCAGTTCTGTTTAGCAGAGTTTATGGCTAGAGCTGGCTCCCTTTGCTACATGAGAGATTAATAATGTTACATGCATCCAAGAGAAGGAGGATAAAGGAAAAGTTACAGAGTTCCCTAACAGACATTCCATCAAACTCCTTATTATGCTGACAGTTGCATGACTAAATTGCCATCTAATCCAGGTTGTAGTCTCCCTAAATTGCTTAGTCTTCCCTGCAGTGCTGAAAATCACCTATTTTCACAATTGCTGGGGAATCTCTGAAGCTCATACTGTGGTGCAGCTCACCATGGAGGGTCTCATTGTCTGACACATGCAGCTCTTGATGGAGTTATTTGCCTTTGTCAAACAATGTTGTGCTGTCCCTCTAAGGTTCATAGAATTAGGGGACTCACCTCTCTACCCAACTGCATTCCTTAGGACAGGCTTTACACCACCACAATGTATTCTCAGGCTGTTATTTTACTCCTCTCAGCCCCATCCCCATCGCTGAGTTTCCTTCTTTTGTTTCTGGGAGAAATTATTCATACACAGAAATAGGGGAGTGACTTGTTAAAAATGAAAAGAAGGCATTGCTTTGCATCCAGTTACTTATCTAAGAGGCTGCATTTTTTGAAGTGCTCTGTTAATGTATGGTGATAGAAATATGATGAAAGCTTCAGGATCACTTTTAAATTAAGAGCTTCACAGCAAGCTCCAAATTAAATGCAGTAATGAATTCACCTTCTAAATGGTGGATGGGTGTTTTGTGGAGCTGAGAATAACGGAACAGCTTGGATCTCCTGTGCACATTCTAAACACTAAAACATACAGTAACATTTTGGGAGGGCTAGCTGCTATACTCAGAAGTATTTCCAATCTGAAATGAAGATTAAATTGCTCTGATTAGAGGAGCTGTGGAGAGGCTGATCACAGCTTGGCTATAGTAAAAAAAAAAAAAAAAAAAGGTATTGATTTTTCTCTGGTAGAAGGCAGATGCTTCCCCAGGGCAGATGCTTGAGAACAACTCATATGACTGATCACTTATCCTTTGGCAGCTGCAAACAAGTGTGAGTGAAAACCTGTGTTCATGCTTGCAGCTTGTGAGCACAAGGACATGCTTGTTGCTTGTGGATTGAATCAGCTTCCTACAAATCTGGTTGTAAATCCTGTATAGGAGGTGCATGTTCAGCTACAAGATGTGCTCATAAATTCGTTCCAGTGCTTCTAAACTTTAAAGACTTATTTTGGGGATAGACATTGACACAAAGGCTTCTAAACAGGAAAGGATAAGGAACAGATTCTCCATCAGTCACCTCTAAAGAGGCCACAGATCCCAGTGAGTTGAAAATCACTTCCTTATGACTCACACAGACTGAAGAATTCAATAATTGTTGTAGGTGATGTTGTCTAAGAGAAAGTTCCTTCAGCAAGTCACTCATACAGCATTCAGTGTTGCCTTTCTCAGTTTCTTTAACTTAAAACAGAGGCTGAACAATCCTGGTACAGTTCCACTGGTGTATCAGTAGACCCGAGAAGTTTCAGCTCTAAAGTTCCAGCTGACAAAATACATTGCTGGTTCTAAGGTGGTTTAACTTCCTTCCCTGATTATTATTATTCCTAGGCTTTGGCAGCATGTTACCAGTGCAATAAACAAAGGGGATCAGCACAAGGCAACGCAGGAAAAGTTTGTGCTGGAAGAGGAGCAGAGGAACGCTGCTCGGGAGCGGAGGGAGAGCGGCACGGAATGGAAACCGCTGCTGTTCCGGCACGATGCCGGCACCAACGAGTGGCGCTACAAATACGAGGAGTGAGTGCTGGGCTTGGGGTTCCCAACACATCTCGCTGCCTGAGTTCCCAGGGAGGCAAGCAGGGCTACACACCTGTCATTGGAGCCCTACCATTCCCCAAAACTATGTCCAGAGCTTGCCCTTTCTGAACTCCATGTCGTCATTAGAATACATATTCATGATACTGATTGGGAATAGCTGGAAATGAGGGCATGACAATGGAAAATCCACTGTGTCATTGATACAAACTCCTATTGCTGCAATCAAGTGTGGAGTTGTTTAGCAGAGCTTTTCTGCACTGTTCAGAGCATAGTTAACAACTGTGCTCTCCTCCCCTGGGCAACAAGGGCAAAGCCTCTGGAAACTGAACCCCCTCACTTATTGCAAGGAGCTGTGAACATGCAGGGAACTTTCTGTTCGTCCTGTCACTGTGTCTGGAAAGTCTGGCTCCTGTCAGGGATGATTGCCTGCCCTGATGCATGTGGAATTAGTGTATTGGCCTAATGTGGGATTCTTGCTTTTCTGATGAATTTTTTTCATTTGGTCTCAAAAGTCTAAGACCTTGGGATCCTTTGAACGACATTGCCCAATTTGAGAAGGATGGAATACTTCAGACAATGGAAAGACACTTATCCACAAGGATGTCAAACCACAAAGCAACATGCATAAACAATCAAATTACACAGCACAAGGTAAAAACCCTGTTCTGGGGATTATCATATTCTTTATGATTGTTTGGATACACAGCTCTTTTTCTACAGCATTTTCATGTAAGCACAGCATAAGCTGAAAATTTTGTTTTGGGTAAATATAGTTTGTGACTCTAGACCTGCAGTATTATACCATTATTAGCTCCAAAGAATTGTAATTACTGAATCAACTCATTCTATCAATTTTGGCACTTTTCTTCCACCCAATGCTAGTGACAGTGACTCTTACACTGAATTTTGCATATGACTGAGTTTATAGCTAAAGCTTGTAGTTAGTTTTATATATATATATATATATAAAGCTTATAGTTAAAGCTACAAAAATAATAATTTGGATAGATTGGTCTTAAGTATCTTAATTATCTTAATTTGGATAGATGTGGTCTTAAGAATGTTGTCACTTGGGGAAATGCTTCTGTATGAGGAACATGTATAGTATCTTTAAGCTGCCAGAGTCCAACTACCAGGAGCTGCTGAGAAAGCAATCAAACTTCACAATCTCACACATATTTCCCAGCCCCCCAAATTATTTTATTTAAAGCAATCACACACCTCTTCAATGTGAGAGACTGGTCACATCTAATCCCTGTTTTATCCAGAGGTCTGCCAAAGACTGCAGGCGCCGCAAAACCAGTGATCAGCCATCCAACCACAGCCAGAACACAGAGAGCAGCTGTTCAACGCCAGAGTCAGTGCAGGAGCTCTCAGATGATGATGGCAAGTATTTGGGTGTCACTGGGTTAGGCTTTAATGTTCTTGCCTTGGTACTTTATTTCTTGAGCCAGCCCTAGGACATTTCCCAGCCCTGTTAATACCATGGGCCAACAGCCCACAGGCAGCACAGAGAATGTTCTGCTCTTCTGTTCTCTGTATGTGCTCTTTCTGCCTTACAACAAGGATTTCCCAAAATTGGAAAAATACAGTGGCATTCCAATCAGCACATAGGAAACAGGCTGTGTTGCTCTCTCTTTTCTTTGCCTTTGTTAGAGGTGACCTTGAATGTTTGAGAGAGTGAGCAGGTGTGAGCACTCCCTTCTCCTCCCCTCAGCTGGGGAGCATTGTTTCCTTGGAGCTGACTGAGAAGCACCCTGACCCAGAGTCACAGAACCTCTTACAGTGGCTTGGATCTTCTGGGTGGAAGATTCTGTTCCCTGTCTCCTTCTTCCTATGTTTCCTCCTGAAAATGTCCCCCCTAGCAATGACAATTAGTTCACAGCCACCCACTTGCTGTGTTGTGTTTCACTACCACCAGAATGGTGATGCAAAACAAAATTGTCCTTCAATACTTTGCTACAGGGTTTGAAAGCCTGTGCGCTCAGTGTGGGAAAGAAATGAATCACCTGAAGGAAATTCACTCAGCTGTCTTATCCCTACAGAAAGCCCAACAGGACATACACAGGTAACCATTTTCTGTCATGAATCAATGATTTTAATGGGCTAAAGATAACTTGTGGCTTTTAACTCCTTATTGTGGTCTTTAGAGTGTCTCTGTGAGCTGCAGGAGTGCAGTTCATGTTGTTGCAGGTAAAGTAACCACTTACCACACCAGAAAGACAAATCCACACTCTGCTTGAAACAGTTTACTTCCTCTTAACACTCTCTTTTTTGGGCAAAAAGCACCACCTCAGGATGTTACTCAACTCAAGGTACTCCTGACAGAGAAGGACAGGCCACGCCCTGGATAGAAATAAATCTCAGCCAGGCAATAATGTGTGAGGTCTCCCTTCCGGTCCCGCATGTTAGGAATTTCTTCAGTTTGCCACAGCGATGCAAGGGTGTGGCCTGAAAAAATGGGCTCCATGGAGAAAAGCACTAAACTCCAGGTTTTTGTACAAATTGGTGGTTGCTGTCTGGGGAGCAGTAACCACATCTGCTGCTGACAGAGGGCTTTGCCCTGCAGACTCCTGTGGGGAGCTATTAACTGCTGCTTCTGCTCCAGGGAGCCCTGCTGATTACCCTCTGTGTGAGGAGTGTTATCCAGCCCTGCCAAGGCTTCCATGAGGTGGGATCACACATGAAGCCTAGCCTTTCTGGATGCCAGAGTCATTGGTGATGTGGTTTTAGCTCCACTGCAGCTCCTGGGGGTGTCCAGGGCAGGTTTGGGAGGGTTAGGGCACAGGTTAAACTCACAGAGCTATGATTGAGTGTTGGATGAAGAGATTTCTTGGGGTTTGTGCCTTTCCCATGCCAACCAGCTGCAGCCAGAAGCACTAATCTTCCTGTTAAAAAGAGGGAGGCAAAGTCTGGGGGGGCACACTGCTCTACCCCTGAGGATGTCACCAAAGCACAGGGTTCCCTCCTGGTGTGGAAGTCTGGGTATGCAGACATGTGAAGGCACGCCTGTCTCCAACACACAAATAATCGTATTGCTTTCTTTTGCAGAAACCTCAGCGCTCTGAACAAAAAGTCCTTCCACAGGAAGGCCTCTTCTGAAAGCTTCCTCCTGGACTCTCGCTGTTGGTTTCTCCTCTGCATCTTTCTTACGTGTCAACTCTTCATTAATTATGTCTTCAAATAAAATCACTACGTTTGGCAGCAATAATGATCACTGGCTGCAGGAGGGGGCCACTCGCGCAAGGAGCCCAGCGAGGCACCAAAGCACTTTAGAACCAACACGGCAGAGGTGGAAGGAAGTGGAAAAACGAGGTTAAAAAGGGACCTAGGAACCTGCAAAACTTTGTTCCTGCAGATTATGTCATTTTTGCCTTTTACATGTACATCTTCAAGGACCTCTTAACCTGTATGGGCCTTAATGCTGAAGCCAAATGTAGCTTTAATTGTGCAATTTGTTTTCTATGTTTTGTCATTTTCTGATGCAATTAATAATTACCCAGCAGTATTGGTAACCCCGAAATGGTAATCACCTCAACATTTTGGAAAAGTCACGGTGGCCTGGGTCATAGCTCCAGGAGTGAGGCAGAGCAGCTGGGGAGCTGTAAAGAACTGATGTCCACAGTGCCTGTCTGGCTGCCTTTAATTACAGGAGGGAGAACACTTGGTCCAAAAAATCCAGCCCTGGGATATTAAGTCATGATCTGTTTAGTCAGCCCATGCAGAATGGGACCTCAGGATGTGCTTTATTTTCCATTCCACAGAAACTGTAAATATACACAATTTTCCTAGAGCTGTTCTGCTTTAGGAAATGGGAGGTATTCAGTGAAAGCTCCTCGTCTGGTTACGGAGCTGACTGGTGTCCTGGGTCTGGCCCATCGAGTGTGATGTCAGACACGCACGCCTGTTTGTAAAACCTGGTCACTTACTATTATTGTTATTATTTGCTATATGGCTGTTTTATAATATCACACACTAGCATTGTAGAGAGAAATCCACTGCCCCAGCATAGGTGAGAAGGATGGGAAGGATGTAGGTGTACGTGTGTTCGGTCTTAGGCACATTTATTGTCAAAGGTCAGGAAAGAGGGAGGGTTTTGCCACTGCATTGTTCAACCCTGTTAATAGTCTTCCTATTTTACACCATTTTTTAAAGATTTGCAATATTTTCTGTAGACTGCAGACAATACTAAGCCTTTCTTTTCTGGCCTGAAGTAGTTCCAAGTGGTAAGTACTGCTATATATACAGCCTTAAAATACTTAGTGGTGGTGCCAGTCTGGGCTATCTTTCAATGTAAATGTTTCCAAATTTTTAAGTACATTCCTTGTCATATTCCCCAGTTAGGGGAAACCTGTTTGTGCTTGATATGTTGAAATAAAACTACACACAACTTTCAGTGGCAGTCTATCTGACAAATTATTTTTGGGTTTGCATTTGATAGTATTTTAAAAGTAAATTACTTTCTAGAGGAAAATCTTTAGGAAATTGCCTCTAAGAATGTCAGACCTGGGCCATAAGTTAGAACAGCAATAGGAGTTTGATACCACTCTGGCTGAAATTGTCAGAAATTGTCAGAAATTGTCTTCTTATTGTAGCAATTTCCACAGAAAGAGAAGTGGTTCCCTTGATTTTCACTTTTGTACATGCAAATGTACAAACTTATCTGGGACTTAGGAAACCTTTATATCAAGGACTTGAGGATAGTGAATAGATTGTTCCACAGAGAGAACTGCAGCTCTCTGATATGAGCAGGCAGGGTAAGAACCAGCATCTGGAAGCTGACATTCAGGAAACTGACCACAAATGCTAAAGAGTGAGAGTGGCTTTGTTATTAGCAAAAGTCTCCAGAAAACCAAAGCGTTCTTCATCCTTGAGGAAACATCCTTGGAGAATATCAACATTATTGTCACAGATTGGGTGCCTTTTTGAAGGATGTCATCCTAGTCACTCTTTCCGAGGAAGTCTGACCTGTGCCACATGTGGTGTAAAACTCAGTGAGAGTTTTCAAAGTGTTTGCTCCTCTTTGAATGTATGGCAGAGTATGGATGTAAAGCTGTGCAAACACATCCACTGATCTCCTTGAAATGCTTCAGCAAGTCAGCACATCTCTGGCCTATCAGCACAGCCTTCCTCGTCACTGTCATCCTGGGTTTGGAGCATGTGTTTTGAGTCATGGATAGGAGCCTCTCCACGTCAGTAGGGCTGTTTATATCTCTTGGGTACAACTGTATCCCAGCTTTAGGAAATGGTTACCAAACAACAACAGAAAAAAACCCAAACAACCCAAGCCCCCCGAACCAATGAGAAGCAGTACTGAGCAGGAAGCCTGCAGTAGGTGTAAATGCAAGTGCTGGAAATTGTTTGAATTATTCCCATTTTACCAAACTATGCACCCACAGGGATTGCACTAGGACTCGTAACTGCAGTTGAGTAAAATAAACAGTTACCACAAGAGCAGCAGTTCAGTGAACAAAACTACCAACAAGTTAATGCAGCATCAGCAGAGTTTCCAACATTTAGGGGTGCTGCCACAGAGGATTAAAAAATAATCCAAAAGGGAACAGCCTATGAATCCTTGTGTCATTAAGTTTAATCCAGTTTCAGCAATCTGGAGATGAATGTTCCTACATGCTAGTTACATGCACATGGGAAATGAAAATTATTTTTGAGAAAAATCATGGCCAGAAACGTTATTTCTCTGGGAGGAATAACTACTGAGGAGAAATATGGGAACTCTTTTAGGGCTTCAGAGAACCCAGTTATTTGCCCTTCTTTTGCGCAATGTTGGGGAATTTCTCCTCACAGCCTTTCCCGCCGCTTTTTGTGCTCAGGGTGGACAGCCCTTCGGCACCTGCGGTCATTAACTGCGGTTTCTGCCGGAGTGAGGCGTCGGCCGGCAAGGCCGCGGGGAGAGGCGGGGCGCTCCCGGCCCCACCTGCGGGAGAATAAGAGCGGCGGCGGCGCAGGACGGGCCCAGAGCGATGCGGGCCGTCATGGGAGCCGGGCGAGCGGTGGGGCTGCTGCTGGTAAGTGCTGGCTGGGGCTCTCTGGCCCGCTGCTGCTGCTGCGTGCCGGCCGGGGCTCTTGGCCGGCAGGGTGCGGGCTCACCCTCCACCTGCCCGCCGCGAGTAGCGGCTGCCAGCCGTCCGCAGCCAGAACCCAAATCCTGGCTTTTGAGGCGGAAAAAGTCTTCCTCCAGCTCTAGCGTGAAGGAGCCTTGTGGGTTTATTCTGTTCTTCTCTTCTTCAAGAGACTTCGGTAACTTTCCCGAACTTTATTTTGTCCTGTTTGATGTCTCGGGAAGCGCGCGGCAGCGCCACTCCCGCGAAGCAGCGCCCTCTGGGAATGCCGTCTCCGCATCTCTTCTACTCTTTCCTCTCTCCTCGGAGGAAAAAAAAAAAAAAGTTATAAGTCAGGAGTGAGTTCTTTAATAGTCCTCGGGTTATTTAAGTCTGAAACTGGAAGTTTTCTCACCTCCCCACACTAACGGGGAAGATTTTCAGTCTACCGGGGAGAATTTAGAGAGCGGGACCCTCTTGGTTTTAGCTTAGAAGTCGTCCGCTGGTGACAGACATTAGTGATCGGGTGCTCGGTGGCGGTCCCACCCCCACCCCACCAACCCCCACCCCACCAACCTGCTTTTGCTCCAGAGCAAAAGCTGTGACTCAGCCGCTGCCAGCACTCGCTTTCCTTCCAAGCCCTTGCAGCTGCCGGGACTGGGAGTCTGCGCGGGAGCCCTGTCCGGGAGTCTGCACGTTCCTTTCCCTTTAAAAAAAAAAAAAATCATTCCCAATTCCCTTGTAGTGTTGCTGATGACTCATCTCGTCTTCTGCCTAAAAATTAGAGCCAGTGAGACATGTTGCATGGGTCTGTGGGGCGTTTCCTGAATTTTGCGGGAGTGAGACTGGCACTGATTCTGATGAATTAAAAGGATGGGGGAAGGTAGAAACTAATCCCTTGCGCACCGCAGAAACTTTGGCGTCTGCAGCTCAACTGCTGTGAGATAGTGGAAAAAACCCAGAAGATTATATGGAGACAGGAATGTGGTGCAATAGTTGCCTAAAGCCCATCAGCCGCTGCATGGTGCTGCCTTAACCCCAGCTTTGTGATGGCAATTACTGCTGTGAGCACCACTTAGCAGAAATTAGTTGGGGTTTCCTCTGTGGCTTCCCATAAACTTCTGAATGAGTTTCCAAGTCTTTACAAGTTAATCTCCCCAAGATAGTTATCGTGTGCACAGGGGATGAATCACTCAAGTGGCCGGTTGCCTCCGCTGTAGGTTGTTCTCCTGACGATGCCTAGAGCCCGAGCGAACTGTGGGGAGGGAGAGTACTCCCATCAAGGCCTCTGCTGTCCATTTTGTGAAGCAGGTAAGACTTTGAGCAGTTACAGGTGATGGCAATTGCTTCCTCCATTGCATGCTATGAAAGTGTAAGCCTGATTGGAGCTGTGAGGACTCCTTGGTGCTGTAAAGGCTGGGCTCCATTTTGAAGTGAGAGTCCCTTAATGCAACAGGTGATGACTGGGAGGGGTGCTTTGGCATCAAGCCAGGAAGCCTTTGCTTGTGGTTGAGGATAAAGTTTCTGAAGCTAAGTGATTTAGTTAGCACAAAGAACAGCCCTAGGGGAATTCTGATATTTCTGTGTCTGTAAGTTTTGCTCTCCTCTGCTTGGTCAATGTGTGCAGAGCTAACAAGTTTTGCACCGCGAAGAAGCCTCTCATTATTATCAGAAGCTTACTGGTGCATTTAGGTATGGTTCAGACAAAGGAGAAAAAAGTTTATTGGAAGCAGTTCTCCCTGGGCTTGCCCCATTCCTTCAGCAGTGGTACCATCCACAGGCTCCCTGCCTGCTGCAGTGACTTATCCTTCCAGCAGATGCCTTGCTAGATGCCTCAAAATAACCTCAAGATTATTTTGCACCTCTCCCTTGTCTGAGCAGCAAATTGCACGTGTGCCTCCTGACTCTCCTGTGCCTCTTGGTTTGTGTGGCATGCGATTGATTTGCAAGGAAGAATTTAACTTCTCTCAGCAGTCTGTGTTGTAATATCCAAGTTTAGCCTGTTGTAATGTGAGTTTAGCCCTGTGTCTGTCAAAAGATCCCCTGAGATTGCTCTGCTGTCACTTCTTCTCACAGGTACCTTTGTTGCTGATCACTGCAGTGCTTCACATGTGAAAGGAAGATGTGACCCTTGCGAGGAAGGAAAAGGCTTTACTGCCCATGAGAACGGCTTGGAGGAATGCTTGCCTTGCAAACAGTGCAAAGAGGGTACCAAACCTTATGAAACCTTAACAATTTCCCCCTTTTTTTAATGTGGTCTTCATTGAGCATATTCAACTTAAAAGTAAGTTGCCTTTATGGTCTGAGTATAATCTTTGCACTTGCTAACTTAGATTTTATTTTTAGATCAGGTAACTCTGAGACCCTGTAATCTGACACATGATGCTGAATGCCAGTGCAAACAAGGGTATTTCTGTGAAGATGAGAGCTGTGAAATGTGTCAGAGAATCAGTCAAGAGTAAGTTTAAGTTGCTATTTTCCCTCTAGGGAATGTTAGAGCTGTGGCCCAATCTGTGCCAACAGCTAGCACATGTCATCAGACTGTAAATAATTGCCCTGAAGCCAAATGGCATTATTCATGCATTTAAATTTTAGGTGTCAAAACCTGTGATGTTGAGACCTAGAAAGATGTGGACTTGGGTATCATTGTGCTTGTTGCTTATGACTGTAAACTCACATTTTTCATATCTTCAGGTTGGTATTGCCACAGAAACACACTTGAATGAACTTTTTAGCACACAGCCTAAAATTTCAGTATGTAGACCTACCTGTTGAAGGAAACTAACTGTGCATGAATAATGCATATACTCTGGGTTTTTTTCTTTTTCCCCTTCCACTTAGAAGCTAACGTACATTAATTTTATCTGCTTTGCTTTTATTTTATCTTGTAGTCATATCTTGCACTGTTTAAAGGTACACCTCTATCAAAGTTTATGCATGTTCCATTCATGGTTCTGAGCTCTGTCTGAAAAAGAATCAGGCCTGGACAGAGCTATGGACGGATCTGGAAATGTTTATACAGTGTTCTGTTACTGTCCACTTCAGGCATCCGGACGGGAAAGAAATAATGCTGAATTCCACTGATGCTACAGAACTAGGCTTAACCAATCAAGGTCTGCTACATAAATCCCCCTCGGCTTGGTTTGTTGGGTCTGTGGCTTCAGGCTAGTAACACCAGAGTAGTCTGTAAAACAGTGGTTTCAAGTACTGTGATGTATTTAAGAGCAGCTGCATTTTAGTCTGGGAGTTATTTGCTAAAGACAAGTTCTCAAAGGGGTTGATGGGACAAACCACCTTGAGTTTCACTTGGTGAAAAGCTACATATGTTGCCAGGGTTCTTAAAGTTCCAAAGGCAACACAGTTGAAAGTTATGGATAGTGTGAAGGTGTTTACTGTGTCTGCAGTAGCTTCCTCTTCTGCCAGGAATGCACACTGTCCGAGCTACAGCACCCGAAGTTTGCTGTCATCTTTTGCATACTTGTTTCCCCATAAGTGTCTCTCATAAAACCTGGTGGAACTTGTGTTGCAGCTCTCTGCAGAGTTCCCTGATGCCTTTGGGAGTATAGTCTGCAGTGCAAACAGGTGCCCACGTGTTCAGGGCAACGTGTCCGTGAGAGACCCAGGATGAGCTATCTGGGTTATTGTATTAGTTCCAGGCTTAGGTGTTTCTCTAGGACAGCAAGGAATATCTTATTGGGGGACTGTTTCAGTACTAATTTTTTTTTTTCCGACTTTGCAGGGAATGAAGCTCATGTTTGGGTTCTTCCGGTGCTTCTGATTGGTTTCAGTTTGCTAGTAGGTGTTGCTATTGTTGTTGCTGTTGTTAAAAAGCTGAAGTGTAATAAAGGTAACTCCTTGATTATTATCCATGAAATTTGCTTTCTAGAGTTAGGCAAAGCATGCACCAGGGCTGTCCCTGGTTCTTGTGTTGCCTTAAAGGGGACCTGTTTAAGCTCTAGTTCATTTTGCACATGATTGAAATTAGCAAATTAGTCAAGTGAAGAGCATTTTTGCTTGGTAAATAAAATGCATAATTCTTAACTATGAGCTTTCTTATCTTGCTGACAGATGCCTCTGCTTCAAAGCAAGATTAACTTAAGGTCCTTAAAAAGGACTTCTCCAGTCAACTTGCCTTGTATTGGCCAAGAGGAAAAACCTGTGTGGGGGTTCCCATGCATGGGGCAAAATGTAGCAACTAATTAGATCACTAATTACTTTCACTGTGTTTGATTGTAGAGATTTTTTTTTTGGTGCAAATTGGTTCCCTTTAGTAATTTGAACCTCTTAATGTGAATGTTGGGTTGATAAATTCACACAGGATTTATTTTTTAGTGGAAACTAAGCTGTTTTCCTTGGAGACTTCTATTTCCACTATTGTGTTTTAAAGTATTTTTGCTGCTATAAATAATACTGAAAACTATTATGAATCTTAAATGCTAAGTTTGTTGAAATCATGTCTTACTGACTGTATTGCAGTAAAGACAATTTTTGTCTTCTGTATTGCAATAGCCTACAAAATGCTGAGAAACAAAAGCTGGAGTAGGGGAGGTTGAAAGAGTGGCTTAAAGCATCAGACAGCATCTTGTGGTCTGCATTTTACTGAGCAGGATTAAGGCACAGTGTGCTGTTGAGTGAAGCTAAGGGTAGTACTGGGCTGAAATGTATGACAAGTTAAAGAAACTAAATGGCTTTTAAAAGCTTTGGCTGTGTTACAAAAGTTTCTATTGTGTGTAAGTCGTGTGTTATTTCAGCCATGTTTAAGTTTCTGCAATTCCTATAAGTTTCTCAGACACTTATTTTGTTTTTCAGCTGTCTCAACTGTTAAAGATGTAGAGGGACGTCTGGTAAGTATGTGATGGACCAAGTGTTTTATCTCAGTCTAATTGCTCACAGCCTAATTGTACCTGACACACAGCCCTCCATGTTTGTCCCCCTGTAGATCTCTGATAGGATGTGTTCCTGTGATGCAACAAGTTGTGATTTATACAAGGTCAGAAATCAATTAGCAAGTGTCTGATGCATTCAATAGCTGCATGTGTCTGCTGCAGTTGGCCTTGTTAATACTGGAAAACACTTCAGAGCCTGTGACCAGGATGCTTTGGAAGTGGGGAAAAAACTTGAACTAGCTGCACGTTTTCACTTCAGACTGTCTCCAGGGGATATGTTAATCAAATTAATTTCTTTTTTGCCGCTTCACATGCGTATTCCCCAACTGATGGCAGCTCTTGTTTGGTGTTGCAGCATGGTGGTGTTCCAGCTCTCATTGCATTGTGACTACAAATTATTTGTTTGTAAGCCTTAACCACTCCTGATCCAGTAAAGTGATTGAGTCTTCCTGCCTTGGGGCTCATGTCACAAGCTACAGACCAGGACCTGACAGTCTGAATTCTTGGTCCTAAGCAGTCCCAAAAGAGGAGGGGTTCAGGGCTCAGAGCATGCCAGTCTCAGAGTACATCCCTAAAAGGGTTTATCCAGCTGAGGCTGGCATAGGTTGTGACTTGAAGCTGGGTATACCCTGGCATCCTGTAGCCAAACACTATTTCAGAACCTTACTGTTTGAGTCTGAAAAAACCTCTTGCTAGTCCAGCATTCTGCAAGATAAATACTAAGCTGGGTGAAGCAAATATAAACTGGCTTTAACTTCTCTAGTTAGAAACCACATCACTACCAGCCCTGGAAAGGGAAAAATGAGCTCAGTCTTAGCTTTAAACAACAAATGTTAGTCTTGATGAGCGACTAGGAAAAATATCCAGACTGTTCTCGGTGTGTGTACAGCTCTGCTTTTCTTCCTGGAGCTTGTCTTGTCCCTCACCAGAGCATTACCCACCCAGTGTACGTGCTCTTGTCTAATGTTACTAATTAGACATTTTGAGTAATTAAATGCATCTTAATAATGCCAAAAATACTTGAAGACTGAAAAAACAGAATTGAAAGAGATGTTAAAAGGCTCACCTGAAACTCTGCTCTTTAAGGTCCATAAGTGGCTCAAATATGTGAAACACCCCAGGTTTTTTGTTGGGTTGTGTCTCCCCTCACGCCCTGGCAAGATTTGCAGCACTTCATCCTTTTGTAGAAGCTGATGAAGAAACGTTACAAAAAACCTGGTCAAAATGCTGTAGCATAGGAATAGCAACTATAACAGGTCTTTAATTTCAATAAAATAGTTGCAGAATGATGCATTTACAGATTGGTGCATGATGCGCTTGTCTCTCATCTAAGAGCTGTCACAGGCAGGTGCAAAGTCTGCACTTGGAGTGCTCATGCTGCTGTAAGAGCTTATTTGCTAAGGAGAGTTACACTCATGCAGTCCTGAGACTATTTTGGCATCTACACAGCTTCCCTTCCAAAGAGCCAGTGAATTCATACTGCTCTAATGCCCCCAACAACTGCTGATACTTGAATAGCTGATGCTGGGTTTTGAAACAAGTGTCAGCCACGATGGTGCTCTTTCAGTCATTTGTTTGCCTGCTTAAGAATTATCCTGTGTAAATAAGATCAACTTCTTTAATGTGTTTATACCCTTAAACAGCAAGTGTTTTCAGTGAGAATGATGTACAACTACCTGTTTCATATGTAGGGGGGTTCCCCCTCACATCCCCGCTTATGCATGTTGGTCGTGGGGTGGTGTCGCCTGTGGGTCACTGTGCAAGCAGAAAACATGCTGGCCTATGCTTACAAAGGGCTTGTACCTTAATAAACATGAGTCTCAGGGGCAGAATGCTTCATCCTCGTTCTTCACATATAAAAAAATATTCCTAAAGCTTGCCAGCTTCAGCACTGCCTGTCCTGTGAGACATACTACTTTGCTTTGTGCTTGTACTGTTCATGCTGACCTGGTGCTGTACATCCTGGCTATGCTTGTTTAATGAATTGACAATGCCAAAAATGATGGGAGCCTTTCTTGCTGGCTTCCCTCTTCCTCCCCTCACAAAAACAATGCAATGTACGTGGGTGCTCACTGGCTTCATTCAACTGATTATAGTTTGTGCACCCACCTGGAAAGTTAATCCAGCCCTAGACAGCCCAAGGTAGTGCACTGCCTTGGAGCTGACCGGCTGCTTGGCAACAATTTTGAGCATCAGCCTTGACACAGCAATAGGCTTGGGGCTCCTGGTGCTGTTTAGTCATCCTAGGTGCAGCAAGGCAGTTTAATTCCCTCCTGTCTTAGGAGGGGTTCCTGCCTTCTGTACCTAGAGAGGAGCAAGCAGCAATCCACATCAGTAGGAACATTAGAGAAAGTTTCCCGTGGTTGTTGTGGAGGTAACTTGTGTGCCTTACCCTGCAGTCTGGTGGGTGCAGAGCAGCCAGGGAGGTGGAGAGTTGGGCTCTAAAATCATTTTGTCACAATCTGCTAGTACAAGTGAGGGTCACGATGGTTTGTTTTACTGATCTCAGAATGCAAAAGACACACAGCAGGGGACTTGCAATATTAATCAAAACAGATGCACCTTTTCTTGAGTACCCTCAGCAAATGTGATAGAAGGATTAGAAAGTAGATAAATGATAGAGAGAAAGAGAAAAGGGGTGGGGAGCAAGTAGTTACCAACAGATAAACTAAATCCTTGTGGTCCAGCCAATAGATCTGTCTTGTCATGTTGGGGAGATATCTCAAAGTCCTTGGTTAACTCAGGGGTCTTTTATAGTCTTATGTTGAGGGAACAGGTATAGGACAGTGGTGAATAAGTCCATTGAGAACAAGTACAGACAGTCTAGTTCTGAACAGGACAATTCAGTCCCAGCAGTGAGCAGGACCCGTTGTTTCAGGACTGGTTCCCATGGGAAATCAGTCTTTGTCCAGCAGACACACCTGCAGGCAACACTTGGCAGACATCCCACTTCAGCCAGCCCAGCACCCCTGTGTTAGAATTTTAAGGGTCTCAGTCCTTGGGGCAGCTTCAATCTCCATCCTTGATGGTGGTTGTGAGGCAAATGAGGGATGTTCTGTGGGGGATCACCAAAGTTACTCCAGAAAGTCAGTCTTTTTCTAAAGCGGGTGGCACCTGGCCAGGAGGTGGGGAAATCCACGGGCTGTTGTGATGAGCAGGTGTTGTGAAGCAGCTGTAAGCACATGAAGAGAGCTGCTCCTTCCAGCCCCTGCCTAAGCAGTGTGCCATGGTGACACAGCAAGCACACCTGCAGACTTGGTGAGCATCCCTCTCAGCCAAGCCAGGACTCCAGGCAGGGTCTGCAGGGTCTTAGTCTCTGTCCTTGCAAAGGTCTTGAGGCAAGTAAGGGAAACTTTGGAGCTTATGAGTCTAGTTCTGTAAAGGCTGTTACTTGCCAAATTATCAGCTCTCCTTTTATGTCTCTGACATCTGGTGACTTCAAGTATTTCCTTTTCTTCCCCCAGAAGAAAATAGTGGAAAATAGTGTGGTTTCTGAGCCAGGCACTGTCCAGTGCAGGAGCTGGAAGTGCCATATGGCAGCGTGGTTGAGGATGATTGCGAAGTTCTCATTGGCAGCAAAACCTGTTCAGAATTCTGCTTTTCAGCAGACTGCCTTATCTAATGTTCCAAGTGGAACTCCAGCAAATTGTAAGATAAGAGTATGTGTGTGAAATGATCATTGTATTTTCTCTAATACCGGTATCCCTTTAGTTGAGCTCGTAACTATTCCTAGAGCTTTCAGCAAAACAATACTGGAAATTTTGCCTTAAAGATGTAATAGGAAGTATGGGAAGTGATAGTTTGGGGGAAAAAACCTTCAATCCCTCATTTAATTTACTCTGCCTCTTTCATCTCCCTGACAGAAGCTACTCTTTTGTGATAGCAGCAAATCTATGTTGCCTTGGAGCCAGTAGTGTTTGTTTGTTTCACCATGCAATTTTCCTTACTCCAGTACTTTCAGGTCTGCTCTGAAATCTGCTGCCCGTCCCCTCTTTGCTGTGTGTGATGTAAAAGTAAGCTGTCAATTTAGGTAAAAAATAATAATGAAGCACCCTGATTTGTTGGAGTAATGGTCCAACTTTGTATTACAGGTACAAGAACCTAGTCAGATAATTGTTGAAGATCTCTCTCAACGTGGTAAGTGTTCCATAAATTGGCAGTACTTGGATTTGATTTTTATTCCTGTTGACTTTAGTCTCCTTAAAGAGTAGTATAAAGAGGCTAATAAATTTTGCATGGAGCTATAACGCTTCCAGTGTATTGTAAAATATGCTGAAACAGGATTATTGCTGTATTTGTAATCCCTGTGGTGAGCTGTTCTACTTTGGAGCATGACTTTTCTGCATGGGAGTGTAGCACAGTCATGAGTTTAAGAATAACAATGGTACAAATTTTTGGAAAATGTTTTAAAATGAGTCTGCATTGCAGCAGTGTACTCTGCTTTACTGAGTGAGGTGTAGGTCAGAGTGAGAGATGCCACATGTCCCCTCACATGGAAGGGGGACCTCGGTACACCCACCTGTACCCAGCAAATTGTTGTGCTGGGTGTCCAAGCGATGGGTTTTGCTCGTGGTGGTCTTGGTGGGGCAAACCCATGGCAGCAGCACAGTGGAGTGGTTAAAACTTCCTCTTCAGTAGCCCTGCCAAGGGAACGTGCCAGCCAATGAAGCCTTCTTCAAAACCCCCTTTACTGGATGGTGTCCTGCCTTAGGAGACCACTTCTGAGAAGTGCACTGATACCTTTAGCTACTTTCAAGACCACTTAGTAGAAAACTTATTTGTCCTGCTGCTTCTTAGGTGCCAAACGCTGCCTTGCTGCTGCTGTTTGGTCTGTGCAGGTGTTGGCTGAAAATTAAGGGCAAAGCATGTATGTGAGCTATGGGGAAAAAAAAAACAACCCCTGTGTTTTAAAACAAGCTGATGTGTGTTTCTTCTTGCAGAACCGAGAGAGACCTTTGATGTCTTTACAAAGGAAGCACCACCACAACAGTGGAAGCAGCTTATGAGAACTCTTCTACAGAAAAATGATACTGATAAAATTATTTCTAAATTTTCTAATAACGTAGAAGAACACTAATATCAGATGCTTCTCATCTGGAAAAAACAGACTGGGAAAGAAACAATGATTATTAATTTACTGGATGCATTGATGCACATAGATACCAAGGCTTGTTACAGTGTATCAAACACTTTAAAAATAATAATACTATAAGTAAAGTAGAAGCTGAAGATGGATGTTTATGAGGAACTGCAGAAATGTTCCTGTTTACATATGTGTGTCTTCAGACTTTCTTTAAAGGAGAGTGTCAGAAACTGCTAGTAGAAACGGAGTTGACAGCCTCCTCACCTCAGGGAGATAGCAGGAAGGAATGTAACAGCTATGTTGTTTTCACGTTTACATGACCTTCCTACCTCCGAGTCTTAAAATATTCAACACAGGTGCTGGATGCCCACTTCGGAGCCAGGAGCTCGGGCATCCCTTGGTTTGTGAAATGCTGTCCCAGCCTGGGGACGGGGACCAAGAGCCCACTGCTGTTTTTGTGTACTGTGATGCTTTAGTTTCCGGAACCATTTTCTTTTGTATCTGTCTGCTCAGCACCGCTATGTTCGAACACAGCAATAAAAGCCTGGCTCAGACAGAAGCTGCCTCTGGGACTTTGTTCTGGCGGCGCCGCCTCCATCTTCGGGGCTGTTTAAGGAAAGGCGGGGGGGGCTCGGTTGGCACGGTGCTGTTGGGTGACGGGGTGGCCGCGGTGCCCGGGGCCAGCATTGCCGGACCGTGAGGGGCCGTGAGGGGCCGACGGGGCCGGACCGTGTGGGGCCGAGCCGTGAGGAGCCGGCCGTGCCGGGCAGTGTGGGGCCGTGTCCTGTGGGGCCGGGCCGTGAGGGGCCGTGTGGGGCCGGGCCGTACGGGGCCGTGCCGTGTCGGGCCGTGCCCTGTGGGGCCGGGCCGTGCCGTGCCGGGCCGTGAGGCGCTGTGAGGAGCCGGCCGTGCCGGGCAGTGTGGGGCCGTGTCCTGTGGGGCCGGGCCGTGAGGGGCCGTGTGGGGCCGGGCCGTACGGGGCCGTGCCGTGTCGGGCCGTGCCCTGTGGGGCCGGTGCCTTCCGTGCCGGGCCGTGAGGCGCTGCCCGTTGCCCGGGTGACGCCGGGCTGCCCGTCGGAAGTAGCGTAGGGCGGGCGGGGCGAGGCTTCCGGACGCGCTGTTGCATCAGCTCGAGCGAGGGCCGGCGGAGGCAGCAGCAGCAGCAGCAGCAGCTCCGGGATGGCAGCAGCCGGCAGCGCCGAGCACGGTAGGTGGGCGGGCGGCGCCGCGGGCCCGCGGCGGGGCCGGGCCGAGGGGCGGCCGCGGTTGGTGCTCGCCCCGTGCCCCGCCGCGCTGTGAGGATGGTGCTGGCGTTCTGTGGAGACAGTGCGGGGCTCCCCGTCCCCGCCGTGTGCGAGCGGCTGTGCCCCGGCTCGGGAGGTGCGGGGTGCGCTCGGTCCGTGCGCTGCCGCCCTGCCTCTCACCTGTCTCCGTGCCCGCCGGACTCCTTCCCAAGCCATCGCCGTCCTCCCCTGAACTCACGCCTGAACTTTTGGACTTTTACGGACGTTTTTTTGTGGTCGTGTTTTAATGATGGGTTGTACTCTTCGCTTCCATATGGAAGGAGGGCTAGGGTAGCACTGTAATTTTTGGCACTACTGTAGCAAATGGAAACTTGGAATACCAGTCATGCAAGTATGAAATACCATTATGGTATGTAAAGGGTTGGAAATTTCTGTCATTCCTGTTGAGGATCTGTAAATACAAATATTTTGTCCCCTTTTTCTTTAACAAAGTAACCAAAAGTTACTTTGATCCTTATTCATCTCATGTAATATTCCCACGGAAGTGCAACGTTTCTTGTCATCAAGGGATCAGCTTTTTCAGAAGTCTTTGCAGTATCTTGGGGGGAAAAAAGCCCAAGAAAGGCTCAGTTTAGGTGCACTTTGAGAAACTCTTTAGTTACTATTTGTTAGGGTAGGTTGTTTTTTTTTTAAACTGAAACTGCAATTGTTATATTTAGTTTCAGTTCAGGAAAAGTGGAAGTGAAACTTTCAGGACTCGAAAGACTGGGATTGACAAGCTCTTCCTTGGTGTGGGATATTCTAGTCCTAAAAATTCCTGTTCATCTAAAAGCCTCTTGCTCCTTATGTGTCAATCTTGATAAGTCCTTTGTTTTTCTGTCTCTGTGCATGCTGTGTCTGGCATTAACTGGAATCACTGCGTTGGTTTGTTTCTTGTGAAATGTTAATGGAAAAGGAGAATTCATCTTGTCTGAGCAGATGGTTGGAATTCTTTTCAAAGGTACCAGAGTGGCTGGCCAGGATGAGAAATGGCCAGTTTGAAGCCATATTAATAATGTTGCATATTAATAATGAAGCCATATTAATAATGTTGCACTGTTGCATTAATATGCATCCATATTAATAATGTTGTCTTGAATTTGTGAAAGTCAAGTCGGGTGAGAAGTTACATTTCAAAATGTTCAGAAATGGGTAAGATTTCTTTTTGGACAATGCCTCTGCAGAATTCCCAAAACATTTACATTGTCTGACATGACTGACAAGGTTAGTAGGTTCAGGGAAGCCCAGGAAACATATTTTTTCCCTGAAGTGAGGTAACTCCCTGGTTTTGTGTCATCTAGCTTACTGCCTTCTTTATGGCTTTCCTGTATTTACTTTGCCATCCACTCCTTCAAGGAGCAGTGGTTTTCATTCTCAAGTTAATAAAAGTGAAAATTTTCAATTAAATTTGATATTGTGGGAATTATGTCTTGTTTAAACCTCGAAATATGTATCTTATGTCCAGATGAAATGTAGAAGCTGTCCTGTGCCTTTGAGTCTGTGTGTTGCTGCAGTCTCAGACAAGTTCCCAGTGTCCTTCAATAGTCTCTGAAGCATTCCATGCATGGAAAGAAGAATGTGTGACAATTACATCACCCAAAGGGATTGTACGTCAGTGGTTTTGGTGTGAGAACTGTATTAATTGATGTCTGCAGTGGAAAAATTTTTTGAAACAACTTTTTACTGTTGCATTGTTAACATTAATTCTTCTGATTTTTCAAGGTTGTTTTGCTCCCTCTCCAATACTCGTGCACAGTGCTTGTTTCCTCTTGTGTGATATGATATCTATGGATTGTTCTGTTCACATGAGTTAAAATTCAGTGTTATACAACAGCTCTGTAGTACTCTCGTGTTTCTGCTGTCAAGGAGACACTTCCTGATGCAATTGAGTAGTAACAATTGCATCTGTTCTGTTTTGGGGATGGAAAAAAATTGCACTTAGAGAGAAGGGCAATTCCTTAGCCTGTTTTCCTAAAGCAACAAGGAAAACAGGTCAGATGTACATATATCCATTGGGCCTCCTCCCTCGATACTTTTTGAATCCATTGATTTGTGTTAATTAATCAGTTTGACAGCAGGCAGCTGCCTCTTGCACACCATTGGCAGACTTGGCAGTGATGGGCTGGAGCTGTGCAGGAGGATGGGGCTGCTGAAGTGTGTGGGAAAATAGGATGCAGCACTTAGGAGGTATCAGGAAATATTGCAGTGGGACTGTTTAATGAATTGAAGGAATTGCAAGATGGGGGGAACTGAGGGTGCAGAATGGAAATCACAGAAACCGGGTTCTGTAGACTTACTGTTCTTCTTTTAGCCATGATACCAGTTAAACCAGAACAGACTTTTACATAGACAGCTGTCACTGGTTCCTTTTGCTTGAAAAATGTGATCCACTGCTACACTGCCTTCTGAGGCAGTGTTATCATAGTCATCTGCTCAGCACAGCCTGTGAAACTGATGTGGGGCACTGGGAATGGGACAGTGAGCCTGGCAAACATTTTAATTTGAAGTATTAATGTCTGTGCCAAGATTGATCCAAAAAAAATTTCGGTTGTTAAGCTTATCAGTGCTGAGCTGGTGCTGACATTCACAGGCAGTGTTTGCCACCTCTCCTTGCCAAAATTAGCTTGTATGAGTGCTGTCGTATTTGTTGTATTTGTGTGTAAGTTTGGGCAAGCTCCCTTTTAGATTGGTTTACAGATGTGGTTGGAAAGCACTTACATTGTTTCAGATACACTGACTTGCTTCCCATTAGCAGCCTGATGTGTGAATAATGGTCATAATAACCATAATAATACTTTGCAAATTGAGTGTTGCTTTTTCCTTGCAAAAGATCTTTTCTTTGAGATATAGTTTCATTTTTACCTAGATCATTCTTGTACTACCTTTTTTTTTTTTTGCCTTCTCCCTCATATTTTTAATGTATACAACATTCATGTTCAAGGAAGACTTATGACTTAGGTTTCCACTGTTAATGAACCTAACTGATTCAAACTATTTCATGTGTACAAACATGTGAAGTTCTGTGCTGATAAACATCAGTAAATATTTAGGAGCATGAAAAGATTATAGTAAAGTGAACTGTGTGAGCCAGAGCTGAATCCATTCAGCTGCCTAAGGCAAGCCTATAAGGTCAAGTGATGAACCATTATTTCCTTGGTATTCCTTATTTGTACTGAGCAATTACATGGATAGGCCTTGAGAAGGATTTATACTTTGCATGGATCTGTCCTCTTTTGTTCATAGATATTAAATATCTTTTGTGAATTTTGATTTTTTAAAATTTTTAAAGGTCATTGACCTTTTTTATTAGTTCTCCCAATGTGTCACTAGATCTCATTTATACCCCAAAGAGTTGAATACAAACTTTCTTGATATCTAGCTGCCACTTCCTTGTCATCCTGACTTGCTGTTGGATATTTTAATAATTGATTTACATATAGAAAATGGTTCATAAAGTTTTAACTGATGATATTTGGAAGAAATTCAATTGTGCCATCCCTCCCATCCTCTCCTAGACACCACTTTCCCATCTCCTTTCATTCCTGACTTTCCTAGAGCTGTGTTCTGTGAGCATCTCCATGCTTTGGGAGCTCCTCGTGCAGGAGATATTCCTGCCAGTGTGAGAAGTGGCACTTGTGGCTGTGGTCCCTGCTGGGTTTGGGAGCAGGGACAGGTGCTCTCCTGCTGCCTCTCTCACTTCACTGCCCGTGACCTTGGCTTAAATTACCTTGCTGGCTGACTACCTAGACAGGATATTGCCTTCGTGTTGGTACGGTACAGAGCTACAAACACTGAATCATTGCTGGGAAATGTGAGTGCTGGCTTTGCCTAATGGCAGTGCTAGCATAACCTCAGGGTGCTTTGTGCCCCCTGGCATGCACAGGGCTTGCTCTGCCAGTGAGCATCCTCACCAACACGCAGAGCTTTCCTCTGTGTCCCTGCGTTTGTCCAGAGGAGACATAACTGAACCTGCTTTGCCTATATACCAAAGAAATCACAGAAGTAAAAAATTGTGAGAGAGGAGCATGATCTGATATCCTTTCTGCTCCTTTGTATAGGTTTTACTCATTTTAAATGTTATTCATGTGCCTGAGGAGAGAAAGGGGCATGGGGAAAGTATGGGAATATGCAACAGCAGGTGAAGTTCTGAGTTTCTAGAGCAAGTAGGAAGAACTGAGCATGGTGCTGGGAACACCCCTGCAAAGGTGTAACTACATGCTCACGTTCAGTAGACATAGTCACAGCCTTTCCACAGTGCATAAAATGAATCATATTTAAATATTGGCAGGATGAGTGTTTTAGCAGCATGGAAAAGAGTGACTGATTAGGTTTGCTCTGTGTGAAGGATTTTCTCCAGTTTCAATAGATTATATTCTTAATGGAAAAATCTGTGTTCTTGTCCTTACTACTCTTTGAAGGATGTCTTCAAAAACTTATGGCAGCATGAACATAATCCTGTTAACAGGAAATACATAGTTATTTGGTAGCTTGTATTAAATATAATTTTCTCAAATTTCTTACCAGTTGCCAGAGCTAATTTACAGGGGGAGATGTGTATTATAAGGATATATTTTGGTCATGGGATCTCCTTCTTTTAATGCTGACCAAATGTCCTGTGCCTCTCTTTACAGCTTCCAGCTACAGTTTTATTCTGAGCATTAGTGAAGAGGAAGCCAGGGTGAAGGCTCTGAACGAGTACCTGAGCACTCGTAGTTATATCCAGGGGTTCACATTTTCACATGCAGATGTGGAGGTGTTCAGAAAGTTTTCGGGGCCACCTGTGGACCAGTATATCCATGTTGTCCGGTGGTACAGACACATAGAAGCAATCTATGATGGCAGCAGTGACAAAAATGAGCCTTGTAAACTTCAAACAAGTGAGTAATATGAAACTTGTGGGCAGGTTATAGACTAGCTGACATTGTATTGGTTGTTATTGCTGAGAATTCTGAGAAGTTCCCTTTCATACTCTCTTGCACGCCTTAAAATTTACAGTATCAGTTTGTATTCAAAGTCATAATATTATTCTTGCATACAGTTACTGTGCAGTTGATAGATCCTGACCTATTTGGATGTAAAAGCTGTTACCTTATTTTTTTTTAAGTTAAAATTCCTTAGTGTACAGAATTTGATTATGTATTTTCTTTTAAAAGCTGGCTATCTTCTGGTTTGTAAAAGAATGTGTGGGTTTGGGCTTTTTTCTGGAAATAACCAATATTTGCCCAATCTACTCATTTCCTTGCAAGGTTAACCAAATAGTTGTATAATATACAAATCCACAATAAAATAAATGGAATACTTACTCTTTATTAACACTGAGCTTCACAAAGAATGTCTGGGGTTCTTTTTTAACCTTGGTAATTTAGGCATGCTGATGATTTGAGGAAGTATTAACTGGTTAATCTAGGTCATTGTGTAATCATGGGCAGGCATTTTTGGGAGCTGTATCACTCTCCTGAGTTGTTTCCCAATGAGCTAGTCTAATTTAATTGCTTTATAGTGAGATCCTTGCTCAGGGAGTCATGAAATAATGAAAAATAACAAGGCAGAGCTGTCGTATAGTGCTTGCAATACCTACAAATGAATGCATGTCTGTAATTTTTGCTGATGGTTGTTAACTAGTATTGCTCCAATGCCATCTTCTCACAACCTCTCACCATTTGTGTTCTCAATTCCTAACAGAGCAGCAGTTAAAATCAGACTGCTGTGAGTAAATTCTGTGTGTTGTGTGTGCCTGCAAGTGTTTGTGCTGGTTATTATTTCCTTCCAGCACAGAAGGGATCTCAGCTGCACCCCTGGCTCTGATAGCAGATCTGTCCACTAATTGCAGATTGTCTGTAGACTTCTATGGATCAGGGTGGAGCAGAAACAGAAAAGGTTTCCTTTTTCCTGACCATGAAATCTTTACTGTTAAACCTCTCTTTCTGAAGGGTTATATCTTCACTATGTGTTTCAGGAATCCTAGAATGGTGTTATGCAGTGTTCACCATGAAAATAACACACAAATCTGCCACGCTTCTTAGACCTTAAATACTTCCTTGTTTTTTTTTTTTTAGTATGGTGGAAAACTTCATGGTGGATTAGAGCAAATGAACTTCAGTTCCAACCAGGGGAAAGGCTGTAGGCTGGCAGAGGTGTATTTGACCAGACTAACCAATATTTTACCAGCTTTTACTTTGCCCTTGGCATCTGTGTAGTGGGTAAAATGTGACACATAACTCGCAAGCTGAGAACATGGGGTGCAGTATCTGGATTTTCCCTTATGTTCATGTGGTTGTAACTGAAGAAAGCTTTACAGATTTATCTTTTATTAGGCTAACCCACATAGGCTTCTTTCCCTGAGGGAAGCGTTGGCCACAATTAAGCATGCCAGAGTAATCTTTGTAAATCAGAGAGTAAACAAATCCATACCTTGGTGTATGACCTATGTTATGGAGAGACTGCTGTTGAACTTCAGGTGTTTTGTTCAGGAGTACCTCATGTTTAGACTGGACACATATTTCCATGGATTCATAGCATGGAAGTTAAATGAAGTTCCATGAAGTGAAGCAGAGTACTACACTTAACGTATGTTTTTTCTTACTTGGGCAGTTACTCAAAAAAGCAAGATGAAGAGATTACATTTTTTATACCATGAATGTTTATGTTACTTAAAGGTTTTCAGCCAAAATATGCATATTAAGATACTGAGAGAAACAGAGATAATGAAGAGCACCCTGAGACACGGCAGAAGAAAGGCAATTTTGTGGTCAAAACAAATATTTTGTATAATATTTTACTTGCAGTTAAAATGCATACCATGAGAATTCCTAAACATAGTGCTGTGTGTATTAAGCTGGCAAACTTGATGTATTTTTGAATTTCTTGGTTTGCTTTCATTCCTAGTTAATATGATAATTGGTTTAACATCATTACAGCTGTAAGCAGCCCAGTACACAGCAAACTGCAACTCTTTGACAAATCACATGCCCATACTTCTCTTTGAAAAACCCCAGGAGTTTAACAGCTATGTTGTTCTTACAAATTTAAGAGAAAACAGATGCAAGAATATTGTCATTAATGTTACCCTGGGTTTTATCTACTCTCTTTAATGGCAAAATGTAGCCTCTTGCTGAACTGGAGCATATTTGTGGTAAAGGAGTGTGTTCAGAAATGCCTTGTGTACTTAGCAACAATGCATGATAAAAAACTGGGGTTCTGTCTAAGCCTTTCTGTCAGCTCTCCCTCTCACCCTGAGTGCACATACTCTGTCAATATTGGCTCTAGAGACCACCTCTGGACTCTGGAGATATTTTGCAAATTCTGTGTGAGATCTGTGATGTGCCATCACAGTAAAATCAGTGGTGTTGCAAATAGCCCAGGACTGCCATAACACTTCATTAATGATTCATTGAATTTCAAAACTCATGGTAATACTTTTACCTGAATTGCATGCTCTTGCTTTTGCACCCTCTTCCTCACTGCTACTTGGATCAAAAACTAATAGGAATGGCAATTTAGAAAATAGAAAATAAATTAGATTGCAATAATTTACTTTGGTTTTGGTGGCTTTGTAGGAGGCTCTAACAGAAGTAGCTGCATTACTAGGATTGAAGCTCTTTTCTCCAATTAGATGTGGGGCTTTTTTTTCTTCTCAAATGATGATGTGATAAGGAGAAAATGTTATATTGCAAATCTGTTTGTGGAAAGTGTCTTTAAACTTTCTTTAAACTACCTTTTCTCCTAGGTAAAGGCAAACGTGTGCAGCCCCCCTGGTCTCCCCCTGAAGGGACAAAACATTCCAGGCTCTGCCTCTACAACAGCCTGACCCGCAGTAAGGTGAGTAAATGAAAGTGAAGTGGGGATTTCCCTAAAAACACAAACAGAGCAGTCATCAAATCCTTGTTTCTGAAGTGTTTGCCCTGTCAATAGTCAGGTCTCTGGGTTGTATTTTGTAGAATATTAACAAGCATGGGCCAGGAGCTCTGTGCCAGTCAATTGCATTTGCTGGGCAAGTGTAATACTATATACATTAATGTATATACACTACAAGTGTGTGTGTTTTTGTGCATAATATTCAGTTCCCAGTTTCAAGCTGTCATGCAAAGTAGCCAGGCATTCAACTGTAATACACATAAGTTAGGCAGTGTGAGCAGAATAAAATCACAGTTGGTTTTTTCAGATGTTGTCTGTGTAAAAACTGTCTCACCAATTATATAGTTGCAATATAAAAAGGGTAACTTTTATAAAACTTCTTGTGGTCTTGTTTGAAAGTCTTTTGGGAAAGTCTTAATATTTCCTCTTGTTTGAAAGAGGAAATATTAAGAATATTAATTTTACATGGGATGTAGTATTCAAGTGTCTGTGAACTGATTATAGGGTGTAACCTTTTTCAATGCAAAAGAAAACTTTTACAAACAGTTTGAATAGTACCCTGCTTAGTCCACATTGTTGTAGCCTGATATCTTGATTGATTAGAATGCATAGAACATAAGCAGCCACACCCCATTATCTCTCTCACAGGATAAAGCTAGTGGTGATCTGTAGTTATGGTAAATCTGGGAATGGAATCACTATTTGTTTTTTGTAATTATAATCCACGTTTTCATGTTCTAATCTCCAAATGGGGTGTTACTGGCCTGAGGTCATGTCTTCAATTTCTTCTGACCACTGTACCTTCCCTTTCAATTAAGGAAGTATTTCAGCCTCAGAATGGAAAAAAGGTCTTGTGGTATTGCTGTGGTCCAACAGTTTATGATGCTTCTCACATGGGACATGCCAGGTACTGCATTCCTTACTTTGATATAAGTGATAACAGTGCCTAGTAAAAGCAAAAGGTTATTAGAAGGAGGTATTATTCAAATGAGTGTATTGCTAGAAAATGGACTCAGTGCTTGCAATTTAAGATTAAAAGCACCATATCATATTTTATCATTGTGGGATTAAAAACTTTCTAGTACATGGGGACAAAGTAAAACTGCTGCACAGTTGTTGATTGAGGTTAAAATGGTTTGTGCTCAGAATAGATACAGGTGTTAACTAAAAACACCCCTGTATCTTTTTGGTTTTAGGTCCTACATCTCATTTGATATCCTGAGGAGAATCTTGAGGGATTATTTTAAATATGACGTTTTCTATTGTATGAATATTACAGATATTGATGACAAGGTAAGGGTTTTTTTTAATTGCAATCTAAAATGCTTTAGAATTGAAGTCAGTCAATTGCCACTTGATAAGCCAAGCTAAATCTTACACTTAGTAAATGAGACATACATTTTGTGCACAAAAGCATTGATTTTCTCAGTTTTGTAGCACTCCTATGGTAGCAAATCCTTGAGTGTTGTATAATCATGAATGCTGTCGCAAATAATGGAGACTCAGTATTTTCAAGAGATAATATATTTTATTTGCCTGATGAAGTAATTAATTGGTTCTGTTGAGGTAGTCCATTAACTGTGTATGGTGTGATTGATTTGTATTATTGCACATTATTCTTGTAGCTTGTTAAATTTATAGGGAAGTGGTTTTGGTACATAATAGATTTTATCTGCACTTTGTATAACTATGTGTCACTTCACAGGAATATTTTCATGTTTCTGATTTGTAGATCATCAAGAGAGCAAGACAAAATCACCTTTTTGAACGATATAGAGAGAGCAAATCAACACCAGATCAGCTGCTTGAAGATGTTAGGACTGCCTCAGAGGTGGGTGGAAAAATCCCTGCTTGTGTTTTAGGTTCTCACTCAGTAATGTAGGAAAGCATCTAAAGAATGCTTCTGACTTTGCTGCCTCCTTAAACTTTCTGCTTCTTTTAGTTCTGGTACTGCACATGTTAGAAATGTTACTTGAACTGCACATCACTTTTGGTTTTTACATTGTCAAATTTCACATTTAGAATTGACAAATTCTTTAAAAGGCCTTCCTGATTTCTGTGATCTTAGCACTTATTTGTGAGTGCATGTATTGCTCAAACAGCATTTGGATATTTGTGTGTTAGAATTCAAACTTTTAAAAAAATCCTTTAAAAGAGTTTTTGAACAGTGGTCTGCCCATAATCTTTTAAAGCTTGAGAGGTTTCTCCTTTGTACCATTGATGACCTTGGAAGGAGAAGGCTGGAAAGCTTTAAGGATTTAATCAATTGTGTATTCAGGACTGAAGGTGGGGAAGGTGATTCTCTGGTAATTTTTAGAACTACAGATCACAAAGAGATTATCATTCTAATGAATTGAATACAGGCCTGGAAATAGGAGACCTGGAAATTTTGCCCAACTATCTTTGCCTGACATACTGCCTAAACATGGCATTTAATCTCTCCCTGTTTCACATTAAAGCCTGTCCTTTTCAAATTCATGGTAATCAACTGTGCAGTTAAGGTCATCAGCTGCACAGAAAATGAAAACAGCAGTAATGATGATGATGATGTAGTGATTTATGAAGTCTTTCTGAAAAAATGAATTTGGATGCAAACTAAAGTCTTGTGATTGCACCATTATTTCTGATGAGGAGCATATTTTATGTTTCAGTAGTTGATGTCAAAGCTTTTTCTGTGGCATAATGTCTTATTAATCACTAGCAAGGTACTATGTGGCTAAGATAATATTCTGTGTATGGAGCATGGTGCTGCTGTACTGCAGATGGCTTTCTAATTTTTTTTTAATTGTAGCTCTTTTCAGTTAAACTAAATGAAACAACAGACCCAGACAAGAAGCAAATGTTGGAAAGAATTCAAAATGCAGTGAAGTCTGCTTTTGACCCTCTACAAGAAGCTCTCCAAGCAAAGCTCCCTGCTGAAGAGATCAGCAGACGCCATGAGGTAAGTTTCAGCTCCTTTTTTGTTTTATATTTGGTTTATAATTGTTAGGACATTTAAAAAGAATGTGTAGCTTGTAGTAATTCCCTGAGACGGTATGGAACCTTTAATTCATAAAAAGAGAAATGGTGGGACTGAGAACTTTTTAGTACTTTGCATTTAATATAGGGACTTTAATTCTTCATTTCAACTACAGAGTTTTTGGATGATGTTTTTATCAATAACTTTTTTTTAACCTTTCAATTAGGATTTCCCTCTTGTTTTTATTTAGACTTTTTCTTTTACTTTTTTGTCTTGATTAATTAATTTCATTATAGGTTACTGAACACGCATTTCTGATGTTCCAGTACTGGTGGCAGTTTTCCACACAAGTGTTTTTGTCTCTGATCAGAGAGGAAAATACCTCCCCCAAAATTGTGCTCAGGATTATTTTTATTAAAAACAATTACATTTAGTGACAAATATTCATGTTGACTTTATTGGTTCTGTCCAGTAATAAGTCAGTCAGTAGAACTATTTTTAGTAGTTACTGTATTTTTGTAAATTTTCCATTTTCATCCTCTCTTGCTTTCAGATTATTTGTGATAAGTACTGTGGGGTACACATGATTATGTGCTCTGTCTCTAAATTATGGGGGTTTTTTAAAAACTCCCAGATATTCTAATGTCAAGTGCTTTTATAAAAGTGTATACTAATGTAATGGAATTTAAAAAACCCTAAAATCTAACCAATCATGCTTTCTGCATTATATATCCTAGTGTCAGAAATAGAAATCCTTTAATATAAGACTAAAAGGTATCCTTGCTGATGTCCAAATTGGTCTTTCAGACACTTTTTAGCAGTGTGCACAGTAAGGCTTCTGTTAGATTGTCCAGTAGCAAGACCCTGTCTCTAAATTATGGGGTTTTTTTTAAAAAGCCTAGATACTCTAATATCAAGTGCTTTTATAAAAGTGTATACTAACGTAACGGAATTTAAAAAACCCTAAAATCTAACCAGTCATGCTTTCTGCATTATATCCTAGTGTCAGAAATAGAAATCCTTTAATATAAGACTAAAAGGTATCCTTGCTGATGTCCAAATTAGTCTTTCAGACACTTTTTAGCAGTGTGCACAGTAAGGCTTCTGTTAGATTGTCCAGTAGCAGTGAGGAAACAGAAAATGTGATACAGCTGCAGGTCCCATCTGGTGTTTACAGCATAAGCTCCAGATCACTATTGAAGTGATCAGTATCAAAACAGATACCACTTAACAGTTCATCTTCCTTGCTCTGGTTGTTTCATCTATGTCTATGAAGTGCAATATGATAAAAATATGGAAGAAACCTGGATTACTCTGTATTCACAATTAAGTGTCTCATTGCAAATGTCTTATTCCTTATTTCTCTGTGGCTGTTCAGAATAAAATCTTTCTGTAAAATTTAAACAGGGCAAGTCTTAGATTACTTGCTGTTATGGTTATTGTTTTCTAGACACTGTTGGAAGAAGCCAAAGATTTGCTGTCTGACTGGTTGGACACAAGATTTGGCAGTCAGGTGACTGACAATTCTATATTCTCAAAGCTCCCCAAATTCTGGGAAGGGGAATTTCATAAAGATATGGAAGCACTCAACGTAAGTAAATTAACTGTTTTCTCTTCTAAAAATATTTGTGCCATGCCTCATAGTACCCAGAAGACAATTTAGCTCCATGTTAGGTTTCAAGAATCTCATATTTCAACCTTATCAATAAAGTAATAACTTTAATATTAATAGATAGGTGTTAAATTAGCACTTGCTCTGTTTCCATCCCCACAATCTTAAATCTGTTGTGGTTGTTGCATACAACTTAATTGGTTGTCAGGTTTGATGTGTGCTCTCCTTACCATCCCCCTGCTGTAACATGGGGAAATAATCATAAACTGGTCCAAAAAAGTTTGAGCTGTAATCTGTTGGCTGCACAAGAGATCCCTGCCAACCTCAGCATTTAGACTACCTACTTAGGAGTCTTCAGCCATTAAGAAATTATGTGATGGTAACCATCAAGAAGAGATTTGTCTGTTAGAGATGAAATGCTGTGTGAGGCAGTGGTTCAGGTCAGTGAAGGTTGATTTATTTATTTGCAAATCAGAGGGACTTGCTGACTCTTCTGTCAGAAAATCTGGAATCCCCTTAAAGACTGAGGAAAAAGTGGCCATAGCATATTGATTCAGAGCAGAAGGCTTGAAATAGGAGTGTTAAATTTTATTATCACTTGCTTTTGAGCAAAATTGTAATCAATACACAAGATATATGTTTAGTGCATATTTCCATATATATACAATTCTACTTTTTATCTCTAGGTATTACCTCCAGATGTTTTGACACGGGTTAGTGAATATGTGCCAGAAATTGTGGATTTTGTGAAGAAGATTGTGGATAATGGTTATGGGTAAGTTTGCTACTGGATGTCAGAATGATTGCTTCCAGCATTTAGCTGTGAGCTGTTTTCTCTGTTTTCATCTGCAACAGTAGTCTTTGCCAGAAGCAGTTTTTCATCAAATAAAGAAATTTTAGGTTTCTTTGCAAAAGAGCTGTTATTTTTCACCTGATATGCTTCTTACAATATATTATAGGGTGAAATCCTTGTTCATGAAAATAGTCAAAGTCCCAGTCATTTGAACTGTGTTTGATTCCTGGTCTTCATCAAAAATTATCAAAAAATTGACATGTGACACTTAGAAATCAGTTGCAAATAACATAAATTTTAAAAATGGTAGTTCTTGTGACTGTTTGCTGATACCTCTCAAAAGTTTAACAATAATTTGCTTCTATTTTCTCTTCAGTTAATTTTATTATAACTTCCAATGATTTGTCCAAAATCTTCATATGGTAAGGCCTTAAACTTAGGCTCACCTAAGTCATATTTACAATACTGAGCAGTACCATAATGTGAGTGGAGATACCAGAAAACTTATGGGAGTGATTTTGGGGAAAAAAATTCAGTTGTGATGGAAAGTTAGCTAAATAATGATCTTTAACTTTTCAGGTATGTGTCTAATGGATCTGTATACTTTGATACTATGAAGTTTGATGCCAGTGAAAAACACTCCTATGCTAAGTTGGTGCCTGAAGCTGTAGGTGATCAGAAAGCTCTTCAAGAGGGGGAAGGTAAAGATTTGCTCAGTTGCTGAAGAAACTGATGATGTGTTGGTCTCTTCAACTGGTTTTACTGACATGTGGATCAGTCACAGCCAGAGCTTAATGATTTACCTGTTGCACTCCTTTTATCAATTTCTTTGCCAAAGTTTCGTAGCTTGAGACAGTACTTTAAGTTTTTAATTGGAAAATACCAAGAAATGTTAATAATCCTAGGATGGTTTGGGTTGCTTTTTGTTTGTTTGTGAGGGGTTTTTTGGTCAGAATTGTGAATAATTCAGTCTTTTGGCCATAGCTCAGTTATTTGCCCATTTGTCTGGTTCAGAGTAGGAGCAAAGACTTGAACCTGGGTCTTCCACGTGCTAGGCACAAGTTTTACATATGAGGCTGGGGTTATTTCATGACAAATATTTGGGTTCCTCTTTCCTACTGAGAGCTCTAACTTTGTTGTGTTGAATCAAATCCAAATATAGATTTTTTTGAATAGAGCTATAATAGAGGATTACTTAAAATGCTCAGTAAATGGGACTCATTAGTTATCTGCTTCTAAAGTTGTATAGTTTTAGGAAATCATACAGAAAGTCTATAAAAAGAATATTAAAAGGTTTTAATATAACCCTCATACCAGGTGAAATCAGGACACTCATAGAGCAGTAGGTAACAGAGCAGTAAATGTAGCTATTGAACAAATACCAACCATTCTGTGCAGCAGCTGAGATTAGGGAAGATATATTCTATAATCATATTGTATGTGCAGATTAAGCCAATCATAGTCTCAATTTAGATCCATCTAACTTTGGAATAAATTGAATCTGCAGTCTTACTTGTCTCTGAGTATGGGTTTTTTTCTTTCTGTATTTCTTTTTCTATAAATGGAATATTGGAGTTGTGCCTGATAAGATAATGTCGATGAATCTCATCAAAACTTAGAAACCAGTGCAGCTGATACTTGTCAGATACTTGTCAGCCAAACATGAACCAAAACCCCAAAGGATTCTCAAGGTTAATAATGAGGATTTTTGAGGTCCACTTATCTGGGGGTTTGTGTTTTGGGGTTTTTAAATTTTTTTTAAGGTTATCTTTTTGTGAGATACAGCAAAGCCAAAAATCAGTTACGCTGGTATAAGATGTCTACATTTACATTTTCTCTTTTGGAAGGTGACCTGAGCATCTCAGCTGATCGCTTAAGTGAGAAGCGTTCTCCAAATGATTTTGCTTTGTGGAAGTCCTCCAAGCCAGGAGAGCCCTCATGGGACTCTCCATGGGGGAAGGTAAGGAAGGACGTTATAATCAGGATTGGGATTTTCTTCACTTATTTAAGTAGCACAGTTACACAAGTTTTTTTGCTTCACCTCATATTAACACTGCATAAATTGTGGAGATTATGTATTCAGTCATAAGATTCTGTGGTTAATGTTCATTTAATAATCTGGAATATGCATCAGTCTGTTTGATACATTTTAAGCAGAAGTTTGCAAGCAGGCTCAGCATGGCTGTTACTTGTCATTTGTCCTCTGTTAATTGACAAACTTTATCTGTAAATTCTGTTTCCTTTTTTTTCCCTTGTGATAAAAGGTATTAGTGTTGCTTTTAAAAGAACAGTAAGCAAGATAATCAGAACATTACAGATGTATTGCCAAGTTGGATCTTTAAATCAGTTTCCTTTTGTGAAGCTGAGATTGAGAATCTTTTTTACTTAGTAACAGCATGAGGGAATGAGACAGGGGCAGGAGAGGAAGACAGTCACTAGTAACCAAGTAATGCCTTTTTGTTAACAGGGTCGTCCCGGTTGGCACATTGAATGTTCTGCCATGGGTGGATCCGTTCTAGGAGAGTCGATGGACATTCATGGAGGAGGCTTTGATCTCCGATTTCCTCACCATGACAATGAACTGGCCCAGTCTGAGGTGAATGAACTGACCTTCCTGCAGTGACAGAGCAACATGCTGTGCTTTGACTGCAGCTTACACAAATCCCTAATTCAGTTTTTTCACCTTGATGTTTTGTGTAAACACGAGTTTTGGTTCTCAGGATTTTATTCGCTAAGTTTTCGTGTTCTTTGTTTTCCTACTTCATATGTGTGTAAACAGCATTGGGTCTTTGAGTTTTGTTTTTCTCCTGCAGGCATATTTTGAAAATGATCACTGGGTTCGGTATTTTCTGCATACTGGTCACTTAACAATTGCTGGCTGTAAAATGTCCAAATCTTTGAAGAATTTCATTACCATAAAAGATGCACTGAAGAAACACACAGGTAACAATTATTTTGGAATGGGAATGTTTTTGATGTACTTTGAGTGGTGACTGTGATAATTTTTTGTATTCAGGGTAACTTCAGGTGCTTTCTTCTTTGCTAACTTTGGAACAGCTTCCTTGTTCTTCTCATCCTTGTTGGTTTTTATCATTATGGATGATAGTGGTTTTGCTATTTTGGTAGTTGTAGTGATAGTAAGAAATTTAAAGATCATGTTCTTAGCCACTGTAGTATTGGAGTCCACGAAAATGTTTCAGCTTATAAAAACTTTCCTTGTTTATTTTGAACCTCCTACTAGCACGACAGTTACGGCTGGCTTTCCTCATGCACTCTTGGAAGGATACACTGGATTATTCAAGTAATACCATGGAGTCTGCTATTCAATATGAGAAGTTTATGAATGTAAGTAAGTTTTCCATTTCTTCTCCAGCTCTGTAATCTTTGTGTTGCCATGCATGTTTCAAGGAACAGAACTCCAAAGATATGTAGGCCATATTCCCAGACTGGGTTTGCTTTCTGAATTCATCAGGTGTGATGGCACAGTGCTTATTTAGCCACCATCAAACTCTCAAGTCCTGCAAATCCCACAGACTGCTACATTTCTCTGCAGCTGGGTGCTCTCTCCAAGTTCTGACATCTCTGAGCAGCTTGACACTTACACACAAGATCAATTTCTTAGCTGCTTATAGAACTCAGTCCAGCAGACACTCTCTAACATTTCTACCAGGTCAGGCTCTACACAAATGTAGCCAAAGGGGAGAAAGGAATATTGTTCCCACTTTGTCTCCTCACTGCAAACATGGAGCCTTTGCCTCTGTGCCTTGCAGGTGTGTGAGAGGTTAGGCACAGTTCCTGTCCCTGGTCAGTTTGGAACTATAATTTAAACTCACATTTCCCACAAGGACCCTCTACATCAGTTTGAGATTGTTGATCTTGGTCTTTCCAGCTGAAGGTGTTCTGCTTTTTATGTAAAATGTTTGGTTTGGGCCACAGATTAGGTTAAAATGACTTTTTACTAAACTGGATGCCCATTTAAAACAGATCCTTGTTATAAAACCATTTTATTCTTCAGCTTCCATTGCTAGCAACACACTTAAAAATCTGCCATAAGAACTGTTGCCTAAATATTTTTAAAAGACTTTTTGTGTGAGCAGCTTGGTGTTAGAATAGAATATCTTCAGGTATCATGTAGTAACAGAGCAAGAGATAAAAATTAATTGCATTCCAACTGTGATTGACAGAGTTATGCAAAATTATTTTATTGGGTTTTATTGTGTTGAGAGACATCATTAGATCCTGGCTGAAGCAGTGTTGAATGCATAAAGTTTAGGAGTCTCATTAAGAAATAATGACCCCTTTCATAGTAAGTATTGATTATGTGTAATTGAAACCAACTTCTAGTTATATTCTTCTTTTACAGGAGTTTTTTTTGAATGTGAAGGATATTCTTCGAGCTCCCACTGATGTGACAGGCCAGTTTCAGAAATGGGAAAATCAAGAAGTAGAGCTGAACAAAAAGTGAGTGGAGCATTCCTACTTCTCTGAGTTGTGTCGCTTCATCTTTGATTCTGTTGTCCTTACAATACCACTTACAATGTGAATAGTGATACTTATGTCTGTAGCATTCCCACTTAACATCCCAGTTCTTCACAAGCAATCATTTTAATCTTGGGACAGGTTTATGAAGGCTAGATTAAATTGTTAATTTCCCTTTTGTTTATGTTAAGTACACTGGCATGCCTCATTGCCATGTTTGTGAAGGGAAAGAGAACTTGCTTGTTAGATAGGTGTCATTTTCTTCACTATGTGAAATCCTGTCTTGAGAAGCGACCAATGATTCACAGTGTCTACAAACTGGAAATATTATACTGGAAAACCAGTATTTTACATATTTCAAAGTATGGTAGGCTATCTGAGGCAAACAGAAGTTAAATGACCTGACTAAAAACACAAAAGATCAGTGCCAGTGTTTGAAAATATGTTGCTGAGGCAGTGATACCAATTTTGCAGTCTTTTGACTTTTATAACAAAACTACCATTATTATTTGTAATGCAGACAGCTTCCTAAATTACTTCCTTTTTTTCTCTGAAATTTTAAGTAGAAGTATCTTGCATAGCAGTGCTAAAATTGTTTCCTAGTTCGGTTCACTGTTGTGGTCACTAATGTTACTATTGAAGGATTGAGTGCAGATGTTTCTGTGTAGTAATATGCTCAGAAAATTTTATCTTCAACTTGAGGTTGGTGGAGATAACTCCTTTATTAAAAAGGTGGGAGATAAAAAGTAATAGAGAGGTCAAAATGAAGGGATAAAGAAGTGGGAGGAAGAGAAGACACGCTTCATAGATATTTGGTTTTGTCTTCTTTCTTCTACCACTTCTTTTTTCTTGGAAAAAGTACACTTTTTGAAACCATAAAACCTTTGTGTGATGAAATAGTATTGTAAAATATTGTATTATTTATTAGACCTACTAACATGACACTAACCTGACAAAAGTTTGTATGAATTTATTCCTTTTATCTATTTGTAATATCTTCATAACAATTCACTTTCTGTTACATTAACTTCCAAATTGGTGCTCCTTCCTGGAAAGATACTAAACAGAGAACCTGGCTGGTACACAGGGATAGGAGAGCAATACTGTACAAAAATAAAAGTAATAAAAAGAAGATACTAAATAAGCAATTTATACTGCTTAAAAAAAAAAAAACAAAACCCAACAGCTTGCATGAAGAGGCCAGTTGCTGAAAAATTGTTTGGTATTTTGTTTGGGTAGTTGTTGCCAATTAGATTATCCTGCCTGCCTTTGTCCATAGCAGCATCATGATAATGCCTTTTTTCTCGCTCATCTCTTCTTCCTTCAAATATAAACTACGATCAGCAAAAAGTTGTCTTACGTTTAGGTTCCCTTACTTTTCTAACAGAGACTCTTGAGAGTACATTGCAGGGTTTTTAGCATGAGTAGTTAAAAAGACACTTTTTTGTCTCAGTTTTTACGAGAAGAAAGCAGCAATTCATGAAGCACTGTGTGACAATGTTGACACCCGCTCGGTCTTAGAAGAAATGCGCTCGTTAGTCAGCCAGAGTAACTCCTATATTGCTGCAAAGAAATCCTCCAGACAGATGCCAAACAGACTTCTTTTAGAAAACATCAGCTCCTATCTCACTCAAATGCTAAAGGTATGTAACAGCAAGGAGTAATGTTGCTATTGCACTGTGCAGTTATAACTTGTATTTTCAAGTATGGAGGGATCTGTACAGTCTTTGTTTAAATCTTACAGGAAAAGAGAGATCTTCCACACATCCCCCAACCAAAACAACCCAAGCTGCAGAGTGTGCTGCAGCAGGAACAATTCTCAGTCCTCCCTATTGCATTATGTTTTCAGCAAATGTTTTGTTGAATAGTGGAGAGCCACTAATACGTTCAAGAAAAATTAGATAGTAGAAAAAATATGAAGTCAGAATGACAAATCTGACATCTTTAAAGCTAAATCTGAAAGCCAATGCTTTGTATGGTGTATGTATGTATCAATTACAGATCATCCACAGAACATCAATTTGTATGTATCAATTACAAATCAGAACATCATCTTAATAAAGTTGTGAATTCTGGGTTGAATGAGAACTATTCAAAAGCCTAGTATATGTGATTTTGCTTAGTTTGCACATACCTGTGAATTAATGTGTACAATCTTTCTTTTTCCTTGACCAGATTTTTGGTGCCATAGAAAGTGATGATGCAATTGGTTTTCCTGTTGGAGGGACTAGTCAAAACATAAATGTAAGTGAAGGACAAAATGCACTAAACAAAATGACTCTGTATCCTTTGAGAGCTTAGGTTAAAGTGATGACATTACTGATATGTAGCTGAATTACATTCTTTTTGCTTTTAGCTTTTGAATCTGATGTAATTAATTGGCTTAGGAAGCAGGATTTTTCTTTTACAAGAGCTGGGGTTTTTATAGGTTTGTTTGATTTAATGACAGACAAATTGTATAGCAACCAGAAGAATTATCTTGTCTTCTGAATGATGAGTCTGTTTCCTAAACCACATGTGAACTACAGGCAGCACATGTTACAGTCTGAAGACTCATTACAAGTATTTGTATGCTAAGTGGTTTCAAAAATGTAATTATACTGATTAAACTTCTTTGTGGTACACCAGAAACCAGCCTGGAGGCAGCTGGAGTTTTATCCACATTTCAATCTTTTCTTCTGATCTCATTTGCAGCCACAGTTTTTATGTGGCTTTCAAAGGCTGTTTTGCTTTAGTCACCCAGCACTTCTGCTGCGGTGCAGAATTTTTCTGGAAATACCTGAGGGGTACCTGATGAAAGTGCTGATGGGCTCTGGAATACCTGGAACATTTTCTGGTGTAGGCAGGAGAAGTAACTCCATGTGAGAGCTATCAGCACTTTGTTTGTGCCAAAAATCTCTTGTGGACACATCAGTGCTGTTTTTCACGTACTTTTCTGCATTAAAGGTGCGACCATGCACCTTTCTGTTCCCCCTTAGGAAGAGTAAATGAAACATTTCTGGTGTAAAAAAAAAAAAAAAAAGACTTAACCTCTTTGTCATCAAAGGAGTTGGCAAGCTTGCTTGTGGTTGGAAGAATGGCAATTATGGGATGAGTGTTCATTCCCAATGTAAATACTTACATTTGTGTGCTGTGGAAATTTCCATTAATGATATAATAAGGAAGATGTTCTGTATTGCCTACAAAGCCCATCAGTAGTGATTTTTGAATTTAGCTCAGAATTTTTTTGAATTTCAGAAGAAAGGTAGAACTTTAACACTTACCTTTTTAGGGAAAATGAAAATTAAATTTGCACTTAACACTTTAGCCAGTGTTTCCAAGAAATATGCTTTATGGAAGGATTGGTGATAGCTTCAAGCTAAGTCCTTTCACTCTTTTAAAATAGCACTGCCAAGGGTAGTAGAGCGAGAAGAATCTTGTAAACAAAAAAAAAATCCTGTGCTAACACATGTCCAAAAAATTTTGATTTGTTACCCATGTGCAACAAGCTAGTAATTACACCCTCGAGAGCAACACTGATTATTTGTTTCAGAGTTGTGCAAGCCTGGGTGCTCAGTGGTATTCCACAAATCAAGCACACCAACTATCAAAACTTTTTACTATTTTATGCATTTTAGCAAACAAAGCAGCTAGTGTTCATTGGCTACAAGTTATGTAATTCTCTTATTAATTTGTATTCTAGCTTCTCTCGGTTAATAATTTCTTGCTTCCCATGCTAATTAGTCTGTATGCTCAGTCTTTCTGTTCTTTTGAGTTGTTGGTCCCTGAGCTGGTGTTTGAAATTACCTTTTACCCAGTGGGAGCTGATTCAGCACAGTTGCTGAGTTGGCTTTATGAGTTTCCTCCTTATCTTGGCAGTTCTGCCAAGTGTCCTTGTGGCTTGTAAATTCTTCATGGCATTCTTTGTGTCCACTATCAGTGGTCCATCCTTCTGCACAAGTTTTGTTAACCTCCCCCGAGGTCTGAGGTCATTGTAGCGTGTCCAGCCCTAAACCTTAACGAGGAAATTCTACCAACAAGTAGTTTGTTTTTCTAAGGCCTGGGCATACTTAGAGCTTGCTTGTTAGCTGCTGTCTGTTTCAGGGACTACATCTCCCTTCTTGTTGATTAGGCTTGAAAGGATACAAAAAACAAACATTAAAGAACATATTTTCTGAAGAAAGTTTTACACATTCCACATTTTGCAAGACTGTTAGCACAGTTGTCAGAAGAATCTTGTGCTGACATCTTACACTCAAGAAGCTTTTGTTTTTATCACCTAGATCATTACTAGTGTTAAGCATTATAATATAAAAATGCACAATATCACAAATGTTTTGTCTGTTTCATTAAATATTATACTGTCTTTCAGTCCTCCATGCAAATTCTTATTTATTTTAGCACAAATTAAAGGAGGGGAACTTCCAAGGTTCAAGAACTGCTCATTAATTACAAAAGGCTGTGGGTAAGGCCAGTTGTTCCCTTGTTTAAATTAGAGATGAAAGAACCAATTGAGTCAATATCTCCAAAAAAGGCATAATCCAGTTCAAAAGTGCTGAAAGAAAAACTAGCTTAATTACCATGGGTCAGTAATTTACTTGAAAAGTGGATACAAGAGATTTGAAGCCAGAAAACCTCTGTTCCATGATATCATTTTCAAAGTGAATTCAGCATTTCTCTCAAGTTAGTTGTTGTGGAAATAAAAATCTTTCATCTTGAAATGACTGATAAAGTAGTGACAGTGCCTGCTTTCCCCATACCACTTGATTTCCATGAAGAGGTATTTGCAGTGCAGTGGGGGAGTAGAGATGTGACTGTTCCTTACTTTCCAGTCTGTTCCTTGGGCCAAACTTTTCAGCACTGGATCTGATTGTGAAGCTGATTGCAATGTTCACATTTATAAAAGGTTTTAACAGCACTCAGTTCTTTTTCTAGGGGCACTTTTACATCATGACAGACTATATTGTCCCTTAATTGCACAGAAATTTGTCATGAAGATTAAACAGACAGGAAAGAAGTGTGGAAATTGTAGAAGAGACAAAAGTTTGCATTTTTTTTTCTCTTTCCCACCCTCCAAAGTAATTAAACTTTTAATTTAGGCTTTCCCCCAAGGCACTGGCTTTTCCTTTTGGGATTCCGGAGAAGTGTTTGCAGACAATGATCTGCAGTTGTTTTTGTAGCTGATCTGTAGTTGTTCTTGTAGCTGTTCATTAACTGCTTGCTGCTGCTATTCACTGCTATTGAGACCAGACTCACAGGACGTTTTCTCTGAGATTTTGTAACTAGTGTTTACTTACACCTGAAATAATTCAATAGTAATCTTTCCCCACTTTTTGTGGGAGAGGGAATTGTATGAGGAATATAGAGAATTGCACTGTCTATACAATTAGCATAAGCTAAAATCTCAGGAACAGATCTGGGTTCTAATGAAAATTAGTCCTAATATCTGTTTGACATGGTATCATAATCTGATAAACAGCTGGGCCTAAGACAACACAGTACATCAAGGGGCAACTTAATCTGATTGCTGTTCTTATCCCTGCACTGCATTATAGTTAGCTGGATTGTGGCATAACCCTGTGGAAGTGATGGATCTAACTGAAAGGAGGTGAAAAAGGAATGGGGAGAGCTTGAACTTGACAAGCTGATTTCATCTGCACAAAAGTAAAATTGATAGCTAATGCAAATTTTCATCTATCCTTTGACATCAATAGAGCAATGACAATTTTTATTGATGGAGATCTGCTCTGAGGGTCAGGTTCCATCTAACAGCACATAAATATGAAGTGGGTAGGGACATGTTTTATATCTAAATGATGATTAGCTAACTGTGGAATAATGATCCTGCAGATTGAGTCTACAGTGATGCCATACCTCCAAGTCCTTTCTGAGTTCAGAGAAGGAGTGCGACAAATCGCCAGAGAGAAGAAAGGTGAGAGTTCACTTTTTCCTGTACATGAGACTTTTCTGTACTTTCCTGTACTTTTTCCTGCACATGAGACTTGGAGGTCAGAGGAATGAAACTGGGGGGACAGCATGGAGGTGTGGGTGTGAGGCAGCTGATAGTCACTCCTTGTTTAGAGAATAAAAGTAAGGCATCTTTAAAGCAGAGCTGCTTTGAATTTTTGCATCTCCTCTGCCTGTCTCTTTAATTTGGAATCTTTTTAGGCTGCTAAACTAATTTTCATTTCCTAAAACATCTAATAGTTCTGAAATGATGAGGTGTAGCTGCTGTTTTCTAGGTTAGGGTGCTCCCTTCTTTCTAGGTATGAAAGTACCCATGATCTCTTCCCTGGGGAGCTTGCATTTTCTTAAAAGTGTAGATTCCTAAACAATAATAGTGTCTGCATTTAAATAGCCTGAGATGTTCACTCTTATTTGTTAGCATAGTTGGAATTGTAGCTCCCCTGATGGTAATTGAGTGCTCTATTTGGAGAATTCATCTGGGAGTTTGCTAGAAGTTTCAGGTGCCTTTTTTAATCCCTCTGAAAAGCTTTGATCATGCTGTGTGTGTTGGCAGCAGAACTATAGAGTGTTAAAAAGGTTGTTCATTAGGCATTCTTTGATTTTACTAATATTTCCTAATGGAGGAGCTCCTGCTGTTCCCTGTGGAATTTTTCATGTCTTCAACATGTGTTTGATTCTTGTTTTCTTAAAACTTTGACACTGGGATTTGTACTTGAAGGCAAAACAGAGCATTTTTTAATGCAGAAAACGTACAAGTAACCCATATATTACACAGAAACATAAAATTACTTGTTGTATCTGGTAACCTATTCAGCTGGAAAAGACTTTGAACTCTCATTCTGCTACTCTTTGGAGTTCTTCTAAAACTGAGAAGTTTACATTAAAAGCACTAAACTGTATTTGCTATTGTGACTACTCTGCTATTATTGTCAAACTCTTATAGGACTAATTGATGCTCAGAAACAGGCTTAGTAATAAGTTCCAATAGTAAATATTTTCTGTAACTTGAATTAATTAAAGAGGTTTGTGTGTATATCCTCAGCCAAAAATGTGAGCTTTAGTCTTTTGGTATTTAACAAACTTGTTTATATGAAGCTTTTTTCCCCTTTGCTTTATGATGGTTGAGCTAAATTGATCATTGCTTTTAGCAGTGGTAAGGTTTAAATATCAGAGGGATCATTTTTAGAACACACTTGGCTCAAATGCTTACTGGCACTTGAGTTTCCTGCTTGGAAGGCAGTGATTTTTTTGCCTGAAATACACTGGACAGTGAGAGTCAAACTGGATCTAGTTGCTGCTTGGTTGGGGTATGGAGCACTCTGCAATTTGACCAGGGAGGCACCTTTCTTTTAAACTATTTGATATATGGAAGCTGAGTGGTGGTTGGCAGGACCTGCACTGACATACTACAGATTTCTTTCCCTTTACCCATTAAATTCTTGCTTGCAGGAAGCATTAAATTACTGTAAAAGTCGTTCTGAGTAGGGGCTGGGGATATTGCCTCTGCATGGCTGTAGGCAAAGGGAGTTTCCCCATCATAGCCTGTTGCTGGCAGGGTTGTGTTAAATATTATTTAAAACAATCAGTATTGCTTTAAGTATTCTCAGATGTTAAATAAAAAGCATGTGGCTCTGTAAAACCTGCAGAGTTTTACAAATGTCCCCCTTCCACACACATGCACTTTCACAATCTATCTACAAAACATTTCACAGAATAGCCATTTTTAAAGCTATGTTTTTTAGTAATAATCAAAATATATGTACTCTGCAAAAATGTTACCATCATCCAGAATGGATAGCATTCAAACATGGACTTAATAATTCTCACAGTGCCCTCTGCACCTTCTGCCCTCTTCCAAATATGTCAGGAGTTGACGAGAACTGGGGCAAACTCTCTCATTGCAGCATTGCCTGCTCTTGTCTTTTGCTGCCAGTCTTTATATCCAGCATTCTCTAGATGCTTTTCAAGCTCCTCTTTTTCCTTCCCATCACAGTGTTCTGATTCACAACATCTCAGCATCTGTTTCACATCTGATACTCTTTGGCTTGAAACTGACAGAAAATGTGAAGAGGTCTGGGGCATAGTCACAGGCCCAAGGAGTGACCATCTGCTGGGGTGTTGATGGGCACTGCTGATAAGGCATTGTCCCTCTGGTTTCCTGGTCACTGTCCTCAGTGAGAGCCTCCTTATGTCCTGAGGCAGGCCACAAACAACCCCTACCTAGTCCTAAACATATTTGCTCTGGAGGTGCCACATGCAAAGAACAGGCACATCTCAGCCCTAAGAAGTGTGGTGCTAACTCCTCTGCATGACAGGATTGATCAGAGGATGTGTCCTCTCAGAAATAATATGTTTCATTATATGTTTTTCCTTGATGGATTTCTTCTTCAGCTTTCAATTATTCATGATTTTAGATAAGTGAACATCTATAACTGTGCAGATGCTGTTTTGGTGAATAAGCAGTAGGTGTTTCTGGTAGAGTCTTGATAGAGCCAACACCTTTTAGTGTCAGCAGCCAGTGAGGGAAGCTGATCCCTGGTTTATCTTAATGGCTGATTTAGAGTAGCATCAAACATGTGGTTCACTGTGTGTGACTGCTGTGGATCAGGAGAAACAAGCACTCTGTTTACAGCAGACAGAAGAGGTTCTGTACACTGCAGTGGTTTCCTGTGCAAAGAGAGCCACAGAACACAGCCATGCACTGAAACAGGGTGTTCCTTCTTATGCTTTTAGGATAGTCAGTGCTGTTCACTTGCAGCTCTCTGAGAGCTGTGGAAGAGCTCAAGGCTCAGGGATGGGACTTGTATCTACCCGAGTGTGCAGTGTTTAGGAAACTGCCTGGATGGAAGCTTCCACTGCCTGAAATAATAACTTTGAGACCCTGAGTACTTCTTAGAATTGCTGAAAGGGAGAAAACCTGTTCATTATAAGCACATCTAACCCAAGTATTTGTTATACTTGCTAAGTGTTCCTCTCAAATACCAGACTGGCTATAAAAAAGGTCACTGAACTCACAACAGCAGCATAGTCGGTCTCTTTGATGAATTTAGCACCTGTTCATTATATGCACATCTAACAAAGTATTTGTTATACTTGCTAAGTGTTCCTCTCAAATACCAGACTGGCTATAAAAAAGGTCACTGAACTCACAACAGCAGCATAGTCGGTCTCTTTGATGAATTTAGTCCCTCTTAACTGTTCTGCTGCTTCTCAGCTGATACAATTTCTTCTAAAAAATTATCTTGTATGAAGATTTGTTTTCCCCTTAAAATAGCATATATTTCAGCTAAATCTTAAGTTCTTAACTCTTTGCTGTCATCCAAGGCTCTTTGGTAAGTTTGCAAGGGAAAAAAAAATATTAGCCATGATGTCCTGGTGGTCACTGTGGAGAAAGCCAAACCAAAATTCTCTGTTCTGCTATAAACAGATTGCTTGAAATAAAAAGAGGGTGTTGGGATTACAGTTCTTCTGACAAATGTATGTGTAGTTATCAAATCAACAAAATCAGACCTTCAAAGGGCACTGTTAGATTTAGCACAGGATATGTTAATTTGTGATTTTCTAAAATTAGGTTTTTAACCTTTAACCTTATTGCACATCCTATAGTAACCATTAGGATCTTCCTGAGTCATAGACCCTTCCACCATACCCTGGCAAAATTGTTGCATCATTTCCAAATTGCCTTGGGTTTTCTTTCTGTTCCCCTTCAGGAACAGTGAGGGCATCTTGGAAGAAAATGATGATTTTCAAGTCCCTGCAAAGAAACATGCTGCTTCTCTGTGTGGCTGAAATAAGGCAGGGCTTAGGTCTTTTCTTTTACAGTGATAACTGTCTCTCTTGGTGACAGAGTGGCAATTTCTTAATTGTACTTAAGTAACTAAGTAGCTGTATAAAACTATACTTTGGCCAAATTTTACTTCACTAAAAGTATTTTTCATGCTCTGTAGTAACTGAAGTGCTGCAGTTGAGTGATGCTCTTCGGGATGACATCCTGCCTGAACTTGGGGTTCGGTTTGAAGATCATGAAGGTACCCACTTATCTCTTGAAACTTTGTAGCAGCTGTTTTTATAATCCTGATGTTTTCCTAAGAAGTGGGATAACAAATTTAGAATAATTTAGTAAACTCAGGTATTACAGAACTATAGCATATCATATGTGCACTATATGTATATATATATATTTCATATATACTATATATAATGGCACATAGTATCATATATAATGGTGTGTGTGTATATATATATATGAATATATATATATTAGAGCTGTATATTGCAATATATGTACAGAATAAAAAAACCCCCATACATTGCAATATTTTTCACCTTTTTGTATAGCACCTAATTTCTTAGTCACTTTTGAGTAGCCACTGAGTTGTATTTGCATTTAGCATGCAAAAATAATTATCACAGGGTGAATACATTTATCTTTGACTAATCAAGAAATTAATCCTTCTTTTTGCTTCTTTAGGACTTCCAACTGTGGTTAAATTAGTGGATAAGGACACATTATTGAAAGAGAGAGAAGAAAAGAAAAAGGTAATTATTTTAAGCATCCTATATTTTTAAAATTTAAAGTTATGTGTAAGCTATGGATATTTTTACATTTCTTTGATAATTCATAAGAAAAATCATAGCAGACTAGCAACATGGAAGATGACATAAGAGAATTGATACAACAAATTTAAGTGTGTTTGAAAAAAAGAATTTTTTGAAACAGCTTCTTGAAAACTTTGTATGGGACCTAGTGAATACCTCAAAGATTTTTTATTTGTTTGCTTTTTAAGATCTTCATATAACTAAGGGATGTTCAGTATTGCATTCAAACTGTATTATCTCTCTGGAAGAACAATTCCAATGAGAAGCTAATTCAGACTTCTTTCGTTTGTACAAATGAAGTCAACATTTTCCATAGAACGAGTCTGTATTCATCTGATACATGAGAAAAAAATGTACTGGCTAAGTCTTAATTAATATAGTGTGGATTATTGAGATATTCAGGATGTGGGGGCAAGAATTCATGTTACTCTATAAAGCTTGTGAGTTTGAATTCACATGCACAAGGAACCCTGCTTTTGGCACTTCCCAGCATTAATATTTGACTTTGTAATATTTAAATTAACACTTCAATTAACGTAGTTAACATTTCAACTTGTCCATCTCCAATTTTAACAAATAATAAAATTATATCATGACTAGAAATCTTTGAAAGACTTTCCAACATTTCTCCTTCCATGTTGATACTTTTTAGAAAAGAGAAGTCATTTTAGTCAGTTCCAGATGTTTTTGTCAGAGTGGCATTTGAAGGCAGTTTGTTTGTAGCTGCTGGGTAGGATCTGCAGCCAGAGTCCCTTTTCCCTGGAAACAGCATTATGTTCAGTACTGGCAGAACCCTTAGAGAACTGACAGGTCTCTCCCAGGCAAGTGCAAGATGGGATTTTTAGCAAGTTGGCTAAATTTGGATAGTTGTTTCCCTAGGAACATCAAGTGATACAACTGCTGCTTGAGGAACTGTGATATCTTTGCAGTTTGAGGCAAGAGCTTAAAATATCATTGAAATACAGTCTTTTTTAAAAGTCGTTTGCAAAACAGTTTTTTCCCCCCTAAAATGATAGGATAATTTATTTTAGGTATTCTATTATAGGTATCCATTTTGCATGCAAAATGCATTCTGAATAGTTACAACTGGTTTAACTGTGAATAAAAGCAAATTAAATCAAAGTCATAGAGTGGGAAGTATCAGACAATCCTAATTATAAGGCATGGTGGGTTTGCTGCAGGTCATGCTGGCAGTTCTGTCTGTAATTAGATATCCAGGGGAGCTGGTTCAGGTTTGTAGAAAACAACCAAATGAAAATAGTGCATTACCTTTTACTCACTAACACTGCCTCTCACAGATAGAAGAAGAGAAAAAAAGGAAGAAAGAAGAAGCAGCCAGGAAAAAACAACAGCAGGAAGTAAGTAACCTCATTTTGAAGGAAAGTGTAGGCAGCAGTAGTCACGTGCAGGAAAGACCATTAGAACACAGGCTTTCTGCCCAGCCTTAACCAGGTCTCCATTTCTTTTTTTTGTTTACAATTTCCTGCTCAGAATGCCTTTGGCTTGCAGTTCAGGCTTGGAATTTCAATTCTGATAGAGAAGCCATTTTTGAAAACACAATTAAAGCCTGCAAAAACTTATTACAGAAGAACTTGTAGCACTTAAATTTCAGTCTATAAACAGTATTACCTAATTGACAATGTAGGATCTTACATGCTTGTTAGTGTTAGAGATTTTGCTTGTGTTGTTTATTATTTGATTCCCTTTCTAATATCATAGGTACATGTGAAAGGGTTTATTTTTCTCCTTCTTTTCTTTTTCTCTGTAAGAAATCCCCTGTTCCTTATAATTGAGCAGAGAAATGTTTTATGTCTGTGATTGAAATTCAGATCGCTCAAAGGTTTTGGGCTTTGGATGGGGAGTGGACAGAGGAGATGAACTCATAAGAAAAAATATTGTTTGCTATGCTGATGACTTTAACATACAGGAAATACATTCCTGTGTTAAAAGAGGAAGAAAACTTTTAGAGAGCACCTGGTACAGAGATAAAGCAAGATAAATAGCATTTATCATCCAGAAATTCCAAGTACTTTTTTTCATTTCTTCCAAAAGGTGATTCCCTTGCATAGGTCAAAAATTACATAGAAAATATTCTGAGATCTGCTTGTTTAGAGGGAGAGTTCAGTTTGTTTTCAGTGCAATTACTGCATCTGATTCTTCTGTGACCTGCATAGAAACCTTAGCTTGTCAGCAAGAAACTTGATAGAGGTGGTTACCTTTGCAGTGAGTTAATTGCTAAATGTGCTTTATGGTAGCAGCTCTTCACTTTGTGTTGACTAAAGAACCAAGTTAGCAAGAGTCAGATACAGTTTTTGTAGTATATAAGCAAATTATTTTGAGTTTCTGCAATGCATCTGTTTTATAAAGTGCTTCTCTACAGGTTTAAACCAGTTTTTCCTCCAGACAAGCACAGCTAAGATCCTACTGAGTTGTTTCTCATTTCAAGTTTCTTTTCACATAATAAACAATTATGAATTGAATACTCCTTGATTTTGAAATTGTAATGTACTTTTCCTTTTACATATGTGACAGGTTGTCAGTAATTAACTGTGATATGCGTGTTTTATATTACAGGCAGCAAAACTGGAAAAAATGAAGATTCCGCCACATGAAATGTTTAAATTGGAACTTGACAAATATTCCATGTTTGATGAACATGTAAGAGACTTCTCTTCATACAGGGAGGGGTTTTTCTTCCCCAGTTGTGCATACTTAGTTGTATATGTTTATAGCAATATTGTTCCAAACCTCCAGGGCAGTGCTATTAATGTAGCAAGAGGAGGAAAGGAGAGAAGGAAAATGTGATATATGAATTTTATTGTGCACTGGGGAGCAAGTGCCATCTGTTAGCCATCATTTCAAGGGTATTTTCCTTCTGTGTTCCTTTGTACATTGATTGTACATTTCCTTTGTCTCCCCTTACTGCAAAGCAAAATATATATTGTGGGTAGGAATGTGTATGGTGTTCATTCACAGATTTATTACTCTGGTGCAAGGCAGGGTATTCATTTGCAAGTACAAACTCCCCAGCTCTTCCTGAACTTATGCTTTTTTGAGAGGTCCTGTGTTTCCTGTTCCCTTGTGCCCACTGTTTTGGTCTCTCGTGGCAAAGGCTCTCTGAAGGGGCTGTTTGCATAACTTTGCTCAAGTTGATTGCTCCCCTTGGAGATAAAAGGGTTACATGGAAAACATAAAGCATTGTTTCTTCACTTATACTTGATTTGGGTCATTGATCCTGCTTCTGCCTCTCCCCTTCACCTACACAAATTCAAGTCCTGGGGACAAGTCAGAATGGAGAGGATAAATACTGGAAAATAACCCTGCAAGCCAAGGAAAATGTCCGTAAAAATGCTGATCATACTTTCTCCATCAAGAATATAAATATCTTACTGCTTTTGCTTTAAGCCTTGAATTCAATCTGCTAGTATGATTAAAAGATTATTTTAACCATCTGTTCAGGAATTAGTCATTATTCTCTTAACTAAAACCACATAGAAGTTAGTAGTCTAAGCTTTCCTTATGTGGTTCAGGACAGAAGATAAATACACCCTTATGCCTCTTGTTTTGCTAGGAAAGGAACATTCAGATATAGTCAAAGTTAGCTGTCAAACTTCTAGGTGACTAAAATTAGCCAAGATACAGCCCTTCCTGACAGCCTGTCATTATGACATTATCTCCCTATCTTATTAAAACATGATTCCATAAAGAACAAAAGCAGTCCAAGAACTTATCTTAAATACTCTCCTTTTTTTAATATGTTTCAGGGATTTCCCACCCATGATACAGAAGGCAAAGAACTTAGCAAAGGACAAATTAAGAAGCTAAAGAAACTTTATGAAACCCAAGAGAAGCTACACAAGGAGTATCTACAAATGGTTCAAAATGGAAGTGCAAATTGAAAACAACAGGACTTTTTATTTAGAAGGCGAGTGCTGGGTTCCCATTGAAGAAGTGAGCATATACTGATGCTCAAATTTCTGTTTACACTTTCTATTATGTGCAAAGTAAAATTCCTGTTTACGTGGGTTAATAATGTCATCTGGAAATGTAATAAAAATCCATCATTTAAAAAAAAGCCAACACGTAAGAAGTTTCTTCTCAGTGATTGCAAATGTGGTTGCCAGTTCTGTTTGTGAAGGTGCTGCTCAGTCAGCAAATCCACATAAGGATTCTTGTTCGTTCTAGCTGTTCAGACTTTGGTTAATTTGTTCTGCATACTGATCTCTATCTAATACCCAATGTTACAGTCAGAAAAATGTATTGCTAAAAGGGAGCTGAGTAATCTGCCCCACAGTAAGAACAGTATTTTCCAGATGACTTTAGTATCTTTACATAAGCAGGAAAAGTGGGTAGTTCCACTATGATACTTATTCTAGCTGCTGTTATTGAAAACTCTCATAAGTATACCCAGAACACTTTGCATAGTAGAAGTTAACAGTCCCTTTGTTGCAAAAGGGAATAGATCATCAGCCTGCAATTGCAGTCAAGTGGGTAAGTACAAGGCAAATGTACCTGCATTGAACAAACAGGTGGGAAAGACATGAAGGGCTGAAGGCAGAGGTGGTGTGTTCTTGGAGCTATCCCTTCAAGGAAACAGGAGCCCTGCCGAAGTACCTGATTGCCCAAAGTACTCAGTACCTAATTACCAGTTCAGAGCCATGGGGAATTAACAGAGGGTTTCTTACTGATGTACAGTTTGTGGATTGATTTGCAGTTAGGGAATACAGCTAGACATTGCCCTGTAGTCAAGACTGATGTTTTTAACATGATGATTTTACCCCGAGATAAAAACCTTTCTGATGTAGTATGGTCACACTATACTGCAGGAAGAGTTCTTTGTTGCCTAACAATGCATTTCACTGGCAGAAGCTACTAAATGAACTAAAGTTCATGAAATCCTAAAAAATATCTCACCTACTTCACAGCTGCACAGGACAGCCAAGTGTCTGATTTGCAGAACTATATTCATTCAGTATTCTCAAGGTGACTTGCAGAAAGCCATACTGTGACACCTGTGTTTTCTCAACTCCTATGTTCATGCTACAGTGATCAGGCTATGTTCCTTTTCTTAATTAAGACTTAAAACATCTTTGCTTTTCCTTGATATTTCTATATTTATATTCCTCCTTCTGAGAAATGAACATATTATTTGGAGCCACAGAAAGGTCTAGTAGGGTTTTTTTCTAATTTGTCTGTATTTGCCTTTGAAAACATACATAATGTTAAGATCAGTAAAGCAGATGCATCTTGTGTGCAGAAAATAAAATCTGTTGTGAAATACTTGTATGTGAACTTTGTGTAGTGAGGGGACTATTGAGCTTATCTTTATTCCACAACCATCTTTTTGAAATGTGGTTTACAGAGCTTTTCCTTTAGCTTGCTATTACTAATTTAATTAATTTTGCATTCAGTATTTGATTATTCTGCTGATTTCTAATCAATTTTATAAATGCATGTTTAAACTGCACAATGACACTTCAAACAGCTAGCCATGGCCATTAGGGCAACTTCTCCATCCTTTGGTATGGAAAGAAGAAAGGTTCAATTACATTTTTTGCAGCATTTTAGATCCCAACTCCCTTTGGCATTATCAGCTCATCATTTTCTTCCCAGCATGCCCCCTGAAGATGCACGTGCCCTGAGGACATTTTTGAAAGGATGGGACATGCCTATGCTGCTTCTGAAGTTGCAACTTAATGTCAAATAGTGCCAGGAATTGGAATACAGAAATTGGTTTTGGTGATCTGAGTTGCACTTACTTTAAGTGAGTTAGTATTTAACTGTGGAGAAAATGCTGTTGATCCATGGCTGTCCTGGGCTGTAGTTTATGACATCTCCATGATAAAATTGTGGCTTTTGCCCCCACATTTTGTTTTTTCTCTTCCTCCTATGTTTTTAATAGAACCTAATCCAATTCCATTATTATATCAATGTAAAAGAATGGGGGCTTTTTTAATGCCTTTTTTCTTTCCTAAATGCTTCATTTTGTTTCTGGGACAACTCTCCTTGCAGGGATCTTGGGAGCATTTCAGACTCACTTTTTCCAAAGGTTATTTTCCGGTCTTTCTGTGTGCTTCCCACATGCACACACACCGCTTCCTCCCTCGATATGTTTTTTTAAAATTCAGTACTTGTAAAATCCTGCTGAAGGACAACTTGGTGGCAAACAAAGAATGCTGCAGCCAGGCTTGGATGCACACTGCTTAAGATGACTTTTTCACTGTGGGTGTGCCAATTGATCTGTGGGATTACTGAATTGCACAGACAATACCTATTCCCTGGCAATCCCTCAAGGTGGCACTTAAATGAATTCCACTGCACTTGCTTTGGGAGAGAGACCTGGCAAGCAGAAGGGAATGCAACAGCAATGGTCTGCAGTGTCTTAGTCATCTGTCTCACTCAGCCAAAAAAAGGAAGAGGATAGACTACACAGTATTTTAATTTTTTGATGTTTCTTTTTTTGGGGGGGTGGGTTTTTTGTGTGTGCTTTTCTTTTTAAGGTCATGTAAGCATACACATTCTCAAGGAAGCCAGTCTGAAATATTATTTTCTAAGCATTATGAAAATTATGAAAAATTATGAAAATCCTCATAGCAAAATCTTAGCATTTTAAAATATTTTAATTTTATGGAACAGAGACTTCATCTTGCTCAGACAACATGGAGCTTTTCATTTCCCACCTATCAAAGAATTTATTCATAGATGGCAAGGGAAGATAAAAGAGTGGTGTTTCTGTTTTAAATTGCACCCTTGGCTGAAGCCTAAACTTGGCAACAGCAAATTTTGTTTGTCTCTTGCTCACAGTGTGCCTTTCAGCCTTTCTGATGTGAAAATTCCCATTAACGTCAAATGTGAATACTGCTCCACTCGGGAGAACAAATTCCTCCCATCACTCAGTTTGTTCAGATACTGGTAGAAAAATCTGTGAATTGTTCGGTGTGAACTTGATGCCACCAACCTTTTCAAAGACTGATGAGTGCTGATTCCATTTATGACACTCTCTTTGACCTGTTTATCCTAACATTTTTATTTGCTGTCTCCTGTTGCACAAAGGCTCTGGTACATTTAAGTGTGCAAATAAGCAATTCGCTGCCACATACAATGCATAGCTTAAAATGTAGAGAAAGAAGTTGAAGGTAAGTTTAAGCATTCTCAGCTGGTGGTAGCTGTTGGATCAACTTTAGCTGCCTCTTTATTACACAACTTCTGCCACACAAATATGGGAAGGAATTTTGCTCCACTCTGATTTCACAAGGCAATTTCTATATGTACCACACGCATAGTACTTAACATGCCTTGAGACAGAACACATTAATTAAGAAGCACATAAGCTATTTAGTGCCAAGACTCTGCTTAGCAATGATCAAACTTCTTCCTCCCCTGCAGGAAAAGTCATTGACAGAGGAAATCTTATATCTCAGATGAGGCTGTGAATGTCTGGCATCTCAGCCAGTGAGAGCAGTTTCCATTAATACCCACCCAAGGGCAGAAGACACAGACAGTTTTAATGCCACTCACAGATCTCAGCCTAAGCTTGCTCTCCAGTGTCAAGTGCATCTGTTTGGCAGCTCTGGCACAATTCCCTTCCCTCCTTGGTTCTCCAGGCTCTTGCATGTGAGGCTGGGTGCTTAAATCGAGCCAGGGTGATTCAGCAGATCTCCCTCCCTTTGCAGCTCTCTGCAGGGCAGCACCTGGCAGCAAGATGACTCCACAGATTGTGCTTTATCCACAGTCATGGAGCCTAGCACTGTGCTACAGAGGTGAGACAGCAGTCAGCACAAATCCCTCACTGACCATGGGAGATTTAATGCCTTCGGAGACAGGCACTAAAAATCCAGAGGTGGAAGGTAATTGAAATGTGTGTCTGCCTTGATATACAAGCACAGCTAGATCTCACACCCACCTTGCATCTTTGGAGGAGACAAAGTTTGGAGTTTGTACTCAGCACCTGAGTGGCTTTTAGCAAAATGGAGATTGACAGAAAAATCTTAAAAGAATACTCGATAGCTGTGAGCCAGCAGCAAGCACAGAAGTGTGGAGTAGGAATACCTTCAGATAAGCCCTTCTCCATGAGTTCATTATGCTCTTCTTTGGAACAGAGAATCAAGCAAAACCACTACCATGAATGCATACATGACCTTAAAAAGTCACTGCCATGAATAAGGCTGTCCCAAAATTAAGGATTAATGGGAATATGAAGAGGCTGTTAATCTGCTCATGTGAGAAAAAGGACTGGTTTGAAGAAGCAGGAGAGCTGGAAGCAATGTAAAGAAGGGGAACATTCCACTGAACATGTCCTCTGGCCCACCAAATCTGCTCGTTTGTGCAACTGGCTATAGCATTCCTGCAGTTCTTCCAAAATCATCTCATTTTTTAATTACAATATTGGTATCTAATTAATGATTCACTGGTTTCTTCCTGTAAATTAAATTCCTACTGTAAATTATATAATCCAACATTAATATATCGACTGATCTCATTGGTTCCAAACACTAGCTGTTACAGAAATCCAAGCTGCAGACCTGGAGAAAACTTTTTAGAAGAAAGGAGCTCCCTGACAGGAGAAAAGGATTAGAGTTTTTTTTCCAACTGAGTGAATTATGACTGCAACCCTGGAAGCGGCTCCAGGTGCTGCCATTGCCCAGCGCTATCAGCCTGCCATGCGCACAGACTGCGGGCCCATAGCGGGCTTGTCCTGGCTTGCTCCAGCAGGGAACTGTGTCCCAGCCGAAGGTGGGCACTGCCACGGCCGCCTTTGCTAAGGAGGAGCTGAAACATGGCTCGGGCCAGGCGCGGTGCCTCAGAAACCGCCCGGATCACCCTCACGGCAAACGGCGGTTCCTGAGGGGGCTGCCAGTGCTGGCATTGGGACAGCCGCCCAGCTGGAATGTTGCCACGGATGGCTGTGTCCTTCTGAGGACAGGTCAGGCACACACAGCCAGGGGGATCCTGCAGGTCACTGACGAGAACTTTCCGCCGGAGGAGCCGCGGAGCAAAAGCGTGCTGCTGTCGCTTTAAGGCGCGTGCACGCGCCGTCCCTTTCGGCCCCGCCCCGCCCCGCATCACGCGCTCGCCTCGCGCGCGCCCGCGGCCCCGCGCGCCCCCCCANGCGCCCCGCCGCAGCCGGGGCCTGCGTGCCGGGCCGGGCCGCGGTGCTGTCGCCTGAGCTCAGCCACGCTGCTGCGGCTCGGTTCTGCATTTCGGGTTCCTTGTCTGCTAGTTAAGGGCCTGTGGGAAATTTTCTTTGGTGCTGCGATTGTTTACTGCACACAGTGCCGGTGCCCGTGGGATTTGTCAGATTCCTTTCCTGTAGCATCTGCACACGAGGCTTTCAAATACAAAGGTAGGGGCGCGAGTGTGGGAATTACAGATGGAACCAGAATTACTAGGAAACGTTTTATGAGGTCATCTCTAAACAAAACAGCGTTCCTTTTACAAAACTTCGGAGGTGACCTAAGTATTGCTGCTCTCCGGGACTTGTGGAACAGGTGAATGAGTTTGTTCCTCAGATAATGTTTCATGATCCCTTCTTACTGTCCTTACAGAAAGCATCCGAGTGTTTGTTTGTGGCTTCCCGCGGGGTTACAGCTCCGTGCCTCTGAAACGGAAGCTGCAACTTTCTCTTCTGATTTGTTGTAGTTACGGAAAACACTTAGCAGCTGTGGGCAGGAGTCTTCCTGTGAGTTCAGGAGCCCTTCAGTTTCCTGTTTTGTCCTTCAGTTGTGTTTAGAAGGTTTGTGCAAGGCAGAGAAGATTTATTCCTTGTGCACCTCTGTTTATGATTACATCTTGCCAGTGTGTAGATTTTTTCCTTGGATTTGCATCCTTCAGGATATTGTCCTTGTGATGAGCTCTTCCTGTCATGGTGTGCCTGCAGTTTACAGTTTCCTGCAGCTTCAGGGGGTTGCTGGTGTGTGACATTTGTGCCAGACAAGTTGCAGCAGTAGCCAGCCTTGTAGGACAGGGCTCCATCTGATCTCCATCCCCAAAGCTTCATCTGCCCGAGTCATTTGGAAGCAGGGAACTGCCCAGGAGAAACGAGGCACTCATCTGGCCTCTTAATGGTGGTGGCAGCAATAATAATGATTCCTTCTCTTGTTGTGTCCTTGGGTTCTGGTTGCTTTTTCCTGTCTTCATTGCCTGTGAAGTTGCTTGGAGAGCAATGAAGACAATAGCCATGAGGGCTCAGTGCTTTGGTACTGGTTTTTTTCAGCTGGTGTGTGCTGAACTCTGTCTCTAAAATTACCTTTCCCTCCCCTCCACTGCCCTCACCAGCTTGTCCCAAACAGATTTGTTGGTGCCTCTGTGGCAGTGAAGTCCGTGCAAGGCAGCTGGAGTGAAACTGGGAATCACAAGCTGTCTTCTAAGAAAGATGCATCTAATTATTTATTTATATACTTCTTTTTACTTTCCAGTTGCCAAAGGCACAACTCTAGGGGTGAAACAAGGCTTGGAGTATGTATTTGCACCAGGGAATGGTGTCTTTCTCCTTTTTTTCTTTTTTGTTCTTACTTGTTCCTTGATGAGTGGCTTTTGTCAGAACATGCCCAATTCTTGCCTGTTCCAGTGGCAGGAACTGCTTGCCATGCTGTTCAAACATTATTCCATGTTTTCTAAACACAGATGAGGATCTGGTTTTCCCTTGAGAAGTAGTTCCCTGCAGGAAATACAGCACAAAGAGCTGAGCAGAGGAATTTTCGTGTGGAGTAGGGTCTGTTCCACTGGCTTGGTTGCTGGGCTGAGACTGGAGGCCACAACTCTTGGAGGGTAATTTTTAAGTACTGCCAGTCTGCATTTTTAGTTGCCCACTGCTGCCTCCTCTAATAGTGACTGGCATCATACAACTTGCAGGCTGAACTCTGATATTAGGTCAGTTTGCTCTGTTTTTAATTGCATCTTTTTATCCCCTGCTTTCTGTTGCTGTGGAAGGAAATTTTCATTTATGCTCCTTTATTTCTTCAGCTGTGAGGTTGTAAAAATCTGTTTTGCTCTAGCAGGTGGTTGCTGGCATTGCCACTTTCTCCTGTTATGTGTAAGGCAAGAGGGAGTGTTTGGAAGTAGATCTGCCTGAGCTGGTGGAACAGCAGCTCTGCCAGAAGCCCCTCTGTTTTATTCCTGGGCTTAATCTGTAGGGTGGCCTTCCAGGCTTGTATGGGAGATGGGGACAGCTTCCTGTGGAGTAATCTGAAGTACACTGTTAGTACTGCTGAAAGCTAGCAAAGCTTTTCAGCTCTGTTTGAAATGGCTGTGCAAGTGTTGCTTTTGCAGCTGAGAGCAGGATTCAGCATTTTCCAGATGGGAGAGTGCGTGCGATCTCTGGGCTGCCGCTCAAGTTGGCATGAGCACTCAGGTTCTTCTTTGGTAGCCTCTGTTGGGAGCTGGGCCTGGGATCAGCCTGTTTGGCCTTCATGGAGCTGGAGAAATCAGACCTGTCCACTCTGATGAATGATTGAAGCTACTTTTTGTTCTGAATTTGACTCACAGACCAACGTCTGGTTTCATGGAAGCTTGGTGGTGGAAAACACCACCTGTGCTTCTCTGTGGCAGGTAGTGATTACTGGAATTCATGATCAGCTTTTTAAAGTGGGGGTAAAAAACCCCAGTCTGTTACTGAAATATATGTGCAGGCTGGGCTATTTCACCCCAGAAAAGAAAGGGCAGCAGAGTAAGTTAGACAATGTGGCTTCCTCTGGTTTCTCAGGAGAGCTGATTTAGATACTGGGGGCTGGGGTAGCTGTGCTAAACTTGGTTCCAGTCATTGTCAGTAACAAGATTTAACTTCTCTCCTTCCTCTTCATTTTCTGACTCCTGATAAATAAGGAGCAAATCTTTATACAGGGGATTCTGTCTTGCTAGCTGCTGTCAAAACCCCTTCTCTTGCTAAATAATGTTCTTCTCTTTGGTGTTCTTTTTATCTAGCAACAGTTTTAGGGACATTGTAGATCAGCAGAAGCAGCTACTCACAAAAATAACCCTGATTAGACAGACATGTGAAACATGTTTTTCTGCTTGGGTGATAAAAGAAAAAAGTGATTTGGAAGTTACTGTAATTAATTTGTTTGAACTTTCATTGTTTTTTGCTCAAGTACGCTGTATAGGCAGAGATTAAACTTCATTATTTACTATGATGCTATCAAGGAATTGGAAAATAATACATTTATGTCTTCTTTGACTTTTTTTTTGATAGAATGCTAAACTAAATTAGGAAACTGTGCACTTACCTTCAGAAGACCCATGATTGGGTAGAAATTCACTAGTATCTGGAGTATGTAACAGAGAAAATAAGTTCTAGGAGGGTTAAACCACCTGAAAGACTTCAAAAACTGAGCAAGTTTCATTTTGAGTTGGGTGTTGTGGTAGCTGTTTAGTTTACTGGGAGGGATTATGCATGATGAATTTCATAGAGAAAAACAGTAGCTGTTAATTTGCATTGAGGTTTTAAACAATGACCTGTTCTATTTTCATCTTCTGTTGAGGTAAACAAATTACTGTTCAAGTATTTTTAAACACTACTTTTCAACTTGCAGGTGGATACAGGCACACAGATGGCAGATAACAGGTATGTTGGGCTGTTTTCCTGAAATTAAATCAAGGTACTTAGAGCCAAGTGTATATCTGGTGTTCTGCTGGAGAGGTTTTGGGTTTTTTTAACCTGTGGAGAGTGGATTACCAGACTTAGATAAGAATAAAATGACAATATTTTTCTAAATGCTGTAAAGAACTGAAGAGCCTTTGTGTTTCTCTAATCTGTGTAATTTAAGCATGCAAAAGGCACCTTTTTTTCTAGTTTATGTAGTATTTTTTGACCATAGGTTATTTTTATGGAACTGTTGCAAATCCATATGTGCTGCTGCTCTTCTGAGGCTTACGGTGCTGGATAAGCTGGTCTGTCCTGTACCTGATAATACCCATTTGCATATGTGATATCTCTGCTGGTTTTGTGTGTGAGTTGGGGTTAACGTCAGCGCTATCCAGTGTGCATTTTGTGACCTCCAAACTGGCAGGGAGCACAGGGCTCCTGGCTGGATGTTGACCATGCTGGGCCCTCTCCTTCTCCAGCACAGGAAGTGAGATGGAAAACCTTGCAGCAGGGAGGTGGGGAGGCTGGGGACATGTCTTCTAGAATAGAAGTGAATGTTTTTATCAAAACAGCTTGTTAGAGAAGTTGGAAACAGAGCTTTTGGCTCTTGTTCATCTTCCTTTCATACCTGCATCCTTTGTCATGTTTTTCTTCACCACTTACACTGGAAGTGTCTCATATTTTCATCTGTGAGTAATAACACTTTCCTGTGCAGAGTGAATGGCCACGTGGTTTGCAGACTGAATCATACACATGAATGGCCAGCCATTCATTTAGTGAGATGAATTTATCTGTCAGAGGTTTTTGTTTTGGACTTGTTATGTTTTGTTTTGAGGTTGGTTTGTTTCTTTTTAATTTCACAAGCTTGAAGACATAAATATGTCTTCTATTGGCATACTTGTCTGTAAAACATGTCTGTAGTAAACCAAAGTGCTTAAATGCTGACATTTGTGTAATGTGATGGCTACTTTAATATCTTTAATATGTTACCCTTTGAATTCTTTTAGTAAAACAGAAGATACTGCTTCAGAGTCTCTGGAGGCTGCTAAAAATGCAACCAACAAAAAAGGTATGAAATACGTAGTAGTAGCTGAAGTTAGAGAAGTGTAACAAGTCAAACCTGAAGATGTGTTCACAGCTGAAAGCAAAACAATGGTTTTTAGGCTAACTGTCCACTTTCTGGTGTTTTCCATGTTTATTGCAGCCACAGCCAGAGTGAAGGCTGTGTTTTTGTGTGTGTTGTGACTGTGGTGCTTTACCATTGCCTGAAATGACCCTCCAGACCCTTGCAATAAGGCCTGCAAAGACTGGCTTGTAACAGCATGTATTCTTTGTCAGCATAATTACCAAAATGGGCAGTTCTGTTTGTATGCTAGTTCTTGACTGCCTTGTTTCTCAGAAAGTGCATTTTCTGAAAATGTCTTGGAAGTTTTTATTCTCCATTAGCAAGGTCTACAGATAACTGCTGAGGAGTGTTTTTCAAATCAATGTTTGTGAGTGCAGAAAAGCTACACTTCCATTATTTCTCCAGATACTCAAATTTATAAGTTATAGTGAAATATGTTTCATATACATGGTCACTGAATGTTCTTTAGGTGTCCCTCATTACCTGTTTTTTTCAAGAAATCTTTTGTGACTGGCAATTGAAAATCACATGAGAACTGGTAGACACCGTTGACTAATTTTTTAAATCAAGTTGCTTGAGAAAAAACAACAACACAAATGCAAGCATATAAAAACTTCACCATGTTAGTGTGTGCTGTGTAATTTATTGGGTTTTTAATGTCTGGGGAAAAGAGCACTGAGAAAGAATGGAAAGATGTGAAAAGCAAAAGCCTTCACACCATAACACCGTGCATGGTTATTAGGAAGGGTTTTTGACACCTAACCAGAAGCATTTTAGATCTGATCTCCTGTAAAAGTAGTCTTCTGGGAAGTGTTGTGATGGTTGGGGAATCTTACAGATTGTAAAATCTTCTTGAAGTAAAAAATAAGTAGTTGTCAAGGTCACAGTGCTGTGCTGCTTATTGTACAGTACACAGAGTTGGAAGGGTTTTTTCAGGAGTCACACTACCTGGAAAACAGGAGTCTAACTGTGTTAGTTCAGTGGTTCTGCTCCTGAAAATTTATACGTGGCTTTTAAGGTACAGCTAATACAGAAGGATAGAGAAACTTCTGTGTGTATTTTCTTACACGAGGGGAAAACAGGAAATTGCCGATGTTGTCAATGTACTAATTGCTTGTAAAAGCAACTGATAGATTTGCAAAGAGAAGAGTGCTTTTTCTATCATTATCCTTCTTTATATTCCTGAAATCTGGTCCTGAAGTAACTGTGTTAGTAGTAAAATACTCACTATTTTCACACCTCAAATAACAGTGGTGTTATTTGAGATGTGAAAGTAGTGTTTTTGCTGTGACTGCTGTAAGACACAGTATGACAAAAGCACTATAAATCTATGCAAATTTGTTTAAAAGGGGTTTTCTGTCTTCATAGAAAAGCTGGCAGACCAAGTGATGCAAAATCCACAGGTCCTGGCAGCTCTTCAGGAACGTCTTGACAACACATCAGTTACTCCTTCAAGTTACATTGAAACGTAAGTACTGGGCATGAGAAAATACTGAAAGACTGAAGGCATAATAGAATATTATTACTGTGTCATTAAGGTAGAAAATTAGAATAAATTATTCACTAAGAAAAATGGTTTACTTAACCTGTGATTCATAGTGTGTTACTTCTGGAAGAAGAGTGAAGTTTTACCTCATACCAACTTGCAAACAAAATTTTGTCCTGTTCAGTATTTACCGTGGTCATTTCTTGTTTTGGCTAGAAAGAAATCCCTCCCCTCCTTTGTTTCCTTCTGTGACCCTTACTCTGACAGAGTGTGTGCTGCATTGGCTGATAATTTCTATAAGATTGCTGTCCTGGGTGTAATGGAAAGTTCGGGACCTGTATATCCCTAGTTTGACGCTTAGTTTTATATTGACTGTAAAGTAGATTTAAATGCTGCCTTTAGTAAATACTTATGCTTTTATTTCTCGACTGAGAATAGCAGGTTGTAGACCTCTTTTTAGAAAAAACCTAAGTTCTCTAAAGAGATTCTCTTTACATGGCAATGTCTAAATGTTTAACAATTTAAAGTGCAGATGGGCAGTGTGTGCTTTACAAGTATGACCCTTGAATCAGAGCTTTCTCCTGTGGAATGCACAGTTCTTATTTTTCATAGATGGATCAACACAAATCTAGTCTCAAAGTTTAGGTGTAAACAAAGGTATTAATTTCAGATCTCTGAACTACACGGGGAGGGTAGTGGCCCCAGGGAATGGAACAGAAGATAACACCTTTGAGAACAACTTGGGTAGGAGAGGATTCTTTCAACTTTTTGAAATAGGTTTTGGAGAAACATGTATGTTTGACATAAGCCTTTTATTTTAAAATTGCATGTTGTTATAAGCAATCTATTTCTCAGTAATATGTGAAATAATACTGAGGCAACTAACTTTTAACCTTAAATAATTTTGATTTTTAGCTTCCCAAAAGCAGTGATAAGAAGAATTGATGCCTTGAAAAAGCTCCAGGTGAAATGTGCCCATATAGAAGCTAAATTCTATGAAGAAGTACATGACTTAGAGAGAAAATATGCAGCACTCTATCAACCTCTTTTTGATAAGGTAGGAAGATTATGTATATAATTTTTATTTCTTTCTTCCTGTCAGTTCTAGTTAGGTATATATAATTTACATCTTCAATTATGGTTTTGGGTTTTTTTTTATCACAGAGAAGAGAGTTTATTAATGGGGAAGCTGAACCCACAGATGCAGAGTCAGAATGGCACAGTGAAAATGAGGATGAAGAAAAACTGGCTGTGAGTATAAGCTGGGTCTTCTACTCTGGATATATTGGATTGTCAGAGTTAAATTCTCGTTCTTGCCATTGAAAGGACTTTAGTGTCAGTGATGTGTTCTTGTGGTGAATACACTGTTATGGCCAGTGAAAGCTTCTACACCATTAGTTCAGCCTTTTTTAAATTTGTGACTTGGAGGAATTGAGGCGTTGCCTTTGGCACTGTTCGTAACCTGTTAACAGCACCTTCCTGCTAATGGGTTCCATTCCAGTGCTACATGAAACCCTGAGATAATAAAGGACTGGTTGGTTCTCTGCCTGTCTCCATTATTTTGGGGGACATCTTTAGCTTTCATTTTCATAAATGCAGGTGAGACACTTGTCACACAGTCGTGAAATAGAATCGAGCTCATAAAATGTCTGCTTGCCTGGTGGATTCCTACGTGCCTATTGAGTAGGAGCTGTCTAGATTTAGGAGGCATAATATAGTCTGTGGGCTGCCTGTTACTTTCCCAGCATCATTTCTGGAGATGTGTGCTCAGGCTTTGTCTCAGAAAAGCGACCTACTTAGAAAACTCTGTTTGCCATTCTGTCAGGTTTTCTTTGCATTTTTCTCTTAGCCTGATTTCTTCTTGGTTGGTTTTTTTTTCTGTATTCAAAGTGAATTGTTCTCTTTGTTTTTACTGATCTCCTGAGATTTGGCATGACACAGTGCTCCATTTGCATGAGCAAAAACCGTTCCTTAGGCTCTGTGTAAATACAGCATTGGCAGGCCATATTCCACACAATAAAATCAGAAACGTGTCTAGATGGGAAATAAATCGTAGCTTCGGATTCTGGGCACGTCATAACCCAAGGAACTGCAGAAACATCTCAAATATCTGCTGCTATCTAGTGGTGTAAAAGGAAAGGTGCAGCTAATTCAGGCTGAATTCCCAGGGTTGTTTGGGATTGAGAAATGACTGCCTCATTGTTCTTTTTTGTAACATTTGACATCAGTTATGTGGAGGGCATCCTGTTTCGCAAAATGGTAATAATTAGACACAACATAATAATGAAAGATACCTGTAAAAAACAACTTTACAGGTATTCTGCAAAATGGGCAAGCTAAAACAGCATTTCAGAGGACAAAGTTAAATTTTAAATTTTTAGATGAAAAGCTGTAGGTGGCTTATGGAGCTATAGAAATGAGATTAACAGAAAAATAGAAGTGCATTTATATTTTTTTCTGTTTCTAGAAAGATAGAAAGTGTTTTAATTATTTCTGTTGTGTCAAATTGGTGAAGCAGACACTTGGTTTATTTAGTCTTCATATAGAAGAATTTCAAATGAGTTGAAAGTAAATCTGAATTGTGTATATGTTCAGTTGTGTAAATAAATCTTCTATCTCTTAACTTAATTTGCAGAAGAAAAAAAAAGTAGATTTCAAGTGTTCCTTAAACACCGCTTCAGAGATGGCAATTGCTTTGTTCTTCTGTCTCTGTTTATTAAATATACAAAGAAGTCACAATTTAATTTCTCAGCTGTTTCTCTATTTCTTTTCCAGGGAGACCTGAAAAATGCAGTGGTAATAGATGAAAAAGCAGAAGAGACAAACGTCAAAGGAATTCCAGACTTCTGGTTTACTATCTTTAGGAATGTAGATATGCTAAGTGAATTAGTACAAGTAAGTTTTTACTCTGAAATGAACAACTTCTGCTGTGTTAAATGAATAGCAATTCATTTTTTCTTTTCCTGTTAATAGTCAGTCCTTGTGGAATGTGAGTCAATCCTTTGGTGTAAGACACCAAATCTTTTGAGTCTTTGGAATCCCTGAAGATGCTTAAAATGATGGACAAGCATTTTTAGTTTAATCCATAAAGGATTATTATTTATAAGAATACCTTGGATTGGTTGAATTCATGTTAAATAGCTTAGGTAGTATGTCTGCACTTGTATTAGTGGCTTTTAATGCTGTTAAAGAAGAATTCCCTGGCGTGTGTCTGCTTCCGAATCTCACTGGTAATAAAGACCCTGGAGGAAGTTACTGTATCTTCAGTAATACATCCTAGCAGCTTTGTTAACTCATGGTCAGCCCTAAAATGACTGAGAATTTGGCATATAGAATTTGCAACTGTGATTAAGAAATTTATATCCAGATCTTTACTTTTGCTGAAATAGTTGAGTTAGTTACAAGGTTTGCTTCTTTATTAAAGAGGCACTGTTTTTCTGAGTATTGCCTGCTGAATTGGATTTTAACTTTTTTCTGCTTAGGAATATGATGAACCTATCTTGAAACATCTGCAGGATATTAAAGTTAAATTTTCTGAACCAGGACAGCCTATGGTGAGTTTTCTCTGCTTGTTTCTCATGAAGATTGTAGTAATGAAGTGAGCAGCATTCTGAAATATTCAGCTCTCTTTGGCTGTTGCTGTGTCTGGGGGAGGTTTCTTTCTAAGTTACAGTTTTCATGCATTGCCTTTGAAATATTTATCTTCAGCTTTCCTGTCTCTTTGCTCTTCCATTCTTAGCCTGGACTAGGACTGATTTTGTAGTAATCAGGAAACTACTAATTACTGTAGTTTCCAGATTAAAATTCTAGCTGAGATCTGCCTAGTTTTCCCTTTCTTTTTCTCTCTCAAATTCAAGTGTACCTACTCTTAGTAATACAATTACATGGCTGCTTTTGATTTGAAATTCAATTGTGGGAAAAATTCTGGGTGTCAAATATTATATCAAAAGTGATATGATTTGGTAATACTAATCAAAGACAATGACTATAGATACTGTGCCTGTGCCTGTTGAAAAGAATAGAATTGAAATTGGATAGTATTTTAAAAGTGTACCTCATGAGTATTCGTTAAAGTACTACTTGATTTTTTTTAATTTTGGAAATTTTTTCTTGTTTAAGGTTGATGTACAGAAACAGGTACTGTGTTTGGTGAAAAGAAGTTGCTCTGCTGCTTATTCAGTTTATTCAGACTACACTTACTCCTTGAACTCCCTTTAAAGAGGAGGCAGGGAGAAGGATGGAATTTGAGCCTATACATACTTTCTTCAAATTTTGTCATGGCTTTTTTCTTGTATTTGGTAATTTTTGCTTTGACATATGGAGCAATGGCCTTCTGATAATGTCTGCAAGAAATGCAAGACAACCATCATTGAAGATTCACATAAGAAAGGTGGAAGGACTTTCTCAGAATAGCTTTTAATGGTTAATAGCAAGTTGGTTGGGAGTTCTTTGGGGTTTTTTTATTCCTTGTTGTCTTTATACTACTAGTACTGAAACACTCAAGCTGATAATTGCCAGGAAAGTAGTATGGCAGAGAAAAACTGAGAATTAAGTTTCTTAAGATTGCGAGGGCTTAGGGAGAGGATGTGAGTGAGTTTTAGGAAGAAAATGAATTGTTTAAGCACAAAGTAAGGTATTCTAAAAAGTTGTCTGTTTTGTCTTGAAGCATATCTATTCAGTGGCATTTGGATGAGATGGGAATAGGGTTTTTTTGCATACATCATTTTTGTGTTCTCATTCAGCTTTGTTTTATAGTACCTTAAGCTGGAGAGTTCTTTACACACTGGATTTATCTGGTCTTGCACTGTTCGTAACCTTTTGACAGCATTTTTCTGCAAATGGGTTCCATTCCAGTGCTACATTAAATCCAGTCATGGAAGGCTGACAAGCTCCATGTCCCTTCTGTCTTTGGAGACAAAGGATGTGTTCCTAACTGCTTGAGTGAAACCTGTTCTGCAGCTGTGTGTCTTTGAACAAAATCTGCTGTTCTTTGTTGAAAATTGGTGCAGCAGTGGTACCTTTGTGCTGTATGAACTTCACATAACCAGTGTCATAGATACACTAATTCTGCTGGGGATTTGGTTTTGCTGATCAAGAAATACATGATAATTAGGAGTTTTCTGATTTACTCTTGATCCAAAACAATTAATCATAGTTACAGCACTCCAAAAGTGGATTTACGTGACTGCAATTAAAGTGCTTCAAAGTCCTGTTTGTTATGGCTTGCACATAGAAACTTTTATCTGCATGAAGCATAAGTGACTCCATTGCTATTTACCTTTACTTATTTATAACCATATGGATAAACTTTAATAATTTATAATTTTTATAATTTATGTCTTTTATAATTATAATTCATATTTACATCTTTATTTGGATGTCAGGATCCTTAGCTAGCATATTCAGACCTAGATGATGCATCTAGGTATAACTTAAGTAGCTTAAAAAAAAGGCAGTTTCTTTTTTTTGAACTTCATGACCACATATTTGATTAAAAAACCCCAGAGATGTCCACATCAAGAGTATTAGAAAGGTTATTTTAACACTTCAAATATTATGTGGAGCTTGGAGCTTCTTGTCTCCTAATTAGCAGGTATACACTGAGATACTGAAATGCAGTGTATGCAGATATTTTTGTCTTGCTAGCCCTTGGGATCCTGCATGCTAAATAGTGCCACTGGTTGGTTATTTATAGCCCCAGTGATGGTTTATGGGATTATTTGGGTATGAGTGTTCGTCACTGGTAGTGGATAAGCTAAGTTTGTAACTCTTCCCCTGAGCATGTTTGCCAGAGAGAGATTAGCCTTAGCTGAAGACAGCCTCCAAACCATGCAGCTGTCTTGAATTGCTTTAAAGGGAAGTAAAGCTGAAATAGCCAATGTGAAATCAACACAGATATTCCAGTGTACTGCTGGGCCCCAGTGGCTTCCTGTCCTTAAACAGGGAGCACAGGGCTTGGGAAGGCTGCTGTTGCCATTGGTCTCCAGCACTCCTCGATCACTCTCTTAGCAGGCATGAGTCATGTGAGGAGATTCGTGGGGTCTTAGGAAGATTAGGAGCCTTTGGGAGATGAGTGAGGGATAAATATCTGTGATGAACAGGCTGTTATTAAATAACTGTCCCGAGTTATTTATCTTGTCCACGCATGAATAGCCTTGAGAAAAAGGATGGGAGGCAGACTTGGTGATAGATAACAGGCTGTTTTCTGGCCTGAGTCTGAGGAATGCCTGGGGAACTATATTCAGGGCCAGTCTTTTGGCAGTTATGTAATCTGTTTTGTATGCAGATTAGGGCTAATTCGTAATGCATATTACTGGGAGAGTAAATCAGATATTTAAGATAACTGCTACACATGCTGTGGCTGGGCAGTGGTGTTGGGAGCTTTGGCTTTCAGTCCTGTTGTGCTGAACTGATCTGCAGACTTTTTCCCTCTTCAAGCCACTAAATCAATGCTGCCAAAAACCTTTATTCTTTATTGTTTCCCCTTTCCAAGACAGCTTGAGTTTTAGTGTACTTTAAAATGCTCATAGTTGATCCTGAATGCAAAGTTGTGCGGGCAGTTTAGAAACCTTTACTGAAAATTGATGCATCATGGATGCTGTGGTTTTCTGTAACAAGCCTTTTGTTCTCCATGCAAGAAACTGAATCTCTGCAAACAATTTTTGGGTGCCAGAGGAGGTTCAAACATGACCAGAATCACCTCCTGCAGGCTGTAAGCTGCTGAAACATGTTTGGTTGTAGGACTCCATTTATGCAATCAGTGCTCCTTTGCAGGATTTTCTATTATCAAATGGAAAAAAAAAACCTCTGGTTCCTGGGGGACTGTGCTATTTCAATAGACTCTTGCAATCTCAATTGTGCTTTAATTGGAAATAAAGTCTGATTCACTCTCTTAAGATCATGATATTGATCAGACTTGGGGGAGCAATAGAGCCACATGGTGTTGTTACAATGTTAAAATGACTTCAGAATAACGACTTCACCCCTAGTGCAAGGATGATGAGAGGCTTCCATAGGAAATGAAATCAAGTCTTTTCTCAAAATACTTCTAAGGTTGCTTTCAAGACAGCAGTGCTTTATGTGAAGGTGAATGAAATGTACTAATTACCTGTTTATAATTTGAATCTAGGCCAAGGTTGTAGCTTCTTGCACATTTGAAATTCATTGGCATTCATAATTTCCTACTTCTGCTGTAGTTTCAAATATGTTTGCCATCAAATTATTTTTTCCTATTTTCAGAGTTTGATTAATGATAATTATGTTGATGCACTATTTCATACATGAAAGTTAGTGGTAACATAAAATTTCTTCCAGTCTTTCTCATTAGAGTTCCACTTTGGGCCCAATGACTACTTTTCTAATTCAGTCCTGACAAAAACATACAAGATGAAGTCGGAGCCAGACAAGACAGATCCCTTTTCATTTGAAGGACCTGAAATAGTTGATTGTGAGGGGTAAGGAAAACTGAAATTTCAAAAAGCTTCTGAAGTAAAAATGCATATATTTTTTTGCTTACCATTATAATGATTAGTAAAGATAAAATTGTTACTGATTTCAAAACTGGGAATGTTTGTAGGGATGATGATGATGCATAGATGGAGATATATTTTAACACTGTGTACATTTTAAATTGAACACCATTCGAATTTAATAGTTCTCTAATTGAGGTAACAAACCTTTTATTTCCAGATAACTGGGTAAATTATTTTTAGTCTTTACTTCTCACAGACTACCCCCCTCCTCAGTCTGATAAGTAGCCTTGGACTCTCTTGGATTCTTGTCATCTCCTCAGCAATTTTTATTCCAGCAAGAATTGGTTTAGGAATAGGTCATGTTTATCATGTGTTCTTTCAGCCTGTTTTGAGGCTGGAACATAAAGGTTAAACAGATTGATCCTGGCAGCTGTGGCTAATGCAGCTATTTTTAAAAATTTTATTTTTATTGTGTTTGCAACACATGTTCAGAAAACAACTGTGGATGGTAAATTCCCATGTCTGTTCTGGAAGTCTCTTGAGTTGAACACCACATTAGAGTTTCTTGGGGGTAAAAGAATCATTCCATCTAAGTGAACCCTTTGTCTTCCTATCCATGATCTCTGCTCTATAACCAAATTCCAGTACCAGAGCAGAGCTGACACAAATGAAAAATGGCTTTTTCACCCTATTTGTCTTAGTATCCAAGTATTTTTTCTGTTGGTGATTATTTGGTTTTTAGGGGTTTTTATCTACCCCTTCAAGGATGCATTTTGGTGTTTTGGTTTTGTTTTTGTTTTTTTTTTTTTTAACTCACATTTAAGATATACCAAATACTTGGTTTTGTGAAGGCGTGCTGACAACCTGAAAGCCTCTTGACTTTTAGTTCTACATGTTGTTGAATCCAGCATTCACTTGCAGTGAGGCAAAATGTCTTCTTGGATGTTGAGTGAAAGTTGTGCCTAAGTGACAGACTACTCCTTTTTGAAGAAAACTTTAGTTCATTACAGCAACACATTTTTTGTTTAACTGTTATAAAGGAATGCTTTCCCGGATTGCTGATTTGTCAAAACTTTGATTTCAGTTGATGTTTCCTGAGGAAGGTGTTAGATATGGTACAAGTAGAGCAGGAAAATGTGTCTGTGCCTTGTTATACAGCTTAAGTATAAAACTGGTGACTTTGGCCATCTGTCTATAGGACAAGGTATTTTTGAGGCATTTAAGGGTTACTGTGACACCATTACTTCCATTATAGGAGAATCAGCTGTGTTTGCCCCTCACTATTTGCCATGTGCAGCTTTGGGTAAAACTTGTTTGAATGGAAAGAAACTTTTCATTGAGTGTCAGTTTGTACAGCAGCAGAATGGAACTGAAAATTAGTCTCTTTTCAGCTTGATGTGCTTGGCTGCCAGCTCAGTCTGAGCACTGTTCTTTGGACAGCTCAAACATCCCTCTTTGGACATGCATTTTTAGGATGAATGGACTCTGCCTTGACCTGTAGTTAAAGGATATAATGTATTGTTTTCTGACAGTCTGACTGCTGACATTTTTTTCTGGAATAGCTTTATCCTGTCCTTGGTTACAGAAGTCCAGTTGTTGGGCCAGAGGTATTGAATTACAGGTGGAGTGAGGGCAGTGATTACTCTGCCAAGACAAACTTGTATAGCATTTTCATTTAGGAAAATATTTGACCTGTCCATCATACACATAATCTCTAGAACTATGATCCACTTCATGTCTTGTCAAGCAGCTTTAGAGAGTGATAAGCCATCTTGGCCTTGATGTTGCTGCTCTGCTGCTCAGTTCCTTATTTTCCGTAGTGCCTTGTGTTAAAATGCTGTTTCTCACTGCTGTCTCTAGGTGTACCATTGACTGGAAGAAAGGAAAAAATGTTACAGTTAAAACAATCAAGAAGAAACAGAAACACAAGGGCCGAGGCACAGTTCGGACAATTACTAAACAAGTACCTAACGATTCGTTTTTTAACTTCTTCAGCCCAATAAAGGGTAAGCTTGAAAGTTGAAGAATTTAGGATCCTTAAAATATGTTTATATTTTTTTTTTATTTATGTGACTTAAACATTCAAACTGTTTATGCTTCTGCATTGTAAAGTGCTTACTAGAGGAAGATTGCAAACTCTTGCCCATCCAAACAGATGATTTTGTTCTGTTGTTATTCTGTAGAATTTGACCAGCGTAAAGAGGATTCATAGTATGGAAAGAGTCTCTTGTAGACTCTCTTAAAGAAGTTGACGTGTTTTACCACAGGATGGCTCCATGCATCAGTTTGTTTCTAACATGCAAAAGAACTGTGTTCCATTGTTGGTCAAGTTACAGCATAGAGGTTTCATTGAAGCCTCTCTGTCGAGTGACAGAACTCTGTCATTTCTTCTGGAATTAATTAGTGATCCCTGATACTCCATAGATAATTTTCTCATTTTCCTAGTCTAATGTTACATGTGTACCCCCATTTTAAACAATTCAGATGGATTCCCAAATTATTTTTTTTGTTGGTCCATCTTTCATTGTCCTCTTCTGCAAACATAGATGAGGGAAGTAATTTATTTTGGGGACTAAAGGGGTTCTACAAGAAAGGTGGTGAGGGACTTTTTTGGAAGGGCGTGTAGTGACAGGACAAGTGGAACAGCTTTAGGCCAAAAGAGGGCGGGTTTAGGTTAGATATTGGGAAGAAATTTTTGACTGTGAGAGTGATGGGACACTGGAACAGTTTGGGGCATCCTTAACTTCTCTGGGCATTCTTGGAAGTGTTCAAGGCCAGACTGGATGGGATTTTCAGCAGCCTGGTCTCATGAAAGGTGTCCCTGCCCAGGGTATAGGGGTTGAAACTTAGTGATATTCAAAGCCCCTTCCAGCCCAAACTGTTCTGTGATTCCAGAGGTGTACTGAACAAAGTGGTTCTTCATTCTGTTGTGGGCTTTTATGAACTCCCTGTCCCTCCTAACTACTACTGCAAATGCCCATGTATGCGGGTTAAGAAACATTGGATATGTATTTCTAAAGTTGGGGATGGTTTGGTACAGAAATCTCCTTTAATTTTTGTGGCTACTTTGAGGAAAGCATGGAGATTGGTCTCCTGTTGGTGTTATGTTGTTCTTTTGAATACTCAAAGGGTACACTTCAGAATTAGAAGTATAAGTAAGACACTGACATCTGCTGGCAGTGGATACTTGCATTTTCAACTCGAGAACTGAACCAAATTATCACTTTCACAGTAGATCACATGGTAATGTAGAGAAGGGAAATAAGTTTTGATTTGTGTTGGGGTTTTTTGCCTTTTTTTTTTGTCATTGGTTAGTTGTTATTTTTTTCTTTAAACAAACAAAAACACACCCTCTTCCATGCTGGTCACAGTACTGTGCCTGTTCTCAACAGTGCTTTGCAGATTGGTGTCAAAATGTTCATCTGTTTAGTTCCAGTTGTTTTGGGGGAGAGGAGGTGATTTGTAGTGCTCCAGCCAAATGAAGTTACTGTAATTACAGCATTAATAGAGAAACCAAATATGTTGATCCACATGTCCTCTGAACCCATCCTTGTAGAAAGAGTATTTCCTGTGCAAAAATCTTCGACGTCCAAATGGCAGCTTTGATGCTTTAACTACAACACGTGAAATTCTTATGATTTCTGTAGGTTTAACTTAATACTAATTTGAATTGTCATAGTTTTAGTAGCTACCTTGTGAAGCCTTTATAACTTCAGTGTTTTCTGGTATGAGAAGGTCTTTATACTGTGTTTTGTCATCTTGAATATTGAGGTGGGTGAGACTATACAGGCATTTCCTGAATTTGTTGTCTTTTCTTTTTGCAGTATCTGGTGATGGAGAGTCACTGGTAAGTTTCTGAAACAGCACAATTGCTCTTTGCCACATCCTTTTTGCCAAGTCACTGTACAGTGACTATAGGGTTCTTTTATTAAGTACTGTGTATTTTTATTGTTATTTTTGCTTTTGACAAAGGTGGGCTTCACCTTGATAAAGTGAAAGATACTGTCAACTTCTCCAAGTAATCCATTGACAGTTCACTGTTACACAACTTGCTGATCCAAGACATCTCCAGTGGTCGCTGTTGGGGAGCTCATTATTTTCCCTGCCCACTCAGCAGTACTGAGTGGGTGGTCCCTGACTTGAAAAATCAGTCTGGAGCATTCTGAACAGTGCTGCAATGTCAGATGCCAGAGCCAGCCACGTTGTATGAGCTTTTTAATAAAAGGTGCCTCGGCAGGACAGTGACCTATGTGTAGAAAGTGGGAAGCTTGTACAGAAGATCTCAATTCTGCAAATCTAGATTTAGATTTTATTGTTACCAAGTCAAGTATACTGAAAGTACTTGTGACCTGAAGATTGGTGATGACAGTGTGATGTTTTCCCAAACCTGTTACTTTGAAATATTTTCATCTGCTTCTGTGTATCACATCACATTTGCAGTAGAAAACTCAGACTGATTTGTCTTACAGGATGAAGATTCAGAATTCACTTTAGCAGCAGATTTTGAAATTGGACACTTTTTCCGCGAAAGGATAGTCCCTCGTGCTGTGCTGTATTTCACTGGGGAAGCTATAGAGGATGATGATAATGTATGTATGCAATTAGCAATTTGTTTATTAGTCAGCACATAGAAACATACTTCTCCTTTTCTGATTAGACTAGGGTGAAGTATTGATTACGTGAGAATAACAAAAGAACCCTGAAGATATTCCTGCTACTTGGGGATAGGGAAGGGTCATTCAGCTTGCTAGGAGTTGTTAATCTGCTTCTGGAAAGGGTTTAGTTTCAGTTACAGTGTTTGAATATGCTACACCTATTACTGCAGAAGTTTTTTTGCAGATACTAGCAGAGCTAATTAAACCTTGGGTTTGTTTTTCAGTTTGAAGAAGATGAAGAAGGTGAAGAGGAGGTGAGATGCACAGTATTTTTTATAGATTACTGATTACCTATTCCATTCCAGTGCCAGGAATAATTCTGTGTGGAGCAGAAAACAGTTGTTCATAAATGCTCTTGTGCATGGTACTTCTTTCCAAAAGAGTTCAGCATTCATGACTTGCAAAACTGTGCCTGTTTTTTCTTTTCATAAAAGTACTTTCTGCAAGAGCAGAATCCTTTTTTATCTAGTATTTTAAAGCTGTTTTCTGACATGAGTCAAAAAATTAGAGACAAGCTTTTTTTTTTCCTGGAGTGCTGCATGGTAAATATCTGTTCCTTAGGTGGTAGTGGAATTTCAGCTGTCAGCTTTTAATTGTCATAAGCTTAAAGACTGGGTCTTACCAATGCAAAGTGAAAAAGGGGAAGTATGCAACTGCTCACCATAAATAATTTAGGCTGGCTCTGCTCTATTTGCAATGTTGTATGAACACAAACACTATGAAAGGCTTTACACAAAACCACTAAATGTTACCACACTTAAATGAACTCATATCCTTTACATTTTTTGCTTTACTGCTTTTACTGTGCTGTTCTTGCTAATTTGTCAAAGGTACATCCCTGATCGTTGTCAGCTTCAGCATAGCAGAGTACATCAGAGGCTATCAAGCTGATCTGACGTGAGCTGGCAGCCTTCAGCATGCAGCCTTTTTTTTCTCTCTGTGCTTAGGCTGTTGAGTGACTAAACATTTTCATATTCTTATTTTTTTAAAGAAAAAATAGAAGTGTGTATGTGTATTTTTAATTGGTTTCCAGTGCCAGATGTTATCACTTGGATGTAGTTGTGTGTAAAACTGAGTGCAAAAATCCTGTACAGGAATGCATAGCCTGTCCTCAGTAATCTAAATAAAGTGGCACTTCGGAGGGAGGCTGAACTAAAGAACAAAATCAGGCATGTATACCTATTACCAGAACTAAAATTCCAAATAATTTGTTAGGTAGAAGTTGAAAAATTGCTGTGGGACTGCAGCAGCAGTGTACATAGGAAGGTTGCCTTAAGCCATACTGAGACCTTTATATCATGTTTTAAAGATTTTGTATTTAAAACATGTAAGATGCTGAATTCATTTAAATCAGCCCAATGCTGACATCTGAAACACTCTGGAATACAGTGGTAATTGAATTTGCTAGTTTGCTTTTTGTCCATTACAAAAAGTTGCACTTTTAACCTATTTTAATTTCTGTTAGTTTATCTCTATTTTGTCATAGGAGTTGGAGGGGGAAGAGGAGGGAGAAGAGGAGGAAGATGCAGAGACTGATCCCAAGGTAAGGACTTTTGTGTGCTTAGTCATAAAAGGCTATAATCATGAGCAGTGTAGTTAAGGGTATGATAGTTATGAAAAGATCAATCAAAAAAAACACCCTAGCTTCTGACTGCAGTGTTTTTATTATCTCCAGCACTCAAATTGCTCTTCAAAGAGAAGTTAATGTTTCCATCAGTTGAGAAAATGCAGGTTTTTGTTTCCAACGTGCACTAAGATGATTTCCAATCTGTGTGCCTTTGCTTCTTAATGGCATCTCTGTGTAATGCTGATACAGTTTTCCTTCAGAAGGGTCATATTCAGATGTGCTTTGGCTGGACTTCAAGCTAGAATTAGTCTGACAAATCTCAACTAGCTTGTTTGTTTATGTTATTTTCCTTAGAATTGTTCTTTATCATTGTCCTGATGGCTGTAGGTTAGACTCTACAGGTCTGTACTTGGTTAGAAATCAAAAAAAAAGTCAGTCCTCAACTTTGAATTTTAAACTTTATGATACCTGGCTTAAAATTCAGCCCTTGAGGGTTAGTATTCCTTCTGATAGGTATTTTTCAATGCTTCAGTCATGGTAAATGCTTATATTTAGTGAAGCTGGGGCAGTGATGACAGACTTGTGTTCATGTAGTTCTTAAAACATCATAAAAGCTTCCAGTTTTTTATAAAGATAGATGAAAAAGTGAAAGGCATGCAAAACTGCTTGATCTTTGGATAAAAGTCTTAACAGCAGCTTGACATGTCACTCTTCTGGTATAGTTTATACATCATCTTATCATTAGTAAATTGTTTTTGTTGCTATCCAGAGTTAAGTTTGTTTTTCTTTAATGAGAAACTCTGTATAAAGTCTGTCTTGTACAAAGATCAATCAAAGAGGGTAAGATTGGCAAAAATCAGTATTCTGACTGATAAATCAGTATTCTGACTGATTCTGCTCTGTGGATTCAGATGCAGTGGTGTACCTGTAACGGGAAAAGGTTGGACAGCTGAGAAACAGCTTTAGTTCTACATCAACATATGTTTGTGTGAAGTATCCTTCTAGAGGATTTGGTACTCTGTAGGGGAAAAAAAGCTGAAGTTTTCTTGGAAGGTTATGGTTGTTGCCTCCTGTATTATTTTGTACATTTCACTTTTCATCCATGCTGACAGTTCCTTTCAATTTTTTCCCATTTAGGTGTAATATAAGTCTGTTATTCATTCATACATTTCTAGGTAAGGTGGAATTCCATTCATACCTAACTTCCAAGAGTCCCATTTGTAGTCATGCAATGTGGTTTGTTTTCTAGGGTTTTCTGTTTTGTTGGTTTTTGGTTTTTTTTCCTTGTATGGGGAAAAGGGGAATGGTAATTTCAGAGTTTAGGTTTTATTAGTAAAAAATAGAAAGAAATGGGTGTAGGGATGAGTGCCTTTAAATCCTTATAATTAAAGTAGATTTTTCAGAATGACTCTGCCTTCCTGGCACACTTCCTGCTTTGCCTTTGTAGCAATCAAACTGCATTTCATATACACATGATAAAAGATACTGAGACTTGTCAGGCTATTTTTCCTTGTTTCTGGTTTGATGTTACATCTCTTTACTGTTTCTAATGCACTTGCAAATTATTTCTTAAATATCCTTTCTGCTCTTCCTAAACTCTTCTAAGTCATCAGCTTACTTAGTATGCCTTTTCCAGCATCTTATTTATGCTGCCTGACAAAGGCAGGCAGGCACTCTTAGAAGCCTTCTCTTGATCTCTCATGATTCTGCTCAGGTATTGTTCTTCTGCTCATCTGTCTCTTTATTTAAAAGAAGAAAGAAAAATTTCCTTCTGTTGTATACTGTCATCTTTCACCTTTCATCCCATTCCTCACAGAGAACAATGCCTGCAACAACCTCTATACTTCTTCCCCCCCCTGTATTTTAGGCTTGTGGTTTTTTATTTTAATTATTTAGAAGAAGCTATAATCCTTCCAGCTCACTCCCTCTGCATAGATAATACCCTTCCTTGCCTTTGTTAAACTCAAAATGGAGCTGTGCTTCTCTGTTGGTTTTTGGCCTCAGCATACATGCGCTGGTGGTTCACCTGCAGCAGAAGAACATCTGTTTGTCACAGCAGCGTGTCTCTTGTCCTGCTGCACTGTTACACAGCTGTGATCCCTCCCTACAGTTAGTTAAAATTGTCAGCCACTGGCTCCAATTTTTCAAGTCAACTTGGAATTATTTTATTTTGTTTTCTGACACTGATACCCCAGTTCTGTCCTGTTTTCCATTCTTTCTCCTGCTCATACAATTTTCTGGTCCTCTTTTTTCCCCTATTTCTTGCCTTTCTTTGCCTTCCAGTTCCCACTCCCTGCTTTTCTTATCTAGAATAGTTTTCTTTTCTATGTACACAAAAATGTTTTTTCTTCTGCTCTCATTCTTTCTCCTGTATCTTTTCTGGTGCTCTTTTTCCCCGTTTCTTGCCTTTATTTGCCTTCCAGTTCCCACTCCCTGCTTTTCTTATCTAGAATAGTTTTCTTTTCTATGTACACAAAAATAATTGTTCTGTTTTCCTTTCAAGTCCAGTTTCTCCTTTTCAGTCATTTCCATATTACCTCCTCCTTTATTGTTGTTGTATGTTTCCTGCATGTCAACACTTTCTGCTTTGTAAACTTTTCCTCCTTCTTTGCTGTAAGTTTTAAGTACATTTGAGTTATTCAGATACAACCAGATCATTATTGTCTCTTACACAAGCACTTGTGCCATGTATAAGTTGTATAAGTGGCTTTGGAAGACTGAGCAGTGAGATAATTGAAAGTAGCTTCAGAAGATGCTACAAAACTGAATAATGTAGCTGGTTTTGTCTAGTGCATTTTTCTATGTGCTTTTATGTCCTGTTTCTGTAGCTGCCTTTATTTCACCTTGCTGAGGCTGTGCTTGAATTGAGAAATAGCTGGCAGGGTAATGCAGAGTGCTGGATTGAATCATGAGCAAAAGAGCTGCTCTGTGTGTGAGAGACTGCATGGGCTTCTAGATCCTTTGTTCTGGGTTACAGTGGCAGCACCTGTCAGCAACAAATTCATTTCCAGAACCTGTTGTGGAGGCAGGCAGTTTGGGTTAGGGTTGCTTGCTTAACTCCAGCTAGCTCTGGGTTTACATTCTGATATCCTTGCTTTTTCTCCTTCAGTAATGTAGAATAGGAAATAAATACAAGATTCAGCTTTAGGACCCATAATTGGGCTACTCCATTGAAGAGGTTTCAGAAAGGCTTTCTGCCTCCTCCATTGGAAAGGACATCATATTTAGTGGCTGCTGCCTGCCTTGATAGTGCTGTTGGCAGCAGAGTTCATGGGGAGTCAGATGAGATCTTGTTGATCTGCCTGTTCCTGCATGGCCACCTTAGCAGATGGGAAGCTTCCCAAAAAGTGAATTGGAAAAGTAAGGAGATAAAGACTTGATTGCTCTTTGAATCACCTAGGAATGTGTCTTGCCTAGTGTGTTTAAACACTGAAGACTAACAGAAATTCAGTGTTTCCTTCAGGATGTCTTTTGCTAAAATAAAAAGCATGGAAATTTTGGGCTTATGTCCCCAGCCCCTAGGGCACCAGTTTAACTGGATGGGCAGACACAGTGGGGTTTGTGTAGGAAAGTCAAGAAAGCTGCATTAACTCAGACCTACTTTCTTCTCTGTTTTAGCTCTATGTTCCTGCATATTTTAGGTGCAATTTTTAATTCTGAGAAAGTGATGTAATAAGTGAGTGGCAGTAACAAAAAGCTAGATATTGATCTTTGTTAGCAAAAGAGGAAAAGATACGTGGGACTCTCACTCAGCTTGGTCATATCCATTGGAATGGTATTTCAAACTGAAATTAAAGGCCCAGAGCAGTTTAAACTCCTTGCAGAAAAAGTTAATATTAAATACTTTAAAGATATAAAAAAAATTAAATCTTACCAATTCTAAGATGAATTTAAGTCTGCTTATGGTTACTGTAAAGAATCTGTTTACAATCAGAAGAACTTTTGTCTCTATAGCCCTGGTAGTGATCTTGAGTAAGTGTGTTTACTGCTAAATTTATTTTTAAATACGATGTAATTCCTCCTTATCTTTGCCAGTTCAAGTCTCTCTGGTCTTTATTGCCTGGCCAGTGCACTTCACTACCTTTCTAAGATACCATGGGAAGTAGAGCATGAGTGGAAACCTTGCCAGGATGGGGTGATAACAGCACAGGGGCTGAGGCAGATCAGTTGGTAGTGCTTGGCTGACCCAGTCTGGGCTCTGCAGGAGGAGCAGGCTCAGGCTCTAAAGCCCAGCCTGAGGGAGTGTGGATGTTGGCTCTCCATCCCACTCACAGCTTGGAGTCTGCACCCTGATCTCACAGGAGCCAGCAAAGGCCAGAGAGGAGTTTCAGTGTGCATGTGCCTGCTGGAGCAGCTGTAACTGCAAGGGAGTTGTGGTCTCTGTGCTGGTGGCCTCTGGGATTAGGCTCTGAGATGCTTTGCATGAGGCTGAGGGTAGCTGAAGGCAGCGTGGAGCTCACACGCTGGCTTCCTCAGCAAGGGCACTGCTGTGTGTTAAAGTGGAGGGAGAACATGGATTATGTTGGAGTCTGGATCAGAAATACTGCCTTGATACTTAGGGCCTGCTTAAACATTCTGTATGTAGGGCCAACACAGATACATCCTCAAGTGTAACCTAAAAATAGCAGTATTTCTCTCAAAATCCTCCAACAACTGACTCAGATCCAGGAACCCCTCAAACTGTATTTATTTTTTTTTTGTCTGAGAGCAGTAATCAACACTCAAAGGTTCTTAAAAAAGAACTTTGTGATCTCTGTGACTCATTTTTTACAGGATAAACAGTTATATGCAGTAAATATGATTTAAGTGTTTACAGAAATAAGGAAAAGATAATGAAGTTTATTAGAAAATATAACAAGTGTTTTGGTTGATCATTAAAATTTGGCGGAAATGGTTGCAGTGGTCAGCTAGGTGTGTCTTGATCTAAATACAGCAGGTGACTAGGAAGGAAGGAGGGAGATGGAAAGATTTTTTAAGTACCTTTTAAATAGCAGATTTGTTATTTTATCATGGCTCTTATGCAGAAGGCAAAGAGGAGAGGAAGTGATGCTGCCTGCACACTACTCTGGCCATGTTCAAATACAGTTTAAAGGAGTTTACAGTTTAAAAGAGAATACAAACTTTAGAAAACTTTAGATAAAAATGCTGCTGTGTTTTGCCTGCCCTTCAGTAAAAAGGAGTAGCATGCAATGTACTACCAGTGGCAGTTAAATTTTTATTCAAGAGCAAGTATGCTAATTTTGTGGTTTGTGTAAACATACTCCTTTTCCTGTATTTAATCCCCAGTCAGTGCAGTTTAATTCACGTCAGTGTTACTTGGAACTTCAGGCAGATGAGAGGGAACAAAGTTAAACTTAGCCAGGTGTGCTGGGTGAGGAATACACAAGGAAGAAGTCTTAAAGATCTCTGGCACATCTGTGCATTTGACTCTAATGCTGAATTGCAGTGGGAATGATAGTGAGCACTGTGACTGTAAAGAAGTTTTGGTGAGCCTGGATTTCGTGCAGGTTATCAGGGGCAAAACTTCATGATAAGGAAGTTTAAATTAGTTGCACGTATTCTTCCTCACTAGAGGCAAAATGCTTCAGTTGTCTTAGCTCTTGATGTGTACTGAACTTAGCATGGGTACTTACTTTATAACACATACATCTCTTTAGGATAGTAACTAAGAAGCATTTTGCTTTGCATCAGTGAGGTTCAGGGTGTTGTGCTTTATACCTGTATTTTTCTTTACTAGACTGCAGCAGGTTTCTGTGACTGCTGTTTGTGTATAACTATATTAAGAATGATAAGGGGAGAAGCAAAGTGGAAATTCACTGAATAAATTCTCCCGCTTTCTAAGAATGCTATTTTACAATGGAAAAAAAAGCAAGAAGTGCAGTGTAAACCTGAAGTTCTTAGCTGTTTGAGTACTTGTTCTCATTCCCAAATACACTTCCTTTTGCCAAAGGGGAAGTTGTTTAACTACCTAATGTAATGAAGGTGTTTCTACTTTTACATATTCAGATTTACATATGGACTTCTTGCCCAGTGTTAAATTGTTGAATAGTTACCTGCTGGTGATGCAGAACCTAGAAGAAATCAACACATTAATTACATTTTTGTCACCTTAGCAGAAAGGGAAAGGCTCCTAAGAAAAAAATCAGACGTGCTGCAGAATAAGCAGCCTGCCTTCCTCCCTCCTCAGAGCTGGAGGAGGTGGCAGTTTATTGTTAAAATTGTTTAATAGGGCTGGAAGTCAAATAGAGCCTGTGGTTGAGGGGAATAGGTGATGGTTTGCTTTCTTGTTTGTGTGAACCTTGGCCTACAGGATGCAGCGTTAACAGCACAAAAATAGATAAAAAATTATGGGGTACCAAGCAGCTGGGGGCGAGGGGAAACCCAGTAAATGTGGTGACTGTTGTACCTTTATGATGTAGCTTGAGTTTTCATGTAGCATTTTTGTACATGATAGTGATAACTAGTTAATTCAGAACTGCATAGCCAGTTTGTCTGTATTTGTTGAAGTGTTTTCTTTTATGACAATTTGATTTTTAACTTTTTATTTTCTCTTTTTCCCTTTATGCAGAAAGAGTCCAGCCAACCTGCTGAATGCAAACAACAGTAATAAGGAAATACCACTTGGAAGTGATATTTGAACAACTTGTAACAAATAGTTGGATACCTGGCCTGCAGTTCAGGATATTCTATCGCTGCAGCACAATCTTATTAACAATGCTTAAAATTAATTTGTTTTAAAATGCATGATTTTCACTAACTTTATTGCTTAACATGTACAGTGGCAACTTCAATGCATTTGGGAAATATGAGGTTTAAATAAAGCACACTCTACAGCCGTTGGTACACTGTAGCTAAGTATGTCAGTAGGCCTTTAGAGCCTCCTGCCCTATGCATAGGGGAATAGTCCAGACTACCATGTGAGGATTATCCATTTTCTTGCTCAACGTTGGAAATCGTGGAATAGCAATGTGCTGAGAAGCTAAAGTAAATGGATTACATGTATGGTAGCTGAAACAGATAGAGCAATATGACTTTTTTGCTAGTTCCCTCCCCCCTTTTTTAATGTTTCTTGCAACCTACAGATTGAACTAGTGCTTGAGCAGCTTTAAATGTCATATTTATTATCTCAGTACAACCAGTTGAGTTGAAGTAATTTTACTTCATTGAAGAGGGTGTCATATTTGAGACTTAGTTGTTCATCTTACTATTTATTTATTCATGTTTGTAAGTACTTTGACAGAATTAGTGCTTTTTAATAGTTTTTAATATACTTGAAAAATCTTCTTCCTCTTTTGCATACAATATGGGTACTTGTAAAACAGGTAATTCAAAGTGGTCTCAATGTAGTAGTCTAGACAGAAGAAACAAACTCGCATCAAAATGACAACTCTTCTGGATGAAGATCAAAATGCAAAGGCCAAACTCTTGCTGTTGGTGGAAGTGGGTTGCAGCCAAAGAACCAGACAATTTCCAGTAGTCTTATTGCTTAGTGTCCAGCATGAAAGGACCTTTCACTATGAACACAGAAATCTATCAAAATGAGTCAGTTCAATAAATCTGAAGTTTGGGTGTCTTACTTGCAACACTGAAATTATTCCATTCCACAATTTGTTTTATTTCAAGTTCTGAAGTCTGCAAAACTACGTTTTGTTGTTGTGTGGCACTTAAAGTACACGTTTCTAGTTTCAGCATCCATTACCATCCTCTGGCAGCAGTTGAATAGCAGCTGTATCAACACTGTGACCAGGCATGTAGAGTGCTCCAGCCTTACCTTACACATTTGTAACTTAATACGGTGTTTTCAATTTGTACAGAATAGATAGAATATTCTATTAAAGTTGTGAAACATGATTGGTGGTGCCTGTCTGGTCCCTAATGCTTCCTAGGGGAAATGAGCATCCCGTTGTGAATGGTGGAGTGTTAAACACAGCACCTTCCAGCTGTTTGGCCATACAGCTCCTGGCTCACCATCTGCCTTTGCCAAAAGCCAAAACAGGAGCCCTTGTAAATATAGCAGTGTACGGTTCTTTGATGTAAATCAAACAAACTTGCTCAATTTGCAAGCAAACAGTCTGGAATCTTTTGTAGGAGTTGGGGTTTTTAGGGAGGCAGAGTCATTACAAGATTCTGCGTGATCCGTGCACTTTGGTCATGGGCTGAATGAGGTGCTGGGGACCAAACTGGTTTATGAATGTGAAGGTACTTCCACAGCTGACCTCGCAGTCAGAAAATGTAACACTACTCAGGTGCCATGGTGTTAAGGCAGGAATGAGGAAAGAAGGCAAGAACAGGGATAGGTTCTGGCCTTTATTTTTAAAAAGTGGATTTTGTATCGTAGTCTGACTGCAGTGCACTCTGGCAGGCATGGAGAGCAGTGTGAAAGCATTTCTGACAAGGACAGGAATAACAAATGGAGCTTGCCTGTGTGCAGACTGGCTCAGCACAGTGCAAGGTACATGAAATAGAGATTTGACTTGGTTTGTTTCTCTTTATATTGGAAGAAACTGAATAATAGTTCCCCATCCTCAAGCAGTACTTTCCACTACATGGTTAAACGAGAGTGCTGCTACCTGGAGATAAACATCTGCAAATTAGCACACCAAAGTAATTTATGTGCATGAATCCTGAAAGGCTGACTTTAATTTTGAGAAAACGGGAAATTCCAGAACATGTGGAGCAAATGTGCCAGCACCTAGAGAGCCAAATGAGATGGGTGGGTAATGAAGCTGCCTAGCAAGATGTTCATCCTAGGGAAAGCGATGGGAAAGCTCACCTGGGATTCGTTCAAGTGGAGTTAATGCCGGTTGACACAGCCTAATAGAAAACACATCTTGTCAAAACCCAGCTGTGCTCTTCCCATTGCAGATCTCACCAATAATGGCAGAGATGAGCAGTTCTTACACTTCTCTGTTTTCACTTACAGACTTTGTCTACAGGAAATGAACTGGCACCTGTACAGCTCATTTCTCTAACAGTATGAAGAACTGATGAGGTGGTAGGCAGAATGTCATGACCAGATAAATCCAGGCTCAATCCAAGCTTGATGGAGTGTGGGTGCACAAAACTCCACAAGTTATTGTTTGAATGAATTTTTTTTTTTAAATATTGCTGTGTTTTGAAGACCGGGCCCTGAGACGAATAAATGCCCTATGTAAAGCTAGTTGGAATTTTTTTAAATGGTGAGGTGATAGCGTGAAAAGTCTGTGCATCCATGCCTGATTGTCATCTCAGCACCCTGATGAAACCCTGAAGTTTAGTCCGTGGGAACACACTTTGGTGATGCAGCTTCCTGTTGGTGGCTTCTCATTTGAGGGAGGAAAAAACTCCAGTTCTGGGCCTGAAAGTTGAAGCAGCTGGAAGCGCTCCAAGAGGAATTCATCTGGCATGTCACCTGTTGGGGATGCAGCCTGATAACAGCCTCTGGGTGCCTGGGTTGTCTAGGAAGAGAGCCTTGGAGGTACTGCCCTATCCGATACAGGAACAAATGGCAAATGCTCTGCTGCCAGCTGAAACTCGGGACAGCCTGTGGTTTCTCAGGAGCCCAGCACAGCATCAGGTACCTTCCTGGAAATTTGGTGTTTGGGGTAACAGAGCTTTCGGTTCAGTTCCAGTATGTTCAGTTATTTGGGGTTTGCTGTTTGGTTAGGATCTGTGGTACTGGAAAAATTAAGATGGTCTCTGTGTGTTTCCACTCTCCTCATTAAACGAGCTTTTCCTGTTTTAGAATAAAGGAGACTGGTAATAGATTCACGCTCAGTTAAATGCTGCCTTGCTGGCAGTTCCTCAAGCAAATGAGGTCTGGCTGGGAAGCCAGCTCAGCACGGCGCAGGCCGGAGGAGCCCCGCGCTGCAGAGGACGCGTAAGGAGAGGTCAGACTAGTTCAGCACGAGGAAATCGCTCGCTCCCTGCGAGCTCAGCACGCAGAGGTGAGTTCAAGATGTGAGATGTGGCCCCACTGCCTGATGTTGCATTGAGGCAGCACCACCTTAGGAACTTGTGCTTGAAATGTGCACCTTCTTCTGAAGCATCTTTGTTCCAGCCCTTTTGGAAACGACTCTAGCTCAGGAAACATCTTTCCCAGCTGAGCTGGCAGGAAAGATGCAGAGGGACTATTTAGAGGACATATCCTCACAGGACAAGGAGGCTTCAAACTGGACAACAGCAGGATTAGATTAGATATTAGGAAGAAATTCTTTATTATCAGAGTGGTTTGGCACTGGCACAGGTTGCCCAGAGAAATTGTGGATGTCCCATCCCTGGCAGTGTTCAAGACCAGGTTGGATGGGGCTCTGAATAACCTGGTCTAATGAAAGGTGCCCCTGCTCATAGCAGGGGGGTTGGAATGAGATGTTATCTAAGGACCCTTCCCACCCAAACAATTCTGAGTCTATGACAAATGGCAATGTATACAAAAAAATAAGAGTTCTGCATTAATGCTTCTTTATTCTCTTGCCTTTTCCAAGGATAAATACCTATATCATTCCCCAACTAAAATCCACAGGAAATTGATTTTATGTCAATATCTGTTCAGGACTCCTTCCCTGAAGGTGAAGTTGTCACAGTTTTTACCTTTGCTGTTTACGTTTTACACTGCAAATTGGTGTGCAAACAACTCTGTTGCAGTAGCTGTGACCTGTGCATGGAAAAACTTACATCCTCCCTTTCCCAAATGGTTTATCACACTAATAGCAGGAAGAATTTTTTTTTTCCATTTGCTCATATTGATGTCCTAAATTCCACCAGCCTCTCACGGGCCAGGGCCATGAATCCTAAACAAGAGATGCCCTAAGTCACTCTGGTTTGATGAGCATCCAATAAAAAGAAAAGGGAGAAAAAAAAATTTAAAAAATCCAAGCCTGTGCGCTGTTAATGAGGCATCATGTGAATGAAGACTGAGCAGTTTGTCAAGTGCCAGCTTTTGTTTCCAGACTGGCTTTGCTCTCTGCTGGTTCACCTCTCCATTACACAAGCGAAAATGCTGGCTCCACCCAGCAGCGCTCGCCTCTTGCACAAGCTGCCTTACCCTCCGGATTTTACCGTGGGAATTTGGACACCGTGCGGGGATGCCAGAGCAGGTTAACACAGCCCAGTGAGCCTGTGCTGCAGCTGCCAGCTCTGCTCCACACAGAAGCTCCTGTGAGCCTCCCTGGAAACACTCCCCACTGCAGAAAAGATCCCTCCCAGTAAAAATCCCCTCCTTTCCCCAAAAAGCATCAGCAGTGATGCTGTGGCCTCTTGCTGGCTCGCCCCTGCCTCCCTGCTTGCCCTCAGCATCTGTAAGGTGGACATAACCTGTACCAGACCCAACCCAGCCTAAGAAAAAGGGCTGAAGAGAAGGGGAACACTAGGGAAAGGAATTTACTCATCATTCCTCACAACCTAAAGGGTGGAACAAAAAAAAAATTAATTTGCCCCTGTTTGGGGCAGAAACCAAACAGCATAGGATGGTCTGATCTATCACTAATGCAAATTTCTGCACTGTGCAAATATTCTCTGTGAGCTGTTAAATTGTTGGTTTGTTTGTTTAGTTTTTTGGTTTTTTTTTTACAAAGCAAATTCACTCTGGTTTTTGAGTCCACCTTTTAGGGATAAATAAGAACTTGCTTAGTTAATTAATGTCTATTTTATAAACTCTGTAAAGGCCACACTTAGAAAAAGGCTGGGAATTTATTTTCCCTTTTTTTTTTTTAATATTGTTCTTTTACTTAACCCAATTATCTGGTCTTCCTCCTTCCTTTTCATGCTCCTGACTTAAGGCACATTCCAAACTCTTTGATTTGCCTGAGCAGAAGGAGTATGAGAGAATGAAGGTTGGGTGAAAAATGAGCATTGGAGCTCCTACTAAAGCCAACTGCTGGAGTCAGTGATGGGACACAACTTGTTAGGGGAGTTACAGCGCTTGCTGTAGAGGTCATGCACAGCTCCTGCACACGAGTAAATAGTTCAAGGCGTTTTGAAGCAGAGAAAAAACAATTAAGATACAACTGCTGCTGACATTCCCCTGAGCCGTTTCATCTCTTACTGCTTCAAAAAATCAGGGAAAAACAAATTATGTACTTTCAATCTGAGATTTATATAGGCTGAATTGTTGCTTAGCGTATGAAAAGATCAAAAAGGAGATCTTTGAAGACAGATTGCCTACAAAGAACACCGGACTGTTATTAAAAAAAAAAAAAAAAAAAGGTTAATAAGCGCAGTTCAGGTCAAAACGTAGGCAAGTGCGTGTGTGCAATAAAGTGTTTGCAAGGGCTGCTTGCTCAGGCGTTTCAAAGCCGGCAGCGGGAGGGGCAATCACGGAGCCGGCACCTGGAGCAGCAGCAGCGCGGCACTGCCGTGTGTGTGCCCGCTCCGCGCTCACAGCGCACACCCGCACTCGCTGGGGCTGCTCCGGCTGCAAACTCCCGCGGCCACACACATGGCCTGCCTGGTTTGGGCATCTCCTGGCCAGGGAGAACAGGGGATGGAGCCCTTTCCCTCCGCCCCCAGCTTCATCTCGTGCCTTCTGGGGAGCAGGTGTTTCAGTCCCTTTCGCCCAATGAGGCTGTGAATAAACACCCTGGGCTGAACCCCTGGGAAGTGATTCTTGGCTGGGGACAGCAAACCAGCAGCGCTCTGAACCTTCACCCCACCTCACAGGGTGAGGTCTGCACCGTTCCCCAATCCAAGCAGGGGTGAGGATCACCCCTGTTGGTGCTCCTGGCCCCGGAAAAGAGCCATCCATGATTTTGCAGCATCCCTAGGAGATGGGGACCAAAATGCAGAGTTCAGTAGGCATCCACCTCCAGCAAGCCCCTGGCACAGCCTGGCACAAGGAATGCTGCTCCCCAGTTTTGTTCTCCACCCCTCATCCTCCTGAGCATCCTTCCTCCACACCTGGCTTCACCAGGCAGAGGAAGGAGGGGAGGCAGAGGAAGGAGAGGAGGCGGAGGAAGGAGGGGAGGCAGAGGAAGGAGGGGAGGCGGAGGAAGGAGGGGAGGCAGAGGAAGGAGAGCAGGCAGAGGAAGGAGGGGAGGCAGAGGAAGGAGAGCAGGCAGAGGAAGGAGGGGAGGCAGAGGAAGGAGGGGAGGCAGGCCGGCCTCTCTCCCTTCCCCTCCGCGCTGTGCGGCAGGCTCTCCCGGCAGCCGGCCCGAGCAGGGCGCGGGGTTTGGAGCCCGGCAGCAGCACCTCAGCGCGGCTCCGATTTCAAAGGCAGCCCTGATGAAGGCGATGGGGGAAGGCAGAGCAAACAGACACCGTAATTGCGGTGCGCGCTTTCTCATCTCCGCGGCGAGTTGCAAAATGTGCCGCCTCCTCCCTTGTCAGCCGGGCTTTAATTGGCTTTAATGAAGAGGCAATTACATGATTTCAATTTTTAATTAAAGGGGGTGTTGGTGAAGGGGAGGGGGGACCGACCCCCTTCGAGCTTGTCAGTAGCACAAAGGGAGATATCTGGCTATGGTGCAGTGGGGTTTTTGGGGGGCTCCTCCCTCACCCCCTGGGCTGGGAGGGCTCTGGGGGCTCGGGGCTGACTGGCAGGAGCAGATGGAAGCCAGATGCCTCCCAGCCACGCCGCTGGGAATTGTAGATCTGGCCCCAGCACCCCCAGGCCAGCTGCAATCAGCTTTTTTCCTCTTTTTTTTTTTTTTCTGTTTGTGCCAGAGCCAGCAGATCAAAGGGGCAAATAGCTTTAAAAAAAATCAAAAACAAAACAAAACCCAAAAAACCCCAAACAACAAAACCCAAAAAAAACCCTCCCAAGCCAAACCAAGCCCTCCCCACACACTGCACCAGCCAGAAACACCTCCTGGATAAAGTACTGGGTGCATGTTGGCAGGAGGAGCCGCTGGGATGGGAAAGCTAAAGCACAGCCACAACTGGGAGCTGATTTTATTTTTATTTTTTAATATGTTTTTATTTTTAATATATTTTTATTTTTAATATTTTTATATTTTATATTTTATGTATTATATTCCTTTCCTTTCCTTTCCTTTCCTTTCCTTTCCTTTCCTTTCCTTTCCTTTCTTCTTTCCTTTCCTTTTTTATGCCAAGCAGCAGGCAGCTGGTCTGTGATAGAAGCACCTTCACTATGACCCCACACAGTGACCCACCCAGCTCACATGTTCATTTTTCCTGTAGACACCACCTATGCTAAAGAATGACTGGAGAGGGAAAAATGGAGGCACGTGGTAGGAATGTCCTTTGGGAAGCAGTGATAATTGCAGGGCCCGAGCTGCTGGCTGAGTCTCTCTGCTTTATTGCTCTCCCTGGCAGCCAGGCAGCCGGAGCTGTGGCCTTGACTCGGTTCCATGTGCTGGGATGTCCTCCCTCATCTTGTTTCAATAAAACGTAATCGCTTTACGACTTCCTCTCGGCGGAGATAAAAAGCCATTGAGAAGCCAAGCTGGCGGCTCTGGGGCTGCACTGCGCCCCGGCGCTCCCTCTGCCCTTGGCCTGCAGGCCCAGCTGGCCCCGGGACCCCGGAGCTGCTGCTGGCATGGCCGGGATGGCCACCCCAGCGTGCCCCCGGAGCAGCGGGCACAGGCAGCAAGGTGGCCAGGCCACCTCGCAGAGCCAGCCCCAGGGAGGGCAAGGGCCAGAGAAAAGGGGAGAGAAGGGAAAGAGGGCAAGGTCCAAGGGCCTTGTGAGCTACCATCAGTTCACCTGCTCGTCAAACAGAGCTGGAGCTGGCGGCTCTGCGTGGGCAGGCTGAGTCACCCCTGCTGCCGGCCAGCCCTGCGCCAGATGGGAGAACAAGGTCGCCTTTAAGCAGGGAGAAGTGAAACCTGCCTTTTTAAACACCCAGGTGGGAGCTGGGACAGTCAGCACTGAGCCAGCAGCCTCCTCCCTTTGAAGGTCGGGGCTGAGATTCCGCTGCAGGCTCCGTGCCAGCCCCCTGCAAGCACAAACCTCCTCCCTCTCCTCCCTGCCTTCCCACTTCCTTTGCCCGGGGGTCCCAGATGCTCCACAAAAGCTCATCGCCCTCACTACCCGCAGCAATCATCGATCACAGCATGGTTTGTGGAGGGGACTGCTTTACAGTGACCCACAACCTGTCATCTCCCAGAGAAATGCAGTCTGCTCCCACAGAGACAGCTGCTTCTCCATCCCAGTACCCAGCTTTCTCACGAGATGAAGGCCTTTCCCCCCTTTCTTCCCTCATTACTGCTGGATGAGAAATCACTTGATCCAAGATGACATGCAGCAACTGCTTGCAGAGAATGAAAACCGCCTTCCTGCAGTTCAGGCTGGGGAACAGAGTACCCTTCCCTTGGGGCAGCCTCATCCTCATCCTCATCCTCATCCTCATCCTCATCTTCATCCTCCTCCATCTGTGAGCAGCCATCACTGTTAGAGCCTGGCTTCACACCAGAAGCAGAAGCAGCGAGTGAGGCACCAAAGGATGATAAGTGGTGGAATGGCTGTGGCTGAAGGGGATTTCTGGCTGCAGGTGTGGTTGTGCTTCTCCTGCCCCTGGTCAACACTCAGAGAGTTTTCCCATGGAGGAGACAGCCGGCCCTTGACAGGCAAGTGAAACAGGAGCAGCCGTGAGTCACCAAAGATAAAGGTCAAGCTCGTTATCAGCCATGGGAGAGGCTGCGGCTGGGTGTGCTGCAAAGAAATGCGCTCAGAGGCCAGCCAGAGCCAAAAATCCCAGTGCCACGGACACCTCTGCCCAGGGGAGCAGCCCAGGGGTGCCGCTTTTCTTCTTCCACTGCCCATTTCCCAGCAGCATCCGGTGGTGATGATGGGTGTCGGTGGTGCCATGGGCCAGGTGGCGCCGGCAGGGTGGCTGAATGGGTGGTTCAGTGAGCTGTGGGTGCTCCAGCACCCACACAGCTCCCACGGGCTGCTTGGCTGCTGTCACGCGTTGCTGGAGTGCCCACAGATAAGTCCTGTCCTCCATGGCAGGAAGAAAAGAGGTGTTCCCACTGAAATAAAATGTTTTTCCTCCTGCTCTCACATAGAGAGGCTCCATTCTCACTTCACGGTCTCATGAGGAAGGTTAAAGCTGGAGATGTGCCATGTGCACACTCCCATGGGAGTCCAAAAAGGCTTTTAGGAAAGCCTTGGCAGTGAAAGGGGGCTGGCAGTGTCTGCGTCGGAAACTCCAGCCTCGTTTTCCAGTATTTTGGCCAAATGTGTGATTTGCTATTTGTGTCCTTGGGTTACTGCTCCTGCAAACAGGCACAGTCACGGGCATGCATGTCCCCTCTGGAGTGCCCTGCCCGTGGCCTCCCCGGCCTCTCACAGCCCACGAGGGCTTTTGCTGCAGCCCCGGATCCCGCAGTTCTGAGCAGGGGTTTCCAATTATGGGAAATGTGTCCGGTTCCATGCCTGACTCCTGCTCCAGTAAGGCTGGAAGAATGACTTAGTCATCCTGGCTGCCTGCCAAGCCATTTAACTCGTTTTGCTCTGGTTGGAGGTTGTTTCCGGGCTCCAAAGGCCAGCAGGGCTCCGCACTACAAATGGCCGAGAGCCGATAATGAGGAAACAAGGAATTTAAAGCAGTTTATCCCTGATGTAGCAACCCTGGTTACAACACCTCCAGAGAAGCTCAGATAAACCTATCCTGGGTGGTAAATGCCAGTCAGTGCCACCTGTCCTCGGCTGAAGAAAAGATCCCTCTTTAAAGGACACCAGTAATTTGGGACTAACAGCTAAGATTTTGTGATATTTGTCCCAGCCAGCTCTCAGCGATTACCCCACAGGAAAGGGGGTCTGTGTTTTAAGCTGTCACAGTATTATCAGTGTAAGAGAGGTCCTGAGTTTTCAGATCAATGCAAATAACTTCCTCCCCACCCCTGCAGCTGTACCAGAGCCCCACTGAGCTGACAGAGGACATACAGTGGGGAAAGTATGGGAGCCAGATTCCAGGGGAAACCCCTGGGAAGGGGGAACAAAACTGCCCCAAATAAAGCAGCAGGATGCTCTTGGCTGAGCCCATCTCTGTCCTGCTCCCCCTGCTCCTCTGTGCCGTGGCTGCATCCCCCATTCATCATTCCACTTTAACCTGGGCTGCCCTGCCTCCAGGGAAATCTATTTTTGGCTTGTCCGGGGGAGCAGAGCTGGCCAAGGTTACGTGCCAAGCACCCTCATTTCCTCCTCTTAACTGCCTCCCTGCTTTATCACAAACTTTCTCCCTTCATCTTTTTTTCCACTCGTAAATTGCTGCAGTCACTGGGCTCCCACACTGCCCAGGGCCACTGGGCCACCAGGCTCAAACCCATCTCCTAAAACACTGGCTTTTTGCTCCCTCCACAAAACACACAGAGGTCTCCTCAAACTCATTTCTCCATGCCACCAAATTGTAGTTTCTCTAACAGAGCAGGGAAAAAAATAAAATAAAAGAAACCCTCAGCTTTTTATGGCTTAGGATTTCCCTGTCACACCTCCGGGCTCAGCCAAGCAGCACAGGGACCACCAGGAGGAGAATAAGAGCATCACTGATGCTTGCCCAGCCCCAGCTCTCAGCCTGGTGGGACATGCCCTGAGCTACTCATTGCAAATATTTGCCCAGGTGGGGCCAGGTGTTTGAGTATGAGGTGGGCTGAGTAACCAGCAGGAAAGAAGAAAGTTTGACTTTTACATTTTAGCCCCATTAGCAAATATTAACTCGAGGAGCGAGCAGACTCCTGCTGTCCCCTGGCACACAAGCCATGAGGCAAAGGACAGGTACAAATTGGAAGGCACATGGAGCTTATAGACACCACATCCACAGCTCAGGACTACTGGACTCACCCCAAACCCTTTCATTTATTTGGTGGCTGGAATGGGAAGACAAATTAGCAATAGGTGAGATCTGGGAAAACCAATCAGAATTGGAAAAATACACATTGCTAATTTCCATTTTTCATTTTATGCAGTGTTTTTAGGAGTTTTTCCTCCCCCATGGCTTTCAGATGTCACTGAAGGACCTGAAGCTGATGCCTAGAGAGTATTTTTTGCATTTTAATCCACTATGAGACCCCTGTTTCCCTCCAGCCTTCCTGAGCACTGCCAGCCAGGCAGCACAGCATCCTCAGCTCCAGCAGATACCTGGCCATGGGTACAGGTTTAGTAGGGGAGAAGCAGGGTAATGGTAGCAGGCAAAGATCACAGCAGTGAAAACACTGGCAAGAAGGAAAAAGCCTCAGGAGAAAACAGGAAAAAAAATCTTAAACCCTCATCTAACTGCTTCCCTTCACACCTGCCACAGTGCAGTGTCCCAGCTTCGAAAAGAAAAATTGGCAGCCAAAGCACAATGTGAAACACAATATCAGCTCTACCACCTGGCCTGCCACACACACCCCAGCTGTCCAGGAGGGAAAGGATGCTCTTTCCCCTCCAGCTACTTCCCACAGCCGCTTCTGGGAATGATGCACCGGAGGAGTTTCTCTTTGATGGCTTCCCAGCCCTCCTGGAGACAGGAAACATCCCAAAGCTGGACAATACCATGACCTTATATTCCCCCCGACTCCCTAAAGTTTGCTGGTGTTGTGGTTAGGCAGTCCTGTGATCCTTTTCAGTGTTTACTCTAAAAGTTTATACACTTAAAAAAAAAAACAAACCCACAGGCAAAATTCAGAATGCAGGGGCAGGAGGATGCGCCAACAGGGAGCTCAGTGCAGTGCTGTGAGGACAGCCAGGTGGGGACACGGGTCACACTGACCTGTGTGACACAGGACATCCTGCCACTTGTGGCAGCACTGGAGCTGCCACAGTCTCCACACACAGATACAGACAGGACAAAGATGGATAAAAGCCACTTCCGGGGTCTTGGCAGATTTCGAAAGGACAGGTAATGTGGAGCAGTGACCTTCAGCATGCAGTGTCAGCGTATTTCACAATCTCTGGTAAAAGCACAGCAGGGCAATAAAAGGCTGACTGGCAGCAGGCAGGCAATGTCAGGCTCCATGGCACGAGCTGAAACCACCAGGGACTTCCTATGCAAAGAGCTCATCGTGTCAGCCCAGGCTGAGGTCTCAGACATTTATTGTTGCTGCTGAAAATAAAGATATCCCAAATATTTGTCCCAAGAGATTTAGTATGAGAAGTTATATCCTTCAGCAGGGGAATGTCCCGTCATTTTAAAACTGTGAGCTGTAGCCTAAACATCTCCTGAGCTCACAGGACATGGGAAAATGTTGACAGCATTCAGAGGGGTCAGTAAATAACCTCACAGTTCAGGGCAGGGCTTGGCAAGCCACTGGCTGGGCTTTCCATTCCCTTGGCAGAAGGGGAAGTACTGAGTCCCACGGGTCCCACAGGGCCCTGTGATGGAGTTCTGTCCTCCCCACTGACATCTCAGGGTATTCATGGATCCCCCCGTGGTGCTCAGCAAGCTGCTTTGTGAAGAGAATTGTGAGAACAGGCTGTACTGAGGTCTACCAGCATCTAAACAGCAGTCCTGGACCAAACCCAAACTGTGGGGTCAACACCTTCCTCACCTGCATGAAGATCCATCCAGGCTCCTCCAAGCTACACAGGGATCTTGCAGCATCTTTTTACCTGCTGTATTCCTGCCAAATGGGCTTGAAATTGGGCCAAGAGGCCCAGAGATGTGGGTATTAGGACCAACAGCTCGAAAGACCAGATAATACTTATTTTTCCATTTTTATTTTAATAACCAAATTAACAGCTACACAGTGTCCAAGAGTGGGGAACACACCACACACAGAGTCATGCCCAGGCTGCTGGGAAGAGACAGAGCAAAACAGCCCCTCTCCCCCTGGTTTTTAATCCTAGTATGGAACTTTAGTGCCTGGAGTCCTCCTAAGCAGGTTTGATTTGGCACATTCCCACCCTTATTTGGCTGTGTGCTGCAGAGCACAGCCAAGGACCGGCTGACGGGAAATGACATCTTTTCTTCCCAGCTCCTCACAACTGCTCCATGACTGTCTGCAGCAGTTTACAACATGTAATGGTAACACACTGACTCAGTGGGATGAGACATTTCATGCTTCTCAGGAAAAAAGAGTCTTAGTCAGATAAATATTAGTAAATTGAGCAAGCTGAGCTACGTGCTATAGCTGATTAATCCATGGCTTGCGTATGGTACAAAAAAGGATCTCCCAGATTGAGCAAAGATGCTTCCTCTGATGCCCTTGTTTAAATTAATCCAAAAGCTCCGGCCTTGCTGCCTATCATTTACTGTAATCACCCAACAAACAGCCTGGGTGGCCTTCACCCCCCTGGCTGAGACCTTTCCCAGTGAAGTGTCCCTAAAAGAGCTTCTTCACCTGGGCTTGGCCATCTAAGAGTGATGTAGCCAAGCCCTCTCTGTGTTCATGGAAAGGCCTGAACATCCCCAAGGGACACTGAGCTTCCTCCCAGGGCATCTCCAATATGGGCAGCTGGCCCTGGTGTGCTCCATGCTGCTCCAGGAGGTCCTGCCCGCAGAGGGACTGGCACCCACCAGCTCACCAGTGGAGTTTGGAGGGACCCAATGGCACCAATTTTTCCCAGGACATTTCTGAAGGAAGACAATATAAAGGAACTATAGCCAAAAACTTCCCAGAGATACTCTGGAACAGTCTTTAACAAACACAAAAACAAAAACAAACAAAAAAGCCTCCCAGACAAACAAAAAACCAAAAAAACAAAAACCCAAAGCAACAACAACAACAACCAACCAACCAACCAACCAACCAAAAAAAAACCCAAAAAAACCACAAAAAACCAACCAAACAAACAAAAAAACCCAACCAAATATTTTAAGGAGTATAAAGATGTGGAAAAATGGAATAAAATGAGAAAAACATGAAAGAGCTCTGCTCATCACAGAGTTCCCCCAGTAACAACCCACCCTTTTAGTTTACAGCTATTTAGGGTTTTTTGAGTACAAGTTTCCTAGGAGACCCAGTGGTCACTATGCCGAGCTCCAGCTAAAAGTGCCTGTGGATACAGCTACGCCCCAATATAAACATGGAGGGCAGCAATTTACAATGCAGGACCATATGTTTCTCTGTTACTAATCGACTTCAGCTGCCAGGATTACAATGTCAGTCCTGTAAACCAGCTTTTTCCCCTACAGATGTCATGTTGAAATCATTATAATAAAAGCAATTTTACAGTCTTCAGTCTCCACTTCCCTCTGCCACTGAGAAGCCTGCATTAATGCCAGCAAAATTAGGGGTCCTTCTCCAGGGACAGATCCCTCCCAGGCTCCAGGGACAGAGCCCAGGGAGAGAAGCACAGCTCCAGCATTACAGAGGAGCAGTGGGAACAAACCCAAGACAGCTGCAGGAATGCCAGTACCCTGCAATGGCCAATAGCTGCAGCAGGATCTCCTGCATCTTTTGGGAGGGAGATGCAATGTTGGGGCCAGCTGGAAACCCTAGTGGGATAAATGCATGGCTAAATCCCACAAAAAAAAAAAAAGGCAGCAGTTACTACTGATGGGCGTGTGGAGTGAAACTGAGGAAACCCCCCTTTTTTGGCATTTTTCCTCGGTGAGATCCCTATCCATCCTCATCCCTGACCTCAAAGCTCGGGCTGCTCCTGGCAGTGCCTGCCTGGCTGCCGTGCTTTGTTGCCATGACTCACGTAGCTAAGGCAACCCGGTGTTGCCAGCAGCAGGGTGCGTGACGCCTGGAAACGATGACCAAAGCCCTCCTCTGGAGCGGGCACTCACTGCAGAGCCATGTGTCACCGCAGAGCCATCGATGCAGCCTGCAAGTGCTGGCAGCACCAGCCCATCCACGGAGGCTGCGTGGCCATCCCACCCCACACCCATGAAATAATCCCTTCCTATACACGACACACTACAAGCACATCCCCCCGAGTGGCTGAATGCTGGTCCCTTCTCCTGGGAGGGGGATGAAGCCACGCTTCCATGCCAAATTGCCATTTAGGCTTTTAAAATGCCCTTAGTAAATTGGAGATTGCTTTGGGGCAAAGCAGAGGGTGGTGCCAGCACCCCTGGCAAGTGTGGGAAGAGGGACATGGCCATGTGGGTCAAGGCTCCTGTGACTGAATGTCAGTCTGCTTCCCACCACCTTCCTCTGGTTCACACTCCCCACTGTGTTATTCCCCCCCTCTTCCTAAGAACAGAGACAAATTCCTAAATTTTGAGATTCCCAGAGATGTTCAGTATTTGGGAGACAAGGAAGGGTCAGTGCCTGATGACTTTATATTAAAGGCAGCTTTATATTAAAGGTGGTTGTGTTTGGGAGCTCACACACTGTCGAGGCACAGCCACAGCAATGTGCTGGGCTGCAAGAAAAAAATCCCTTCTCTTTCCCTCACTGGAAACACAACTAAACCCAAACAAAAGGGAGTGACAGGTTCCTCCCAGCTGCCAGCCCCAGCTTGGACAGAGAGAGCAGCAGCAGCACTGAGCTGCAATCACCCAAAGCTCCCATTAGCTGCAGCTTGGTCATGGCCCTTAATTAGCAAAGCCATCCACTACCCACATGCACTCACAGCACCCTGTGACACTTGTCCCAAGCCCTGGTGCCAGGGTACAGTGCAGGGCTCCATCACATCTCCCACCCCTTCCCCAGGTGCTGAGATAAAACCACTGCCCTGCTGTCAGCTCTTCACCTAATTATTTAAACAATAGGGCAATATAAATATTTTTTCTTTCCTCAGGCAGAACTAACGCTATATTCTTGTATCAGCAGTGACCAGCTACCATGGCATGCACTAGGATTAGGGCTGTGCTACTTACTTGTGTGGAATTGCCACGTTTCCTGGAGCAGATGGCTCTGAGCTCCTTGCAGGTTTCCATTCTTTCCAGAGAAATGTTCCTGTAGGAAATTGCTCGTGATTTGGCTCTGCTGCCCATTTTGGATTCAGCTGCAGTCACCTTTGCTTTCTGTCTCAGTAAACGTAATTCAATTTTAAAACCTGCTTTTTTTTTTTTTAATTTCTGCATGGTCACAATGGCAGACACCATGTGGTACTTTACTAGACCTTCTTTTTATTTTTTTATCCACTTAACTAACCCATGTTAGGTAAAAATGTGGAGCCTTCATACAATGGACATACGTTCAAAACTAGAGTCCCTATTCAGCAAGAACCTATCTTTTTCTACTGTGAGCCATTTTTTCACTTCCCTCCCCCCCTTTTTTTCCCCTAGCAGTTTTCTGATTTGGCCAGTATTAAGGCAAGTTTACTGAGGTGACAGGTGGGGGAAGCTTTGAATATTTCAAAATGATGGATAAATGCACAAGAAAAATCACCCAGATGAAAGCAAAAGCAGAAAGACAGAGACCAAAGTGGTCTTCTGACCCTGCATCTACAGATACAAGTTTCATTTAAAAGGAAATTCTGGTTCTCTTACTGGAACTTTTGAAGCTAGGTGTGCACAAACATGCCAAGTCCTGCAGCCTTTCCACACCAGGAGCCTTCCTCCAGATGTTCCTTGTATGCTCCTGACTTGCTGCCTGTTGGGGTTATTTTGGTTTTTTTTTTTTTCTTCCCTCTTTTTGAAGTGGTGTCCCATTTCCTGTGCACAAAGACCATTCCCTGTTTCATTTTGGGGCCAAATTGAAAATATCCTATTGATTTCTGCTTAATTTCCAGCTCTGCTCCTGGTTGGCTCCAGCTCCCTTATTTTTATGGGGCCTTTTGGTCAGAAAGTGGTTTTACAGAGCAGACCAGCATCTGCCCTGAAAAAGTAGATTAACAGCCTAATTGTAAATCAGACTGGGCTGTTCCCCTCACTGAAACAAAATAAATCACACTGAAAAGTGAGATACAGTGCTGGCGCTCAGGGAAGAGCCTGCAGCTCTTCACACGCCAGGTCACAGCCCCACATATGTTCTGCAGCCCCTGCCCTACCCCACAAGCAGGGATGGCCACTGTGGTCTCCCCAGAGCAATTCCCAGCCCATCCCTCCCTGAAAAGCTCAGCCAAACCGTTCCTGGCTCATTCATCAACCCCAGGAGCATCACACAGCCCCCACCTTTTTTCTGACCCTCCCCACAGATGTGCACGCTGCAGTGGATTATCAAAGCCTGGCCCTGTACTCCAGAGGAGTGATTTGCAGCGGAAATGGGTTTGGCTCCAGCTCTGATTTGTTCCCTGGAAATGGGCTGCTGACCCTGCTGCCTCCCTGGGAGTGCTGCCAGCCTCTTCAGAGGGGCCGTGCCCTGCTCGGTAAGCTCACCTCTGCGGTTTGGCCTGCACACACCGGCAGGGGTGCCGGTCATCGGGGAGGAGAGCAGCGCTCAAAGTCCAAGGGTGATGCTGCACATGGCGCATACCTGAGCAAATACTGCTGGAGAAACAGCGTGAACAAGTTCATTAAGCACAGCCCTGCCCTTGGCTGGGAAGCTGGATCAGCCCTGTGTCAACTATCGTGGAGGAGTGACAAAATGAAAGGTGTCCAAGAGGAAGGGACTGCAGGCTCACACGTGCCTCTTAAATATCACCTCCAGCTGCCACAGCCTTTCCTGACTTCTCCGTGGCGCTGGACACGGCCCGGGCTATAACTGTGGTGCCTTCCCTGGAGGAATGGTCTAGGGGGGAAAATGGGATCAGCCCAGTGATTGTAGGGGATGAAAATAAGGAGAAGCAGTGTTAATGCAAAACTGGAGAGGTGGGCTGCCCTCAGGAAGGACAAAGGCTGATGGTGATGGTGCAGAGCTGGCGGGATGCAGGGCCTCAAATGAAGCTGGTGGGCCTGGCTGTGTCTCTTGGGGTGACCAGGGGCTGGACTCAGAGCAGACATCCATGGGAGAAGGCAGAAACCCACCCTGGGCTTGGCTCGGGCCCCTCTGTCCCAGACAGAGATGATGCCAGGGCAGACCCAATGCTGTGAAGATGCCCAGACCAGGCCGCTAGGAACAGTGTTGGGAGCATCCTATTCCCCATTTGGGATGTGGGAAGTGGCAGGGAGTGCTCAGAAGGACGAGATGGGGGCTGTCTCAGATCACAATGGCCCCATCCTCACCGCGGAGGGGAGGGCGATCCTTGACGGGCAGAGGGAACGCGGCTGGGGAGGGGAGCGGGCACACAGGACGGGGGCCCCTCCTTGGGCAGCAGCAGCAGAGTGGAAGCCCTCGGCGCTGCACCCCCTCCTCACAGCCTTCCCACCCGGGGCAGCCCGCAGGACGCCCCCGTAGTCTCGGGCCCCGTCCCGCCGCCCTCACGGCGCAGCCCCGCGGGCGCGGCGGCGCGGGCGGCNCGGCGGGCCGGGCTCCCCGGGGGAGGCACCGGAAGGCGCCCGGCGCTGATTCATTGCAATAAATTGTTCCCATCGCGGCGAGGCTCGGTCATCGCCGCCCGAGCAGCAGTCGGAGCAGGAGCCGGAGCCTCCGCCGGGGAGCGAGGATGAAGATGCAAGCCGAGGTGATCCGCGAGGGCGAGCTGGAGAAGCGGAGCGACAGCCTGTTCCAGCTGTGGAAGAAGAAGCTGGTGGTGCTGACCAAGGACAGCCTCAGTCTCTTCCCCGACGGGCACAAGCGGGCCAAGGGCAAGGAGCTGGGCTTCGGCTCCATCCTCAAGGTGGACTGCGTGGAGCGCACGGGCAAGTACATCTACTTCACCATCGTCACCAAAGACCGCAAGGAGATTGACTTTCGGTGTCCGGACCAGAGCTGCTGGAACGCCTCCATCACTATGGCCCTCATCGACTTCCAGAACAAGCGGGCCATCCAGGACTTCAAGAGCCGCCAGGAGATGGAGCAGGCGGCGGGCACCCAGGAGCGGCGGCTGGCCCGGGCGCCCTGAGCCGCCCGCCCCGGCCCAGGTGAGCCCGCCCGAGCCCTCGGCGCTGCCGCCGCCGCGCTTCCTGCGCTTTCCGCTTCATCCTTTCCGATTCCTCGCTGCCCGGCGCCCGCCCCGCGCTCCCTCCGGGACCCGCGGTGCCCGGCCGGCCAGCGAGGGGCTCTGCGGGCCGGCCCCGTCCCGATCCACCGCGGGGGCTTGGCCCCTTCTCGGTGCCTGGCGGGGAATTTCTGGTGGGAGCAGCGCTTCTGCCGTGTGCTGAGAGGACGGTGGGGGGTGGCGGGCAATAAGAAATGGCACTTGGCAGTGCTCTCCTCACAGAATCTGCTAAAAAAAAAATATATCTGTGAAAATAAATGCTCAGTGCTTATTCTCCCTTTAAAGCCCCCCCTTTTTTCCCCCTGTGCTTTGCTGTGCTGCTTGTTTAACTAACCCACTTCCTCTTGCTACCTTTAGAGCATACCACTGGATGATAAACCAGAGTGTCTTGGACTGAAATGGGACAGGGTACCAATGAAGGAAAGCAAAGAAGAAGAGCTGGAAGCAGCTTGGTTTTCTCCAAGCCCGTTGTGGCTGCTGAGCAAAGAGCCCTGAGCTTTGCCTGAGATGCATAAAGAAAAACCAAAGACTTTCGTACAGGACTTCTAGCAAAGCGTCCACGTGTTTTGAGTGGCACAGCTTTGTGAACTATTATCTTCTATTTATGAGATGCAAGGAAGATTCAACACTGACTGGTGGTGTTAAACACAGTTTAAATTATTTGTAGTATCTATATTTGTATTTATTTTGTTGAATGTCTTTCAGCAGTTACTGGTCTTAATATTGCTTTTGCATTAATGTGTCCATTCCAAATAAATTACTTGAAATGTTCACTTTTTATTACTGTACTCTGGGCTGCAGTGACTTTTGTTGAGGCATATCTGTGCATACAGGCAGTGGTGAAGTGGCTTAAAAAGAATGGGTAAGGCTTGGCTTTTTGGTGCCCTGGACTGGGCAGTGGGAGGTGAGAAGGCCCAGATAACCTGTTTGTGTTTGACCTTGTCTCCCATCCAGGGAGGGAAAATGTGTTGAGGTTCAGTTCTGGTCAGTGGTGGAGATATAAAAGCCTACCACAGCTTGCAGCAGTGCTCCTCTGGAAGCTCCTTCCACAGAATGCAGTAATGGCAGCTGCAGAAGGCGCAGGAGCTCCCTGCCATGGGAAAATGCTGCTCTCTGCGAACGCCCTGCGTCCTCCCAGCCCCCATAGCTTAGTGCTGGGCTAAGGCACAAAACTGGATTCCTGGTTTCGGAATAAGAGCGCCAACGCTCCATGGATTCCTCAGCTTTGTAGCAAAGCAAGCTGAACTCGCTTCTCTCTCTTCCTTCACCTCTGCAGTCTCTAGACAGAGTTAAATTTCTCCAGGATAACTGATGAATGGAGGCAGGCTCTTTTCCCATATCACCTGGACCAAGAAACTTGGAGAAAAATTAGCTGATTTTTTGGATAAAAGTGCTGAAGTGTTGGGTTTTTTTCTTTTTGTTTTTTTTTTTTTTTTGTGAGGCTCAATTCTCAATAACTAACCTGGGTTTCCTCAAGAGCAATGCTGCAGCACACGCGACTCAATTCTGCCAGTCAGGACTGTGAGCGTAGCACACAAAGTACATGTTCCAAACTTGGTCATTTCCAGCAGGTAATTTCCCCTTCCCAATATCACGCAATTCTTGCAGGAGACTTTGTACTAGAAGAAGTTGCAAAGTATGTAATTACGTAAGCCTGTAGTAAGAGCAAGAGATACTCAGTACAGGGAGGGGAAAAAACCTGGAAGGAGGGTTGGCCCAGTTTCTGGAAGTGGCAGGGAGGCTCTGGCACTGCAGCCTGGTACGTAGGGACTTTGCATCCTCGTTGCTTGTTGCTGGCAGCTCGTGCACAGCCAGGGTTGCACATGACTGAGCTGTGGATGTAACAAACCTCTGGCCACAGCATTTGAAAGCCTTTGGCCTCAGTGTCCCTCTAACCTGAGAATGCTGGAGAAGCATTTAATATAGCAAAACAACGCTCAAAAGCAGATGTGTTTTACCCCCCGTTTTTTCTTGGTGCCACTTCAGAGCGCTGAAATAAAAGGCCAAACCGGAGCAAAGGCACTGGCTCCTAATCCCTTCAGTTTCAGTGAATCCAAGAAGGAATGCTGCCTGACAACAGCTGAGGGTTGGGGGCTGTTTCCTGCCATGACAGGCCACTGCTGAGGGGGGGTTAATGGGAGGAACCTGATAGCTCCAGGGGTCCCATGGCCCCCAGTTGCTCCAACATGGCTCCAAGACCTTTGCAAACTGATCTGTCCCTTACTCTAGAGGCAAATATTGACAAACTGGAAGGATTGTTCAAATTGTTTTATTCTAGATTTACAGAACCAAAAAAACCCTCAAGAATTTATTTCTATGGGAAAAATAAGGGGGTTACTTTCTTGCAACTGTATTATTGGCTTTTCATCTCTTCCAGTGGGATTTTACTCTTCAAGAGGTAAACAAACAAACCTAAATTGACCATTAGCTGTAAATAGCCGAAGGAGGAGACTCCAAATTGTTTATATAAAACTCCACCAATGGCTGGACCCACCGTCCGGGTAAAGGGCTGCACTGAGGCACAGATCCCAAGCATGGCACCTAGGAGAGATGGCAGAGGCACACAGGGTGAGAGCAAGTCCTGGCATGGAAAAGCAGAGAAGAGCAGCAAGATCCCCTCCATCCCTGATGCTGCTCCCCTGCAGTAGTAGCAAATCACTTAAAATAATTTCTTGCATTAATTTATAGCGGTCCAATTAGGGTTTGTTCTGGTTAGGGACTCCTTCAGGCACAGGGACCAGTTTCCACCATGAGCCAGCTCAGCTCTTCCCTGAGCACTGCCCAAAAGGCAACGTGGGTGCTTACCTGGGTTTAGGGATATTTTTTGCACCAGGTGCTGCTGAATATCACACCTGGCAGGGCTGGTAACTACTGCATGGGGTTAGGGATGGAGAGGTAATTTCTAGGGTCATGTTTGAGCCTTCCTAGCAAATCACACAGATTCTTCCAACCTCCTAATTACCTGAGTGGGCCCTGCTCCACCCAAGCTAGTACTGCCATTTATTCTCTAGTCTGAAACAGAGAAACAGCTCTCTAGCAGGACCGAGAGGGTTAGGCCTAAGTAGATCTTTAAGAATAAATAAATAAAACCACAGATAAAGATATTGAGATATTCCCCCACGCCCCTGTGCAAGAAGAGTGGATATTTCCATTTGGATGGATATGCGAGCCCTTGCCCGGCTGGGCCGGTTCCCCCTCCAGCAGCTCCCACATTTGCATCCTTAACAGGAACCCAGCGGATGGGGAAGCACCTCCACTTTGGCAAAGGCGAGGTTTTTTTCCACGTGCAGACGGAGGGCCAGGACATCCTCTGGGACACAAGGCTGTCCCACACACACCCAGTATGCTCTTTTGTCCTGCAGTCTTTGTTCAGGACAGCTGTCATGTCCAGAGGAGCAGAAAATACCCGGCCAGCCAGCAAATCATTAGCCCCCAACACTGGGAGGAACAGCAAGCTGGCAGTGTATTCAATAAACTCGTGCCCAGCTCTGAAATGATGTTTGCAATTATTTTTTTACTATCAGTATGATTATTTGGGCTGCTGGCATCAGTTTTCCAGGTGTTGTCACCACACAGCCAGGAAGGACGAGGAGAATGCTGTCCTGTTTTCAAGAAGTGGAGCAGGAGTGATGTTTAACGTGGGCAGCCACGGGGAAATGATCCCCAGCTCCCAGAGAGGACAGGCAGCCAGGTGTTCGTGTAATGCCGGGCAGCGACTGCTGGGCTTTTATCAGCGTGCTTAAAATACTTGTGCAATGAGCCCAAGCCAAGGGTGTAGCCATGTGGAGAGGGAAATCTCCCGGGAAGCGCTGCCGAGCGCTCCTCCCACGCATGGGAACACAAAGGCGATGGGTGGGACCTTGCCTTGACCCTTTGCCAATGGGAACCATCCCACAACCACCAAACTCTCTGGGCAGGTTTTGCAATTATTTTTCCCCCTCTAGGTATTTGAATTAAACTAATTACTACGTGCAATTGCCAAACTGGCTCTTATGATTGAGGAGGCACTTTTTTCCCTTTCCTTTTTTTTTTTTTTTTTCTGGAGCAGAAACCATCGTTTTAAAAGCCCGGGCTCTCTCTCTGCACTTCTCCAACATGTTGCTGAGAAAGATAATTTCTGTTTAATGGGCTTAAATTAGATCCCTCGTCAGACGCCCTCAGGCTTTGGGACACTGTAAATCTCAGCTCTGCAGCACGGCCGTATCTCTGTGGCAAAGCTGCACATGTGATAGATCTCATTTAAGGCAAGACCTTTAACTGGGACGAGTCACCGCCTCACCAGAAAATTTCCTGCATTGCTTCGTGCCGCTCTGCCAACGCACATGCTCACCTTCTTTGTCAGAGCTATCTCACCTTCTGCACCTTCCCTGCTCTTTTTTCTCCCTCTCCAGCTTTTTTTCCGTTCCTTTTCCCCATTCCTGGCATGACCCGTGCCGGCTGGGAGCCTATCCTCCCCTCCCATCCCAGATCTCCTGTGCTCCCGCAGGTTTCAGGGCTGGGTGCTGGCGGCTCTCCAAGACGGCGACTCCTTTCCAGCTCACATCCTGTTGCCTCGCTCAGATGATGGTGCTGGCCCGCATCAGCCACACGCCCATGGGGCAATCGGGTTTAACCATTAGGTCACTGTCGCCAGCGGCCGCCTTTGAACCTGCAAAGCTCCAGCAAAGCTGGGGGGTTCAGTGCCCCGAGCCCCGCCTGGCTGCAAACTCTCCTCCTCAGGTTCTGATGCACAAATAAAATCAGGACACATGGGCCCGTTACGCACGGAGGCTCCGCTGGGCTTCCTGCCTCCCTCCCTCAGGAACGGGGGGATCTGTGCAGGAACAAGACCTCCATTCTTGGGGAAGGACCAGGGTTGACAAGGAGTGCTTGTGTGAATGCAAGTCCCCCTGGGCTCCGGGCTGCCCTCCCACCAGCTCATGCGTCCAGCTGAGCAGCATGTGCGTGTGGGGCTGAATTTGCTCTTCCTGCCTTTGAAGATGAAGAGAAGGGGAAAAAAAATCAAAGGGAAACTAATTAAATCATTACTGCTACCTTTGCTTCTGCGCAAAGCCTGAGCTTTGAGAGCAAGCAAAGAGCAAGTGGCAAATGCATCAGTCTCGGAAGGAAGTGACCTTGGATTGGATCTAAAGCAGGCTGATGGGTGCAAGGGATGGTGCCGTGCCACCTCCCACTGCTCCCTTTCTGAGACGCCTATTTAAAATGCAAGGATGGGTGACTCAGTGTCTAGCAAGGGCGGACAGGCTACACTCCTGCAACGCCCCATCCATCCCAGCCCCGTGCTGAGATGGACACCTGAGCTCAGCCCAAACTCCAGCTCCTTCAGAAAGCCTTTTCCTGACCCAAAGAACAAACCCTCATTGCTTCTACAGGCTGGAAGCTGACCAAAAACATCAGCAAAAGACAGCAGCAAGGCTCAGAAGTGATGCTTCCAAAGGCAAATTCTCAATATGTGATTTCCTTGCATTAGCTAAAAGTTGTTTCAAGTGAGTGCTGAGGTTTTCAACACAGCGATAGGAAAACTTTTTCATAAAACCAGATTTCCACACTCGTGGTGAGGGTTTCTAACGTGCCACCAAAAACCTCTCTTTGCAGAGCCAGTCTCAGGCTCACAGAGGAAGGAGCAGCCTTTAGGCTGCTGTATGGGTGGAGTAGCCTTTGCGGGGTGCCACCCACGGCCAGGGATGGATGGCAGGCATTTTAATGGCTGCATTTCTCTGTGAGACACCCACGCCATCACTGCTGCAGCTGCTGTGGAAAGGCAGCCTGCTGGCTCTGCTGCGTCAGGCATTCCTGCCTTCGCCCCGGCCCCTGCCTGGGTACATCCAAAACAAGCACAGGACCATTAGCACCTTTCCCCCCAGAAATATTGCAAGGAAAAGCACAGTTTGAAAGGTGTGGGCCAGGAAGGAGTGGCAGAGACAAGGTTTCCCCCCAGTGCCACAGTGCTCTGTGCCAGAGCGTCCCTCTGTGGTATGCCCAGTTTTGAGCCAGCCGTAGCTCTGCATTTGTAGCAGCACTAGGCATGACATCAGCCCAGGATGGATAGGCAGGGGAAAGCCCTCAGTAGCCCATGGCATCCCCTGATGACCTGCAGCCTGCTCCTGAGCATCTGCACAGCTCTGCAGCCTGCCTCCATCCTGCCCTGACAAGGGGAGACCATCCATCCCGCCGAGGCACAGGCTGGCCTAACAATATATGCAAGCAGGGAGCAGGGTGAGGCAATTAAACCCATTTTCCTCCCTGACCAAAGCTTGCCTCCGGGCTCCAAAAGCTAAGCACTGCTCTGGTTTTCCTCACAAAACCCTTTTGAGAAGAGCCTGGATAAATTCCAGCTTGCTTGTGTGTCCCAAAGCCGCTTGGTGCCCTTCCCTGCTGGCTCTCCCTCACATGAACATTGCTCCAAGACATGAAGCAGCAAATTTTCTCCCTGGCTGAACAGAGGGGCTGAGACTCTTCCCACGGAGGTGAAGACTGGGGATAAATGGTCCTTGCAGGTGGAAATATGCCAGTTGAAAATCACAGGCTACCAGCACTTGTAGGAGATGTAGTGGGCCAGCTCTACAAATAAACTACTCAAGTGATTTTCAGAAAAGCTCTTCACCCAGAAACATCTCAAAAGTGCTTTATAAACTTCACTAGCAGGCTGTGCAGACTACAGCTCCCATTCTTGGTAGGGTCTGTGTAGAGGTATCTGCTCAGACAGCTGCTAGGGAAGATGAAGGGTGCAGACTGGCATCCTAGAAAGCCTCAGCTAAAGCAGAGACACTCTTGAGTACCTGCTCTGGCAGCAAACCCTGAAAGGGCTTGAGCAAAAGACACAAACCAGGTTAAGCCAGCTCCATCCCTGCACAAACTCAGCCAGGCTCCCATGACAATAATGTAGGCATATTTCCTTCATCAACAGAACTAAAGCCCCAGGTATAGAGATTTAAGTGTCTACCACTGCTGTCTTGCACAGAGAAATACAGAAACTCTTCTAAAACAAGGCCAAAACAGAGAGGGGGCAATTATTGCATCAGGCAAAGCACGTTTGCAAAGAGTAATCCAGAATCACTTTCTGAAATACCTAAGTTAAAAGATGTGAACAAGCAGCCCTTTCTGACACTGTCACAGTGGAAGGGCAGTGGTTTTTGGGGTTTTTAACATACCTTGGCTTTCCGTGGAAAAGACAGCTTGAGAAAGCCTTCCCTTTCTGTGCCCACCACTATGGATGTCAGCAGGCAGCACAGGACTGGGAGCACTGGGTCGTGGGATGCTTGCCCAAGGCTGCTCAAGTCCATGCTGTATTAGCCCCAGCAGTTCTGTTCATCTGCTCTGCCGACACCCATCGTGCACCCGCCTGGATCTGGGTGCTCACCCAGTGCTCCACAGCCGTGGTGGGAGCTGGGAAGTGCCCAATGGGCTCACAGCTGAGAAAATACCAGTCTGACCTTTTCTGATGAGTCTTACCAGTGTCGGAGGAGGGCACAGCCTTGGTGAGGATGCTGTCAGTGATGGTGGCCAGCATGCTGAAGGCAAACACCAGCGGTGCTGCAATGATGCAGTAGTGCCACACCGTCCTCATCAGGGCCTAAGGGACAGGACACAACAGACCACAGATCATTAAAGAGCACAAACGGTGACTTTGTGGCAACAAACAACCTAGAGGAAAATCACGAGTCAAACCCATGACTTAGGGAAATGGTGGGAGCCACAAATGATACATGGCTTTGGCTGTTGTGGGGTCTTTCACAGCCGGCCATTTGTCTGCAGTGAATTATTCCAAGCATGCAGAGCAAATGATACCCTACAATCTGGCAGCACGTTTCCCCGCACTGCTGTGGGTATTTTTAGCATTTGGGAATTAGTGACGTCCCTTCCCCCTGTCTTCTGTCTTCTGTCCAACTCCTGAGGAAATGTTGAACAGCAGATGTATGTGGTGTACTTCAGGAAGCTTCCATTACTTATACAAAACAGCCTAGAGAAGGCTTTTTGGTTCATTATCATAAATAATTAAAACTAAACCGAGCCTGTCAAAATAAATGAGCACGGTGCATTATGTAACACCGTACCTTTGGGATTTCTAATCCTGTTCTGCTGCTTCCCTGCTAATAAATTCACCAAATTCAGTAATCTGGAATAGGTCTTCTGGCCATGAGTGCACATTAGCGAGCATAATTAGGGAGAGTAATGATTTTGTTATTGCACATATTCTTAGCGGAGACATCCCTCCAGCTGTTTAATGCTGAAACAAAAGCGGTGAGGCTCCCTAAGCTGTAGGGCTGGAGCGGCTCCCAGCTCATTCACAAGCCCTGCTGGTCAAATGAATGGATTTCTCTGGGGCATAGAAAGGAAATTCCCCCTTTACTGCAAGTCTTCTGCCCCAATCCATGTCTCAAGGTGTGTTATTGTGGCTGGAAAATATTTCTGTCACTGGTTTAGCCAGAAGTTTCATTCTCTGGAGTTCTCTGTCCTAAGATCTGGTCCCTGCCTCTCGGCTACAGAAGATGGAGGAACCCAGAGACATTGCTCACTAATGACTTGGAAATGTTGAGGTTTATTCCTAGTTCCCCTCTAGAGTTACACACAGCCAGGTTTTTCTCCTCAAAGGGGCTCTTTGCTTACATTTTGGTTAAGATCTAGGCACTTCTGATTAAGGAACCAGAAAACAAAGACAGAGAAACAGGTATTTGGTACATAAACAAAAGGAAGGAGAGTAATTCCTTGCTAGGGCAAATGTCATTGCAGGACAACACTGCGGAGCTTATAGAAAATATCAGTTTTAATCCCTCCTGCTTTGTACAGACTCCCTCATGGGCTGGAGCAAGTGAGCAGAAAAGAGAAGAGGCATATCTTGTGTCTCCTGTAAAACAAGGGGAAATGGCTCCTCACTTCCCTGGGGCTGAGGGAGGACGGAGCCAGGCAGAGCCCAATCCTTGCTACTCCCCTCAGCTGCTGGGTGGTGAATAGTTTTTTGAGGTAAGAAGATCTGAAAGCATTTTTTAGGTGAGAGGCAGAATCAGGAGTTTCAGCAGACAACTCGAGAAACAAATGCCTGGGAAATGCAGGCAGGATGAGGTACAGCCGTGCCTTCAGACAAGGGGAAAAACTTCCCCATCGCAGCTGCCAAGCCCTCCTACAGCCCTGCCCACGCTCTCCCAGCTCACATCTGCAGATCAGACACTGGTTCTTCCCTCCTCTCCTTATCCAGGTGTTATTGCCGAACTCCCAGCCCACCCCTTCCCTTCTCCAGCTGCCTGTTGCTGAGAATATCCTGCAGCCTCTTCCCAGCTGCAGCGTGTCTGTCTGCTGCTGCTTGTGCCAGCCCTCCAAAAGCTCCAGCCCACCTCCCCTCCCTGTGATATCAGGATGGGTTCTGGAGTGTCTTTTATTAACAACTCGCCTTTCTCCTCACTTCCATCCTTTGGGGAGGGAGGAATTGCTGTGTTTGGAGGCCACATGCTGCAAGGGCACAGCAGGTGGGACGCTCCTCCACCAGCAGCTGTGAAGGATTAAAAGCTTCACCCAATAACTTTTGCATTTGGGGCTGCTGCTGTGACAGCACTCGTCCCCACTGAGACAGAAAGCCACCGCAGAAGCGGATGTGTTCTTGGCAGCCACTTGGACAGAGCACTTTTCAACAAGGCATCCCAGCTGCATTTGCCTATGAATAGCTCTCATGGGAAGTCACTGCTGACCCTTGTCCCCAGGCCCGTGCTGTTAGGATGTCCACAGCCCTCTGGGCTTGGCATAATTAGCAGCTCTAAGATGATTTCCCTTCCTGGCTCCCGGTTCTCCTCCCTGTGCAGCCAATGTGAGCCTTCCTGCACTGGGACATCTGTGCTGCCCCCTGTGCCTCTCCACTGCCACCGAGGCTTTCTCCCCTACCTTCACCTGACTCTAGCCTTCCCTGGAGGCCAGTGACACCTCAGTGCACAAAACCCATATAATTCATGTTGCTGCTCTGCCTGATTCCCATGGGACTGTGCTTCAGTACAGGGATTGAGTCCCAGCAACACCTGCCCTGAACCTGGCTGGGGGTGCTCATCTCTCCAGATGGGCCAGGTCCACCTTGGTCCCACCTAATTGCTCCCACCCGTGACCAAAAAACAATGGGGAGCCCTTGAAAGTCCTTCCCAGGCCACGTTCAGGAGCATGAAAGCTCTGTGCAGGTGTCCCATGTTAAGGGGGCATATTTCTTCCCAAAGAGCAATTGGAAGAGACCCTTCCAAAGCATTTTACACCTGACAGAATCCCCTGGAGCCTCAAAAAACCTCAGGGAGAGGGACCATGCTCCATCTGCAGAGCCAACTCTTGGTCTACACCCATCCTCCCTTCAGCCTCATCTCAGACACGATTTAGCCTCAGATTAGCTAAGGTGTGTAGGTGCCTCACCTTATCCATGTAGCTGGGAGCCACAAACCTCAACACCCTCCAGGACTTGGCCCTGACCTCCCCACAGCTGCAGTACGGTTGTGGGAATGGCACTCATCCTACCTGCAGCAGTGGGAGCACCACCAGCGTCCTGGCAGCAAGGCTCAAGGCCAAATCCTGCAGGGAATGTTGAAAGGCTGATGCAGCCTTTGGGTCCACTGCACTGACAGGGACTGTAAGCACCTTTCCTCCATCCCCATGGGCTGGGCAGAGCTATCAGTGCCCTGAATGTGGCTTATCTGAGCAAACACAGTTCCCAGCACAGCTACCTACATCCACTCAGTTTTCCAATTACTGTTTGAGATTGGCATCAACCGTCGCCCATGCAGATGCAACCAGCAACAGCTAACATCATTTATCCCAAAATGGAGGAACAAAATTACTGCCTTGCTACCTCCTCCCCAACGTTGGAGGATCAGACAAAAATAAAGCCCCAGAAGGAAAGTGCACAATCTCTGTTTTCTCACTGCAATATACAACTGCAATGATTTTTCCCCACTGTAATCTTCATTTACTTTCTGGGTAGTCCAGGAAATGCAGTCGCTGACAAGACCAGGCCAGGATTTCTGTGCAAATCCGGTGACTCAGGAGGGACTTAGCGAGTTTCTGTGCAAGATTAATATATTTTTTAATCCCCATAACTATTACTCACACGGCTCTTTATCACGGCTTGGCGCAATGCTGACGTTGAGCGCGGCTCTGTTTGCGCAGAGGCCCAGGAGAGCTGGTTTGCCTTGCCCTGAAGCCCACCCGAGAGAGCCAGAGGTGGCACTTCCAGGGGCAGAGCTCACAGCCAGGTCTCGTAGACCTTGTGTCACTGCTTGTGACGTTATTAAAGGCATTGTGGGTGACTTCCCAGGCCACTTACCATGCCTAGGCCCACGCCGGCAAAGACGAAGACGCTGAGTCTGAGCAGGGTCATCTCCGAGCAGCGACTAGCAAGTTTCCCAACCACCAAACCCTGGACAACCTGGCAAGGAAACACATAAGCACAATTAAGCCTGATATAATACAATAATTTAAACAAACTCAAAAGAGAATTGCTACTTTCTTCAAGCAAACAGGTTCTTCCTTCAGGGTTTCTTTGACAATAAAGGACCTCACCGCCACAGTAAATGACTGGAAGGTGTGATCCATTATTTCAAATGTTTTGCTTTCTAGAGAGAGATCCATCCCATCACAGCTGGAAGTTTTACTCAGGGTGCATGCCTGAGTTTACCATCACTGCCTACTCAGCAGCAGTGACTGAAACTTTCTAAAGATGCTTGCAGATACAACTTGTGATGTGTTTGTGAAATACAGTTAATATTACGGTCTTCATTCTTGGCAAGACCTCTCAAAGAAAAACTGTACGTTTGTAAGCAAAGGAGGAAAAAGTCTGTACCTTCTCTTGCCATTATTTTAAACTATAAATATACAAATAGGGTGGTTCATAATTTTTAGGCAGGAAACAAGTATGACGGAGATGCTAATATCCAGTCCCGGCCGTACACGCAGATGTAAAGGATGGGGAACTGGTTCTACAGATTTTAAACAAAAACTGGGGGGGAGGGAAGGAAGAGCAAAATATTAAAATCCCAGAAATTATTTTACTTTTCCAGCACTGTGCAGAGCATGGATTCCTTCTTTTATTTATCTGTTCAGCATCTCCCGTACTTCAGGTGATCCTGGCTCAAGTGGACATGAGAGGAAAGAGGCTGGAAGAGATCATGGTTAAACACTCTGACTGACTACAATACAGGGAAGGGACTGATAGGGATCTACTGGGTTTTCCCTACCTTGAAAGGCTTTGTTTGATCCAAATGAAAACCCCTCTGACTTGAAAGAAGACCTCTAGTTCAAAATGCTTTGTTTCACTTTATTTCTGTGGCAGTCCAACCTGGAAAACTTCAGTGGTCTGTTTGGACCAGTAATGACACTACACTACACTCAGCCTTGTTGTGTTAGTCCTTAGGCAGAAACCCAAAGTCAGCCAAAAGTAAATGAGTGCAAAATAAATGAGAAAGTAAGTTATTAAACAGAAAGGATATGTTAATCTACAATAACCAGTCAAAAAAAAAAAAAAAAAAAAAGAAGCAAATAGCAGTAGAGTGAAAATGAAGCTGACATAAAGAACAATAGCTACAAAATTAATATATTTCCAACAGCATACAACTGAATGGGAAACCATCAAAATTCAACCCTTCACTTTGCTTCAGGGCACAAAGGATTTTTGACAAAAGGGCACACCACACCAAGAAAACATTCTGGTTCCTGTGTCCTTTTTTGTCATTGTCCCTGCCTTTGGCCAGGGCTTGAGGGCTTGGCTCACGTGTGCCCAGCTGCCATGTGCCACTGGCACAGGCTCTGCGTGTCCTTCCCAGGTCATGTCACCTGTCAAGCATCCCCTGGGACAGGAGGACCTGCTGTGGCACGAGGCTTGGACAGTGCCTAGGGTGACCTGAGTCATCCTGACCAAAAGCCCTGCCATGAGAGGAGGCTGATACCAGCCCCAGCAGCTGCTACTCCGGGGGTGGGTGGGGAAACCACTGAGTGACGCTCCATTAAGCTGAGTGCTCCAAAAAGAGAGAACGTCATTAACTTTTTGCAACTTCCCAGTCCCTCCTACAGCTGGACCCATGCTGAGTCACATGGGATGGGGGCTGAGCCTTGTCACAGGGCATGGATTGACTCAAGGATGGCATCACCCGAACCCCAGTTTGGCTCTGCTGAGCCATTGGAGGAAAGGAAACATTTCCCAATTTGCCCAGACTTGAATGGCATATTTTATTGGGATACACCGTGCAGGCACAGCCCAGTCCCTGCCCTCCCTTGAGTCATTAGGGTATAGCATCAGCAACGTCCCTGCTCTGATGGCCATGGGAGTGGCATTCCCAAAAACGTTGCCATCACTGCACACAAGCCCCTGCGTGAAGGCAACAAGCACCACTGCAGCAGAGACAGGCTCTGAGCAGGCAGGACCTGGAGATGTGCAGAATGAGCTGTCCTCAGGGTCAGCAGAGCAGAGGGATTGTCCTCGTGCCAATGCTGCCATTCCCCATGGGCTTTCCCACCACTTGGACTGTGGCAATAAAAAGCTCAAGGTAAAACATCACTGCTGAATCAACCAGCTTGGCAAGGGGACTATTTCCAAGGGCAAGAATGAGCCCAAGTCACCTGCTTTCCCCTTGGGGCTGGGCAGCAATCCTTAGATGGCAGTCCCCCCACGGGCTATCTGGGCTGCCTGCCTTCCTCCCCAGCAAGGGCACTGCTGATCCAGCCATGAAACCCAGGCAGACAAGGCCCATCATCCTGATTTTGGACACAGAGCCTTGATTTAGGCACTAGATAATATTTCCAGTCACCAGTAAGTCTGACCTCACTTTCCAGTCTGAATTTAGACCTGAAAACCCATTACTTCCAGTCTGCAATTTTCCCTGAGCTCCTGGGCTGGCATGAGCAGCACCTGCCTGCACAGGCACATCTGGGAAGGTGAAAGGTGGCTCATGTGCACTCTCCCATGTCAGTTTGGACATGTGCTGCTGGTTTACCAGAAGGTAATGGGGACATCCCAGGTGACTTGGCCATCACCACTACCATGGACAAGCTCTGGTAGCTGATAAATGGAATTTATCCTTCTTTTTATTCTTACTGGTGTGTTCTGAGCTTTCTTCTTGCACATAAACTCCCCTTGAGATCAACTGCAATGGGCCTTACCCTCCTGCATTTCATTTTACTTGGATGGTGCTTGCCTTTGTAACCTGACCTCCTTTGAAGTCGGGGAAGAGCCAGTGTACCTGGCTGGAATGCCTTCTGCCATCAATAAACAAAAGAGAGAGGAAATTGTTTGCAAGTGAAATAACAGGCACTGCCTGTGGCTGTGTACATATGTCACAGGAAAAACCAACTCATCTTTTTTTCCGCCCCCCTCTCCTTCTTTAAAGGCAAATAAGTCTCCCAATAAATGCATAAGAACAGCCAAATCTCTGTTCATCATTTTCTGCATTCAGCAAGCTGGGGATTTGTTACACTAGTCCAGCAAATCACATGGAAAAATACTCTCTTGCCTCTATCACTGCATTTGGTTTCTGGGAAAACAGCTGCTCCCATTTGCTCAGAAAGGCCAATTACCCATTTGACTGTTAACCTCTAACACATTTCAGGAACCTCTTCTTGCAGGATGGAAAAGATTGTATTTGAAAGTCCAAGGTGCTAGTTTTTGGAAGACTTTTGAAGCACCAGCCTTGCTGCACGGAGCTGCTGCTGAGCTGACTGGCACCTGCAAGAAGCTGACCTCACCTGGGGAGGTCAGAGGAGTTGTGCAGATGCTCAGCTGCTCCTCTGAGCTCAGAGGATGTGGGACTGTTGCTGAAGATTCCTCCATCAGCACGGATTGAAAGCTTGACAGAGCCCAGCAACAAAATCAGTTGCCTTTCACCTGACAGCTTGGAAATGGAAAGCTGCAGAGGTCGGAAAGGCAGACACAGCAGGCCAGATAAGCTGGTACAGCCTCGCAGAGGAGATGCAGGGCCCCATCCCTAGCAGAGATAGCATGATTCACATCAGAAGCTGCCTCCCACGCCCTGGACCCGTATCTCGCCTTTGAAATTGTGCCGGCTGGCAGTTCCCAGGCGGGCCAGGCCGGGAGGGACCTGCTGGGGCAGACCACGGGGGTCAGCACAGCCCACGGGGCTCTTCTGCCCAGGCTGAGCGCGGCGCAAAGCCCGTGCTGGGGAAAAGGGAGCTGCTTTACTGACACAGCCATGCCAGAAAGCGCTTGAGCAGTTCAGGTCTTGTGGGGGACGGTGGGACTGGAAGGAGGGCTGATGGTGAGGACCAGACTGCTGAAGGCAGCACTTTGCCAAGCAGGGGGAAGAGGACGGTGTGTTTTGCAAACTCCAGCCTAATCACTTTCTTTTCCCCTCCAACCCACCCCCCTCAACAGATATAAATCCTTCAAAGCGAGGAAACTGGAGAACTTTCTGTTTGTTGTTGCAAGGTCCTTTCACTAAGTGGGTTTTCCCCCTAGGCATACCTGGCTGTAATTAAATCCCCGGCTCTTTAATCATCTCTTTTGCTGTGTAGGGAGAAAAAAAAGCGAGAGGGACAGACTGGTGATAAGATGATACGCAATGTAAATCTCTCCTCCAGGAATCTCTCTCATCTTTTCAGGATCACTCCGTACCAACTTGTCCCTCCAGAAGCTGCACAGCTAGAGGTGGAGTTTGTATAACAATACAAATTTAAATGCAGTAAATAGAACAGATGTCTTATGATTTCTTGATCCTCAGGGTTATAAATATATACCCCTTTGTCCCACCCAGAGTTTTGTTTGGTGCATTTTGCTTTGGTTTCTTTTTTTTTTTTCTGAGCAAAAGTTCTGAAAGGAAAGTTTCCCCCACCCCCTCCCATGGTTTGAAATCTAAGCATCAGATGTGACTTCAGATATCAACTGGGGACTCCAGGTATTTCACTTGCCTAATCCTCCAGCAGCATTTTCCAAGCCACATACTACACCTGGAAGGTGTCTATGCTATCACACTTGCAAACCCAAAAAAAAAAAAAGAGTCTAGGTTCATTTTTGCCTATTACTCAAAATGAAATAATTTAAAATCATTATGAAATTAATTATTCTCTGGAGAGAGACTGAATGGCATTTCACACTGCCAGGCATTCACTATGAGGGAAATGTCATTTGCATGGCTTCTCAGATGAGAGGGCTCTGGAAGCCCAGCCCTGGAGGACAGAGGGATTCTGTCCCTGACGGGCTCTCATAACTCTTGCCTGGAGACCTACCAGTGATCAGATAAAGATGCTTCAAGCACATCATGAGCAAGGGAATCTCTGCAGTGCAGGCTGCCTGGTGCAGAGGCAGCTCCCCTGCTGTCTGCCCGCCTCTCCTCATTTCGTTATCTCCCACACAACTTCTCTTCACCTGGCACAGTCCCAGCTCATCAGACAGCCCCACACTTTCAGGGTGCTTCAAGAATCACTGCAGAGACCTGGATTGCTTGAATCACCCCCATGTGCTACTTTCATTTCCCCAGCAGTCCATTCCAGCCTTGGTCATATTCCATTTTCTGAGCCACAACTCTGTTTCCTCATCAGACAGTTCTTTGCCTCAATGCTGTCTCACTGCCTTCCCACACCCCCTTTCCTGACCTTGCCTGGCTGTGTCCTGACCCAGACACGAGCCCCCTTCCCACCCTCACTGCACTTCACCCTGCCCAAACTTTCCCATATCCCCTGCTGTTAGATGATGCTCACCACAGGATGAGGCTGAGGAGCTCTGGATGGGATCCCTCAGTGATGCCTGAATTAGTGGTGTGTCTAAACTAAACTCCTCCATCTGCAGAGAGGGCAAACACCTCACCTCCTAGAGGGTCTGTGTTTCTGTGCTGATTCCCCATGCAAAGAGCTGTTTGGAATAGCAATGACAAAGAATTTGAGTTGCCTACTTAAAATGAGGTGGACTGACTCAAAGCCTCTCAAAATCTCCACTCTAGGTACTCTGCAGCTGGCTTGAATGAGAGGAATGAGGAGAAACAGATTCTTACAGTGCATTGGCCACTTCTCACCACAGCAGGTCAAATGAGGTTGGGAAGCTGAAAAACTAGATTAAGCAACTGGAGCATAATATCCTTGGGGTGGGAGAGGAAGGCAGGAAGACACCATCAGTATTTGAGTCATCCTGGGATTGCTGATCAGGCTGGGAAAGGGAGCTGCAACATTGCCTTCCATAAGAGGAATATGTAAGTTTTGAGAATATTTAATTTAAAAATTAGAAACTACAATAACACCAAGAAATAATTTCCCCCTTAATTTCTTTAATGTCCCCTTCTGGCTATAAAAGTCCTTAAACACTATCTTTTTCAAGTCCAGGAAGAGATGCAAACATGGGGGACAGGTTTCCTCTAACAGAAGGGCCCAGGGCAAGTCCAAGAGGATGGGAAAAACCTCACAATGATTTACAGAAGGGCAAACTAACGAAAAAAAAAAATCAAAGCTCAGTATCTGGCTGATGAAATTCACTGAAAATTACATTGTATTCCTTATGAATAAAGCTGTCATTTACTCAGTGAAGTGGGGAAGCCAGTCAGCAGATATTAATCATCGTTCACCTATCCAGATTGGTGGAATTCACTTGCACCTTAATCTGCATTTGTATCTCAGCAGTATCAATTCACTATACAGCAGAAACAAATGAATCTGAAATGCCAGCTTAGGCAACACAAGCAGCTCTGGGGCTCAGCAGGACAGAGCCAGCACACTCTATTCCCTGCCTGCTAGAGCAACCCAAACAGAAAGCAGCCATAAAACATTAACCCAGACACCATACACAAAAGATATCTTTGGGTGGTTCTAGACAGGTACCTGAAAGCAAAGACATGAAATCTAATGTTTTACAGTAATTTAAAAGCCAGGCTGAGAGTGAGAGTTCAGTTTGGTCCAGTTGAGGATCTTGTTCTGCATAAACCAGAGTAGAGTTTGGAATTGCCGCTGTAGGATAGGCTTAGCAATATGGATAGAAACTGCATGGATGTATGAAAGAAAACTGCCTGGCTGATAAAAGCCAGTTTCTGTGTCCAATGTCCCAAGGCAAAGACTCCCCAGCAGAGTAGATGCTGCACCTCAGCCTGCAGGGCCCTGCTGGGCTGGATTGTGGCAATAGGAATGATTGGCCTCTGTGGGATGAAACTTGGTGACTCTGGGAAGGGTCAGGTCCCTGGTTAGCCCTGGCATCTGACCATCCCTGAGGAAGCAGAGTGGATGCTGTAATTCCCATATCTTCCAGGGCCGTGTCTCTGTGTGGGGTACCCCAGCAGGGCAGAGGAGGTAACCTTATCTACAGCAGTTTCAACCAAACTAACCTGGGGAACAATGGCACTGAAGGCAGACAGATATTCCAGACATAACAGCAGTGTCCTCAAGACAGATATCCTGGACCCAGCAGCAGAGTCTAGGCTCCATCTAGCCACACAAAGGCACTCCTTACAAGAGCTCTTGCTGCCCACGTTGCCCAGCTCTAAACAAGCATACCACAGCCATGCTGCAACTCCAGATTTTATTTCTGCCTATGTAACTGGTATGTCTTGAGTTAAAAGCCCAGCTGTGGGGAGTCCTTCTGTATTCAAATGGGGAGGAAGATATGGGTCAGTGACTTGGCTCCTCTAAAACCCGAGTGATTCCTGCAGATCCTGGTCTAGGAGGCAGCACATAAGGCTAACATAGGGAAAGCCTCTGAAAGCAGTGGAGTTTGGATCAGAAGTTTGCTTTGGAAAGCAGCTGCTGATCACCCCACTTTTCACACAGTATGTTTCCATACTGTGCACTGGCAAACTGGTCTTCTTTCCAAAGAGGCTGAATGGGACTGCATTCAGCAGGTTGGAGATGTCCACAGGACCAAGAGACAACTAGTCCAAAGCCACCTCACAGGAGGGGCATGGCAAAGGCACCATCTGCTCAGCTCCAGCCAGTTTACACTGCAGAATCCAGCTGCTGATGTACAGCCATGCCTGTCTGCTGCTCTACCAAGATGCCCAGATTTGGTGAGACCAGGCCAGAGCACAAGTGACTGGCAACACCATCCAAATCACAAAGGAAACAGCTTAAGCTGCCATTCCCCAAATGAGAAGCTCCCACAGGAATTCTGTGGCAATACCCAGGAAATGAAGAGGATTTAATAACAAGACCACTCTCCTTCAGGATATTGCTTAACTTGCATTCCTGCCTTGGGGCTTGGTTATAACCATCTGCTCCTTTTTCTGCAAAATCATTAAGCCTCTTCCTCCAAAAGGAACACTCTGCTATAACACAACACTGCACTTTCTTGACCCTATTACTGCTTAATTCAGCTGACTTTTTCCTTTTACCCATTTTGCTAGTCTCCTAACCATGTTCTGTCACCCACCTTTCTGTGCTTTGTTGTTGGGGTGTTTTTTTGTTTCTTTTTTGTTCCTTTTTTTTTTTTTTTTTTGGAATCACAAGCTTGCTGTGCTTGTTTCCACACAGCAGAAACAAGTTCTTCTACACTGAAGGGATCTTCAATGAAAACACCAGTAAGGTTGTCTGCTTTCCTGAGAGTACTGGGTGCTACTGTAAAATGCAAATCAACTAACCTGCACCAGGAAAAACCTCAGCCAAGGCACTTTAGCTTCAATGTAAGTTTTATTACAAAACCCAGGACATATCAGTCCAAGGAAATTTTAGCTCTACAGCTTAAAGATCCACAGAGAGGGACAAGGGGAAGAAAGCTTTCAGGACACTCCTTGTTCCAATTTCTTCCCATTCCAAGGAACAGAATAAATTTGGAGTCACTTCTCTTTTTGAAGCTAAATTCCATATGGCAGAGCTAGGATTTGCCTGTCAATAATGCACCTGGATTTGGAAGAGCATGTGTACAGAAGGTAGTGAATTAGGTAGCAGTGTGGCAAGCTAATCTGTCTAAGAGGGGGACTTGCACCTCACTTACCATTTGAAGGACACCAAAATATGACATCAGATATCCAGACTCCACTGCTTCCAAGCCAAAGAAATCCATAGAGATGATGGAAAACATAATCATGAACAAACCTGGAGGGAGGGTTAATGCAAAGAGTACATCAATACACTTGCAGTGCATGTAATAGCCCTGCTCCCAGTCACCACCAGTACAAGTCAGTAGCTCTCCCTGGGTTTGCCAGAACTGGGTGTAAACATGAGCACAATCCTATTCAAAGTCATTGTAGTAATTTAATCTTTAAATGTTAACTTTTTTATCCCCCTTACTTTCATCTTTAAGTAATGTGACTATGTAGGCTGTAGTTTCAGCTGTTAATTATAAACTGGTAAATATTTGTATCACTGAAGCCAGGCTAACCACTAAGACAGCAAGAAAACATTTGTTCAGACAAGACTGTAACCATAAAAATAATCTGATTGGATTCCTCACCCCTTTTGCCTGACTTCAGATATTCTCTGTGGGGAACAGCCCAGTGACATCAGCCAAAATGCAGTAGTTTCACTGCACACCTCAGCAATGATGTCCAGGGAATGTGAAAAATCTCTTGTGAGGACTGATAGCAATGTCAACACTAGCAGTCAGGAAAGTGTGGACAGAAAGAGCATAGACCAGGGCTGCTTTTCAATTGAGGCAATTTCTGGAAAGTGTAACAGAGAACATCCACTCAATCGCAAATGAAAATACAATAGTGTGTGTTTTCCCCACTGCCAAACATACACAAATACAGGCGAGCTTGCACATGCTCCCAATCTCTAGAGAGAGCCATGAAATTAAAAATATTATGTCAAAACACTGCACTTCAAGTGTGGTGTGGGGTAGGAGTCTGCTGCTTCCCCTTGTGCACCTGAGATGGACCAAGTCAGTAGGAACTTGGGGCTCTCTGTGTGAGAAGAACCCCACGATGTGCCTGTCAGAGATCGCTGATCCTTCTGGGAGAGAAGAGACCAGATGACTTTTAGCAGTCCTGCCTTTCCTTGTAAGATCCTCTGAGTTGTAAAGACTGGGTAGAAAGGAAGCCCTGTTCCTCTCCTTCCTGAGAAAAACAGAATGCAGGAGGCAATGTGTGAGGACTGAGAAGACAGCTGTTGGCCTGGAAAAATGACATGGCATGGGGAGGATTTGCCAGCTTTTCCTGGAAGGATGAAGAGGGTGATTCCAGATTGTTGGTTAAAACACCGTGGAGGACTCGCTTCCTAACAAACAAGAACAACTCCACTGCATCCAGCAGCCCAACCCCAGCGCCACCAGTGCAGCACCTGCAGCAACAAGGACCTGCCTCCAGGCACCCCAAGCCTTTTCCTTGGAGGGAGCACCACCCTCCCATCCCAGGACCTGCCACAAAGCCTTCCTGAACCCCACCTTAACAGGAGTAGCTGCACCCCCGCTGGCTCCATGGGGTTGGGAGAGAGGCATGGGGGGCAGGAAGGGCACCCTGCTCTTCTCTCCAGCTTTGTGGAGAAGGTGCCTGGGAGCTGGAGCTCATGAAGATCTATGGCTTTGCCACACTCCTCCACAGAGAGAACCCGTTGTTATCCAGTTACTTTGAAACTGCTCTCAGCTCAAGCCAGCTTAAGGTAACATGCAAATACCAGTATTTACTCACAACAACCAAATCAGGCAGCAGGGTTGCATATGTTTATAAAAGGCACACGTGATGAAATGAAAGAAAAACCACACTTGGTTTCACTTGTAGGAAGATTAGATGGATGCAGGAGCTCACCCCTCATCCTGCACCCCACTGCAGGTACCACCTAGGAGGGGCTTGGCCTCCCTACATACCCGATGCTTCTTCCTGGTACTGTGCTCCAGCTTCTACAGCTCCTCTCCCCTTTGAAGTCCCTCATCATGTTAAGACAGATTTGGATCTTTCTCCTCCAAACAAGCTGCTTTCTTTTGCAGCAGGGGAACAGGCTGTGCTCTTTAATTGGAATTATACATTGCAGGCTCCCCTGGAGGTGCAAAGGTCTCATTTTCAGATGGGTGTCACCCCCTGTGCCTGCATGGTCCCTTAAAGACACCTGCAGGAGGAAGATCCCCTTTGCCCCTCTTCTCTCAGAAACTAAGGTAGTCTCTCTCCCACTGGTAACACATTTCTTGATGAAACCCACAAGGCAAGCCTCAGACTGAACTAAATAAAGATGTTATGCTTTGGAACAAGCATTTCTTACAAAGATCTCAGTAGGTTCCCAGCTGGGTAGGCTCCAGGTCAGCTGAGTGCAGCACATAGATAATTATAAGCCTCAGTCCAGGCTGACAGGCTCAATGGTGGGGGGGGAGGAAAATAGCATAAAATACCCTCAGAAACCTGCCTTTTTGAGGATGTTTAAGAAAAGGGTGAGCTCCTTAGAAAACCTGGCATTAGTGGGATGAATAATAAAAGTTATGCAGCAGAAAGCAGGGCAATGGTTTGTGAGATGCAGCACCAATGACAAAAAGCACCAGGGAAAATCAGGAGAGCAAACCCTATTTTCAAAAACCCCCCCCCCCAAAAAAAAAAAGGCACCAAAAATAAAAAGAAAAAATATGTGGCACGTCTGAAAGCAGCCTGTAGTTTTGGAGGGCCAGTTTAGCAATCCCTACTGCAAGGTGGTGTGAGAAGGCAAGCACAGCCTCTGGGAGCTCATCCCAGCCCTCCTACGCTGGACTGGAAATGTGATGGGATGCAGAGCCCCAAGGCTCACTGCAAAACACTGCTCAACATGTGAAAGAAAATCTAAAAAACGGGATGCAGGTGCTAAAGCAATCATGCTGAAACCAGATTTTCCAAAGGGATTAGGCAGCCAAAGGTTCATAGAAGCATCTATTTATCAACATTTTCAAGGCCCTGGTGATTTCTTGTCAATGAGAGTTACGTTTGATATTTTTATCCTCTTGTTTTTTTATTTCTGTCTCTTATCTACCACAATGCAGTGAGGCTCTCTTTTCCCAGGTCAGCTGAGAAGATAACTCGGCTGTGCTGGAGCTGTCTGCTGCCTGTCCAATCCCTGGCAGCTCCTTTCCTGCAAGAGGCACAGAGCCCACATCTCTGCTTTTATGCAACACAGGGAGGATGTTCCCAGCCCTGCAGCCCTCCCGGGGAGGTGCTTTCAGCATCAAATGAGCTAATTTTAGACAACAATGAGATCCATAAGGAACAAAAGATTTTCTTTGCTGTAGTATCAAGACTTGTTTACAAAGTAAATAGAAAATGGTCTGTAATTTGGGCAATCTAATTAATGATACAGTTGCAGCCTGGGGATGAAAGGTAAATGAGCTCATGAGGAGCTCAGCCTCCAGCTGTGAGGTGCAGAGCATTAGTGATGGCCAGATCCCCTTTCAGCTGCCAGCAGTTTGGTCAGTGACCTGAAGTGAAGGGAGACTTGCAAAGAGAAGTCACTGAGATTTTAATTACTCCTCACAAGTAGCAGGAATGCCTCAAGTGAACCTTCTCCTACCCTTACAGAAATATTCCCAGTATTTCAGTGACAGTGCCTTAAATCCCAGTGCCTGCCTTAAATCCCAGCTTCACTGTCTCCATCCTCTTTGCCTAGAAACTGCCTAGCAGTTTTGGGCAGGAGATGTTTATTTTAATTCAGTGAGCATTTTTGCTTTGCACAGGGAAAGAATGGATTCTGTAACAGGCAGGAATTTACATTTCGGCAGGAATGTCTAATGCAAAGTGCATTTTGCCTGGCCTTTGGAAAAGAGAGAGCACACAGGAAATTACTGTGGGAAGCTCACATGGATGCAGTCTCAGGCATTTTTAACAGAGGAATGAATGCTACTTTCAGATGAGAAATGAGTCAGAATCATCTAAGAAAACTCATTTAAACATCCTTCTCATTCTGTGAAATGCTGTCAGTTTATACACTTTTTGGAATGCAGTTTTAGAAGTTTATTTTCTTAAGAACCAAAAAAATTGCACTGCTAGGTAGAGCCAACAGTGGTTTGAGACTCTATCCTGTCCCTAGGGACAGGGGTAGGACCAGCTGGCATTACTGATCTCAGCCAGCACCAGCTACACACAGGGAAAAAAAGCCCAGAAATCGTTTACTTCCAGCTCCAGTTGGACTCATTCCCCATGAGATATAGCAAGAAATAACAGATGAGCCTGACCAAGCCCAGGAATGCCATCCCCTTCCAATTCAGCCACACTTCACAGCCAAATTTACTTTCATTTGTAAAATGAATTTACACTTTACAAATTAGCATTTAATTTGTAAATCATGTTTTGTGTTTTTTAAACTTCAAGGGCTTCTCCAGACAGAAATGAATTGGAAAAAGATGCAAAGTCTAAAAGATCCATGATACACCTGTGTTATGATGTGCACAAAGCTCAGTTCTTGAAATCATCATCAAGAGAAACTGGACCTTTTGGGTTTGACTGGGAAAAGAGCCGTGAAGGCTTTGTATGTGGAAGGGCAGATAACATCACCCTGTCCTTACACATCACTGATGAGGATGACATTCAGCTTGTCTCTAGTCAAGTGTGTGGAGAAAGAAGTTGGAGGGTAGGCAAAATTGAAGATTATTAAATTGTGCCCAGGGATACATAGTTAGGTAAATAGGGAGATATGAATCCTGCCAGACAGCAACTGACTCAGAGGAAGCAGGGAAAGAGATGGGTTTGGAAAAGGTTTGAGGGCTCACCGAGTTCCTACCATGACACAAAAAAAACCCCCTGCAGAGTATATAAGGAAGAGAAGAACAAGCATCCCCATCAATGTGAAAGGGAAGACACATGCTGTGGGGGTCCCCTGTGTGCAACTTGGCCCTCTCATCCCTCAACAATTTTTAATTGCTGGGAAAAAGGTTAGGATACACCTTAAAAATGCTAAGTAAAATCAGGAAGAACTTCAGTTTTTCTGACAGACGACAAACAATTTTCTTCTGCTCTGAAGAGCCTACAGCCCCAAGAGAAATGACAGACAAGAGGAAAAAACATTTGCAGTGAGGGGGATGGAGAGATGATTTGCCAAAAGTCCCAGATGCAGCTTATGACAAGTAGTGTGTTGGACATTAAGTCCAATCCCTGGCTTTTGACCCTGTGTAGCTGAGACTGCCTGAAAGCATCCAGCACCAAGTTAGGAGGTGAATCCTCACTGCTCTGTGATCAAAAGCAATGTGCTTCCAGTAACTTGAGACAAGCCTGGCCTACAGTGTACATCATCCTATTCTAAATGCATCAGCAATCATGGACAATGGGTGAGATTTACCTATGGGAAGTCCAGCAAAGACCTTGACTATGAAAACTTCCATTACTCCCGGAAACTTCATCAGGCGCAGGATTTCTCTGATGCTAAACAAGCTGCCAGACTGTGATGTGCCTGCAGAGGATGACATATGAGTTAATATTCTTTTTATACAGGTTAAGGGTAGAAAGCAGGAAACTCTGAGACTCTGCTCAGGTTCAAAAACCACCCCAAAACCACATCTCTGCTGCACCATCTTCGTGCCAGTGGCAGGAGGTTGGCAGCTGGTGCCAGGTCTGCATGCAGAGGAACCCTCTGAGACAGTGGGGTTTCCTCTCCTGTCAGACCAAACTAACCCCCAGCAAGGCCTCCACAATCACCTCTTCTGAGACTGGAAGAGTGCAATTCTACATGGCAGAGTGATCAATATATTTGGAATAATCCTCTTCCATAAGCTCAGCTTAGACATTGAAGTGTCAGCATCTCAAGGCTGGGAACTTTTTGCCCTTAAATGCAACTCCAAGGTCCTCCAGCAGTTCTTGCAGCATGTCAATCCCCTGCCCCTTTTCATGTACTGTTTTTCAGAAACACAAAATACTCACTGTGCTCTGTCACGTGATGGTCTGACTTTGGTTTAGACTGAGAAGGGATCCAAATCACTGCTATCAGGGTATTGATGAGACTTCCCACCAGCCCAACGTATACAGGAACATAAACACTGCAAACAGAAAAAATACAGATAACTGGATAAATACCATCAACAAGGTATTTATACCTCCATCGTGCAAAGGCTTGGGCATTTGATGAGGAGCAATTCCCTTTCAAGTCACAGTATGTACGGCATTGAAAGAACTCACATCCTTTCATGGATGGTTTGGGTATGACCACAGTTTGAAATTTTACCAAAAGACAGCTATTTTTATCAAGATAGTTTATAATTTTATTAATAATAGGATATAATACAATGCTTTTACATCTCAAAGTGTCAGGGGAAAGGAGCTTTTCTTGGTTTAATGAAGCTTCGAAATCCTCCCACAGAAAGCACAGCATCTGCTGTTAGAATCCATCTAATCCCTGTCTAATCCCCAATTTCATTAGTGTAAGTATCATCTCACTCCTTGAAATTTCTCAGTGAAATAGAATGAACTTAAGGAAAGTAATCAAGTTGATTAAGGATGGTAGAATATGACCTACAAGCAGAACTAAACCCACTAGAGAGATGATACCATTTGAAAAGGGGGCATTAAAATAAAAACTATCTCTCAGAATGCCAAACAGTGAATCTTTAACAGAAGTAGGGCCACATCCTTGGGTGTAGGCACAGTGAACAGAAATTATTAACTATAGCTATACAATAATAAAAAGGAACAATTACAACTTATCTAAAAAACACAAATATGAAAAAGTCAATAGAGCCATAATTAGTCCCCAGTTATCACTGTCCTCTTAAGAGAAGATTAGGAAATTACTCTTCCTAGTGTTTCAGGGTATGTGGGAAGATTCCACACTCCAGAGGGCTTTAATTTTAACAAAGGCAGTAGAGCAAAGTCCAGGCCTGGAAGCCTGAAACTGAGGGAAGTCAAGCTGAAAACAAAGAAAGAAGCTTGTTTTAACAGTGAGAGCAATTATCCACTAAACCAGCTCATTAAAAGTCTCCCCCATCATGAGAACCCAGTTAGTTGTAGGGTTTCCTAAAACATGGGCTTAAAACCAACCACAGGAAGCAGGTTTGGGGTGGAAATGGCCAGCAGAAACACCAAGACTGGTGTCATGTAGGCTACAAGACGAAGTGACCACCACGGTGCCTTGGAGGCATCCAAATTTAAGCATTTTGACTTCAGCAGAGTAATGCCTGGATTTCACCAGAGAAGGCTTTGTAGTTTTGCAGATCCATGCAGACTTGGAGGCGAGTGTGCCATCCCTGCATTGCCAGCAACCTGTGCTGCCACAAATAAGATGTAAAAGTGAGCTGTGAGCCCCCAGCTGATGCTCCCTGTGATCCTGCTGATGAGACACTGCTTATTGCCTGGTTTTTTACTGCAGATTTCCTTGTCAGGCTACAGTGCATGTTTTTCATTAAATAACCAGCAGCACCAATTGTAAAAGCATCGAGTTTCCTCCATGCTAGACAAAGGTGCAGTCTGAATAATTTCTGGAGTATTATTTAAGCCACAGAGCAAGACAGTCAAGGACTGGGATGCAAACAAGCAAGAAAAGCATCACAGAACAAATATAAATATACATATATACACACACATATTCCTGCTAATAGTAACAGCAAAATCCCAGCTGAATATGTTAATTCTCATTAATTATTATTAAAACAACAAAGCCAGATAATATCTTTCTGCAAAAGGACTTAGCACAGTAATTTAGACCTGCTGCCTTCTATCCGTCAAGCTGCTTGACTAATTAACTCAGACCACAAAATTAGTCATTTACCGGATCATTACTTTTCATTTTTAGTGCAGCAGATTGCCACTTTCTAAATTAAAAATATATGCCAAGCAGTTCCCAAACTACTGAAATCAACTGGACAAATTTTTTTTATCTGAGACATCCAGAATTTCTACTTTGCATTGCAACATAAATTAAATTTACTGAGAAAATAAAAAGGATAAAATAACCGAAATAAGTAGCTGCAGCTGGCTAAATGTATGGGGGTGGGGGTTGAGATTTTTTTTTTTTCCTGGGAGAAGAAAATAAAAAGGATAAAATAACTGAAATAAGTAGCTGCAGCTAGCTAAATGTATGGGGGTGGGGGTTGTGATTTTTTTTTTTTTGCTGGGAGTTTCTCTATTTCAAGCTTTCATTCTGATATGTAAAAAAACACATCTCAAATTTCTTTATCAGCCAGAAGAACTTCCTTTCCAGCTCTACTTTTTCCTGAGGTTGTCCAGAATCCCACATACCAATGTAAATATGTTTTACTCTTCGCATCCAAGAAGAATTACAGTAAGCAATGACAAAAGAATCACTCTGTAAAACCATAAGCAAACATTGCCCTGTGCTTGCTTCACTGCAGGCATAGGACTGTTAATTCACTTCTGTGAAAGGGAGAGGAGAACCTTCACAATTGACATGTTTGGGAAAACTTGGGTTTGATATAACAAATTTGTGGAATTTCATACAGCTGGTTGCTGAAATCAGAGAAATCCAGTAAGATATGGAGCTTAAAACAGTGTTTCCTACACAAGCCTGAAGCAAAGTCATCTGAAAATCTCTTTTCCTAAGCACATCTTTCTGTAAGTGCTTCATCTTTTTCCACACATTAAGCATTGTCATTCCTTGATGGAGAAGTGAGAAAGGTACACTCTCCAGTCAGCTGCTCTGCTATCTCATCCTTCAGCAGGGACAAATGCTAAAATTTGACAAAACTCACCTGTGTCCTGGAAACCACCTATTGCATTTGTTTGTTGGCTCATTTGAGAGAGATGAAGTGGAACCAAGGAAAGTGGTGGTAGGAATACTTTGCTAGGTTGGTAGCACCTGCTGAACAAAAGCTGGCTTGTGGTCACTCATCTGTTTTTTTATTTTAAAATAAAATATCAGCCAGAGTCCTTTTGCATTCAGTTTTGTGTTTGGCTTATCAGGAAGAAGCCTCACCAGGAAGGGATGCAGTGGCACTATTAAGATAAATGAAGTACATCAAGCAGGTTGCTCCCATGGGACCTTTTCCCATCCTCTTCCCTTTCCTGCTCTCCCTCTCATCCCTCCTGGCTGTCCACAAACCAGGCATGTGGAACCAGAGTGAGCCCTGCCAAACCCAGCAGCAGATTTCCTGAGCAGGGCAGAAGAACAAAGGCTGCGGGCAGGACTAATACAATTAAATTAAATGGAGCAAAAGGGCACAGCAGCTTTGGCAGCTGAGCTCATTGTATGGCCTCTTCCAGCTTCTTGTTGATTAATGAGAGATTAAGGGCCTTTACTGTCCTGGGCTTTATGGTCAAAATAACTTGGGTAACTTTATACTTCAGCATGTTATTTATAATTCTTCTGCTTTTTAATCTGTGGAGAGAGCCCCTTCCTGACTTTTTGTCAGCAGCCTCCTTGGTCTTCCCTGGGGACTTCTGCTAGCAAAGCCCCTTTCAGCTGTCAGCTAAAACCACAGCTGCCCACTATTCTTTTTGTTTTTTACAGCCTTGCCATGAAGCAGAGGAATAAAGTGCATTTTCTTGTCCTGCATGGGACTGATGTATCCCAATCTCCTGCTTTCAGGAGGATGCAAACATTTTGGCTGCAGGGAGCAAACACTTGAATCTAGGACTAGGAGGAGCTAGGGTCAAGGAGGACTAGTTTTTGCCAACATGACTAGCTGCAGCTTGTCCTGACTTAAAATTTTCAGAGAAACAGGAAGAGAACATGAGCAGAGGGACCTGGAGGCCAGGAGCCTGTAACATCAGCCAAGAACTGCTTAATACCCTAACAAAAGCCTCTCCTTTTCACTTTCCTGAAGCCAATAGGTAAAATGTGGTGGATGCATTTAAAGAATTATTTTAAAGAGTTTTAAAGGGTTTCAAAAAGTGGGATGACCACTTGCACAGGACTCATGGTGTGGCCCAGTGCAAGGCTCACTAGGTAGCCTGTGGCCATGGAGAAGGGACAAGTGGCTGGCAGCTAAGATTACCCATATGGAAACTCCATCCTAAATGCTGGTGGGAAAGCAGAATTTATGTTGAAACCATTAATAGTAATGTTCTGGAAAACAGACTGACCCTCAAAAAAAATCCTAGGATCCAAAGCCAGCTGGAGGAGGGTTGCATTTCTTCCCATCTAACACTTAACCAGCCCCTCTATTTACTGGCAGGTAAATCCCAACCTTCACCTCCCAAGGGCAGCAAAGTGAGGAGCTAATCCATGTTCCTTCACAACTTCCTCCCATCAATGTCAATTAGTATGAGCCAAATGAATGCAATTAATTCAGTTTCTGAACCAAGACACGACAGTAACACAGCAAGGCAGTAACACAGGGCTCTCTAACTCCTGTCACCTGCCCCGAAGTCAGAGGTGGCACACATGCAGCATCTGAAAAACCTGGCAAACTTTAGAGCAAGTGAAGCTCTTGGAAAGCAGGGCCTGGCCAAAAAAGAATGTGGGGATGTGTCTAGGTACATACATAGGTACAAATACACGTGCAGAGCATTTCACAGTAGCTTTGAAGCAATACTTTGAGCAAAACTTCCATGAAACACTCAATCCCAGAAAGGCATGTGCAGCATGTAGGCACCAGGCAGTGCACCAGGAGAGGCCACTGGCCAGGCATTTGCAGGCATATTTCCAGGCATATTTTCAGCTCACAGACAGGGAGCCTGAGCAGAGCCCCAGCTGGTACCTGCCAGCCACAACCCACAGACAATGCCAAGCAAGGACTGGGCACTGGAACCTCCTGCTTCCACCAAGGGCAGCTACAACAAACCAACAGGGGCCATAATTTTGGGCTCCAGCCCAAATTCCAGCCCTTGCTCAGCTGCAATTCCCATCTTTGATTTCCTGCCTGAGAAGCCTTAGACAGACCATGGAGGCAGGTACCTAGAGGGAGGCTGCCTGTGCCACGAGATGGTATCAGTGTCTTTCCCATTAGCATTCCAGCCACAGAGCCCTGCTCTGCAGAGCCCAGGAGAAGAACGCACACTGTAATTGCACAATTAAACCTTGTGCCAACGCAGCCATTCTTTTGAGGAGGAAGCAGCTCCCAATGATTCCCTGAGGATTAAAGGATCAATGTGTATTTCGGCGGTGAATGGGATTGTGTTTGTTTTCTTTCTCTTTTTCTTAAAAAAGTCAAAGTTGAACGTGGAGACAGCACAGATTGTTTTTTAGTGACTCACTCCTACTTCAAAACTGCGCTGCATAAAGCCGGCATTCATAGCTAGTCCAGATTCCTTAAACAGCTCTGAGAGGACTCTCAAAATATTTCTTTGATTGCAGTTTGGCCACACTATCCCCTAATATCCTTAGAGGAGCAGATATAGGTGAAAAAAAGCTGGTGAGTTAAAAAGAACAGCAAAGCAAATAACTGAGGTAAAAAAAAAACAACTTTGGGTGAAGTCATGACACCAGACCATAGGCTCTGGTAACCAGCTTTAGGGCTGTAAGGAAGTGAGCAGTGACCACTGTGGTCCTGATAACTTAGTGATGCATAAGTTACTGCATAACTTGTTGTAAATTAGTGATGGTTTTGTTCAAGAAAATGTTTTACTGCCTTGCTGAATGCATTTCTTCTCTGACCCATTGTGGTCTGCTCTGTATTGTTGAGATTCTGCCTAAATATTAAAAAAAAAACCAAAAAAACAAAAAAACCCAAACCAAAAACCAACCAAAAAACCCCCAAAAACCCAAGAAAAAAAATTCATCAAGCCTTCTTAAAAAAACAAACCCACAAAAACCTCAGCCAAAAAAAGACTTATTGAGTGTACAGAATTTTCCCACATTTCCTAGGATGTTCATGCCAATGTACAGAGCTAGTCCAGCTTCCACAGCCCAGGGCAAGAAACAGCACAATAACACACATAAACTCAGACACCCCAATGCTCAGCAGACTTCAAGACAGCACTACCTGAGCAGGACCACCCATCACATTATCCATGCCTTTGAGAGGAAAACAAAACATCCCCAAGTCTTCCTTTCTGCAGTTCCTATTCCTGTCCTTATGGAAAAAAAAAACATTACACAGAGACATGGAGAAGTGTGTTCCCCATCTCTTGACACAGAACACAAAACTTGAGTGGATAGCACCCCCTCCCATGCCTCAGCAGGAAAAGGGGGGAGTTCACCACCCTGATGTAACTGGAAACCATTACCAGATTTGTCCTTTTTGCCACATATGCTTTAGATGAGGAGCAGCAGAAGCAGGCTGCTACTGCTTTGAGCAGAGCAGGAGGTTTTTTTCACTATGGTGAGCTTGACATCACTGCAGGCTGTCCAAGGAGGGAGTGAGACCTCACATCCACACCCTCCAGAGAGTCCCTTGCAGGGTGAGAATGAGTCACCCACAGACAAGTGCTCATTGAACTGCTTATTTCTAGTGGCAGCCACATCTGGAAAATTCGTGTGGTGTGGAAGGAAAAAAATATGAAGAGGGGAATGGGCAGCCTCCATGGCCTGTTTCCATCAGAACTGGGTGAGAGAGGGGTGCTGAAGATTGACACTGGTGCATTAGTAAGGGCAAAGAGCCAGGAGTGGAAGCACAGAGGTACATCAGAGCTGCTGTGTGTTGGGGACATCAGGAACAGGACTACACAGCCATCACCAGCCATTGGAGCCACCTGTGGATTAACTTCTCTTAAGGGACATTCACTCCTGTGTGTGTCACTGACCCAGCACAAGGAGGGCTGCAGGTGGGACTTGATACTCAGCCTTGAAGGAAAAACACTAGGGCAATGCAGGACACTGAATAAAAAGCGCTGGGCTTCTTCCAGAGGGAAAACCCTCCCTTGGCAGAGCTCTCCAGGTAAAAAGTATTTTGTGTGAATGGCTAAGGCTGGCTGTCCATCAGGGGCTCTGCAGCATGAACGTGACCTATCCCCACCGGGCGCCTGCTGCAGAGAAAATCCCAGCAAAGAGAAGCAGCTGGAAGGAGCCAGCCCCAGCCCAAACCCCGGCTCAGGCACAGCAGATCCTGCCACCGGAGCGGGAAGGAGATGCCTGTGGCAGGATGCTGATTCCCAGGCAGCTGGAGCAGCCTGGCCACGCCGATTTGTGCTGCCCCTTCCAGCACAGCGCTCTCCGGCACTCGGCTAATTGCCGGAAGGGGATAGCAGTTATGCTTCAATAAGATGTGGGAGGGCCTGCGTGCTTTGCCCATAGTCTGCCGCTAATTTTGAGTATCATTTAGTCTCGTGCTCTTTTCTCTGATAAAACACCCTATATTTCCAAATACTGCACTTTCCTCATTCGAAGCTACACTGGTATGTGTGATTATTGCTTTTCCCTATTGCACGGTATAAACAGTCCCACTGGTGCTTTGGTTCACTGAACACCTGCACATCTACATGAATTTACAACAAATGGGGGAATAAACTACATTCCCCAAAATATTTCAGTTATTTTAGGCACTGCTTGCCTCACACTTCTATACAGCATCACCCTGCATGCCTAGAAATGGAGAAGTGTAGCCAAGGACCAGGTGTGAGCTGCACTCCCTGAATGGGGGCTTGCAACACCTGCCTTTGATCCCAGCAGTGCTAACTAATATTGGATGAGCTGGGACAGGTCGAGAGAGGCATCAGAAAGTAGGTGTTGGTGGTCAGTGCTCACATCAGAGGCACCCTACAGGTGAGACTGGGACATGTGCTCTTCAACCTACCTGTGATCAATCTGGCACAGCAGTGAAATAAGAAAATTTCCTGAGAATACACAACTAAAAGAGTACTGGGGAAAAGAACAGCCAGTGGGGAATTGCATACGGCCCTCACAGGGCTGAGAGATTGGGCAATAATGCAGATTAGACCTAAAGTTTGATTAGATGCTTGCAGGCTAAACAAGTCCTAAATTCACACATGAAATTATGCTTTCTGAACTGCTTATTTTTGGAGCAGGCAGTACTGACATGGTTATTTCCACTACAAAAACAGGGAAGCACCAAGTGAAACTATCAGATTCTAATTCAAAAGAAAGAGAAAGGCCTAAGTCTTCTTGCTACATGTTGATGGTCTGTGGAGTTTGTTGCTACTGTTGTTGTGGAAGCAAAAAGTTTGGACAGGTACAAGGAGAGATTAGATAAGCACTTGGAAGAATGATGCACTGGAGATTACTAAAGCATCACAAATCATATTCACTCATTCATGTCAGGAAATCCCCTGAGCTGAAAATAGTTGGAGGCTGGAAAAGTAATCAGAGAAGTATTATGCAAGTTTCTCCTACTCTTGCTCTTCACTAGGACTCTTACTATGATTTTTGTTAGAGAAAGGATAAGGATACTAGATTGCATCAAGAGGCAAGTGCTATTTCCTTCCCTACACTGGGAATCAAACCTGTGTCTCCCACACCATGTCACAAGCCAGACAGGCACATATTTGCTCATTCCCTGGAAAATGCTGATTTTTTTCCTGCAACCCTGAAACATTCCAGAGAATAAATAAGAACAAGCACAACTCTCACTTTGTGTTTGGGAAGACATGCAGCTGGGAAAGGGTAATGCTACATTTTAGTCCAAGAAATGTTCATGTACCTTATCAAGTGACTGTTGAATATAACACAAAAATGCAGTCTCCTATCTCTTAACCTTTTTCTTGAACACTCCAAAGAAAGAAGTAGAAAGTAGTATTACAAACAGATTTTTGGGGTTCTCCCCCACTTCTCCTTCATGTTGGAGGCTTGTTCCCTAACAGGTAGCAAAGCCTTTAAGTATTTTTTTAAATTACTTAATTAAGCAACAAAAACTACTCTTCCAAGCTCAGAATGTGGTAAATTATTAAAATGCTCAGTTTGGGTGTGTTACTGGGTAAGGACTCCCACACACAGACTGGTTGAAGGTGAGCTTGCTAGACTACTCAGTGACTCACCACCAAACACATCATTAATTATATGTTACAGCATGTCTGACTTCATAGAGTGCTGTAGGTGGTGTGAAATAATCTTTGAATGAGTTCAAGCTTTTTCCAGCTTTTATGAGGTTACAGTGCTTCAGACTCCAAAAGACTCATCTAGGCAGGAAACTGTTGAGGATTTGCTGTAGTAACCTGAGCTGCACTCCAGCACCGCAAGTCTCGACTCACAGCAGTGGCTTTGGAAGATCTGCAAGCTTGGCATTGGCTGGAGCTGTTACCTCTCACCCATCATGATGCACTCACTCACACACTCACAGCTGGCTCAAAGCACTGTGTGGGCAGAGCTGAATTTTGCTGCCCAAGGATGAGGGGTGGGGTCCGGGTAGTTCCCGCGAGGGGAAGGGGTACAATTTGGCAAAGAAAGCACAAAGAGAGTTCTGGCAAGCCACTGCCTTTTTTGCTAGCTCTAAGGAGTGAGGCAGTGACTGCTACTTCCAAGAGGACCTCTCCCACCTTCCAAAAGCAGACACAGACACAAGATGCTCTGGCCTTCTAAAAGATTGTGCCTTCTCAACACACTGGTAAGACAAGAGGATTGTGAGCAAATAGGTTGCTACCTGCAGCATCAAACTATTTAGCCAATCTTGGAGGTGTCCCAGCATCAGCCCACTGAGGGACTCTAGCTTCTCCCTCTGTCAGTCAGTCCCTTTTGCAAGCAGGGCTCTGGTAATGCTGCTGCAGTGATCCCTGAGAGCGACCCTTGTGTCACACAAAAGCAAGGACTCCCTCCACACCCACACCCACAGGCTTTGAGGTAAATAGAGAAGTCATTGGCTAGCCAAGCCTGACACTTAAAATTCATCTCTTAACAGGACTGTGCTCACATGAATGACATTTTTAAGCTATGTAATCCCTGGCAAAACAAGTTAATTCTTTACCTTGAGGTAAGTAACTGTAAATGCAGCATCCTACCAGAGGTATGGCACAGACTGATCTCGCCTTGGAACAAGTAGTGGCAGCCAACACCTCCTTCCTCAAGCTGTGAAAAACATTGCCACACTTCATCAAGGGCTCCAGCATCTTTTGTCTAGTAAGACCTTTTAATGAAATAGGACACATTAGGACTAATTTTGTATGGGAAGCAGTGTTGAAACCCAAATAATACCCAAAAGTCACAAATAAGGCATTTCAAGGGCCAGGTGGGAGACTTTCCAGCATCCCACTGCAACCTCTCTGGTTGCACAACAGGCCCCTTGAAACCAATCCTTTCTCCAGCAAAGACAGAGCCTGAGGGCTGTGGGGCAGCTGAATTGATTTCATGAAGAGTTTGACCCCAAAAGGAGGCGTCTGCATGAGATGAGTGAGTCACTCCATTTCAATAATGGGCGAAACCATTAATTGAAGGCACACAGTTTGCTTGTTTGGGCAGGCTTCCTATGCTCTAACCAGGAGTGGTCTCACTGCTGCTCTATTTACTGAACTCCTTCAATTAAGTACTTTGTTTCCCTCATCCATAATGACAATGGTTTCTGCATGTTAAATGTATTCAGAAAGGAGGTTGCTCTGGGTTTCACATTTGCAAATTGGAGTAGCTTTCTCCTCTACACAGTTGGTAGGAAAAACACTAGCCAAGGAATGGCTAAGAAACTTCTCACTGAGTGAAGTATTCTCAACTACTTTGTTTAGTAGTAGGAAATTATTTGGGTTGAAAAGCACATTCAACATTAACTAAAGTTGCTTGCACATTTTGGAGCAATGAATGAAAGCAAATTGAATGCATTTCATACCAGTCAAACATAATTGCCAGGTCTTCTATTCATTCTGGGTATTTTGGTGGATTCCAGCATTGCCAAAGCCCTGAACAAGAACATCCTTTAACTGCAGAGCTGCTGCAGCAGTTGCATCTCGAGCTCTGCCTCACACACCTTTGCTCTCGGTTAGAGGAACTCCCCTCAGGGAGAGAAAGTGCTGGGCTCTTTCTTCACACCACGTTTCATCTTGGCCCCACTACAGAGACCACCTACAGGGATACCAGTTAGCATCAGCTGCATTATGCTGAACTGGTATTTGTGGGAGCACCCAGTGGGAACCACATCTTAGGCAGCCTCATGGGCAGCTCTCCACCCAGGCACCCGCTTACAGCACAGACCCGCTCCGCTCACCACCAAATGGCAGCAGCAGCAAGCTACCTGACAGACTTGTATGGAAACCGGGAGCAGAGTGTTTACTGTATTTTTAGTTGCATTTAATTGCAAATTAGCAGCTGGAAATCAGGAGGGGTGAGCGAGGTGTGAGCTGCCAGCGGTCTGCAGAGGAGTTTGGAAACCTCTGATGCTCCATGGCTGTAGCTGTGCGGGGTGAAGCGCCAGCCCGCTGCATGACTGGGGTTTGCTGTGGCTGGAATATTTACATTTCAAACCATCTGGTGGTGCAAGAGCCAGAGGCCACACACTTCTTTGGCAGGACATCCTAGAGAACACCTGTATTTCAGGTGCTATGAAGGCAGCAAGGGGCCATGTTATTTAGTGGCCAGCAGTGCCGATGATTTCAGACTGGTGTTTGTGGTATCCTGGAGCCTTGCAGAAGCTAGCTGCTTTCAGTGCTCCAAAGAGGTCCACTTAAACAGAAGAACTTATCGATTAGGAAATTATTTACCTTGAGATTGTTGGCTTCTCAGTGTTTCTTCTCAGTGCCCAGGGGAAAAAATTACATTTTCATTTCACATCAGTTTTACTTTCAGCGGGGCAAACCCATGGAAACAAGGACTTCAGAGTGCTGCCAAGCCTGTTGGATGTAGATCTGTACAACACCAGGGAAGTACTGGGGTGTCCGAAGTACATAAATCCCCAGACCTGGGTCTGCATCAGTCCTTGTAAGAGTCTTGTTATAAAGTTTTCCTTTCTTACCTACAGAAACAGACCTAAGGCAATGGCAGCTGAAAACGCCCACACTTGAAATCTAACAATTTATCTTCATAATATCCCTGTGGGTAGTGGTGGTGCAAACACCCCTGATGTACTCACAGGGAAATGAAGCACAGAAAACCTGAATGCCCTAGTAAGATCCCATAAAGACCATGCTAGAAATAAAAGGCTTAAAAATCAGGTGTCTCACATGTAAGTTTAGTGCTCAGACCAGAGTACCACAATTTTCCTCTCCTCTTTCTTTTCCCTGGATCCCCCAAAAGCCATTTTCTGCCACAGCCACAACAGTGATGCAATGGGAACCCACAGCTTGCTGAGTCTCGCAGCACCCTGACAACACAACAGCAGCACCTACATATTACAACACCGTTTATGAGAGATGCACACACATGTAGATTTTGAAAATGTGTGACATCCCTATTAGTGTTTCAAGAATTCCTCCCCAGGAGCCTTGATGTTGCACATCACACTGGTGTCAGCTGGCCCAGCTCCACAAGAACCAGGTGCCCCAGGAACAGGCTTCGCCCCAGGGACACATCCTAGAGCCCTGACTCAATTTAAGCATGAATTTGAGTCAGTGGAAACTTGTCTGAGGAAGGACTGAGTAAAAACCACAGGGTGAGAGTAAAACAAGCAGTGTAGATCCTGAGGAATTAGTAATAAAAGCTGCAATTCCAGCTGCAGCAGGGGCTGTCATGGAAAAGGGGCTGGAAAAGATCAACTGCGGGCATCATGGAAAAGATGAAAGTCAGTAAAACTGAAAATGGTTTAAGACCAGGCCCAACATCAGCGGCATAGATGTGATGGCTGCCAATCCCCACCAAAATCACATCAAAATCCAATACAAAGAGCCCCTCCAGAGCACAGGGATAGGGATTAGCTGTAGGAAAAGACCCGAAATTCACTGCTCTTCAGTAAATTATCAGATAGCAGCAGCTGAGTAAAAAAGGTGGTAAGTTTGGTACCTACCTATTTACCTTTAATCCCTGCTTCAGATCAAGTCTAGTAGTGGTCTCTAACAAAGGCTGTTTTTTAAAATTAAATTACACAAACTGAGCACAACTTATTGCATTTACAGACACAGCCAACAAACCTGTATTTCAACTACACTAATACTATACTATCCTAAAAGCAAAGCACCATGGAATTTGAAGGCTCTGGGGATGCTCTTAATGGGCTGCTTTAAATCTGGTTAATATATACCTTTAATTTCTTCCCCAGACTTACTTCTTGTACAATCCAAACATAACCAAGAGACCAGTACTCAAAGATCAATAAACATGTGAAAAAAATTATCCCAGAGGGAACATGAAAGCCATCTGCCCGAGACTCTCCCTGTACTCATCCCACAGATGTGAACAGTGAGAGATAGATGCTCTGGTGGCAGAAAAAAAGTGGCAAACCCTTGTCCTGTTGGCATCAAAAGAAACCGCACATCCAGCCGGCCAGAGAGCTGGTTTTGCCAGGAGCAAATTAGCCCTGAGGCTAGCCAAGACTTTATCGGCTGGAAAGTCCCAGTCATGAGTGCAAGCTGCAAGGGGCAAAGGAAAAAAAAAGCAACGGGGAAAGATTCAGGCAGGACAAGCCTGAACATGTTCAGTTTGTCCTTCCTACGTTACAATTATATCCTCATTCCTCAGAGCAAAAGGCAGTTCAAAGACACAATAAATCCCTTTCTAGTCTTGCGCTTCTCAGGAACGTCATGGAAACGGAACTGAAGTGGTTCCCAGAGATAAGATGACAAAGTAAAATTAAACCCTTCCCTACAGCGACACTTTGGTAAAATATCAGCAGAGAAATAGAGGTACCATTCAGACACAGCTATGGCATTAATCTGAGGAAACAGGACCGACCTTAGAGGTTTTGATTTAATGTACTGCTCCTCACACTCTGCAGCTGTTCCTTTCTTTGCATTGCCTCTAAGGCTCTTATTAACTTCATTTCATGGGCTGGATTTTATTGTCAGGAAATGTAATTCCCTTTTGGGGTACATCTTAATAAATGCTTCAGTTTAGGTCCCAAGAAATTCGGGCTGAAGCACTGTAGACCAAGGATGGATTTGGAGCAGGCAAAGCCTGAGTGACCAACTAAAGCAGCCACCAAACAGCAGATTTTTCAAAGCTTTTTCTTTCATCCCTTCAGGCCAATGGAGGGGACAAAGAAAAGAAAGAGCTGAAAGACAAGGCAGGAAGCACACTCAAGATGGACCTGGGAGGTCTCCAAAGGCGTTCCCACTCTGTTCTGTGTCCCTCGCAAACCAAACGCACATGGCATAATGATGCCACAGGGACCAATTAAGTGGCAAAGGGAAAGTAGTTGGATCTTCAAATAAAAATATGTACTAAACAGCCCTAGACAGCAAAACATTAGATAGCTGCAAATGTAGACATGGATGGAACAGACAGAAACAAAAGGCTCCATCATCTAGTACCAAACCACACAGAAGCTGTCCAGCACTTGTGCTGAAAGGTTATGATTAACTAAAATAACAGTGGCTTTAAAAGTTATTTTTTAATCTGCTTAACAGCAAGACTTTGATAGAGTATGGAAATCACCCTGTCCATCATCCCAGCTCTCCCAGCTGACATACATTCATGTCACTGTTACAAGCTTCAGCCTCACACAGGACAGACACCTTTTTTTTACCATAACTGGGCTGCATGAGATTTTAATTACCCTATTGAAAAGCCATAAATATTTCAGACTGAGTCATTTCGAGTACACTGGATGTTTTCCTGCCTTTCACAACGTCAGGGAATTTCTTTCCACCCTGCAGCCCTCAGGAAAGGGGCACATGGATGAAGGAGTCAGCGGTCATGAATAATCAGGGAGGGACTTCTCCAGAACAGGGCACCAATGTGAAGAAGTCTTTCTTCTGGGGCGACATTTGCATGACCGAAGGGTGACATAATAATTTCACAAACAAAAAAGGCTTTATACCCACATGGTGGCTTTTGAAACCTCTCTGCACTGACTTAGTCCTTCCCTTCTGTACAGCAGCATCACATTTTGGGGGCAGGAATTTAAGCCCCATCTCTGCAGCCATGGCTTTATCTCATTCTTTCTGGCTAACGCAATCCTACAACTCACATTAGCAATGCCATTTTACAGGGCACGGCATTTCACTAAAGTGCTGAAGGATTTATTTCTGCTCTGGTATGAGGGCATAAGAGGCAGCCAGAGACCTGTTTGGGTAAGAGGAAGATCAGCATACAGGTGGAGGTGAGGCCAGTGCCTGAACACCATCCTGCAGTGAGGGAGCAGAAAGAAAAGGCAGAAAGGGTATTGCTAGAGAGTGAAAAAGAAGCAGCATGCCAAGAACATGCCCCCAACCCCACCAAAAAAAAAAAGAAAAAAAGAAAAAAAAGAAAACAACCCAAGCCCCATTAGACACTTGGGAGCTCCTGAAAGAGCTACGCTGAAAAGGAGATGTTGAAGTGCAGCCAGAGGAGCTGCATGCCAGGGCACATCCTTGTGGAGGCACTGTGTGTGCCGCCAGGGCACCAAACTGGTGCTGGAAACGCAGCCAGGGTGTAAACACATGGTGCAGATGATCACACTGAAGCAGAGCTATTGTTTCACTTCCAGCGTGGGCTGTTTGCCAGACATGGACCTCTGCTGAGAGATAACTGAAACACATTTGAAACTCTGGAGAAAATCCTTTGTTTTGGGGGCAGCTTGTTTTTAAGGAGAGGGCTGAGCAGTGATCTAAGGAGTAAGAACCAGCTAGTTCAGACACCCCCCACCCAAAAAGCATCTGGGGACTTTCAGAGCAGTGAAGCAGGCGCTGCAGGAAGGATGGATGCTGGACCAAGCCCAGCCTCCCAAGCCTAAGGGGATTCGCTCACGCTGCCGGGAGCAGGGAAGCCGTTTCTCACCAGGATAGGAAGTCGAGTGCTTGGCAACAAGGGAGGCAGCTCTCCCACAACTCTGGTTACGCAAACAGCTGCCTTCTGCTGGGTTTCAACATGCTTCACCGCTCCAAAAATAATTTCCTGCTTGATTTGATAGCATTAGCAGGAGCAGGGAGCGCAGCGGGAGCGGCTGTGCCGCTGCACACTGGCTGCAGGTAGCCACTGGGCTCCAGCAAAACCCTGATTCCTGTTTTTGGCAGGAGGGAAGGTGAGCAGGGTGATATCATAAGCCTTCTCTTCCTCTCTGAGGGGTTTTGACGCAAGCCTGGACAAAAGTACCTGTCACCTTTGTCCTTTCAGGCCCCTTTTGCAGAGCTGACATTTCCCAGTCCTTACAGCTTGTAACACTCATGGCCTGTAACCAACACTCAGCAGCCAAGCAGGGATCAATGCCAACATAAAGTTCAACGACAAAATCACTGCTTGCTGGGCGATTAGGAGCTATGCTGCTCCTGGGCAGAGTTTCTGGTGTTCTCCCCCAGCACAAGCAGCAAAAAGCTGCTATCATGCCTTCTTGCATTCCCCAGTGGGTGACTTTGTGTCTGCTTTGGAGGTTGTTGGAGTAATACCAGTCCAGGCCAGTGCTTTGGGAACAGCAGCGCTTGCCATTCCTAGCTGGACTGGAATTTGGATATCAAATTTTGCCCTAAGGTGCATCTGGTTTCCTGTTCCCTATTCCCAGCACATCTGCATACCCCTTCCCCAGAGCCTGCCTTGGGGGGACTCCTCCAGAGGCCTTCATCAGATTTGGAAACCTCAAATAGTGCAGAGTTAAAGCTTCCAAGGGCCAGCTCATTAGCACTGCACTCCATGGCCTGTGCCACACCAGCAGCACAGCACACCAACCTTCCCAGCTCATGGCCTCACACAGGGGTCAGCTGGTACCTTCCAGCTGAAGGGCGAGTCATGCTCAGCAAAGAGATGAAGCAGCAAACTAAAACTCAATGTCACTCATTAAAACAGCAGCTGCTGGATTCAGGGGTGGAGAGCACAACCACAAAAATCAGTGTATTTTAAGGTAATCCTCTTATGATTTGAAAGCAAAATTGTGCAATGGCACATGTTTATGCTTATGCTTTTTAAATTCAAAGAGATCATGAGGGACGATTCCATCTGCCCTGCACCACACAAGTCTTACCAATCTTGTTTTCCAGAGTCATTTTTGAGCCACACAATGTTTTATGAAAGATGTCCCTTGGCCATGATTAGAAAAGTAAAATGGGTGATGAACACACCACTGCTTTTGGGGAGCTTCAACAGAAACTAACCTTGGAAGGTAAAGCTATCAAAAGAGAGGCAGGGTCCTCTCAGCCACCCTGCACAGGACATCACTGGAGGATGACACCCCAACTTTCACTCACAAGACAAAATTTGCATCTGAGCTGACCCAAATTCCAGGTGGGGCCTCTCCTGTCACTGCCACAATACAAGGGAATAACCCTGAAAAGAAGGTAGCTCCTCAGCTGCTAGAGGACCTGAGCTGGGTGGCAGGACAGGACTGGTGGGAAGAGTGTACAGGCTGGTTTCTGTGCTCAACTGACCCATGTCTGCAGCAGCTGCTGCTGCTGCTGCTCCCAGAGCCCCAGGGAGTGCAGATAAGCAGCAGTTCAGCTTTTCCAGACATAGCACAATCCCTGTTTACAGCCTCTGGGCTTGTCTTTTCAAAAGAAGGAGCTAGGTGTCTATTCTTGCAGGAAACCAGGTGTGTAAACAGTTCAATTAATATACCCAGCAAACCGTGCTCTAGCACAGCAAAGAGGGCTAGTGGAGACAAGCCAAGAGCACAGGAGCCAAGGAAGGAAAGTACTTTTAAAGAATACACCTAATTAGAGATGGGCCTGGGCCAAAAGTTCATATTTGAACACCTGGAATAGCCCAGGGGAGCAGAACAGTAACCTGAACCCAGATCCACATTTTGTAATTCTCTCCTCTCCCAAATGAAGTAAAACCCAGCCCCAAACCCAACCCACAGTTGGAGCTACAGATTTCCAAAAGCCATAGTCTGGAGATTTGGCTTTCTACTTTCAGCCTGGTTTTGGCCAAGTCATTGTGCTCAGCTGCTGGAGCCCTCTGTTCCTCTCACCCCACAGCACCCAGTGCCCTGCTGTGGGCCCACCGTGCTCCCCTCAAGAGCTGGCTCTTGTTCCCTGCACCCCATTTGCTCCAGCAGCCACGGCACCCTCAGCACTGTGACCAAGCCCAGCTTGTCTCTGCACCCCCTTCTCCCTGCCCTCATGGGCAACAGCTCCTGGTCAAAGCAAGAAGCCTGCCTTAACTCAAAGCCCAGCAGCTCCACTCATGCCTGTGAGAAAAATATTGACAGCAACCCCCAGTTTTGTGCCAAATCCCCAGACTTAGGGCTTGTTTTGAAGGGTACAACCTCTATGTCAGGGAAAGCCCCCCCATGCCCTTTATGAGTTCTTGCAGAAGAAGCAGACATCCTTTTCTCTCCTGCAGCTCAGTTCTCAAGAATAGACAACTAAACTTCTCCCACATCTCATCTACTCTTTTGTCTGTAGACTTTCTTTCTAGCAGAATCACATTTGACAAAGAAAGGTCAACCTGATCCCCATAAAATCACTCTGTCACAGGCACGTCACGCATTTCAGACAGCTTGCAAGGCTGACTAAACATTTACTTTTGGATGGCTCACTTCCAAAGTCCAGAAATAGTACCCAGTTCCCAGTAAAAGAGTGCCTGAATGTGCCATCAGATGGCTTCACTGTCCTGTCAGAGCGTGCCATTTGCATTCCTGTGCTTTCCCCCTCACTGGATGCCACTACTGAGCTCCCTGCACATCCCCCGTAGAGAGGTGAAGCCTTATCTCCCAGCTGGATTATTCCTGGTAGGTATTTGTCACTCCTTTTTCCATCATCTGACCTTGGGTCCTTTTGGGCTGAGGTAAGTGACTAATGCACAGGGCTCTGGATTGCTTTTCCAGTGGGCTCCCAGCCTCTCACCAGCATAGCTGGAGAAGAACAAATAGCATTTGCTCACACTGGATGCTGCAATATTCAAGGTTTTTTGTTATGAAAAACCTTTAAACAATTCAGCTACACTGCTATTCAGAGCAGTTTTGCACCTTGGATGTACTCTTGTAGCTATTGCAACCTTCATCTCCAAGAAATTTAAAAAAAAAAATCAAAAAAATATTAATCTGACTTTATACAAAAGTACAGGGGGAAAATTATATAATCCTTCAAGGGCCAAGAGCCTCTGTCTGCAAAGTGCTTGCCACACAGCACCCAGGCAAAATCAAAATGATGCAACTTTTGGTAGGGTGTACAGATTACAATCAGGCAATTACACATCCCAGACCGTGTAATCACATGCAATGAGAACAGACGTTGGCGTAGTGCGAGGTGTGAGCCTGGTGTCACCAACCACAGGCTCCTCTGCTCACCCACAAGGAGTCATTCAACAAATGCCTCAAAAATTGCTTTTCTAAACATCACTAGATCCAGAAGAAGGCCTCTTTCTGCCATGAAAAGTAATTCCTGAAAGACTGGGAAACCACCAGGACTGCACTGGAAAACATTAGCTGGAAGAATTGATTATATCCAAATGTGTCTGGACAGTTGGGAAGGGAAGGGGGGGAAAAAACCCATCACACACAAGACACAATCTGTTATACAGCTTTATATCAGAAAAGAGCCTCTCCAAGCTTCTGTAGGAAGTAAGTTTAAACATCTGATGCATGAACATCCTCAGCTTTAATAACCATTACTGTCTTTCATCTCCCCTTTTTTAAATGTCTCAGAACAACTTTCAAGACTCTGGCCTCCTGTAAGCATTGCTCAGATGCTCCCCAGATGGCTTTTCCAAGGGGATTTCTAATTATTCAGGGTCTTTTAAAGAAATATCCTGCAGGAATCTTTTAGGTTTCTGGGGCTTTCCTTCCTTCCTCTACAAATTTCTTTACCCGGAGCTTGATTTAAAACCAAACTCAAAGGAAACGCAATGACTTCAGTATGTCTCAGATCACATACCCTGGGGTAAAAGAGAATTGAACCAAATCCCATAAAAATGGTGCAGATTTCAAAGGGATTCACAGTGAAGTTTTGTAAAGATGTAATTAGACCAAAAGTTTTAGCTGAGAATATAATAAAGGAACATTTAGTGAGACTGAGAAAGTTAATACTGCATAGAGACCACAATGGATTGGATATGCAATCCCTCTCCTCAAAGAAAAATAAATTAAAATCGAAGCAACAGTTGCTGTAATAGCACCTAAAAAAGGAAATCTCTGATTCTCAAAAACTTCCACAGTTTTCAGATCCTGAACTACCTTAAATGGATCAGACTTCCAAAAGTGCTAAATTCCTATCTGCTGAAAATTCACTTTAGAAGTGGGAGATGAAGAAAATCACAGTCATTTCTGGAAAGGCTGGCAACTGCTTCTGCATAAGAGGGCAGCTGAAGAGCAGAGCCAAACCCTTTACACGATGATAAAGCAAAGCAAATAATTTCAATGAACATATAAGGCTTGTGTCTCTCTCAGGCCATCCAATCCATCTCCCAAGCAATAGCTAATAACAAGACATGCTACTCTTCTCAAATCTGCTGCTGCATATCCCCCCAAGTGGGATACAACCCCCTAAGATGTTGTTTTGCCACCTGCAGATGCTGACTGGGCAAACTGGGAGTGTTTCAGCGTGTCCCATGGCACAGACAGACTGCTGGCTCAACGCACAGTGCTAAGCCCTGTGCACTAATGGACTGTCACCATGGTGTCTGGCCCCTCAGATCCCACCACGAGCATTTCCCTCCTCCTGGATCTGCATCTTTGTTTGCCAGCAGTGCTTATGGCAATTTCCTGTCCTGCTTGGCACAGCACAGGGCTCAGCCCAAGCAGTAAGAAACTTGTAATCTGAATGCTACGGAGAATTTTTGATAGAATCACAGAATGACTTGGGCTGGAAGAGGCCTTAAAGATCACAAAGATTGCCATGGGCAGGGGTACATCCTACAAGATCAGGTTGCTTAGAGCTCCATCCAGCCTGGCCTTGAACACCTCGAGGGATGGAGCACCCACAACGCCTGTGCCAGTGTCTCACCAGCCTCACAGTAAAGAGGTGATTTCTAATATCTAATCTAAACCTGCTCTCTTTGAATTTAAAGCCATTGCCTCTTGTCCTGTCACTACATGCCCTAGTAAAAAGCCCCTTCCATCTTTCTTATAGATGCCCTTTATGTACTGGAAGGTACTTTAAGGTCTCCCCAGAGTCTTCTCTTCTCTAGGCTGAAAACCACCAAATCTCTCAGCTGTCTTCATAGGAGAGGTGCTACAGCCCTTGTGGCCCTCCTCTGGATTCCTCCAACAGGTCAACATACTTCTTATGCTTGGGTCTCCAGAGCTGGAGGAAGCACTCCAGCTGTCTTCAGAGTGCAGTAGAGGGGCCAAATCCCCTCCCTCAACCTCTCACCACACCACACTTGATGCAGCCCAGGGCACAGTGGGCCTTTTGGGCTGCAAGTGCACATTGCTGGGTCATGTTGAGCTTTGTCTTCTAGAGCAGAAGGTCCTTTCTCCCATTTCCTGCTTTGCCTTCTTGGCTCTGACTTCTGCAAGTGGCTGGGGCACTTGCCAGTGAAGACTGAGGCAAAAACATCATCCATACCTCAGCCTTCTCCATATCCCATGTAACCAGGTCTCCGATTTCCTTCTGGAGAGCGTCCATATTTTCTACCATCATCCTCTTATCAACCACGTGCCTATAGAAGTTTTTCTTGTTGCTCTTGATGTCATTGGTCGGATTTAATTCTGTCAGAACTTTTGTTTTCCTAACTTGATCCCTGCTTACTTAGATGATCTTTCATGTATTCCTCCCAGGTTAACTGTCCTAGCTTCCACCCTGAGAAGGCTTCCCTCAGACATCCTCTGTTTGAGATTTTCCAGGAGCTGCTTGTTCATCCATACATTTGTGCCTGACAGCTTTGTTGGGATACATCTCTCCTAAGCTTGGAGGAGGTCATCCTTGAATACTGACCACCTTGCTTGGACCCCTCTTCCCTCCAGGGCTTTATCCCATGGCACTTTACCAAGCAGACCCCTGAAGTGGCCAAAGTCTGTTCTCCTGAAGTCCAGGGCATGAAGGTTGCTCTGCACCCTCCTTGCTGCACTAAGGTTCTCAAACTCCACCATTCCATGGTCACTGCAGCCAAGGCTGTTCCTGAGCTTCACCTTCCCCATCAGATTTTCCTATGCTGAGAACAAGGTCCAACATAACACTCTCCTCACTGGCTCCTGTATGGCTTGGAGCAGGAAGTTCTCTCCTCCTGCACTGCTTATGACCAGATATGTTGTCCTTCCCAGGACCAGAGCTTCTGAACACGAGACCACTCCTATCTGAATAGAGGGTGCCATTTCCTCTGTCCATTTCTGGGTTGGATGGCCTACAGCAGACCCAGACTATAATGTCACTTGTCCTGTCCTCCCTTTACTCCTGACCCATAAATCCTTGGTCCTCTCTTCATCTATCCCCAGGCAGAGCTCCATGCAGTGGCTCCATGCATTCCAGCTGCTCACTGACAGGACTCTGAGGAGCACCAAGAAGTTTCTGATGCTGGAAATACCTTCTCGCTTGGCTGCACTATCCCATGGTTTGTCAGGTGAAAGAGACAAGCCCCAACCAGTGCCAGGGGCAGTCTGGAGAAGGCCATTCAGAAACTCCTTTGCCCTCTGGCCACGTCCACTGCCCAAATGGTTCACATACCTTTGGCTCTGGTGGTGTGGCTGTGAGTAGGGTTTTACAAGGAGACTGTGAGCCAACAAAAACCCTGGGTGGGGCTTCGGAAGCTGGTGTAGTTCATGAGAAGGTCACGCCCGTTTTATTTCATTCTAAACACCCCATTCAAGCAGTCTGGCCTTCAGCCTGGCACCTTGTGACAATGGGGTGTTGCATCTCTCCAGCCACCCAGCAGCAAGAAAAGCACTGGGAATGGCTTAAAAGCCAAACCAAAGTCTTACAAAAGGGCTGCTTTTCCACCCATCCTTTACAGCAGGCACATTTCAGGCAGGAGAAAACCAGGAAAGCAGCAGCAGTAGATATGCTGTCCCTTCTTCCCCTGTGGCAAATGAAGTTCTGTTTTGGAAACACTCCTTCCTTGCAGCCCAAGCCCCCCGGCAACCTAATCTTACTGCCCCCGGTGACACAGTACATCTAAAATCACTAAGTCTGTCTCCTGCAGAGCTTCACTCCTCATCTCCCTAACTCCAGGAGCCTTAACTCCTCCCAGTCCACCCTTCACATGCCACATCCTCACATTTCCGCTCACCCTGACCTTCCCTCCCTCCCTTGTCTGATAGTCCTTCCCACACAAGCACCACATCCTTCCTGCCCTGGCCTCACCACAAAGCTGGGCTTGTTCACTGAAGCAGATCAGAATGAAACATAAGCATGACCCTTTGAATCAAAAGGATTAGGAGAAGCAAAGGAGAGGGCTGGCCACTTGAATATGTACAAACACAAAGGGAGGAAGGTAAGGCCACCTCAGGTTGCCCTGGAGGTCCTTCTGCAAGACCTTGCTGGGCTCAGCCTCTGGGACTCTTCCATGACAAAAACCCCCTAACCTGGTACTGACTCTTTACAAACACCTAAGAAAGAAAGGAAAAAAAAAAGAAGGGGGAAAAAAAAAAAAAAGATAAACAAGCCCCCCAGAATGGGATGGTAATTGGGCTTACAAAGACTCTGCCTGCCCAGGGCACCAGGGGATGAAAAAGAGAATACATCCAGGAAAAGCAGGATGTATTCCCTCAAGGTAGTAGACATTTGCATGAGCATACCTCGTGATAAAGTCTGCATCCCAGAGGCTGCATGATCTAAATAGCAATATTGTAAATGTATTGGATGAGGGAAGGAAACACTATCTCATTGCCCTGTATTATGCATGAGAAATAGCAGTGCAGAGGGATGGGATAACTTACTCGCATCACGGGAAAATCACAGCAGAGCCAAGTCCCAAATCCCAATTCAGGAACTTAACCACAAGCTATTCTGTACTTTCTATTTTCTGTTAACAAAGAAAACAGTATTTTCCTGGATTTCAACCCCCAGTGATACTGCTGGATTTGCTGCCCAGTCATGAAATAGTCCAGGAGTGGGAAGAGCAGATGAAGCTCTAGTGAGTCATGAGCAGACACTGCCTCATTGTGCAACCTGGGCTGTGAGGGTCACGTTCAGCCAACTCGACTTTTGCTAGCAAGACCAGACCTAAAATACCTTGTTCCTTTTCATAAAATTCCCATTTTGGTTTTATTGTGGGTTTCTTGCCCTCACATTTTACTTATTCCTTGGGGCTGTTAAGCCAGGCTTAAAAAGAAAAATCAGCCACCACCTCTGCACAGCCTAGAAGGGACACAGTTAACAACAGACCAGGCAGGGCTCTGCACTGCACAGGCACCCAGGGCTTTCAAAGCATCAGGAGAGGGGAGCAGTGTTCAAACATCCATAATTGTTCAGCAGAGCTGACTCCACAAACACACACGCTTTTGATTGCGATCTGGTGACCACGCACACAAACCAGGGTTTCGCTCACCCGCCGCCCCCTCACTTTCTGACTCCAGGCATGGGGTGGCGAGGCAGGGCAGCCTCCCCCAGTGCACAAACATGATGAAAGCTGGAAAAGGCAGCAGGGAAATTTCCTTAGCTCCCCTGGAGATATCCTTCTCCCTCTGCCTTTTATTTTCTATCTGTCTGTTTGTTTGGATAACTGCTGTCAGCCCAGGGAGGGAAACCAGGCAAATCCTGCCAGGAGTCCCTCTTCCCATGGCTCTGGTGCAACTCAATCTCCAGCAGCCTCCAAACCTCAGCTCTCTGTAAGCAGCACAAGCCAGTCACAGAAGAAAGCTCTGGATACTTGGTGGTTTTTTTCTAAAACGCATTTTCACTATGGTTACTTTGGGAAAATGAAGCAGCTAACCTCCAAAGGTAGAGATGCCCAGCAGGTAGGAGGGTGCTGTGGGGAAAAGGGGCAGGTGGCCATCCCCTGTGAGCTGGCACAGCCTCACTCACAGCCCTCCCAACATAATCCCTGCAGAAGGCTAAGTGGGAAGGAGGATTTTGAAAGAAAATGCAGAGGACACCCCTGATAAGGCTGAGGAAGGGGCTGCTCACAGCCCCCCCATTAGCTCAACCCAAGCCTAGCCCTCCTAAGCCATACCCCATACCCTTGAGGGCAGCCACAAGGCACGGGCTCTCCCTCCCAGGAGCTGCTGGCTCCTCTCCTAAACCCCACTCTTCCTCTCTTGGGAAAGGGCCCCACCTACGGGTGAAGGACCAAGGAGGAGCTCCTGGCTCCATCATCACACCTCCCTGCACTGCACTTCAGACCAGGGGTTGTAGGGAGAGCACAGAAGAGCCAGGTTTGCTGAAGATGGGCTAATGGGGAACAAGGGCACCTTTGCAGTGACAGTGCCATCTTCCAGTGTGCATACAGCAGAAAGCCAGGGGACCCAAACTTAAAAATTGGTGGCCTAGATGTGGAAGGCAGAGGTTTACAGGAAGAGCTCAGTGCAGACCTATCTGTTGTATGAATGCAGCACAGACAGAAAACTACTCAGAACCTGCATCCTGGTGGCTTTTGGTAAGCACACAATCCAGCATCAAACTCCAAGACCTCAACCACAGGTACAGTGTGCTGAAGGCCAGAAATGCGTCCTGGGACTTGGGGGTCAAGCAAAAAAAAGCTTAGGAAGCAGACTGTTCCCTGAGTTGCTTCAGGACTGCTTCATGAAGAGGTGAAGGATGCTGTAGAACCACCTGTGCCTCTCTGTCAACCACAAAGTGTGAACAGCAAATTCAGGTGTAGTTGTCTCCCCTGCAGATGTCTAAGTTTAGATGAACTCCACTCAAAGTGCACTGAGGCATTTCTTAGGTTCAAGAATACGTTAAACAAGTTATCAGAACTAGAAAATTCTGGTGGTGGGAATAGAGGACAGAAGTGCCCTAAACCTGACTTCTTCAACAAGTTGTTGAAGGATAATATCCATGATCCTCTATCACAGAATTGACAGATAAACTCCGGGGCCTTGTCTTCCAAATTAAGACAGCTGCCATGCAGAGGAAGTGATAAGAAAAAACCCTTAGATTCTGTTTTGCTTTTTCAGAGAAGGCCATAGCTAAGGGCATCTGCACCTTTCCCAAGCCATCAGCTCCTTGACAAACAGCCCATTTCCTCTTCTGTCCCCATTCCTGCCAGGGCACCACAGAGCTCAACCAGCAGTGACAGCCCATGGTGCAGATTATGGATGACTTACTTGCTGGCAAGCAGACTCCACCTCCCTTTCTCCCAAGTGCCTTGACACAAAGGACAAAGCAATGCCTGTACAAGCGTCACCAGTCCTTGCTGCTTGGCTGATCAGCATCATCCCAGGCAGAGAAACATCAGAGTTTTTGCTGGAAGGGAGCAGGAGCAGCTCCCAGAAGCAGAATGCCCTGCTTTGTCCCGAAATGGAGCATAACCCTTTCACCCTGTGCCGCGCTCCCACCCGCCTTCCCAGCTCCCAACCTTCAGTCCTTTCAACACCCACAGTTTTTCCACTCTGCCACGAAGCCATGAGAAATTCCCTGCCAGAGGACTTCGTTCAAATGGGTTTTTGAAAAAAAAAAAAAAAAAAAAAAGAAAGAAAGTGCAATTCCCTGCTCCAGGCAAACAAGCTCCTTCTTTTCCCCATGAGGAAGATGGATAATAGCAGAGCCAGGGGGATCCCAACAAACTATCCCCAAAGCCTGCTGTAATCAAAAGAATAATTGCTTCAAGAGATTTAAGCCTACAACTGAGTCACTAAAATTAAGAAACTTCTCCGTGTCCATAGAAAGCAAACAATTCTTGGGTGATGCAGCAGAGATTCTCTACAGCCTTGTTAGAAGGAAAGAAAAAAGCAGCCAAATGTAATTAATCATAGTCCCAGAAGAAAGGATGAAATCTCTGTAATTAACTACCTAGACTCATCTTTCCACTTTTGAAAACAAATCCAGCTGCCTACTTCCAACCTTTCACCCACAGGGCTGCCACAAAAGTCTGCTGCAAACACCAAACCACCTCCCTTTAGGGGTGCACTCGCCTGCATTTCTGCCCATCACCTGCAGCCAGCTTTGCAGAAAGGAAGGGAGAGCCTCTGCAGAGTGCAAACAGAACTCCTTTTCTTAGACCTCTTTTGTGGATGAACTGTTAGCGAGTTTGCACTCCCCAAGAACCTGTGTAGCCCTCAGCTGAGCTACAGGAGTTATTTTCAGGCTGAAGGTATTTTATATCCACAATGCTGACCCAACAGATCAACTACCAAAAAACGCCAATTAAAAAAAAAACAACCCCCCCAAAAAAAAACCCCAAAACAAAACCAAAAAATAAAAACAAAACAAAAACAAAACCCCAAAAAACAAACAAACAAAAAAAAGGCAAAAAAAAAGCAAAAAAAAGCCCCAAAACAAAGATTCCAAAACAAGAAAATACTTTCCAAATAGTTAGGATTACAACTGCTTGTGTTAATAAATTGGCTTATACTTCATCCTCAGGTGGTGAAATTTGCCTGACCAGCAAAGTTTTGGAATACATGGGGGGAAAATGCAGCACTTCAAAGAGAAGAAGAGGAAGGGCTGGAGCTGGTGGTTACAGTTTAACAGTGGAGGTCAGGATCTAACATCCAAAAAATCCTATGCAAATCAGAACAAGACATTCAACTTCCCCAGGGCACCCTTAATAAATAAGAGTTGACAAATATTATTGCAACAATGAAAACAGTAACAGACCAGCTCTTTAGGTCAAATACATCAATGGTAAATACAATACAGAAGAATAACACCAAAATGACATCAGCTGAGGAACTGAGACCGATTTCTACTCCCTTTCTTGTATACAAAGCACTGCTAACATATGAATAATGCTGTCAACAACACATGGGGAATGCTGGCCAGCTTTGTGGTGAGGGAAAGCAAAGAACACAGAGTGGACAGAAATCTCCAGCTTTGCTCTTCCATGACACAGCAGAAATTATTCTTTTCAATTGAAGGTGATTGGGTCATTCTTCTGGGGAAAAAAATTGGAAGTGATTACACAGCTCCAAGTACAGCTGGAGCCTTCCTGTACAAATGTGGGAAGGAGGAAGGGAGGATTAGCAGCCAGGCTGCGGGGCACAGCAGCAAGGCCAAGGAGCCTCGGGCACGCTCCTTTCCCCCGGTCGGGGCGGCAGACACAGCCGGAGGGGATGGCGATGCTCCGGGCACAGAGCTGTTGTCAGCCAATTCCTGCTCTCCACCGGTAGCAGCCAAAAGCCCGGTGGATTGTTCCTCTAATCTTTGCACTGAAATCTGGCAGAGGAGCCAAGCACAGTGGGGTTTGGCCGCAGCAAACCTCACCACCGAGCACCCAGAGCGGCTTCCTGAGCCTGGAGCTGCTGTTCATCACACCGGATCAACCCTGTGCGCACAGCAGGCTGCTCAGCACGTACAGCTCCTCCCGTGCTAATAGAAATTCCTATCCTCCTTCCAGGGAGAAGACCCGGTGCTGCTTTCCCCGGGCTGCAGGGCAGCCCCCAGTGCGGGCTCTCGGCTGGAGCTGCCCTCCGCAGGACGCAGGGGAACAGGCCCTGCACGGGAAAGCCGGGAGCTGGCTCCTTTAACACGTGCAGCTCTGTCACTGTCCCATAATTACGGACAAGGTTCACTTGTCCCAGCGTTGTGCTGCAGACACAAAGTTTAAGGTCCAGAAGCTTTCAAAGTGAGCGAGGAGTTTTGCCTAACATGCAAAAGCTAGGCTGCCTTCAAGTCAAGGTCTCTGACTAATTAAATGACACAGGAGAGATTCCCTCCCCCTGCTGCTTTTCTATAAACCTGTGACTGATGCACACACTGGAAAGTGAAACCCCATAAATTTTTGCTAGACAGCAATTCTAGTTCTATGTTGGTGTTTAAATATGGGCATACAACCAAAGCTGAGAACTGAGATAACCTTTACTTTCAGTTAACACATAAAGGTCTACAATCAATGTATTTGGTTAAAAATAATACTTATTAAAACAAGCACTCATCCTGCAACATCCATAAATACCTTTAAATGCTGATCAGTTAATATTATGTATGTCTCCAATTTTAATTTTGTGTAACCTTGTAATAACTACAAAATGAATCCTCCTGATCAATTTTGTGTCATTTGGCCAACACTGCCAAGGTACAGCAGCCAACAGGTTTTAGGGCTGCTCCCTAAGGTTACAAGGTTAAAGCATTCTCCTCTACCTATGAAAGGATTTCACAAACTAAATTGCATCACTGCAGCACCTGAATGCACAGTGGGATTCAGAGAGCAACACACAACACCTCACATCATAATCCACTGTGCCCCGTGCAAACACCCAGGAGATGCATGACCATTCACAGTCCACAGAGCTAACAAGGATGGGAGTGATTTGTACCCTCTATCCTATGCTGCAGAGTTATTTTAATCTGAGTCTGCAGAGGCAAGCATCCATAGTAAGGAGAAGTAGAGCAAAACAAAAACCTGAATATCCACCAGGGACTCTTTTCCCCCACCACAGCAATGCTGGGGAATCCTCCAAGGAGATGACAGCCACATGCACTTCACTGCCTGCAAAATTGTCTGACACACCATACCTTTTGAGCATTTATTCCCTACTGCAGAATGTAAGAGAAGGTGGCAGCCTGCTATGAAGTGCCAGGCTGTGGAGAGTCAACATGGAATTGTCAGGTGTGTGCTTCATCTTGCTGTGACAGGGTTACACCTCCTCACTCTCTTCCCCCACTGTCCCAAGCTTGCCTTTCTCTCTCCCATAGTCTTCTCCTGTATTGAGCATCCCCCAAAGACACTGTTTTCTCCACAAGTTTCACAGTGCTCCTGGTTTCCATTTCTCAGTTGTACAGTATCATTTCTTAAAAGCTGCTTTTCAGCACACTCAGCTCCAAAGACAAGACAATCAGGAGAAAGACAATCCACTCCTTAATCCAATTTTTAAATGTATTTAAGTAGGCAGAAAGTGAGATTTTCAACAAGATCTCCTTGAAAACAGTGGGAGTATTTGTAGCAGCACAGAAAGCAAAAATGTTGAGTTCTGGTATGGTCCTCTACTGCCACCAGGAGTAAGACAGCATCAAAAGCTGCAGGGCAGCAAAATATCCCTTAGCAGATCCCTCAATGATTGCAACAAAATCAGTACCAAACAAGTGGCTCACTCACCCGAATTTGGTGGACAGAACACCTCCCACGGCAGAGCCAGAAATGATGCCCACTCCAAAGCAAAAGCCCAGCTTCCCCAAAGCACCAGCACGTTGGGAAGGAGTGGTCATATCTGTAATAACCTTCTGAGCACCTGCAGGGGGGAAAAAATATCCCTTAAAAGAACCTTACCACAGGGTTTGAGCAGATGTCCCAGTGGTTCCCATGGTTTTATTGCTAAGCCATTAAGAGCTTTTTGGGTTTTTAGTTTTGTTGGGTTTTTTTTCCAATTAAAACTTTTCTGGGATGGTTTCTGGTTAGAGGCAATTCCCCAGCTTTTAATTTTCATATTTTGCATGGAAGAGGGCTTCCAATGAGCACTGTCAATCTCCTCTGGGAGCCCCATAGTCCATCAGTTTTGAACACAACCAGCCCACCAGTCATGAGAAACAGAATCATTCAAACCACAAGTGAAGCATTATTAATTTGATTCATCTTGTATGAGTTACATGGACTTCTAGTAGCTGAAGTTTATGTCTTTCACATGAAAAATATAGGAAACATCAGCCAAAACAGAACAGCTTGGTGGGTAATGGAAGGTATTTTTGTAATAATGTTTAATTTTTACCAGTATGCTCATTTCACCAGGAGAAAGGGAAAAGCTTTTGTGTAAAATATCCTGGCTGCAAGATGGCAGCTGAAAAGTCTGGGGTAACACTGCTGCCAGCAAGTGACTTGCACCCATGTCTGGATAACCAAGGCCAAACAACTCCCTCAAGATTTTACAGGAAGATGTTACTGGAACTCAGACTAATAGTCACTGCTTCCCCCAGGCAGTACACCTGCTGCTTCATGTTCCCACCATTTCACCCCTGAGGACCATCACATGTTCCTCCTGCCTTCCTTCATGCTGTTGAACCTGTTGACTTCCCCTAGAACAAGCAAAAAGGAGGGGAATCAGGCAGGAAAAGGAATTTGGAAAGCTACTCATCCCTGACTGACCTTACCTGGTATCCCATGCATGAACACTCCTGGCACCCTGGAGAGGAAGAGGAGGGGGATGTTGGTGGAGAGGGACATAAGCAGGAAGAAGATGCTTCCAGATGCACAGGAGAGAATTAAAGCTGCTCGGGCACCAAACTGGTCTGCAAACCTGGCACAGAAATGGCACAAAGTTGTCAGTTTTCTATTTAGGTAAAAAAAAAATAATAAAAAAAAAGACTTCTCAATAGCAAATCAGTTTTGCTCCTATTTAAGGAAAAAAACTCCACCAAACAGCCACAAACCCCTCAAGCCCCAAAACACAAACAGGCAAAAACCACAGCCAGATCAGGTTTTGACTCAGCTCTAACTCTTTGCTGTAATTCAACTCCAAAAAGCTTAAAAAGCTTAAGCTGGACAAAGTCTGAGAATACCACAGAAAGGGTTCTGAGCAACAGGGGCTAAGATAACTATAAAATAGGCCTTAGAGTTTCTCATTACAATTCCTTCTTCCTTCCCTGTATTTAAGCTGCCTATTACAGATAGCAGATGAATATTACCTTGCAATTAGTTGTGTTTGCAGTAAGAGGAACAACCCCCTAAAAATGTCAGGGTTGGTCTACAAAAAGAGCTAAGCTTAAGAAATTAAAAGCTTTTGTGCTGAGGGAGAGGTACAGGTCAAAACTTCGCTGTTTACATGTAAGCTAAGGCAGTTTACATTTGCTGTTTGTAACCTAAAGACCACAAATTATTACATTGTTGGTGTGGGGATTTTTTTGTTTTGTTACTTAAAAGTAAACACAGTGCTTTATCTTTTCATGTCTGTTCAGGAGCACCAGGCAAGAACATGAAAAACTGAGCTAAGAAACACATTCTCTCTTATCCCCTTTCTTCCTATTTTCTATTTAATCTGTCCCTACATTGACATCAAAGCAGTCTCATGACTAGAAAAATCGCTTTTGTCTCAAATCTACATTGCAAATTTTGGCTTCAATCTGGCTAAGGACACCTTCAGTCCCGGTCAGATTCTGGTTTGCCATTTTCCTTCCCTTCAGCAGTGACTCTGGATATTAGTGAATGACACACAGGGAGGAGAACCAGATTTCAGATGGCAGCAGATCCAGGACAGAAATACTACTCTAGGTTTGTGTATTAATAGGAAAAGCATTAAAAGTGGGCCCTTTGCACCATCTCCATTCTTAGGAATGCACTCCCTGCCAAGCAGTAATGTAGAATCAAATGTTGCTGTTATTTATTTGAAAATGTGTCCAAGGGCTGAGATCAGATCCTCAAAGTGCCACACTCCATGTACCAGAGGATCCTATAGAGCTCCCAACCTACATCAGCCAGAAAGTAAATTTCCTGCAGATGAACTGAAGCAGCACACACCAGCTCCCTATCCATTTATTAATTTGCTGATCAGCAGCAGGATCAAGAAGAGAAGTTAGATTTTCTCAGTCCCATTTTAGTTTTCTGACACTGCAATACACATATCTTTCAGGTTTTTATTTTTCCTGGTCTTTAGGAATGTATTCTCCCACCACTCAAATTTTTTTAGGGCAATTTGCATTTCATTAGGAACAGGAAAGTCTGTTCAATGGGGTAAAAAGGTAGAAAATCCAAGTATTTTCCACTCTTTTCTTATTTTGATGGCTTGACTTTATAGATATTCTTAAAATATTCTTAGAAGTTGTTAAAGTCCATGCAAGTCTAAATTTTATTCAACATGGATGCAGATTCAGCTGATGAAATGACACCACCTTCATTTATTGTAATTGACAGCTCTTAACATCAATAAATACCCTCCTTTTTTTTTGTTTTGTTTGTTTTTTTGTTTGTTTCCCAGTCACAAAACATTTCTAAGGTTACACATGGCTATAAAATATTTGCAGGATCAAGCTGTTAGGACCTGGGCTCAGGACTGTGGTGGTTCAAGCCCATTCCCAGGATATTGTTACACTTAAATGCGTGTCATTAAAATGTAGCTAAGTTAATATAAAGGCTGCTTCCATGCTGCAGTATTTCCAACAATAGCATTTATTTTTCCCTTGCTCATTATGAAACCCTCAAACATTTCAACAGGACCACAAACCAGAACGAAATTATTTTTATGAAAGTGTAAAAATGCCTGGCCTTTTTCAGCTATATAAAGGGTCATGAGAATCATTCTCACTTACCTTCCAAAAATGTAACCTCCCACGAGCTGGAGGACACCAAAGGTGGTCTGGAGATAGCCAAACCCCACTGAATCCAAACCTAGGCTCTTTGCCAAGTACTAAAAATGAAAAAAGACCAAAAAACAAATAAATGGAAAAGAAGCATGCTATATTTATGAATAAACATCTTAACATCTGTATGGAGAGGATCATAACTCCAAACAACCACTTCCTTCAGTTCCCCGCTCCTAAGAGTAAATCTTCATTGGGCCAAACACTGGCAGCTTAATAAAGACCAAATGTCTCTATCCCACACCCTCAAGGACAGGGAGGTGTGATCAAAACCATCCATTTTGCACCAGCTGGCAAGTTTGTATCACCATTTACCTTTGCAGTTCAACACAGCTGAACATACTCAGCAACTGCTAAGGGGGATAAGGGAAGTTTTAAATGTCTTCCTGCCTCCAGACCCTGCGCCTGGAACAGCCCAGCCATCCTCTGGGAGATAACTATGGAAAGGTTCTGGAGCTGTTGTTTAATCAAGCAAGCCAGAATCAATGAAAGTACAACGTGAGCAAATATTGCCTTTACTAGATGGCGCACCCACAGCCTGAGCTTGCAAAAAACCACAGATGCACACCTTGAAGAGCCAATGGGCAGTTATTTCTGATTCATGTTTTTGTTGTGTCATGCTTTTGTTTTGCCTGGAGGTGCAGGGAGACCTTATCTCGTTCTACAACTGCCTGAAAGGGATTGGTGGGGTCAGTCTCTGTTCACAAGTAACTAGCAATAGGACAAGAGGAAATGACCTTAAGTTGTGCCAGGGATGGTTCAGGTTGGATATTGCAAAATATTTCTGTACTGAGCAGATTGTCAAGCACTGGAACAGAGTGCCCAGGGAAGTGGTGGAATCTCCATCGCTGAAGGTATCTCAAAAATGTGTAGATGTGGCACTCAGGGACACGGTTTGGTGGTGGACCTGGCAGTGTTAGGTTTCTGATTGACTCAATGACCTTAAGGGTATTTTCCAACCAAAAGTCCTCACTGATTGTATAAAATCAGATACAACTGAGTCCAGTAAGTGAGAAGCAATGAATCCCACTGAGCTGGTTAATTTACACACTTAGAAAAACCCACCTTTGATCTGAAATCTCTGCTTCCTGATAGCTGCTCGATGGGTCACTCTCACACTCCATGCAAGAAGACACAAACTACATCAGCTTCACCCAGAGCTCTCAGGCCAGGAAAGGGCTCTGGCTGCTGCTGCAGCCCAAGTAATAAATCAGCTTTTACGGCCTGGCTGTACCCTGGACAGAGACACAGCCTGCCTGTTTGGTAAGAACACCAAGTATTCCTTTCAGTTTCAAAGACACCTTTCCTCTTTCCTGCTAAAAACTATCTTCTGACTTTGCTGGAAAGCCACAGAGCCTGGCATTGAAGGAAATGTGCTGTGGAGCAAGAGAACCCATATACTCACAGGCATGACTCCTATCTGCATGAAGAGTAAGGTCAGGTCCAGGGCCGCAACCACGTAGGCAACACGGATCACTCGCTGCCTTTTGGCCTCTCCCAGGGTGTCATTCCTCATTCCTGAGGCTTCTTCCTCACCTGCAGAGCTGGTTTTTGCATTCATAGTGCTCACAGAAAGGCTTGCTGCCGGACGGGCTGGAAAACGACACGGAGGCACTCGCTAGCTGTGAATGTGAAGCATAGATAAGGGGCACAAATTGTGTGCACAGTTCAAAGCTTACAGTGTGAAAGGTGCTGAGCCAGCATGCCACGGATTTAATGTTTCTTTCTTTCTTTTTTCCCTCTTCCCTTTGCTTGCGTGCTGGGAGGCAGGATCAGTAACCATGCATCAATCCACGGATCTGGTTCTTCAGCCTTGTGGGCTCACTGCCCCAAGTGTCATCACAACAAAAATCAGCTGGAGTGTCCCAGCGAAGTGAAAGTGAACATTGCCCCAAACAAGAGCATGTGATAAGCTCTTCAACTCTTTTAACTGCTTCACTTCCTTCACTTTTACTGCCCCTGGTGGCTCAGGAGAGAGGACTTTTTAATTCTTCGTGAAAGGCACTTTGCTTTTATTTTTGGAGGTTGCAAGTGAGGCTTACAGCAGACAGCTATTTCCAATTCCAGTAGGTTTATACAGATCCTGGAACAAACACAACTCTTGCATGTAGTCAGAGCCCCTCTCATCACCTTTCCCTGAGCCATTTTCCCTGCTTTCCAGGTGCTGCAAATTTATAGTAATTCTGAGCTAGCAAATGTCCACATGTGACTCCACTCAAACTACAGATTACCAGCCAAGGTCAAAAACATTTTTAAAAAAGTATTAAATCCACACAAATCATGAGGCTGACTGCCAACTGGGAAAAGAAATAAATAAGACTTATTTGGCCTTTGGGGGTTTTGTTGTTTGCTTGCTTGTTTACTTAGGGTTTTATTTGTTTGTCTGCTTGCTTATTTGCTTGGGGGTTTATTTGTTTGTTTCCTTACTCATTGAAGCCTGGAAGCATGGTTGAGGATTATCTTTCTTTTGAAGAGAAAAAGAAGGCAGATATTTCAGTGCTCTAACTTTGCAGAATTATAGGACTTTCAGAAGGAAGGCAACAGGAGAGCTCATCCACCCTGCTGCTTGAACACCTCGGTTCAGCTGTGGCTTTTTCTAGGCAAGCTTTGAAAATCTCAAAGAAAAGGGATTTGCCCCTTCTCTAAGTATCTGGGAAAGAAGTTTTTCCTACTGTCCAATCTGTATTTCTTGTGCTGCAGCTTGACCATGTCACCCAGTCCCTCTAATTTAGTAACACCTCGGCTTAGAAACAGAGTCTTGACTCACCATGAAGGCTGACACAGACACATCAACACAGAGACATGCACAGATGTCTGCTGGCTTGGATCTGCAGTGGTTGTCAGAGCTCCAGGATTGCAACCAAGCCTGGGGAGTGTGACCTGTAAGATGTCTGGGCACACCTTTTTGTTCAACATGTCACCACCGAGCCCTGGGATTTGCTGAAGACTGCCAGGCTCTACGTCCTGGCAAAGGGGAGGGAAGTCCAAAGGTTAAATCTTTCATCAGGGTTGGGTACCATATCACTGGAGATTGCACAGAAACAACCCTTCACAAACTCAGAGCATGAGTGAAAAAAGCACCTTTAAAAATTACTTTACTACAGCAATACTGGCACTCAAGCAGATCCAACTCACAAGACCCCAGAATTTGGATTTCTTACTGAGGAAGGACAATTACCCAGCACATATCCCAACCCAGCAAAAGGATCAGTGCTTGACACTGGGTTCATCTCAGAGCAAAACGAGGGATCTGCCTGCACTTTGAATGTACTTCAGCACATCATCACTCCCTGGCTTATGCTGGATAGGCACAATGTAAAAATTACCATTGAATAGAAGAGTAAAACTAATGACAGAATTCTGTTTATGGAGGTTTTGAGACAACCAAAAAAGCGAGTCATGCAAATGCAATGTACAACTGTACTTACAGGAAACCTTGCTGCCTTGGACTTGAAAAACAATAATTTGATTGGTGAGTTTGTCTCAGCAGCAACTGAAAACAGATCCCAGCAAGGCGACCAAGGCAGCAAAGACTTGCAGATGCAGCCACTCTCCAGCAGACAGGAGCCTTGTCCTGCCAGGGCATGCAGTGCAGACAGCTAGCCAGACACATGCTCTCCCTTGGATTTGGCTTCTTTTTACTGGCATTGACAAGGGAAGTGGAGTAAAAAACCACAGAGTTTAATTTCCAGCCTCTGGGGCTAAAAGCACTGTTCTAAAAAGCAGGAAGCTAAACTTGGTGCCTGCTGGGGAGGTGTCCCTGGTGAATAAGCTGTGATCATCAGTTCCTGTACACCCCCACCCCTGGATGGTTTGGCACCCAAGACTGCTCCTTAGCATCCCAGATCAGGCTGCAAGTAAGAAAATGCCCTGGGCCCAACTCGATGATCCTCTTCTAGCAGTTGTGTCTTTGGGCAGGATCATTTCTCTCCCCATCCCAGCACTTTGACCCACACAGGACAAAGGCAAGAAGGTGGCAGTTTTAAGCCATCTTTACAAGCCAATGGCCAGGTCATGTCCACGCTGCCCTGGCCCCAAGGATGCAGGGATTAGCTGTATTCTCCAAACCTGGCCAAGATGTTGGCAGACTCAAACCATCTCAGTATCCTCTTGCAAGGTCTTTTGCACAGAAACTTGGATTTTCCTGACTTTCAGTGCCTGATTTTTAGAAACTTCCCCCATTTTAAGGGCTAAATGTGGCAGCAGGAGCACCGATGGAAATACAGCCACTGTGATTGACACAAGCCAAATTCTCCTCCTCCCCTGAGTGAGAGGTATGACTGAAAATGTCTGCAGGAGCCTAAGTATGGTAGAGATTAACCCCATTCCCAGCTATGCTCCACTGAACACCACGTTTGCAGCCATGCAGCTCGGAGCCAGCTCATTTATACCTGCAGTGATAATGCACCACTAGTGACAGATGGCATAAGCTGGCCCTGCACTTTTATCTAAAGGCTCCTTCTGGCTCAATTATAGACTTCACCATGGGTAGCACTCAGTCACTGACAAGCCACCTTTGAAAAACAAAATTAATTTTAAAACTGGGGAGCAACAGGTTATGAAGAGGAAATGAGTTTTTCTTGCGTAGGATAAATAAACTTTGAATAGACATATATTTCAGGGAGACTACCAAGAAAATGAGCAAGGAGATAAATATCTTGTGGTAAAATTGCAGATTAGTCCATTAGCTATGCATTAAGCCTTGACACTTATTCTCAGCAATTTTGGAGTATTTATAGTTGCCTTCCTGGTGTGTCTTTCCTGAGGCCTATTTATCTGGTGATCTCTGAAAAAAAATTGAGCAGGAAACCTGAGAACATCTTTTAAAAAAATAATAAAATCTCTGTTTATGTTGCTTGGGCATAAATATTTTCTTAAATTGCTGGAATGGGAAGCAAGGCTAGCACATGCATAGGGAAGGGAAATCCACCCACATCAATACCAGAAGTTGAAAATGTTGGTTTGAAAACAATGAACTGGGTGAGGGGGGGGAATAAATCTCAAATCCTTCTGTGAACTTGGTGGGTTGTTTTTTTTCACAGAGGAAGATTAATATGATCTGGAGGAACATGAAGTACCCTGGGTGGGAGCTTACAGAGGGTCAAACCAAGTTTTCAGCCCCAAAGGAACCTTGAAGAGGCATTAAAATGTAAATATAATGGCCAGCAATGAAGGGCATCTCTCAGGCCTCAGTCCTGTCCTCTATGAATTTGAACTGGCCAGAGTCATCAGCAACACAAAAAAATCAGAGATGGGATGAAGCAAATCCTGCTTCAACGTAGAGCACTCACAAATGTTTGCCCTTGTGGGTGTGCATGCATACACATGGCAAGCATGAGAGCTGGCTGGGAATGCCAGGGAGGGAATCACTGCCTCTTGCTGTCAGCAAAACTTCCATTTCTCCTTGCAAAGAGAAACAGCACCTCTGTGTGCTGTGTACTGAGGGTGCCAGGAGAGACATGAGGTGCAAGTTGAATCATTATGAACATACCTCATCTCCCTGCCCAAGAAGCAGCAGAGAAAACCCTTCCTCTCTCCGGAAGAATACACTGAAAGGCCACCAACCAAAACCAGTGAGGCAGGCAGACATTCAGACATGGAGGGACATAACAACCCTTCACAGAGACACACTCCTCAGGGAGCCATTGTCCTGGGCATGTTTCTTAAACTCTGTAACATGAGAAAGGAAATGGAAGAATTATCTAAAAGCAATTCCTCAACAGTGGGAATGCTGAGTGGCTCTAATGAGGGAAACTGCTCAACACTAGCCATGGTTGGTGGGAGCCATCAAATCTGCAGGATCTGGCCTGATCCCTCTCTTTCCCCGACCCCAAGACTAAGGGAACAGGCCTCATTTGTATTCTGGTGAAAGATTTATACAGTTAAGCAAATAAGAGCATAGATGGCCTGGCATTGCCAAAATTATATCCCAAGTTTGTTGACTGATTTATTCTTTTGTCTAATTGTGTCCATGAAAAAAGCAGCTCACTAATGAATGGAAAAAGACTCCACATGGCCAGCAAAAAAAAAAAGAAGTAAAAAAAGCAGCCATGTTTAGTTTACAAAATAGCATAGTCTTCAGGGATTTTCATAAAAACTGCAGAGACAGTCCAAATCGACAATGAAATCAGATTCCTGGTAGCTGCTGAGCTCTTTTGGCTTTTTCTATGTGTGTATTAAATTGCAAAAGCAATTATTTCTAATTTGTTTTTATAAAAATGCTGGTGCACTTATTATGCCTGGCAAATTATTTTGTAAAATGGAAAAGGCTATTGTTCATTCTCTTGGTAAAGTCTTTGTTACTGAGCATATTAAACTGCAAATCACATTTTATCTGAAAGGTCCCTTCCAACCCAAAGCATTCTATGATTCTATCAAACATGGCTGGTTATTATTAACTTTTTAATGGTAATCCCTAAAGCTGCAGCTAATACTGAAGCCTCATTTGGTGCCCTGTAAACACAAAAAGAGGTTGAGACTCAAATGAGGGAAAAGCATTAAATCCTCCTTGCCTTGCAGATGGGACTCCAACAGACAGAGGGGTTTAATGACTTCCCTGAAAACAGAGGAAGTCTGTGGAAGAGGCTGGAGTCACATTCAGTCATCCTTTGGATGCCAGTTCCCTTGTTAACCACAGGGCAGTTTCTTCTCTCTGATATTCTGGAAAAATTCAAATAAAAGAGAACATTTCTGAATACTGGAATTTGACAACAAAGCTTGCAGATGAGACAGACACTTTGTCAATTGTAAAGGAGTTTTGGAAAAATCCTGTGGCTTGAATACAGGAGAGTTACACCAAAATGACATGACCAAATAGGAAGAAAAACTCAGTTCTTTGTACCCATCCAGTCTCCTGGGCTCCAGCAGGACCTCACTGGGGCAGGAGCCTCCTGTGCCTGCTCACACTGAGTGGCACCTTGTGTAGGATGATTTCAGCTCAGCCTGAGGACTCACTCTGGATCATCTCCCAGGTGTGGCCATGGCTGTGGCCCTCCCTAGAAAACAGAAACCCCTCGAGTTTCCATGAGCTGTTGCCACACAGTGCAGAAGGGCTGCTGGGCTGCTTCTCCTTCAAGCAGGGACATCAAAAACCAGCAAATGCCTCCAGTCTGTTATGCCAGAACACTGAAGAATCAGCAAGCAAAAGATGAGACCCTTAGTGAAAGCCCAGGTCTGCTGCATGGCCTCTCTGCTGGGCAAATGGTCTCTCCTAGACCTGACATTGCTCCTCCACAAGCCATGCTTGTTCCCAGCAAGCCTGACCTATCCATCTCTGGAGGAAAATGTGACTGAAGGACTGGTTGTTCCACCAGCTGCTGAGCAGGGTCCAGGCAAAACTCCACACACTAATAAGCTGTGGTGACAGCCCAGAATCAATGGGTGCTTCTGCTGCCTCTCTGTGGTTGTGTCTTCAGCTTCCTGGCATGTTGGCATGCCCAGTCTTCAGACAACTCTGCTGGATAATGGATGAAGCCCTGGGCTCCAAGATACACACAGTGCATTGGGAGTCCAAGGTTCACAGCCAAAGAATATTCTAGAAGTGACAAATCCGGATGCACACACAAATGGAGCCTGAAACTTCGCCTGCAATGTACAATATTTCATTCAGCTGGTATTACACAGCCACCTTCTGGAATCGCAGCAATGTCTGGAATGCAAAAGCTGTTTATCATTTAAATAACATTTAGGCCATTATAATTTATATGAGAATTGTGACTGATTGAGGCTGTATGGAGCTTCTTGTTGTGGTTTGCTGTAGGAATGCTGCAGATTTCCTCTGCACACATAACATTCTCCACACAATGGGAGTCCCAGACATTTTCAACTAGTCTCAAACCTTCTGCCTTTACCAAAACATTTTCCTGTGTCAGAATCAAACAACTGCCTGATTTATAAATCTCAAGCATTCAGGAGACCACCAGCAGCACAATGTAACAAGAATCTCTCTGTCATTCAGCCTTCCAACAAAGCTGTACACAGCACAAACAAAACACGGTGTGCATCTAGTGCTCCTGCAAGTGCACGTTTCTGTATAGAGCAAGGAGGAAAGGGCAAAGGATGTGTCTGTAAAACCTTGCACACCCCAGAGACAGCTCCCCTGCACAGAAGGGGGTCTGTGCTACATGCTGACACAAATCCTTACTAGTTCAGGGCCAGGGGAGACATTTCCTCTCGCAGTCTTGCACAGAACCAACATGCCATGGGTGGGAGAGGACAGCTGACCCCATGGCTCCACTCCCTACATGAGTTGGAGATAAACCTATGTTGCAGATATTTACTGCCTATAGCTGGAATAGAAAAAAAGATATCCAGAGTCATGCAGGCTGGATTTATCAGCAGCTCAAAGATGGTGAAATGTGCAAACATGACTTCACAGCCCCTGATCTGTCTGGTCTCTAAATGACTTACAAAGCCGCATGCAAGGTTCTTATTCTTCCTCTAAGTAAAACACCTCATCTCAGACGAAGGCTTGAATGGTCTTGCAAAGTCAGAGCAAATCCTGGAGTTCACACTGCTGCAAATTGGAGCAGAGCATGTATCCGTGCATATCAGTCAACTCACTGGGAAAACCAAAGGTTTTAAAGTTCTGGAAGACACAAGCCCTTGGAGGTGTCCTCTCTGCCAGCTAGGTCTGCACCCCCTGCATCAGCAATGAAGGCTGTAGCCACAGCTACTCGAGGACAACAATTACAATATTGATTTTAGTTAGAAATACAAGAACAGTGACAGTCCTACAAACACTGGGGTTTTTTGTTCAAACCACCAGAAGGCTTTGGAGATGCTTCATTGATTCCTCCTGGCCTGCCCACACAGTCTGCTTGAATTTACCTAAGACAAAAAGAAATGAAGTCACCTTTCCTTGAAGTGGGAATTCCTCATAAACTCCTTAGCACTGAGATTGTAGGGGGAACCCACTAAGGCTCTTGAGTGGGATATGAGGAATCCTCACAGTGGTTTGGGGGAAATTTTCAAGCAAAACCAGTGCTGAACACTGAATACAGCTCTAGCATGGACAGATAGATGATAGTAGAAAAGTTTAGAAGACATATCTAAGCTCAACCTACTCTATCATATAATTAAGTCCCACTTAAAAGATATCTGAAATTTTGCTGTAAGGAGCCAGAACCTGCATGTACCATTTGGTGATCTTCTTTCCAGTTTCAATCTCTATAGGCATGGCCTTCCCTTGGAGCAAACCATGAGATGCATTTCTAACACATTGCAGTTATGTCTATCACAAGAAACACCAAACCTGCTCAACTGTTCTCTCTTGAAAGCACATTTCTTTATAATAGTTCTTCAGAATTCTTTTGGAACAACATCAGGACCTGTGAATTAAATTTATCTCCCTTTGTAAAGAAGCAGAGCAGACTTTGCACACTGTTAGGATCCAACCCTGGCATCAGGACATGAGGGCACACACAAATTTTCCCAAGACAAAATCCCTAAGAGCTATTTATTTAAAAAAAAAAAATGTTTCAAAATACTTTTTAAAGCTTGTCCCCAAGATGATCACAGGCTCACAATGCAGAAATCAAGCAAGTTTTACAAATTTCTATACTATCTCTGTAAAATTGCCCCAGCAGGGCACTGGGAAGTAATTCTCCAACTTCCAAACTTGACTGGGTCCTGAAGGCTCCTGTTAAAACTGACGGCAATCTACTCAGCAGGTCTGCCCAGCCTCTCTCCTCACCACCTTCAAAACAATAAGGATTTATTCCTTTTATTTATTGCCCAGTACCGCCAGGGGAGTGGTGGGTTATATTCCTTCTAAGCCTCATCAATCAAATTGCCAAATTCAGCCATCTCTGTACAGGTGAAGCAACAACCACCACAAATCCCACTGGAGGTGCCCTCAGAAGCTGCAGGACTGCCAGGGCAGGTCAGAGACAAATCTTGCTTAATGACTGTGGTGCATAAAAAGAAAAGACTCTAGATTTAAGTTGCAGCCTGGTGGTTAAAAAAGGAGAAACAAAAAAAAAAAGTCATTCTTCCATCTGCAAAGCAAGTGCATTTGATCTAGAAAGCAATGAGATTCTGTAAACATAACACCTCCAGATGTATTTATTTCCTTCCAGAGCAAACTCACAACCATTTGGCCACTGTCAGCTTAAATGATTTCACCTGGTTTCTGTTTTCTCTTTGAATACCAACGATGACCAGCTGACTCATTTTTACTTTCAGAAGTACAGGATCTGGATTACTTGGCTTTAGACTGAAACCATGACCCCAATTCACTGGGAATTTTGCCTCTGATTTCCAGGCTGCCAGGATTTAACTTTCAAGTCTTTCATCCAGCTCCTCTCCTGCTTTTACTGTTAGGAAAACATTTGTTTCAGACTCATTTGGTCATGACTACATTTGAGAATGTGTCTCCTGGTTTACACCAGAAGAATTTGTACCATGTCATTTTGAAATGCCCTCACATGCAGTTTCAGACCCATTTGGTCAAGACTACGTTTGAGAGTCTCCTGGTTTACACCAGAAGAATTTGTACCATGTCATTTTGAAATGCCCTCACATGCATGCTCACTGAGCAGCAGTGAGGTATCTGTTATCTTGCACAGCATCAGGGTGTGGTTTTAATTGCACCTTCATGGAATTAAAGTTTAATTGAGAATCAGGTACAAATTAATCTCTTTGTGCCTGATTCTCCTGTCTGAAGTCCAAAAGTCATCCTAGCTGAAACTGAGAGCTGGGCACCTGGAGCTCACTGCCCTACACCCTTGTTTTAGCAATAACTCCTGAAAGAAGCTTCAGAGCAGCTGCTAAGGGGAAACTTGAAAGGCTACAGCATAACCTGATGATTTTTCAACCTGGTCACAGCACAGGAAAAAACCTGACTTTCTCCTGACCTCCACCATGTACCAAGGGACATTACAATCACATGTAATCAGAGTATTTAGTAACATTTCCAACCATGATCTCAGGTAACACATCCTTCCAGCCTCTGTCCACAGCTCAAGAACTGCCTCATTAAGAAATATAGCTGTGTCAGTGGGTGTAATGCAAACCATCAGAAAGCCTTTAGGCCAGTGCTACCTGTGCCCTTCCACCTCTTCTGCCCTGCTAGGGGACATGGCACTTGTTTTCTCTTCGGATCTGCAGGATGCTGAAGGCTAGTGGGATTTCTGCTGAGTGCTGTTGTGGATGGCACATACAAATCCCTTAATGCTGCCCCATATTTAACACAGGCTGAGCTCCCAGCAATGAGGCATAGCACTAAATGTTCTGCATTGTATAGATGTGCTCGTGGCGTGCTGCTGGATCCAGCTACAACTAACTCCTCACTCCATAGGAATACATACCTGATTGTGGGCATGGCAGCCCTATTATGGTTAAACTGCTGTAAGATGAACGTGATGGACTCCCCCAAGGGAGTTCTTTGAACCACTCCCTCAGCAGGTTCACCACTGGCTGGGTGATGTTTGGTCCACATTCAATGCTTGCAGCAAAATTAATGCTATGATTCTAGCAGAGAGATTATAAAGTGATTGCTTTCCAAGATTAAGAAAAAATAAAATTTTAGTGCTGTGTCTTCAGAAAGTTAGTACCATAAAAGCAAATTTAAAGCCATAGGCAAGAAGATAAATTAATCAAAGAATACAAACAAGAAGCCGGGGGGTGAGGAGGGAGGCGAGATTATCTCATCGTGCTGCGTCACTGCAGGATATCTCAACAGCCCATCGCACGGAATGGAGGGAGCAAGCCCTGAAGGAGAGGCAGATAAGAAGAGGGAATCCAGCCTGGAGTGCAAGAGAAGGAACAGCCAGATCCCACAGCACTGTACTGCTTTGCCAACACTCACAGAGAGGGAACCCACTGCAGGAAAATGTAAAATAAACAGAACTCCTGGGGCTCCTTGAGACATGCCAGGCCTCCATGAAGCCAGACAAGTGTCTCAAGGTCTACATCCTCTACAACTGGATCTGCTTCTCTTGGGCTGCCAGGGTTAGAGCTGCCATTGAGCTAAGTCATTATCTGTCACATTGGAGAAGTGGCAATGACAGAATGAGGGCTAATGGTTTTAAATCAAAAGATTTAGGATAGATATTAGAAAGAAATTCTTTGCTGTGAGGGTGGTGAGACACTGGTACATTTTTCCCAGAGAAGTTCGGGATGTCCCATCCCTAGAAATGTTCAAGGCCAGGTTGGATGGGGCTCTGAGCAACCTGTTCTAGTGGAAGGTATTCCTGCCCATGGCAGGGGGTGGAACAAGATAACCTTTAATGTCCCTTGCAGTACAACCCATTCTATGAGTTTATGATAGCCACGTTACACCTCAACCCTAATTTCTCACAAAATAAAGCGAGTGTATTCTTCTGTTCACAAATCTTGCCAAAGAGTGGTACAAACTTGGAACAACCTGAGAAACCCTTTAGGATGGTTATTACAGCTACAGTGTATTTCCTTACTCTAGAAGCACGGTGCACACAGTATGGAATTAAAGTCTGCAGTTTTCGATCGCCTGCTCTCCGAAAGCTGCCCAGGGCTGTCTGCAGGCTGGTGGCCGGGAGAGCAGCGTCTGAGAGCTCTGAGAGCTCATGCCCTGAGAGCTCTCTGTGGCGAAGCAGAGAGCCTCATAGCAGCTACAGCACAGCCCGGAGCCCCTGAGGCGGCGAACAGCACCTCAGTTCCCCGGGTCACACGGGGACACCGCCGGGCTGGGCGGCAGAAGGCGCCGGCACGGGCGGGCTGCTGCGGGCAGAGCGGGCGGCAGCGCGGAGGCCGCGGGCCAGGCCGCGCTGCGCAGCGCCGGGCGGGGAACGGAACGCCGACATTAGAGGGCACCATTGCCCCGCGGATCTTCCCATCCCCGGCTCCGACAGGGCCCCGGGCTGGCCACCAGGGGCAGGGACCTGCGGGACGGCGAGCGACCAGGTGCGGGCTCGGCCCGAGCGCCAAGGCGGCTCGCCCCGGCCGGCGTTCCGCCAGCGCCGCAAGGACTGGGCCCATCGAAACTTGGGCTTTACTCTCCCTTCACACTGTTTTTAGGTCTTCGTCGTCAGCATTCTTTAGACAGCCTCCACTTCTCGAGTGTGTGTTGCTTTCACAGTCAGATTTCATGACGTGGGTTTGGCTTTGGGGAGTTTTTCCGTACTCTCTACGTTTTGTTCCCTCTAGGCATGTGCTGCGATCCATGTGAAGATGCCTCTGATGCACTCACCGCTGCTCCTGGGCTTGCTTTGGGACCAGGCACCTCCCTCTGCAACAGTCCAGGCCATGAACGATCTCCTTCAGGACTAGACTACCAGCAGTAAAAAACCTGTTTACTTAAGAAACATGAAACCAAAAATAAAACCTGCGTAATGGCCCCTTCACCACTACCTCCCCCTACATAAAGTAGAAATAACCTATGAAAAGCTACTCCAAAAATAATATTACCGTGGATCAAGATGAAAGGCGAGGGGAATGTCAAAACAAGCAAAACGCAAACCTCTAGTTTAATGCAAAGAGTGGCAATGAACAGGACCTGTGAGCGTAGAGCATGACTTCGACAGCAATTACACCAACAGAAAAGCAGGGAATATAAATAAATGGAGCATTTAACTACTGCTAAAATAGAACTACACAGAGATCAAGCAAAAAAGAGCCACCCTCCACAGATACGTACTGCGAGCTCAAAATGCTGCTTGGTACCTGCGAGCTCAAAATGCTGCTTGGTACCTGCCATTCCCAGCCTGTTTTCCCAGATAACAACACAGCATCCTGCAAACGAGCCAGCCTCCCAGTCAGGATGAAGAGCCAGATGGCGAGTGGAGTTCATCTAGTAAAACAACATGATGGCAAGAGGAGTGTGAAGAGAGAATGCAATGGCCCCTGGTGCACTGGCAGGTCCATCAATAGATTAGGCTAAATTCACTGCTACCTTTGTCCTACCCTAATGATGCACAGCAGCTGGACAGCAAGGCTGGCTCTTCTTTTAACAACCAAGAACAGAAGGAATAATTTAAAAAATAATTAAAGGAAATTAAATTAAATGAAGCATATTTTTTTTTGTCTGAGATATTAGCTTGTGCCTTTTTTTTTTTTTGAGAATACAACAAAAAGCAATTCAAACTGAATTAAAGCTGTCAGAATTTTTCCGGAGTTCTGCTCAGTTTCCTTTACCCATTTTAACCCCTGAACTAGTGTGGTTTTGCCCAGCTATCAAATCAAATAATTTGACATTTTATGACCTTGTCAAGAAACGGAAAATTCTGAGTCTATACCAGTTTGAATAATTTGAATTGTCACTTTGGTGGTAGAAAAGCCTCGCTGAAGAGTTTGAGCAGTCTGTCCTAACTTGAACCCCAATTGTAATCAGTTTATTTAAGCAGGATTCCAAAGTACCAAGCAAAATTGCCACTGGTATAAATGCAAATTGCTTGTGATCACATGCTTAGTAAAAGAGAAGTGCAGAGAAGATAAAGTACCAATGTCTATTGGTTTGTGCCTCTGCTAAAGCAATTATGGGATATAACATGTTCTGAAATGAAGCAATCACATGTAGATCACACAACATTTGAAGAATCTTGAGTTAAACATTGCTGAGCGTAGATGATAACCGTGCACTAAAGGAAATGAGAGGAGAGCAAAGCACAAACCTCCCAGCCTCAGGGGCCCAACAACAGGTCTGCTTGTCTGGCAGCATGCTGAGGACAATCCCTGCAGAAGTTCACTCCAAGACTTGCCAAAAGACTGAGGAGTGCTCCTCCATGGCACCACGTGATGGGGACTGCTTGCCTCTATACATAAGCATCTCACTAAACCCTCTCTTCTGAATAAGTTAACCTGGAGCTGCACAACAGCCAGCCCCATCAGCATGACAGCACTGAGAATCTCTCTTTTGTTACCTCCATAACTTCTTATCAGATCTCCTTGGTTACTCCTCGCTCAGTTTACAGTGCAAGGACCTCTCTTCCCCTATCTGCCAAGCCATCAGACTCAGCCCTGGCTCTGACACTCAACCTGGACCCTTTCCAAACAGAAATAGTCAAATGCAATAAACCTCCTGCAATTGCAATCCCTTTACAATGATGCACAGGCCATAAAGGAGTTTGCTTTCCCCTCACCCTTTTGAAACAGAATAGCCAGCAGGAGTACACACTAGTTAAAGTCATTATTTTTCCTGACATAAGCAGATATGACTTAGATATTTTGAGCAAAAACATTTCATTCTCATGGGGCATTGTTCTAACCATAGCAGTAATTACTCTGCTCAGTGTTCTGGAGCAGGAATTTCTAAAGAAGCTAATAGGCTGGGTGGTAGGAGCTCTTGGGTAAGATTTTGTGGCTTATGTTAGGCAAACTGCTGGTTTAGAGGATCATAACCTACCCCTCTGGCCTGAGAGTTCACAGATCCACTAAATTGAAAACATCTCTCTGTGCATACAGTACTTCCTTCTCAAATGGGCTGGATGCTCTATCTCCACACAAAAAAGAAAGACTCTTGTGAGCAGAAAGTGACCAGGACTGTCACTACCACCTTAAAACCTAAATGTATAGTGGGACAAAAAAATCTAGTCAAAAGCATTAGAGAGCATTAACAGTGAGGAAGCTGAACTAAAAAAACAGGGGTGGTAATCTCAAACCGGAGCTGCTTTACCTCCCAGGTGAGCTGGAAGGTGAAGTGGCCTCACACAAGGCAACTCCTGAACGTTGAAACCGTCGTTCCTTGCCTCCCTCAAGCGCTGCGTAAATATTGGCTAACCTCTGGGAAGGGTTTGGAAGGACAACGACGTGGATTTTGCAGAGGGCGTGCCCACGTCTTGCAAATAGCGGGGGATCTTGCTCATGCAGCTTTCATGGCAGGAATGTCTAAAATCGAGGAGGCAGAACACAGGAAAGGCAGTTGCTGGCCTTGCTGGCACAGGGGGAGGATGGCAGCAGGTTTGTGAGAGCTCCTCACAAAGAGCTCCTGTCTGCAGGGACCTGGCCATTGCCTTTTGGCTCGAGTCTTGAATAGAGGGCACTTTTCCAGCAGGTTTCTTGGGGACCTCAAATTATTTTCTCTGCACAGCACATTTATTCCTAAAACCACCCCAACCTACATCCTAAGAGATGAATTTGATGGCTGCTGAAAGAAGTCCCCAGGTGAACACCTTGCCATGTTCTCCAAGCATCCCAGCTTGCAAGACCCACACCTCCTCTCCTGGTTGAACCCGTGCCTAAATGATATGCACCTCCTGCTTTTTAGGATGATGTGCTCTTAGTGATGAGGAACTTTTCATTACCTGCTCCCTAAATTATAATCTTGGGGCCAAGAGACCTCCATATGGCCATCTTCAAGGGCCATTTTGTGACAGAAAGGACAGTGAGGTAATATTCACCTAAAACAGCCACTTGGGTAGGTTGTCCAACTCATCTGGGAAACTCAGAATGACTGTTAAGAACATAACATCTGAATAGGCATCTTTAAAATAAAAAAGTCTTCACATTTCTTAAAACACCAGTGGTATCACCATTAGTGAAATGAAAGTGGTCTGTACCACTGGCCAGCAAAATCTTTGCCAGCTGTGACTCCATGCCTGCCCAGGAAACAAGTGGGGATCTTCACCCTGAAGGCACTTGCTGCATCTTCTTCTCTCCATCACCAAGCTACAGATGCTCCCCATCAAGCACCCCATCTGTCCTGACAAACATCAGGAAATTACTTCAGGAGATCAAACCTGTCATGGCATCTCACTCTTCAGCAGCCTGAGCATGGATAGATCCTTCCTGTGCAGTGAGCCAGGCTCCAACATTTTTTCTGCCAGCAGCAGCCAACCACGGGTCCATGGATCCAAACCCACGGGCACTGCTGGTACCTCCTGGTGCGGGCAGACTTTGGAAGCACCACTGAAGGTGCAGCACCTGGGAGGTGACAGGGGCTGTCCCAGCTGCCACAAGCTCCTCACTGGCATGGCAAGTGCGGGAGTGAGGATCCCCAGCACTGCTGGAGGGCTGCTCTGTCACAGAGGTGGGACAAATATGGAACACCACAAACTTACTTTGGTGCAGCTGGCAAGGCCTTTGCATGGATGCAAAGACAAATGCCTCTCTTCTTGAAGCAGACCTACCTGTGGGCACCATTGCCCTAAGGGGCCTAAAGCTGCAACCCCTCCAGCCCTGCAGCAAGCAGCATGTGGGGCAGTCTCTGCAGAGCCAGCACATCCTAGGAATTATTATTATTTTATTCCCTCTAGGAAATAAAACCATCCAAGTTATCTTTGCTCAAGGGTTTGAACTTCCCAAAGGCAAGAGCCACAGGGATGTGAGTCAGGAGGTCCCAAAACACGCAACATGAAAGAGATTCTTCTTTCCCCTTGTCATCTGCAGATGAAAAAATCATTGCCGTGATGACCCTCTGAGAAATGCATCAACACTGTGATGATGTTCTGGGACCAATTTTAGCACCGTGTCAATTATGCTCCCCCTTCTTTTCCTTTCATACTCCTCCATCCCAAAACAACAAAAGGCAATGATTGCAGTGACCTGCAGAAAATGTAAAGCACAAGCCAGCTGATCCCTGGCAACACAATAGCAAGATTAGTTCATCTGCAGCGAACAAACACGTGTTATGTGGGTTTTAAAGTCAGGAGAGGAAAATGCTGTGGTTTTCATGTACTTCTATTCACTAAGGCTGCAAGTTATTACTTCCATGCAGCTGAGAAGCCCTATTTTTAAAAATAGCCTTCAGCTTGTTTTGAAATCTGCAAGCATCTCGCTTTGTTTTGCAGCAGTGTAATAAAAATCTCCGAGCCAGAAACGATCCCGTTTTCCTCCACACGCATCACCTCCCCCGCGCCAAGCCCCCGCGCTCCACGGATGCTGAAAAAACTGGCGACACTCCTCGAGGAGGAAAAAAAAATCCCAAACAAAATAATAGTAAAAAATAATAGTAAAAAAATAATAGTAAAAACACTCCCACACGCACCCTTCACGCGGAAAAGGCAACACGGAGCGGAGGGGGAAAAAAAACACCCCCGAAAGTCGCCGGCTTGGAAGCGGCGGCGGAGCCGCGGCCGGCGGCAGACAAAGGGAGCGGGGGCCGGCAGCGGGCGGGGAGCGCGGCAGCCGCCCTCCGGGGCCGGGCTAGCGCCGGGNGGCCGGGGGGCGGCGGGGGGGGCCCCGCCAATCGCGGCGGGCCGGCGGCAGGGAAACACTATTATGCTAATGGTGTTTTGCTCGCACTCGCGGGGAGCGGGGTTTAAAAGGCAGCGGCCGGGGGCAGGGGTTCAAAGGCGGGAGGCAGGGCCGGTCTGAGCGCGGCAGGGCGAGCGCACGGGACGGGAGGAGAGGAGCGGCGGGGGGGCACCCACGCCTTCCCGGCCCGGCGGCGATGTCCAACGTGCACCTCTCCGGCACCGCCGCCCTGGAGCGCCTCTCGGCCCGGCGAGCCCTGGTCGGGCACGGCCGCAGCCCCGTCTGCAGGAGCCTCTTCGGGCCGGTGGACCACGAGGAGCTGGGCCGGGAACTGCGGGAGCGCCTGCGGGAGATGGGGGAGGACGACCAGCGGCGCTGGGACTACAACTTCCAAACCGACACGCCGCTGCCGGGGCCCGGCCGCCTGCGCTGGGAGGAGGTGGAGGCCGGCGCCGTGCCCGCTTTCTACCGGGAGACTCTGCAGGTGGGACGGTGCCGCGTCCCCCTCGTCCGGGCGCCCCCTTCCCCGCCGCCGCCGCCCGCCGCCGGCAAGGGGCCCGGGGGCCGCCTGAGCCGGGAGAACCGCGCAGCGCCCCGCCGCCGCGGCATGCGGCTCCGCCGGAGGGGCCCGACCGCCCGCATCACAGGTGCGTGGGGAGCCGGGGAGCGCGGGGGACGGGGGGCGTCCCGCCGCAGTGGCTGACGGACCCCCCTTTCCTCTCCGTCCCCCATCCAGATTTCTTCGTGAGGAGAAAAAGGCCGGCAGAGCCCAAGGCGGCGGCGGAGCGCCCCGCCGGCTGCCCGCCGCCCCCCGCCGCCGTGCCGGCTGAGCAGACTCCCCGCAAGCGGCTCCGGTGAGCCAGGTAAGACGCGCCCCGGGAGCGGGCGAAGCTGTCCGGGCGCTTTCTGCCGCGCTCTCTTACTTACTTTCTCCACCACGACCAATTTTTTTTTCCCCCTGCTTATTTTTTTTACCCCCTTCTCCTTGTTGTTCTTCTCCAGACTTTTGCACTACTGCACCCACGGGAGAGGCGCGCCGCCACGGGAGGCGCGACGCCCCGGAGGCGCGGGGGGCCGGGGCGGGCGGCGCGGCGAGCCGGGACCCCCCCGCGCCCGCCCGGCCCGGGAGCGGCAGCCGGAGCGGAGCCGCAGCGCCGGCCGCGCACGGAGCAGTGTTATCGTACAACAGTGCAATGTATGACGTTCTGTATAGAAATGTATTATGCCTAATGTGAGTACACTGGCCAGAAGTGTAAAGCTTTAAAAGTCATTTATAAGAAATGTTTAATCTCTGCTGAGCTCTCAGTGCAAAAAAAAAAAAAAAGGAAAAATTAAAAAAACAAGTGTATATTTGTACAAAACTTTTTTTAAGAGTTATACTAACTTATATTTTCTATTTATGTCAGAAACGTGGATAACTTTGACATCCAATAGTCTTTTTTTTTTCTTTTGGTTAAGCCAAAGGGCACTATATTTGCTTTTGTTATTCACAAAATGTAAATTTATTTTTATAGTGGATTTTTTTTTTTTGCATTCACAAGATGTAGCTATGAATCAAAATATTTTTTAGACTTTACTTGAAGACAAATCTGTTTCAATGGATCCTGAGCCGGTCTGTACCACTGCCATTGCAAATAATGCCACAACTTCAATAATAAAATTAAATAAAAGGAAACGGCCGCAAGCCTGCCTGGTGTGTGTTGGAGGGGAAGTCCGGGGGGAGAGGGGGGTGGCGGAGCCAGCCCCGGCGGCTTGGGCGGGGGAGCCCAGCCCAGTCTGAGTCTCTCGGTGAGGGGGTCCCCCCTCGCCGCGGGGCCCGGGTACCCCCGGAGCACGACCCCGCCGCGGGGCGGGCGGGCGGTCCGGAGCGGAACGCAGGGCTTCTCCCTTAAAAACAAGCTCAAACTCCTGAGTACTGCCGGAGTTAACCAAGCGTGAGGGGAGCACACGCCCTTCATCACACCCTGCCTTCGCCTTTCGGCGCGTTGTAATGGTTACTTTTAACAGTTCACCCTTTCTTCCCGAGGCCGTGTCTGCCCGCCCGAGGAGCGCGGCTGGCCCGGGGCCGCCCCCCCTCGCCGCATCGTGGCTGGGGCCGCTGCCTGCCTCTGCTGGGGACAGCCTCGGGGGGTGGCTGGTGCCAGCGGGCCGTGCCCCCCAGCGGGCTCAGCTGCGGGGGACGCCCCTGTCGTGGCTGTGCAAACCTTCCCCCCTCCCCCGCTTTCGGCCGCGGGCCCTCGCTCCCCAGCCCGGAGCCCTGGCTACTGCAGGGAAGCACTTCCTGGTACCTCCTGCCCAGCAATGATTTACAGGACAAACACACAACAGTTCTGGGAAAGGCAGCAGTTTCAGCTCGCCCTAAAAGACGTAAAAAGCAAGACACCACTCACACAAAATAAACCCTCCCACGAGACGAAACAGCCAGCGTTGTGACAGTGCTTTGGTGACAGTGCTGTCAGAGCCGTGCACGGGCAGCACTCTGCGGCATCACCGCGTCCCCGTGGCCGGAGGGCAGGTTAGAGCCGCGGCATCCTCAGGCAGCCCCCCGGCTCTGAATCCCAGCCCCGCGCTGCCCGGGAAAGGGGGACACACCAGCTCTGGTGCTGGCTGCAGGTGGTGCAGGATTGGGATGCTGGAGAGTGCAGATGGGGAGGAGGACCAGGACGTGGGGACTGACTGGGCTGATTTACTGGGCTGATTTATGCCTTTCCGATTCCACACCCCAACTTGGCACCTCTGAAATGCTGCACCCCCGCGCTGGACCCAGCAGCTGGGGCGGACCGAGAGGGCGTCACTCCCTGGCTTTCTGATCTCTGTATGATACACTTCCACAGAGCGGGAGGGAGCTGGGAGAACGAGGTTCAGGGTGAATAAGGCTCAAGGTTTGCCCACATCGTCTTCCCCCGTCACAGAGCTCCTCTCTCCCCCCCTTTCCCCTTTCCCCCAAGCTCTCCCCCCGCTGTCACGGCCGCCAAACGCTCCTGGCTGTAAAAGTAACATTGATTACCTCCAGCTCCCTGATCGCTTAATCAGAACGGGATTATTTTACACGCCCGCATCAGTGGCCGCTGACTCAATACGATTTTCCCCCCCTTTGAAAAGAAAAATAGCTTTTCCCTTTCCTTATGAAAGCCAACAATACCCGGAGTGAGGCAGCTGGATCCTCCAGGATTTATGGGCTTTTCTCTCGCTTTCATGAAAGCAGGTGCCTTTGGGACCTCCATTGTCCCAGCCCGCAACTAATAATAGGACTTTTTGCAATGAAAGATCCCTGCTCCGAGCTTCCAAATACCTCGGCCGGAGGAGCCACGAGGTGTGCCCAGCCTGGCTCGGGAGGAAAGCCCGCACCGCGGGGACAGCTCAGGCACGGGGCTCTAGAGCAAACAATCGCAGCCCCCGAGCGGAGCCGCGGGGCTGGCAGCCCGCAGCAGGGAGTGCCCGTCCCGCAGCAGGGAGGGAGTGCCCGTCCCGCAGCCCCGCGGTGCGGTGCGGGAAGGTGTGCGGCCGCCCCCGCGCCCTGCCCCACCCAGCCCGGCCGGCCCTCCTCGCCCCGGCACAAAGCACACTGCCCCTATTCTTTCGGCCTTTGTAGCCATATGGCAAATCCATGTAGACACAGCCAACATCCATTTATTCAGGCACATAATGTCCCGCAACAGGGAACAATTGGAACTTTGTTTGCTTCTATTATTGATGCGAATGGGCGACAGAGAGAGAGAGAGAGAGAAAAAAAATCATTTAACTATAAGAGATATCCAGCTAATTATGAACCATATGTGCCTATAGTTTCAAAGCAATCCAATGAAGTTCATTTTAAATCTAGACTACTTTATTAGTACGGAAGACAGATGTCTCAACAGTACATGCATCAGGGGAAACCATGTAAAGAAGTTCTTGAAATATTTAACTAGGACTCATTCATTGTCAGAGGGGCTTTAAAGTGCCCTTTATCATGAGAATGCATAGGCAGAAGCGGAGGGAGGCTGCTGGTTGTTACCGCCAACCCACTTACCCCTTAGCGCTAAATCCCAAATTCCACTTTGGATTTGACGACAGGAATATTTTTGGAAAGGATTCAAAATATCAGGGGTCTTGAAGGACCGAGCTTGCTGCTCATTACAGCTACAAAAAGTCAGGTCATTATTTGAGCTGCCTTAATCCCAGACTGAAACCAGCTACGCAATTAGAGGAATAATCTACTCCAAAATCACCACCGCTCCCTCTCCCTAGGAGCAGGGCCGAGCATTTGGAGCAAGGCTACTGCAGTTCCTCCCCTGCCCCAAGAGAGACCAAGACGGGAGTATTAATAATACTGGACCTCCAGAAATTTTACATACAAGCATCTCTCGATGTGAATCTGTGGTGGGCACCTAAAGGGAAAGGGTGCTGAAGGAAGACTGGAAGGGAAGCCTGGTGGGAGGAAATTTCTCAGAATTTTTTTTTTTTTTTTTGGATTGCAATTACCAGCAAACAATCTTGGCAAAAAGGTATCTTTATGAGCTCAGCAACATCTACCAGTAATTAAGCCACTTCAGTTAGATGAATGCAACATATGGTTGACACTGGGAATCATTCTCCTTCCTAGCCACAACTTTTCTTTCTGGGCCAAAACTTGTTCTATTATCACTTAAAATAAACAAAACACTGCTTTCCACTTCTTCAGCAAATATTTGTTGCTAATGAGCAGGAGGCATATGTAATAGGATTGGGGGGGGGGGAACCCCATCATTTTTAAAGAATAATTTCTGATGTTTCGAAACAGAAATAAAAAAATAATTTGCAATGAGTTGTGATTGCTTGGTAGGATGGCTGCACAGGGAGATTCATGTGAAGGATCCACAAAGAGAGATGTAAAATGGATTGACCATTTAAAAGCAAAGAAACAGATATAAAGAGTTGTAGCATATATACACACATTTGTATATATATATACACACACACACACAAGAAGTAACTAACCAGGGAGTATAAAATAATTCATCAGGGTTTTTTAAGCCACATTGTCACCTATTGCTACAGGATAAAACTAGAATGGTTTTCCAACATCGTCCCCTCCTGTACCTGCTCAGAAATGTTACTCTTGACAATTACTTTTAGAACAGGGTGAGCCAAAACACAAACCAAACATCTTTACTTAAGACAAAATGATGGGATTATATCTGACTGTCAGAGGATGGAGAAAAATGAAGTATCTTCTCCCCACGCATACAGTATCTAATACTGAAGAGCACACAACTCCCAAATTCCCAATGAAAAGTTCTTCATGTTTTGGTTTATTCCGTTGTTTTTTAAACCAAGAGGGATTGTTAGCCATGTCCAAGAAACCTTGGTTGGAACAGTTTTTTGGGAAAGAAGAGAGAATGAAAGATGCCCAAACATTTAGATGAACTGTATAGAACACAAAAGCCCTGAAACAGGCCCTGCTGAGACAAAAAATAGCTCAAACTCTTTTAAACAGAGAACAAACTAAATTTTGGACCCACTTTCCACAATCCATGTGGCCAAGCCTCTGCTCCAGGAAAACAAGTGGCCTCACATCTACATCTGTGGTGTCATGTGGGTCCCAGTCTACAGGACGGGGATGCAGGGAAAGGGGACAGGAGGATGAGGAGGCTGTGCCAGAAAACACCTAGGATGGGGAGAATGAGGCATGGGTGGGGTACACTGGAAGAGGTTGGGCAGAGAACACAAAATTCTACTGGTGTGCACCAAGGGAGGGAGAGAAGGGAATAGGCCACAATATTTATACCCTGTGCATTCCTTCAGAGACTGCCTGGCCCAAACACACCTCTGCTGTCAGCAAACACCCATGAAACTCATCCAGTAACATCCTATCCCTCCCCTCAGCTCATTTACAGATGGGTGCTAAAAATAATCTCCTCTTTTCTGTCGCTGTGTCCCAGGTCAGTGTGGGACCTAAAATTGCTCCAGACATGCTGAGGAGTCAGGAGGTTTCATTCACATCATCAAGAACTACTCACTCTCCCCTAGCAGATTTGCTTTAGCCTGCCTGATACTCCCTGTCATACACATTACACCTGTATTACACAGAGAAGGAAGACTGGTAAAAAACCTCCAAGTTTTGGAGGTGCCCAAGCCACCTGTACAATTTCAGCCAAGATCTTTTGCTCCCAGTGCATTTTCACAGCCATGCACACTATTTCTTCCCCCAGGACACACAGTACCCAATTCACCCAGTGCTTTACCTTACAGAATGAATCGGGGCCTGCAGCAAAGGTGAAACTTCTGGATAAATTCCTGCCAGAGAAAGCAAAGCAAGGGGCTAAAGGATGCTTTCAATGTTTAATCCAATGCCAACACTTGAATGCAGGCTTTTATTCTTCAGAGCACAGTTGGCTCCTCCTGACCTGTTCCTGCAACAGAGGCTTTGTACAGTTCAGGGCCAGGTGCTTCAAGTTTTCCTCAGCAGCCACTAATTGTGCCCAGGTTTGTTGGGCAGCTGATACCAGCTGCTGGGGTCTGACCTGTGAAAGTGCTGAGCATCCACAGCTGCAGCCAGGATCACAGTGCCTGGCTCTGCATGTGGTTTTGGCCATACGAATCTCATAGTTTGAAAAGGAACAGCCATGTACTCCAAATTAATTATTAGCTCCCATCTCTTTTTATTTGCCTCCCCATCGTTAAACAGGGATAATAACACTCATCACTTGTATTTTGATCCATTAATGTTTGGAAAGTGCTGGGTTACTACCGTGAGCAGCACTGTATAAATCTGGTAGGAACATTAATAATGTCTTTGAGCAGGGTTTGAATAGTGCCCAGTTAATAAGACATAGCACCGTCCATTGAACGTCGAGAAAAACAAAATTGAGCAACTGCTCATTAAAGCGAGCACCGTTCTCTCTGTGCACTCAATGCGATCATTTAATTAAAAGATTTTATCATCGTGCACAGACACAAGGGGGCAGAGCCAAGGCCCTGTCTTCCCTCATCCTCGCCGGCTCTGCATCAATCACACCAGAGTATTTCTTGGATGTAACCTAAAATAAGGACCTAAAAAACATTCAATATTTTTTCCAATCCCCTGCACTAACAGAAATCACTGACTGAGCTTTGAGAAGTTTTTTCACCTCGACAGATTTTTTTTTTTCCCCTGCTTGTCACCCCTCAGTCCCACTCTCACCCTGCTGACCACTTGCCAGACCCCTGCAGGTGCAGCCACTCGGCCCCAGCCTGTGGTCTCCACCATCCTCAACACCGCAGCAAGCCTAGGAAATCACCTCTGTGCCTGGCTATGAGGTGGGGGGAAGGAGAGGAGCTTTTCAGAGCTGGAAGATGCTTTGTTTGGGGTTGGTTTTGAGTGATACTGGATTGGAGGGACACGAGCACACAGCTCCTCTTGCACACCGTTCTCTGCAGGGGCTGGTGGCAATAGATGTGCAAACCACCCGCCTCAAAACCAACAAATGAAACCAAAAACGCCTTTCCCCAACAATACACCCCCACCACAGCATGTGTTTCTACATGAAAATTCTGAGGGAAAGTCCCTGTTTGGGTCACATCAAGCAGCCTTAGACTTACTGGGAAATGAGGTTTAGAGCAATTTATTCTGGAAAACAATGAGCACGAATTAAGTTGTTTTCATACATTTGGTAATTGGTTTAGCAAAGCCAGCTTTTCTTAGGACCTTCAGTCAAGATGTTTTCAAACATGAGTGTAGTTAACATCACTTTGGTTTTGCCAGTGCAGTACAGCATTCCATCTGCTGACTAGTGATCCCAAAAGCTTTGGATTTTTTGTTTGTTTTTAGTTTTCTTTTCTGCTCACCCAGATGAGTGAGCAGGACTGGGAATACTGGCTCCTGGTTCTCTATTTTATTCTGCCCATCAGGAAGCAAAACCTGTTTCTTTTTCCTGCTGAGTGAGGGACGCCAGACACATATCCTTTCAAAGGAGGAAGCCAAACTTTTATGCCAAGAGCAAACTTTAAGGAACTGCTGTGACCATGCTTTTTTTGGTTGGAGAGCTGTAGGAGAGGCTGCAGTGGTACCCACCCCTCCTCTCTAAAACTTTCAGGATGTCCACAGCACCCCACGCAGCACAAGTGAGGAACCCAGGGAATGCAGCTTTCTGGATGTTACACGGGAACACACGTTTCATTGGAATCGAGATGGCAGAAGGCACCTGCCTGAGTGAAATCCGCTCCCCTGCCAAATTGCACATTCCCAATCCGTGAGTGGTGGGGCAGGGCAGGGGGAGAGGGGGACACCCCGCAGCTTTCTCCGCACCAGCACCACTGCTGGGCTGGGCGCTGCCCGGAGAAAGGGCAGGCACAGCCTTTCTGCTGCGTAAATAAAATAAAAGCAGCCGTCCGTGTTTGCTCTCGGGTGTGCGGCACAGCACAGTCACCTCTGCGGGGGGATACAACAGGAGATTTGGGGATCATTTCCATAACAATCGCTGTTAGCAAACACCCATAAAACACAGCGGGCAAAGACACCTTAGCAGAAGGAGGTAGCCGCGAATTAAAAGACGTGCTTGTTGGTTTGGCTTCTGTGCCTGTTTGCAGGATTTCGAGGACCACGCTAGATTAAAAATAATAATGCCGGTTGCATTTAACAGCTGTTAACGAGCAGAGAGAAAATACAGAATTTATGTATAAATCCTGATCAAAGTTCGCTGAAGTATTCTATCAGACGAAGGACAGCGGGGAGGGGGGGCGGAGGGGGAGGAAAAGAAAAAGGAAGAGAATAAAACTTCCCCAGTTATTTCCCTGAAATTCAGCTATGCAGAACCGGAATAATTACAGACTTAGCAGAAATATTGCAAAATGTCGGCACGGAAGGGGCTTTTTCTTGACCCGGCAGACTATAATGGGAGATAAAGAGATTGACCATTTTGGGAGGAGGATGCCTTCATTTCTCGACGTGACTGTAGATTATTTCGGCTTCAGGAGACAAGAATGTCCCTTTAACATCTGACCTGGCCTTTATTTAAGAGCAGCACTTCACGGTTCAGGAAAGACAGACAATTTTCTAATTCCCAGCTCTGCTGGAGGCTGAGGCAGCAACTTCCAGACAGGACACCTGCTAACACTAGAGAAATGGCATTATTATGTCTACAAGTTTACAAATCTGAGGATCAAAAAGCCTTTGCTTCTGCTGCTACTCCACAGGCCAAGGACGACGACTTCTTCAAAACAGAGTTTCACAGAGTTTTTTTCTTCCCCCCTCCAAGAAATGGTTTCTTTTCACTTTGAGCAGATCGGTTTCCACGTGAAAAAGTCAATAGTCAAAGAGTTTTCTAAGTTTCATTGGTGTGTAGCAGAAAGGGGATTAGACCTGGAGCCTTTTTACTGGCAAGCCTTTAAGCAAATAAATGTTCTTGAATTCTTACAGAAACAAACTTAACTTAAACAAAAATCCAGAATATATGGCATTTGCCCCTCCCCAACACAAATTTAAGAGAGAGAGAGAGAGGAGAGAGAGAAATAAATAATTGCTAAAGATTTAAGGGATAGTAGGGTTAAATTTTTTCTACGGTAATTTTGCTTTTATTTTTGCTAGTTAACCCAAAGAGAATGCTTGCTTCCATACCTTCACAATGGGCTATTAATAGCAACAAGTGTAATCCAATATCAGAAATAATAGAATCATTAGGGTAATGCAATATAGTAAATAAATATTAGAATAATGCAATAATTAATTTTTAAGAAATCAATTGTGATTTCCCAGCACGAAGAGAGGCAAAAAGCAGATGGCATGCACCTTCCCCACCTTCCTTCAGAACCCTACCTGGCAGGCAAAGGCACTTCTTAATTCCTTCACACCTGAAACTCCTGAAGCTGAACCTGTGGTTTTTCTCTTGGGACACAATCACTCACAGATGATGGTGATTTTTTTAAAAGGTGTTTTTCTTAAACTCCAAAAATCAGAATAGATGGGTCATTCAAAACGCAAATATTCAAAGTGTGTGTATGTATATAAGTATATACATATATAAATATAGAAATAGATATATAAATAGATATATGAATATATATATATATATATAAATTTGTACTGACAGCCAACTGCTGCTGCAGGGCTGCTCCCCCAGCCTGCAGACAGAGGTCCAGGTGTCTGTGCCAGCCATTTGCCATCCATGGATGGATAACACCTGGATCAGTGTTTGCAGGCTGGTTTTAATTAAGCCAGAAATCTAAGGAGAACTCAGCTAATGCACTTGATTCACATGATCCAACATCAGTGAGTAAACGTCAGCATCTTGCTGTAACAAAACAATTTGGGAAAAAAATCAAGTGTAGGTTTGTGACTGCACAGAAAATAAGCTCTCTGTTTTGTCTCTCTGCGTCATTAAAGAGTTTTTAAACTTTACAGACATCAATTTCCTTTTCCTGCCGTGTACCCTTGTGAGCCCAGATTGCAATGCTCGCCTGCCAAGCTCTGTGAAGGTGCCACCTCAGATTTCACTGTGAGCCATCCTACAGCTCTGCCTCTGCACACACCCAGCCTTGGTCCATCTGGAAATCTTGATGGTGACTTAAACCACATCCAACCCCACCGGCAACTAGGGAAGATCCTGGGGCCTTTCCTACTGCTGAGGGATTTGCTGCAGAGCACAATTCCAAACACAGTTCCACCTAAAATGCAGCAGTGCCTTACATTTTTTTGTCTGACTGACCTGCCTTGACCAAGGCTCCTTCTTGCTGCAGATTCAGGAGCCAAAGCCATCCCTACCTCAGTGTCAAAATCACCCTGCTGTTGGGTGAAGAAGAGCAGCTTTCCCCCAAGTTACATGTACCCACAAAATACCCACAAAACACCCACACAAGGGAGCAGCCCGGACCCGGGGCTCACCCCGTGCAGCAGCAGCCGGCTGCGTGAGGAGGACTCTGGGTTTCACCTTGCAAGCACCGTGTAGCTGTCATTAATGTGAGGAGAAAAACCCGCTTTTGCTCTTTTGGCACTCTTTTTCTTGTTGAGAGCCAGCATTTCAGCGCGACCGTTTTTAAGGGATTTCAAAGGTCACAAACCCCATCTGAGGACAAGCTCTTCCTACCAAAAACCGAGTGACACGCCCGAAGAAGAGGGCACACCTCTCCCAGCATCTCTTGCCCACCTGTTTTGGTGGCTCTCCCGTCCCCAGCACTCGTTTGGAGGTAGCTGGGTTTCCGCAGGGTGTTTTACTCGCTGTGGTGCCGGCTGCTGTACCCTGCAGTCCCCATCCCCACTGTCACAGACCCAGACCTGTGCTGGCACCCACTGCCCACCTCCCATCAAGACCAACGCTTGCCTTTTCGAAAGAAAGTTTGAAGAAGAGAGAAAATATTTATTTTCACGGCAAATCCAGCCTTATGACCCCACCGATGGCAAGATGCTCAGGAAAGAGAAGAGTTTGCCTTTTTCCTGGGAGGAAAGCGGCGGGGAAGGAGGAGAGCTTTAAAGGGAGGGAGGGACGAGGCCGAGCTCATGCACGGATTTTAATCTGATCACTTCCCTGTCAAGCTAATCCCTGCCTGACTCAGATCGGACTTTTAGAAACGTGCCTAGAAACCAAAAAGCAAACCTCATTTGAATGAAGCACACACTCCGCAGCCCCCATCTGCAAAGGGCTGCAATTAAATGCAAAAAAAAAGAAAAAAAAAAAAAGAAAAAAAAGAAAAAAAGAAGAAAGGGGCGGGGGGGCGGGGGGGGAGAGAGAAAATTAGCATTTTCCGCGGCCATCTGGCATGAGGAGCAGGCGATGGGGAACAAAAGGAGATTTAGGCAAAGGGGAGAGGCGAGTGTGCCATGGCATTGACCTGCAAATGAGCCTTTGTGAGCGAATTAAAGCTTCCCGGACCCCCCGGGACACCCCAAAACAGGCACCATTACAAACCATCCGGACAAAAACCCACTCATCAAAATTGTCTGCGTTTGAAGGGAGGGGGGAGAGGCCATTTAAATCTGCACCTTCCCTGCCCCCACCCGCAGTAATAGGCTGTTAATAGGGGCTTGGCGGGGGGAGTCACCCCTGCACCCCCGACCCTACACCCCGCTCTGACGGTATAACGGGGGGGACACCTTCCAAACGTGGCTCGTCCATAAAACGCACCCGAGACGTTATTTACAGCCCTAATCCTAAACAATAGGGAAGAAATTGAGGGGAAAAAAAAGGGGGGGGGGGTCATTTGGTGATATATCAGCTTCCAGATGCTGTTTATTTAATTCGAGGGGGGTGTAGGGTTGTTCCAAAGTAGATTTCTAAAGCAGTTATCAATATATTTTTTTAATGGAGATGAGGAAGAGAAAAGGGATAATCAGGGATGCCAAAGAAGATGGAAAACTGTGCGGGTTAGAGTTTTTGTCTCCTATCCCCCCTTCCCCCATGACTCTTGCCTTTAAACTGGGAAACCTTGAGGATTTGGAAGTGAAAGCAAAGATTTTGGCCTGGGGTAGATACATGAAAAGGGAGGGCGGGGGGGAAGCCATCTCCCCCCATCCCCTCTCCAGAAAGGGAATAAGGACTAAAGTCGGGGGCCAGCTGGGGGAAACTTGTAAATGAAACGTGTTTCTTTTATGGTGCTCCCCCCCGGGGGACAGCCCCATTATACCCCACCAGCTATATAGACTCAGCTGCCGCCTCCCCGGCCCGCGGCAGGTACGGGACGGCCCGGGGGGCTTCAGCCGGCCGGACCCTCCGCCCGCCCGGGGCTGCCGGGCACGGCGGGATGGGCCTGCGGGATGGACATGTGTGTATGTGTGAGAGCATGCGGGGCTGGACATGTGTGTATGTGTGAGAGAGCATGCGGGGCTGGACATGCGGGGCTGGACATGTATGTGTGAGAGCTGGTGGGGCTGGACATGGTACATGCAGGGCAGTACATGGCACATGCAGGGCTGCACATGCAGGGCAGTACATGCAGGGCTGTACATGTAGGGCTGTACATGGTACATGCAGGGTAGTACATGGCACATGCAGGGCTGCACATGCAGGGCAGTACATGGCACATGCAGGGCTGTACATACAGGGCTGTAAATGCAGGGCTGTACACGGTACCTGTAGGGCAGTACATGCAAGGCTGTACATGCAGAGCTGTACATTCAGGGCTGCACATGGTACATGCAGGGCTGTACATACAGGGCTGCACATGCAGAGCCGTACATGCAGGGCTGTACATGTAGGGCTGTACATGGTACATGCAGGGTAGTACATGGCACATGCAGGGCTGCACATGCAGGGCAGTACATGGCACATGCAGGGCTGTACATACAGGGCTGTAAATGGTACCTGTAGGGCAGTACATGCAAGGCTGTACATGCAGAGCTGTACATTCAGGGCTGCACATGCAGAGCAGTACATGCAGAGCCGTACATGCAGGGCTGTACATGTAGGGCTGTACATGGTACATGCAGAGCTGCACATGCAGGGCTGTACATGGCACATGCAGGGCAGTACATGCAGGGCTGTACATGGCACATGCAGGGCAGTACATGGCACATGCAGGGCAGTACATGCAGGGCTGTACATGGCACATGCAGGGCAGTACATGCAGGGCTGCACATGGCACATGCAGGGCTGCAGATGCAGGCGTGTGCCCGCGCCCCGCTGCAGGTGAGCGCGCTCGCCGCGGGCTGAGGGGGGAGCGGCGCTCGCAGCCCCCCAGGTGCCGCTCCCCCGGGGTTTGTTTGCAGTCAATATTCATGTGTTTCTGTCACCGGGGCGGCTCTTTTCACAGTGATCAGCCGGGCAGAAGGCTGAATGACAGGAGACTCGTGGCTCGGCTGCTTTGGGGAGGGGGGAGGGATGGATTCCAGCCGCCCAGCCCGCTGCCCTTGCGGGGTTTTGGGGGGGCCCAGCCCCGGGGGGAGGGGTTGCCCGGCTGGGGGCCGCGGTCCTGCCCTGGGTGGGCACAAGGCAGCAGGAGCTGGGCCTTCGGCGGACCCCCACCCCAAACACACACAAACACACACGCACGGCCTGGCTCTACAAGGGCCCGTGGTCACCCCCCATACCCTGTGCCGGGGCTGACGCGGGGGTACCCAGGCATGGGGTCCCTGCAGGGTGGCAGGAGCTCCTGGGGTCCCGCAGAGCCGCAGCGCAGGGGGAAGCCCCAGGATGGCCGTGAGCAGCTGGGGCGGCACCAGGGCTGCAGGGTGGGCTACCAAAGCATTTTTGATTTTTCTGCCCCACTGGGGAGGAGACAAGCGGCAGCCTGCGCCTCGCCCCTCGATGCTGTGAGTGGCAGGGCTCCCTTGGGGCTCGCAGGTCGCCTCGGGCCCAGGGTGACTCCGGGCCAAGGGCAGGGGCCGTGCTGCCCACCGCAGCGCTGTGCTGAGACCGCCGCGCAGGAGCTCTGCAAAACTGCTGCGTTTTGTTCCCTGCCGCTTACCCAGACGCCTTCCCCTCGCCTCACAGCGCTGCTCTGTGCGTGCAGGTTTTGTTTGGTTTTTTTTTCTTTTTTTCTTTTTTTTAAAGTCCACAAACTTGTGATTTTCTGTGCAGCTTGTGGGGAGCGAATCAGTATGAGGGAGCACCCTTCTCATTGAAACCGGAGGTGAATAAATTATGAACAGGCGAAAATTGGAACAATGTCTCTGAGTGAGTGTTTTCTAGAGAGTTACTATTCCAGGCTTTGAAATCAATTGATACATAATTAGATTCCTCAAGAGAGGACAAACAAGGGCTGCCATTCACCCCTCCTTCTCCCACATGCATCCCAAAGAGAGACTGGAGGCTTTAGCAGAAACCAGACAGCCAGCATTCTCCAGCACTAAAAACATATTCTGGCTTTGGGTGTTCATTTAACAAACAGATCCTTGAACCTTGCTTCTGTTTTCAGTTTATTTCGACCATGTTTCTTTGTGTTCAGTTCATTAAAACATGTCTCTTTTGAGATCTATTTTTACATTTCAAGAATCCAGTATTGTACTTCTGTGGTGGCAGATGGCCCTAGACATCCAAGCATAAGCTCTTTCCTGCTTTTTTCCCCCTCTTTCTTAGGTCCTTTCTGCGCTGCACTTGAAGCTGTGAGCAGCAACCATCCCTTTTTGCAAGGTCTGGGGCTGGCTCTCGATTCAGCAAGGGGTTCTAACATGTTACAGTCCCTGCTGTGCCCTCGAGGTGTATTTTAAACACAGCGGCTGCTACCGTCTGTAAAATAAGAGCCCTCCACAGCTGGATGGATCCTTGTCACATGGGTGGCACGCAGGCTAATTTTGCATCTTTACCTCTTATTTGCCTCATGTTAATGTTCTGTGGTCCCCCGAATGAATTTATTGGTGGTTAAGGTTGAGTTTCACTCCTGAGTGAGACAGAAAATACAGATTTGGGTTTGTAAAAGACAGGAAAAAGCATGTGACAATTAGAAAAAATATCCTAAAGGTTATTGAACAAAGCAGCAGCCAAGTGGGCCACCTAACTGAAGGCAGTGGCTTGGCTCCTCTGGCCACCCTTGGGATTGATGCACTAGCCACAGCCACTTCCAAACCTGGTATCAAACACAGATCAGAGTGCTGCAGCCATGAACATAATTTTCATCACATATCAATAGGACTAAAAAGACCTGGACGAGCAGCAAGAGAAGCCTGCCTGAGCTGCTGTACACCCATTTCTTAGGGAAGGCAGCAATACTATAGCCTACAATAAGCTGAGAGTCTTGAAGACATTACAAACAGAATGACAAATTGCTACATCTTATTAAGTCACAGGATCTTTAGGAGAGGGTAGGGAAATTTGACATGTATTATTCGGAAGCATAGGCACAGGTAAATCTATATTCTCTCTAGTAAAAAGACAAAAAGGCTGAGAGGTTTTCATCCAAATATTTGTTGGGATAATAACCAAAGCAGAAGTGCTCAAACATATATTTAAGAGGAGGCTATATTTTCTGTGTTTGCTGCATAGATGGCATCTATTTATATCTTCATGTGTGTGGCTGTTTCAGTATCTGATTTTCTGTGGTTTGCTGTCTTACCTGAGTTAACCAACAGCCTACAGGCAGAGCCGGCTGGAAGATCTTGGTCAGTGCAGGCAAGACAGCTTTGTGCTGCTCCATGGACACCGCACGAACACGCTGACACGGTCTGCTCCCTGATGGGAAAAGGGACAATTCCAGAAGCACACAGTGCTGCCCACCTCTGCAAGGCAGTGCTCTCCCTTGATGCCACTGCTGCATGCCAGCCCTGCTGCCCTGAATGGGTGAACAGACTGCAGCCTGGTTTGCTGCCTCGAGCAGTCCTTGCTTTGAGTGCTGCCCACCTTGTGTCCTGACACAGCCCTGTCTACTGGCAAACTCTGAAGAACAATATGGATTTGACTTAGCCCCAAAGTTTTTTTCCACCCTCCAGCCTTAGCATAAAATCCCAGCATACATACTTATGCCTTTCTGGTGGATTTGGACAGGAGATTAATACATATACAGCTCAGTGGAACAAGTTTCCATCACTGCTGCAATTCCTCTTGTGTTGCTGGTCCCAGCCACAGCATGGAGTGCAGCTGGGACCACCAGGACTCCTGGCTGAGGGTACAAAATGCTTCAGCCCCACCAGGAGAATATGAGAAAGAATGGCACAGTCTGGGATTGCACAGATTGCACTGACAAACACAGGCTCCTCCAGGATGAGCCTGTTTCAGGCTTGCCTTGTGTCAGCCTCCAAAGAGCCTCAGGTTTCTGAGAGTGCATGGGAGAGGAATAACACAAGCTTCTTCCTTTCCCCTTCACGTGGATTCCCTCTACCTTCTTCTGATGGGACTGCACTCAGAAATGGGAAGTGGCAGAAGAAATCACTGTATTAGAAGGTATTGCCATCTCACTAAACACTTGGGACTTCTGCAAGCCAGAGACCATTCCTTTTACTTCCTTTTGAGTGTCTCCTCCTCCAAATTCAGAAGGTGCAGTTGAAGAGAATTTGGGAGTGAAACAACCCACAGATTCACAGCCTGGATGGAGGGGAAACTTGGCAGCTGCAAGCCAAGTCTTAGAGAGGTCAGAGAAAGACAGTAAAAACACAAAAGTGGAGAGCCAGAAACATTCACAGGGCAGGCAATGTTTGGGGCTTGTCAGGAAAGGAAAGAAGAAAAAAAAAAGCTCTACAGATCAAAGCTTGATTAGTGTTAATCCTCCACAAAAATGCCCAGGTCCTTCCAACACTTGCTTTTTCCCCCCCCTTCCCCATCATCCCTGCTATTGCTTGGCTTGGTGATTTGCTTGAAAATGCATTAGACAACTCCAGATCTTTCACTGTTAGAAGCATGAAAATAGAGGATAGGTACTATTATCCACTAAGCAACACTCCCACAGTTAGCACAGTCCTCTAGAGAGACCTGTCAGATAATGGCTTTTGAGAGGAGCTTAGAGACATCTGGAGTAGCCATTTTCCCTCTTTGTACATGGAAAATAAAGATTAGCTAGGGCACGGGAAGGGGGGGCTAAGAATATAATGAAGGGCAATGGATAAACCAATGTCACATTGCCCATCTGTGTGACTGGCTTCAGGTCTACTCCTGCAAAATGGTTCGTGCAGGCTCCCCTTAAATCCATGGATTTCTGTGCAGGTGGAAGAGGTCCCCATTGGTTTGTGAGTCTGGGGGTCTCACATCACAGGCTCTTCGAGGTGGATTTTGTCTATAAAGCAGCTGGTGCTTTCTGAGTGGCAGATGCAGAAATAAATTTCTTTTTTTTTTATGACTAAGTCTTTTCAAGACTTTTCTTTTCTTTGTATGACCCGATTTTCTTTTTAAATTTTGATCCTTTTCATGTAAAAGACTTATTCCAACCAATTCTGCATCAAGGGCCACTAGAGTTTGGGACTGAGCTCAGTTGTCACTCTCTGGGCTGCATATCCCATCAGAGCATGAAAGCTCCAGCACTTGTAATCAGAGATGCTCACAAGGGCTGCAGAGGTGATAGCCACATTTAAAGCATCCATGGCATACTGGGGGTGACATTCCTAGATTTGGTATCTGCTTAAAAAGGTATTTGTGGATTTTGTAGTGTGGTTAGAGAAGAGATGCTCTGGAGGACAAAGCCAAAACTCACACCCCTTAAGGGCATGGGCTCAGCCCCGCAGCAGGAGCTGCCCAAGCCGCCTTTCAACGTGAAACGATGGAAAAATCACATTGGCGCGGGCTGCGGCCGGGGTGGGGAAAGGGCGAGGCGGGGCGGATTGGGAATTTCTTTCCTGGCCCCGAGCACCCCCGGCCCCGCCGGGAGCAGCGCGTCGTGTGCGCTCCCTCTGCTGGCCCCGCCGCGCCGCACGGCAGCAGCGGGGAGCCGGGACACGGAGGGGACAGACCCTCCGGGACCCCCGCTCCGCTGCCGCAAGCGCCGCGGCAGCACGGGGAGAGCCCAGGCAATTCCTCCCGGGAAGGGCGAGCATCCCCCGCTGGGCCGCTGCTGGAGCGGCGGTGACGGCCCGAGGTGGAGGAGGTGGGGATGCACTCCCTGCATCCAGGCATTCTAGGAAAAGAAACAGTCGTTTGGGCCATTTTCTAAAAATCTACATTGGAATGGACTCACACAGAGACGTCGCTGCCCAAAACTGCTGAGCTTCCCCCTGGAAAAAGAGAGCAGAAGAAAAAACCTGTCTCGCTACAATTCAAGGTACACACCGTGTCTCACTACAATTCCACCTCCCAGTTTTGGGGGATGAACCCAAAGACAGGGAGGGGAGGACAAACAGAGGCCCTGACAACATTTTCTCGCGTGCTTCTGTGTTCTGGATGAAGAGGTGTGTGAGGAGTTCCACTTGTGCTCTTGTAGTGAAGACCTTAACCTTGAGCAAGAAATGAAGCTGCTACTCCAGACTCGTTAGAGGGATGTGCAGATAACCTGTGCTGCCTCTGGTTACAAGGGAGGAGCTACAGGTGGAAAAAGGGGCAACAAATCAGTCTGTTTGGGACAGACACACCTGTTCAGAGCCACCCACCAGGAGCTAAAGTCACTTGTTCAACCCCAGTGAGATACAAGCAGGTTTTACCAATACCTGCAGGATGCCAAGGGAGGTGTGTGAGGGGCAGCTAATCATGCTGGGGTGAGAAAATAGAGATCTTTGTACTGCTCCTGCTCTCACAGCAGCTGGACTTCTCATACCAGGTGTCCTCACTGGAACAGTTGTATCTGACACCTTTCTAATGCAGCACTTCAGAACTACCCAGCTTTTGAGATAAAGGGAGCAAATTGCATGGACTTGAAAATTATTAGTTTAGATCATCAGGTGCACTTCCAAAACCTTGACTGTTTTGTCTGCTTTTTTAGACCAATAACACAATAACAAAGTTATGACTCATTTGATATTTATCCACGAGGTTGGGCTGGAAGGTTTGATTTCTCAAGGCTTAATTTCTATTTCACTGAAACGTATTCCTGTATGTTATCTGTGAATTAACAAAGTTTGAGCCTTGTTGCCATCCTGCTTCCCACCTGCTCCATTCTTCCCAAACTCCTCCAGACGCAGACTCCAACCTGACTGCAGCAATTAGCATAGAAATCACAGAACAAGTGTTTTAATTGGCCACAGAGCACACAGCACATTTAAATCTCCAGTGATAACACAGAGAATACAATGAGTAACCCTGATGATTTTTAAGACAAGTACATACAGTTTTAATTTTATTACACAAAAACACCTGAAGTGATTTTAAAATGAGGGTAATGCTTTTTCACAATAGCCAGGTGAGTGATAGCAAAATTAAAGTACTTAAATGTTGATTTTTGGATAAATTTTAAAAACTCCAAGTGTCACATTAGATAATGTTTCATTAATAACTGACATATGTGTAATTTGGCCAAAGAAAGGTGGCAGAGTTGTTCCAGGAGCAAAATCTACCATCATGCAAAATCAAATGCAGTATTTTTAAGAGGACTATTTAGTAAAAAGAAGAGGTACCAAAACATACAGAATCCAGGAAGGACAAGTGGAAAAAAAGGGACAGGACTAGTATTCAAACAGAGGAGATAAGGCTCAAATATTAACAAATGCTGCTTGAATAAACACATTAGAGATCCAAAATATTATAGGACAACTAGTGAGGCCAATACTAAGCGTGTTAAGAGGAAAAAAAAGGCTAATCAAAATAGTGAAGAACTAAAGGACAAGATTGTGACTGTACTTGGAAAATGTTGTTTCCTTATGGTGGGGATCTCAACTGGTCCATAGTTTGGGCTGGCTGGTACTTGGTCCTTGCCAGAATCCATCTTCAGGAGGGTTCAGGGTTCATTGAAACACAGGGACCTGACATTGCTGAGATATGAGAAACTTGCCTTAACATGTCTTTGTGCAGCTGAGTATGGAAAGGGAGGAAAACTAAGCAAATGGAATTGCAGTGAATGGGTGTGTGAGAAGGGGAGCATTCCCAGTGTGAGTGGGGAGCCCTGAGATGGAGAAGAAGCACCCAGGCTGAGAGATTTGGGATCAAGACATGGCACTGTGAAGAAGGACATGCTAAAAACCTGTCCCAGTCTGATCTGCCTTGGTTTCTTCCTGGAGGACCCTGAGCTGAGCAACTGCTGGGACCCCAAGAGCTGAAATTATTCTCTTATCATTAGCATTTACACGCCTGCCAAAAGGGACATTGCACAGCTCCCCTATACAGTACACCTGGTTAAACCCTAGCTGAGGGTAACATCACAGATAATGGGGCTTTTTTGGCTGCTCAGTGCACACTTTCTGCTCTTGATCTTTTCCTGACGAACAGCACAGAGCAGGTTTCTCTACCAGAGGCAAACCTAGTTAGCTAACAACTCCAAAAGACACCTCAATAAAAACACTATCCTAAGCTTTCCTTCCCTGTGTTTAACAGAGAAAGGAGACCATGAAGCATTTTATTGACTCCTCTATAGATAAACACAGAGAGATTAAAACATCACCCCTATATAGGTGCCCCTCCATCCTCCTTGGGAACACACTGGTAGTGCTACTCACCCAGACAGGTCTTTTCCAAGGCTCTCTGCAGACGGAATTAGGTAACGAGGGTAGCAAAGAGCCAACAGGGAGGAGTTTTGTTCATGAGGGTATTCCTGCTTGGCTGCCCCACACCTGTGAACATCATGGATCTGGCAAAGGGCACAACAGTGCTCCGAGGCTGCAAGCTGAAGTCAATTATGTGCCAGGTGCATACAAACCGGGTTTTGTCCACTTTCAGGACGCTTTGCAATCTGATCACACTTCCCACCTCCACCCCACCTGCTCTAATAAAGAGCTAAAAAGCTCCTTTTGCAACAAAGTAACACAAAAACTTTTGGGTAATCTTATGCATTCAGAAGCTGCAACTCAGAACAAATCACCAGATCATCTTTGATGAAGTAATGGCAAAGCTGCTGTTTTAAGCCACTGCCTTCCCTGTTCATAGCCTGAATGCCATTCATTTAAAGCCACAGTGTGGTATCTAGCAGCAAATTGCTGTGGCAGCCTGGTTTCCTGGGAGACATCCACCTTCATCTTATGATCCGTGTAACCAGGAGAGTGCTAAGCGTGGCTCAGCTCCCACTACCCCCCCTCCCCACAGTATTTTCACCAGCTCCAACATGAGGTATTCAAGGCAGGATTTATGCAATCTCACTGGATCCTCATTTTGATGATGGCAAAAATTGCCTTTTTATTTGACCTGTGAGCAGTGAATCTGCCAGAGAGGAGGCACAAGGCAGCTGGAGGAAAAACAGTCCTTGCTTTGCAAAAGAAACGTGCTGGTACTTCCTAGCTTTCTATCCTAACCTTTAAGGCAGAGAAAAGCTGGAAGTACCACCAATATTCCCAAGTCCATAGGGAACTAGCAGCTGGATAGTCCCAATCTGGTGTTTTCTCTTCGTGCTTAGTAAATGCCAATACTTTCTGCCCGTGTTTGACATAAGTGTGTGACAAAGTTCACACTCAAATCTGTGATTTGTAAAATATGTGTTTCTCTCCTGATAAACCTGTGTTTCTTCATGCACAACTGGCTTTGAAGGAATCTACCCCTATCAGCTGGTTACTCAGCAACTTCTCAAGAACCCAAAACAGTGTGAGTCCATTCAACACTTTCTTGTGCAGTTTTCTTGATGACAAGGTCTAAGAAGAGGAGGGACTGGACACTAATGTTTTGAGTTCAGTTCAGTTGGTAGATAATTCTTCTAAACATGTGAAAGGACATTAACCAACACAGAAATAAGAAATTCTAACAGATAGCTTTCTCCAGTTAGAAATTGTATGGGTTTGTGTGATTTCCCACTCCCTAAATATAAGCCATTTTCTCCCACAGAGATGATGGACAACAGTCTGACCCCTCCTGGCATTTACTGTTTTCCTTTAGAGAGGTTTTCAAGGCTGGAGCCTGATCCATTCACCATCAGATGCTGAATTTTATACTGTATTAAATGTTTTCTTTTGCAGAGGTATTACTTACACAAGCTTCTTTAGCACAGGGAATCTGTTGCCATACATTTCAAACTAAGAAGAGTTTCCAGGAATCCCTCCAGTAATTTTGCTGCTAGAACTGTCTTGTACAGCAGTCTTCCCTCATGCTGCCTTACAAATGGAACCAAGCTTTTGTTGGTGCAATCCATCCCAAACAGTGATGCACTTCAAACCTGGCCAATGGGTTTATCTCAAAGTGCACATGATCAGTGTCTGCTCCCTTCAAAAAAATCCTTTCCATTCCTGGAATTGTGATATGAACTCCACCCTTTCCTGGAATACCTGTCTTGGTAGGCTTATCCAACAAGCTTTAAATAAATGCTGTAATTTTGATCACTAGGCGACTTACTCCTTCCCGGCAGAACAAATTCCATCCCTTTTCCAGTTGTTTTTCTTCTTTAGGTGTATGGGTTACCTTGTCATAACTTGTTTAGTTACTGATAGCTTGTCACAACCAGAGCAAAACCATCATTCTCCTCTTGGGTATATTAATTTAAGCCAGGCTTTTAACCAGTACTTTAGGCAGAACAAGCATCAAACAGCTTCTGTAGACCAAAGGCAGGAGGATGCAGAGATTAGGAGTTCAGCAGAGGGCTGAACTCCTCCTGCAGGTAAAATTTCTCCCAAACTCCGTCTCACACAGCACTGGTAAACACAGCTACACTAAAAATCCAAGTTAAAACAGTGTAAAGGCTCTTCCAATTCAGAATGGACTTCATTCTTGATGTTTAATTTCCAGTTTTGGCTGCATGCTTTCTAAAACAATAGAAAACACTTGTTCTGCATATGTCTCCCTTTCTGCTCATTTATCTCCTTGCTTGGATCACACAGATCTAGAATCCCTTGGCCCAGACTCCTTCCTTGACCCTAAAAACGCTTTTTACAAGTTGCATAATTCTGGCTCCTGTTATCTCTTTCTGTAACCACCAGCTTACACAGTGGTGTTATAGTGTCAGCACCAGGCACACCACAGTCTGGCAGCAGAAACACGCGTGCCATAAGAGTTAGTTACTTCTTACCAAACATTTCCCCTCCCTGCCTCCTCTTCCCCCCCATCTGCTGCTCATTTTCTTATCCAGCCTGGCTCATATCTTGCAAAGGGCATCCCATTTGGTGGGACACAGACTCAGAGTGAAGCCAGACACATTTGCCCAGTCACGCAGGCTTTGCAAAAGCATCCATAGTGATGCAATAACATAATAATTAGAAATAATGCTTACAAGCTCAATCCAAAGCTTCCATGATGGGAGGGGAGCTGATGCCAATAATCTGCATGTGACAAAGTGTAATTAAAGAGTAAGAGGATGATGGTTGCAGCTGTGGAGTTGACAAGGCTGATGCAGTTCAGGCTGTTGATTTTCTTTCCACAAAGGCAGAAACCAGACTTTGGAGAAACTGCCCCATTTTGCAGGATTCTCTGGTGGTTCTGCAGGAATATTCTCCATTAACTGCCACAAAAATATCCCCTACAGATCCCCTCTTGCAGATGACTGTTGCACACAGGTTCTGATGGCATCTGTGTGGGCTTTGGAGGACCTAAACCTGCCAGCTGACACAAGGATAGCATGGACTAGAAAGTGATCAACCACAGTCTGAGAGATCAGAGCCTGGCTGGAAACCGTGCCAGTGGCATTTCTGTGCTATTTTACAGGCTGTAGATACTGTTTTGTGCAGACATTGTCTGCAGTAAAACACACACAAACTGTGTCTTACAAATGTTGCTGGATTTAAAAGTTTCCTGGAGAAGGAGTGCAAGTTTGCAAATCCGGAAAGAATATTACTGGGACTTGTTGAAGTGCTCGGTATAAACTGTAACACACAAGCCATTAAAATGAGGATATTTGGCATTCAGAGTCACACATATGGGCCTTTCAAAACCATTCTTCTCGTTTGGCAGCTCCTATGGTCCTTGAATGATGCACAACCTCCTTTTATATGTTCCTGTAAGATGCTTCTGCAAAGTTGGCATTTTTTAAAATAAATTGTGGACGAGAAACCTTACCAAGAAACACAGATCTGGTTTAAGGGAAACTTTGGAAAATGACTTCATTTGCATGATTACTTTTGCAAATCCTAGCTGATATCTGTGCTTTGTGCTCAGTTTTGCATTTGGCTGCTTCTAGACGTGCAAATCTGGAAGCCCACTTGTTCGAAGCAGCCCTGAGCCAGGCTTTGCAAGCGAAATGTCAGCGCTGTCCGAGGCTGGGGACACTTTCTGTGCTGATAAGCACCTCCTCTGAGTGGCCAAACTGATCCATCTCCTGCTCTGACAGTGCCATTGTCTAACCTGACTGTTGAGCGAGGCTTTAAGGCTAAGCAAAGGATAAAACCCTACAATTGACCATGTCCAATGACTGCCTCCATCATGTGACATTTCCTCCACGTACATAAAGGCATAATTGACACTTTGGACCTTGCAGATGTTTTGCAATTCATTTGGTTCCCACAAAGATAGCAGAAAGTAAGTCTCGTGAACTGGCAATACTGTTTTCCTCTGAACACTGTTCTTATCTCTAAAAGGTATTTAGATGCAAATTGCATCATGTCTCATGGCCCCACTTGTTTTGTTTTGCTTTTTCTTATAAACAGTCTGTGCCATGATTATTTTTAAAAGTATGAAAGTATTCAGATATTCCTGGAAAAACTGACTACTTTTGACTTAGATCACATGCAAACAGCAGTATATTCTTCTTCCCTCTGCCCATGGCGCTCTGCTTTATGCTTCTTAATTTAATTTGCTTTTCTGACTCCTCAGTGATCCTTTCCAAAGAGAAACCTCTTTGCTAAGAGGCCATTTGCTATGCTGTCAATATGCTGAAACATTTTTTGAAAAACTGGTTGGCTTCATCTGGCTCTCAGAGGTTTGGACAAAGGCAGAGCAGCATGGTCAAGTGTGGCCCTCAAAATCTACACAGACATCTTACTACAATCCTAGAAAAATGCTCACTTTTTCATGTAATTGAGCAAAGATTTATTTTCTGTGGCTTGTCCTTCCTCTGTGTAAAATGGGAAAGATGAAGGTTCCCTCCTGGCTGAGCTGAGATTTTTCCTGTAAGCAGCCTTTTCTTTCACAGATGGAGCCCCCTTGGGCTTTCTTTTTACCCCCTATTTGCTCCTGATCAGCTCCCCTGGAGTGACAAGGCAGTAAAGGCAGGCATATTGCAATGTGCAGTACCTGCCTGGCTCACCTTTCTCACTCTGGATTGATCAGAGGCAAGAAAATGGCAGCTCCTCTTTTCCCCAAGGGAAATAAAACCAGCTGCTTTGGACAAACCCTGCTAGGCTGAAGTCTGCAGGCAAGAACTTCTTCCAGAAGTGAAGTGAGTTCTCTCATCTGCTTCCATACTGCATGTATCACTTGTGCCTCTGTGTGACTTCACTTTTCTTTCAATAGTGATAAAAAATGATATCTATTTAAATATAGAAATACATACAATGTTTCTTTCTCTGGTGATAGTAAGATAAGACCTAAGTCAGACAAATTGCTGGGCTCAGCAAAAGGTAACTGGGTGAGATCTATGGCCTGTATCACACAGAAATTCAGGCCAGATGATCTAATGGGCTCTTCTGGCTTTAACACTGATGAAATCTGGAGAGGGAGAGATGCCCTGAGTCATGAGGACCAGATCCCTGCCTATGCAGCAATCACAACCTATCACCTCTTTTACAAATTGATCAAGTAGCACTTTAAAGCTTGGAGGTTTAGTTCCTCATATTTTCACCAGAGTGCTGTTGCAGAAATCCCCTCCTGTGATGTTTAGAAACCTTCAAAAATCTATCTGTGGACAACTTACATATTTGTTCTCATGCCAACATTGCCCTTTGGGTGAAACAGCAATTCTCCTACCTCTCTGTTTAAGGAAACCAACCTTAGCCTTTTGTTCTGTTCGGTTAGATAGAGAAACTTCTAACACAGGCCCTTAATTCCTCTCTCCATACATTTTACCCTTCTTCTGCTCCATGCCACATTCAGGAAAAGCTCATCCAGCTGAAGTCACCAGACTGCTACGCTGTGCTCCAGGTGAAGGCTCAACACTGGGTGCAGCTTCCACAATTCCTAAAGAAACAGCTCACCTGGTAGTGCACAGAGAGCAGAGCACCTTCTGCAGGGGGACAGCCTGCCCTGGCTCCCTTCCAGCTGTTCTCATGCTCTGAAGCTGCAGAGATGCTGAGGCACCTCGGGGCTGCAGACCCCATGCCTGAAGCTGGGAGAATAGAGGCAGGAGGGCTGTGAGAAGTGGAAAAAGGCAGCACAGCTGAGCCTCATTTGGAGGCCACGTGGGAGACCTGGGTGTTTGGACCTTCCCTGAGCTCTCACAAACACCTGAAGCCCAGGTGCTTCTTCTGCACCTTCCCAGCTGGCCCTGCCTGGTTGGCTGTGGAGGGTTTTGTACCTACAGAGGTAATGCAGAGGCTCTGATGGAGCAAACTGCTGACAACTTTCAACACTTAAACAGGAAAATAGGAACTCTGTCCCTTCCTCCTCACTGTTGAAATCTGCCAAGCAAAACACGGCTAAGCCAGGCTTGCCCAGGACCAGCTCCCCCTCCTCTTACACAGGCACCCTGATGTGGTCTCTGTTTTATGATCAGATGCCAACTCAAGCATGTGATGAAGCAAATGCACTTACCATGGCACACCTCATGAGCAGGTCAGGGGCAGAACATGCTGCAACTCAAAACTGAATTTCATTAGAATATTTAAAACCAGGCTCAGGTTGCATCTCACTCTTATTTCCTGCCGCAAGTCTACAAAAAAGATGTTATTTCATGAGGGGAAAACCCCAAAATTTTCTCCTCTTTTCCTCATAGTAGCTCTGAAACATTTTAGGCAAATGATTTAAAAATTGCCTTTAAGGTCATATATCTGTATTTTACAAATGTTACTTTGAAAGTAAAATCTCCATTTATAAATGTGTGAAAATAAAGCATCAGATTTGATGTTATGGCAAATTTATCACAAAATCAATATATATAGTTATTATTATTTCATACATGTATACAGAACCTTCCTTAACTGTTATTGCTGGTTCTCTAATACTTGACCTGAACCTGACATACAATGAAGTATTTTAAACTTACTCATACCTTGACTGAGGCCTGCAGTTAAGCAAATTTTGCTTAGGCATCAATTGTACTTTCTTTGTTGTGTGTTTTTAATGCTTAGAACTCATGCTTAATGTTTTATATCTTTGGACAGGTATTTTCACTCCCTTGAATCACCAGTCTACTTCACGCAGATGTAAAAAGAATTTGGGGGGATTTTGGCTGGCTGTGACAATTACAGATACATGAGGAAGATAGCACTGCTGGTACAATTGTTCTGTAACAGACTAAATGATTCAGTGGGGCACATGTCTTTTATTGGTGGAGAAAACACCTACTACTTCTTTTTGCTGATTAAGTTTAGCTTGCTGAAATGGAATTTTAGAGTACTGTGCATAGCTCTTGGTCATAGTTATAAGGCAGACTTTGGCTCTTTAAATAAGTGGAGAAAATGCATGCTCAAACCCCAAAGTCACTTTAAAACAAACCCCACAGAAAATTAAAAGGAAGGTAAACCCCTCTTTTTTTTTTCAATCCCAAATAGTTTCCCACAAAGAAACACCAGAGCTCAATAAACAGAGCTACTTCTTCAGTGCTAACTTCTTTACAGAGGCTTTAAGCTTTTTTGAGATCTGGATTAAAAGATGTGAGCACCTAAAAAAACCTGAAACAGAGAAATAAATAAAGTCACCTCAGTGCTTCATGGATACCCTGCCTTTTGCAAATGCTTGTCCAACCACAACCTAAATAATTCAAACCATCGTTGTCAGGCAGCAGCACAGCTCTCCTCAATAGGCACTTGCCTTATCACTCTACAGCAGATGCTTCAGTCAACCATTGGATATTGAAAACATAAATAATGAAACAAAATTTGGAGACAATGGTTTCTGGGCCGGGGACAAAATACTGATGGATATTGTCAGTCTCGGTGTAACCAAGCAGCAAAAGCTCAAGTGACAACAATAGGGAGGAGAAGAATAGGGACAAGTGAGGAGCCCTGAATCTCAATAAGGCCTGGAGCTGCACATGCTGCTGTTACCCTAGAAACTAACCTCTCCCCTGAAGAGGTTTGCTGGGGCATTGTCCGGGGGACACAAGATGTGTCATACACCAGATGGTCGTGTGCTGTATAACTCAGTTATCTGAGTGCTGGAGTGGAGGAATGCACGCCGCCGAGCGCTCCGGAGGGCCGCCCAGGGCACCATCTGTTCTTTCAGACCCAAGGCACTGCTTTGGCGTTGGCTTTTTTTTTGTTGTTTTTTTCTCCTTCCAAGAAAGGAGGGGAAAACAAAATTAAAATGATTCACCATTCAGCGGGGAAGGGAGAGAGTAAAAAAAAAAGCGGCTTAATACAGTTGCCATATCTTGCTTTCATTTAGCTAATTTTATCCCTGGGTTTTATGTCAGGTGAATTGCTTTTTTACGCCTGGGAGAGCAGCAATTATTTCTCTCTCAGGAGTCTATCATTTATAAATAAAACCCCTTTGAGACCTCATCGGTCATTTACCATCTGAAAACCCCCAAATGCTTTTAGCCATATGTTCTCCAAAGTCTACTCTCTCCTCCCCAGAGCTCCCTGCAAAGGTTTCGGCAATGCAGGGGAAAGAGCATTTTTCTTTTCCAGGAATTGTTCTCCCCTTTGGCTGGGAAGGGGGGAAGGAGGAAAACAAAAAGTCGGGGCTGAAGCGGCGGCATGAAGGACTGGCGCAGGAAGGAAATGCTAATCACGGGCTGAGCCGTGCCAAGGAGCAGTGACTAACGTGCCTGAGAGGGGCAGGCACCGGCAAACATCCCGGGGCTCCAGCTCCAGTGCCACCAGAGCCAGCCAAAAGCCTTCCTGCCTCCTGCTGGCTTTGGGCTGAGACCTGACTCAAATTGTGGAAGAGGGAGAACCAGATGGAAATTAAAGTTCAGCACACCTCAGGGTACTTCAAAGGTATATTAAGGCACTTAATATGTTTGGGTGCAAGAAGATCAAGCCAGGGCAGTAAAAGTGATGCTCAGGCTGCAAGAAACAGGGACTGAAATGTGTGTACTCGGGGCAGTACATTTATGTTAATGTTAAGACAATTGTCTTGTTAAGACAAGACCTGTCTTTTGGTTCACCTATCTGCTCCCCTGTTTATGGCTTCTGTCTTGCAGCTGCAGAGTATTCTCCCACTTCTCAGCACAGGAGAGAAAATAAATGGAAAATAAAGTGCTGGCTTGATTGCCAACTGAAATAACAGGGAAACATTTGCAACCGTTTAAGTGAAGGCACTATTTCAAATCTGCTCCATAATGGCTGCAAGTGAGCACATGTGGTGGTGGCTGCGAGTCTGCAGCTCCTGCAGCACAGGCAGAGGAGGGATTCAGCAGGGGAAGCACATCTTCTGTCACTCAAGCTTTACAAGACAAATTATGATTAAAAAGACATTGTGGCTTGCAGAAGACTCCCTGGTGCAGTTGTGACCAGTCCTCACGGGGGTAACTCTTACCTGATTGTTCCCAAAAGTGATCTGAAGTGCATGAATCCCTCTGCCAATCAATCCTGCAGACAGTGTTTGAATGAACAGCAGGAACTAGGAAAAGGGATGTAATCAAAGCAAATTTACAAGAAGGATAACAGCCAAAGATATAAAAGGAGCAGAACCTGAATCACATTTACATTAAGTCCCAGTTAAAAATCTAATTACGTGACCATTAGGACTAACAAACTATTAGGCAATGCTTAAACAAGGATAATGTCTCACTAACTGCTTGTAACCCTAATCCTTCACACATGATTATCATTCTTACAGCATTGGTACCACCTGTATCTACTCTAACATACTGATATTTAAAAATCAATAATCAATATAATCCTAAGGATGTAATATATAGCAGAAGTGAAAACTGAATTTATTTTCCTCCTTGCCTTCTTGTTTTTTATTTCCCTGTAAAACAGAAAGCAGCAGTGATGAATTTCAGCACAGCTGGCTTTAAAGATTGTGTGAAATGCACAGGCATTGGGGGCTCGGTGTGCGAGGCTCCCAGACTTGGGAAATCACGGCAAGAAAATCTCTGTGGATTTGTCTGCACACCCCTGCTGGGAATATGGCCCTCTGTGATCCAAGACAGTTCACTGAGGGCTGCCTAGCCTACTTTCTGCACCTGGCTGAGAGACTGACCAGCAACTCGATGGGGTCGTGAAAGCTTTATTCCTTTTGTTCCATGGGTGTCTGCCATGGAGAGCCAAGCTTGGATTAGCTGAGCCTAAATCCCTGGGCAGCCTGCCAGAGCAACGCCAGCTCTGAAGCAAACGTAGCTCCAAGATGGTTTCAAGACAGGCTTTATAGATCAGCTCTTCTTAGGTGCAAATCCACAGGCAGAGAGCACAATGCCTCATGTCAGATCCCTGGGAAGCCTCTCCCAGAGGCAGCAGTTGCCAGCTCATGTGGGAGCGATGTGAACTTGGACAATGCCACTCCTTCTGGCCAGCCCTTCCCAGCAGTGCTCCCCTGCCAGCAATGCAGACAATCTCTCTTTGGACACTGTGCTGTGTTACAGCAACACACATGGGCATGGTTCACAATGTGCCCATCCAGCATCTGTGTTCTTGCTGCAGCACCAAGCATTTTGACGTTTTATGCCACTGTCATTGGAAGCAATGTGAGGAAAAAGCTATTTTCCAGCATCTTTCAATAGCTGATCCAAAGGCAAGGTGCATCAAACCTTGCAGGAGACAACAACTCCCAAGAACACGTCTCCTCCTCACCCCAGGAGTTAGAAGTGGTCTTCTACTCCAAAGTGAGGGGTTACATTTCTTCCAGACCTCTGTGTTTGGGCAGGGAGAGAGAGGACTTTCAGCCCAGTTCCTGTGAAAACAAGGTTAATGCACTCATGCTGTGTTTGTTTTGCCTCCCCCTAATAACTTTTGAACCTGTTGGCCTTGTTCAATTCAACTTGACAGAAGGACAGAGGTCTGGAAAAAAATTAAGTTCTCATAAGTTTTATGAAAATAAAGGCACTGAAGACAGAGGGTCCTGGTGTTGTCAACATCCTCACTGATGGAAGGCTGAACAGGAAAGTAGGTCTTGTTGGGCATCAGGGGAACAACACAGAAAACAAACCTGCAACCACAAAAGAAAAGCTTCAGCTGAAATTCACACTTCTTAGACATCAAAGTCAGACCACAGACAAGACCAAAAAAGCCAGTGTTCACAGAAATCCTTGCTAGTTTCAACCTGAACTCAACACCTTGTGGCAATTCCACAGTTGCATCTTGAGATGAGCCAAGTGTCACCTCCACATCATAGTGGCATAACCACCTGCTGCCTTCCTCACAGCTGCTGCTGCTGCTCAGGAGACCCAAGATGCAAAACATCACAGAAGCTGTTTTAAATGAAATTGGAGGGCATTTTAAAGGCAGCTCTGTGTTGTGTGTGCAGTAGGACTCACGTCACTGAAGTGGAAGGAAATACCTCTAATCATTTTGGCTTGAAAACACAGGTGGCATGCAGGAATATTAGAAACCAATCATTTAAAAACAGAAATGGGAAGCAGAAACTTGTGAATTTGCATGGTTCTGTGGCTGTGTAGCCATGAAGAAAGGAATGCTGCCTACAGAGCTGAGCCCAGCTTCCACTGAAAGCCATGGAAAAGCATCTCTAGTACACATTTTCAACTTCCAAAGGCTTACACTGACCTGCATGGACTGAGCAGTCCCACTGCAGGCAATACCCAACTCCAAGCCAACATAAATCAAGTGCACAAGTACATTTTCATGGGAGCTGCATCATACTTTCAATCTTTTTCTTCTCAATGCCTTTCCTCTTCCCAAACCACCACCCCAGCAGTAAAACCCATCTCAGCAGGGTACATGAGGATTATCTTAAAACTATTTTAACCTTTTCTCCTTTAAACTCCCAGAAAATAAGTGTTTTACTTTTTCATTTTTAAAACAAGCAGCTTGTTTTTCACCCAGACCTTTAAAGCTCACCAGCTGGAATACTTCCAGCTCCCTCAGAACTGATGGGTGCTAAATCAGCCCAGAGGTATCTGCTAGCAACAACAAACCTTAATTTGCTGTAGTAAAATGTCTGTTCATTCCACTGACATCCAAAGATTTCTGCCTTAGCTAGTATTTGAGCATAGCAGTGGCCCATTGTGTTATTTGGAATGAACCTGCTTTAGAGCAGAAGAGTGAAAATGAGTGATGGCCAGGCTCCTGATCTCCTTTTGTAAGATACTATGTTGAAGGGGAACTTAAACCCAGCCTCATCTGTTGGTTTGGCAGCAGGCACTTCCAACTGAAGCTCCTTGGGCTCGGAATAATTAAGGGTTTGCCTGTAGCAGGACTCCAGGGTGGGTAATTATTTATCTGAGAGTGGTACCTCCAGTCCCCAGAGGGCAGGTCCCTTTGTGTAGGCACTGAGCAAACACACAGAAAGGGGCCCTCCCTTCCCGAGGAATTTGTGGTCTAAATAAACAAGTGGGCTGAGTGCAGGAGAGGGGGCAGCAGATGTGGCCAAGCAGGTGAAATGACTCGCCCTGAGGTCACACTGCAGATTAATGCTGATGCCAGGCAGTGCTTCTGTCTTTTGAATCCCAATACAGTCTCCTCTCACTAGGAGCCCAGATTTGGCTCATGGACTAAAACTCCTTCCCTGCACAAATCCTCTCCACCTCCCGTGGATTTTCCTTTTTGCAAACTTGCACATCTTCCCTTTTGCAAACTTGCACATCGTCTGCCTCGGCTGCAGGCTGAGGCAGGGAAAGCTTTCATCACCACCTTCAGCTGGACAGCCCCATGTTTTGCCTCCTCCCCTACTCCTTGGCTTCCTACCATGCAGATCTGGCATCCATCTGGCATCCCCGTGGTAGGCTGGGGAAGCTAAGCCAGCCAGCATTTTTTTAAATGACTATTTTTTAACTTTATTTTTTTCGGCAGGATGAGGGTCTAGGCTTACATCAGTCTGGAAATGCAAACTCCTACTGAGCTGCTCCAAGAAAGGCTTCTTTTGCAGCTTCAGATGCATTTATTTTAACACAGCTCACAAAAATGGAGGAGATAGTTATAAAGTCAAGGTTTGGCCTACCTTACAGTTTCCTTTGCCCCTCTTCAAGATACTTACAAACATTTCCTACCCACTTTAAAAACCCCCACTCTGGACACTTTGGTGAAACAGGAGAGGCCAGTAGGAAAGGTGTTAGCAGAAACACATACTCACTGCATGCTGGCTACTTCAGGCTGCTCCAGTATTGGACTGCTCAGCTCATCTTCCCACTGCTGCTGCTCTCTGTGCAAGAAAGATGCTGAGGCACCTGCTTCCAGGAGAAGCCATTGAGATATGAAGCCCCAGCAGGGCAGGTAATTCCAGGCAGTCCTCCAAGCAGAGAGGTCAGATCTGTCTCTGGTGAGCCCCTGTGGATGACTGGCTCCAGGCAGCTGCATGGCAAATTTGGATGGTTCATTTTATAACATCCCTCTTCAACAGGGAAAAGGGATTGTCTTCTTTTCCTTAGGGTGAGGTGGGTTATAAGGTTTGAAGCAGATCTCAGAGCTTTCTACTTTCTGAAAGGATCAGCTGGACTCAGGTGAGGAATCACTGACTCACAACTGGCCACCAGCCTCAAAATCCAATGACTCCAATGAATCTGGTTCCAATGGAGACCTTCAGATGGTTATAGACCAACTGAAAAGAAAGGGGAATTATGTTTTGCATTAAGTGTTTGCAGTGCCAGGCTGTTTCACCAATATTAGGTGCCAAACAGAGAATGGAGGTATGGTCTTGGGAACAAACAGGCAGGAATGGAAGCATTTTCTGTTTAAAACAATGCCCCTATAAATGCACAGACCTGTCTGCTTTCAGCCAGGGCTATGTGACACACCTTTCTCTCCAGTCATCCCAGCTGATAAAGTCCAGATTTTCTTTTATTTCTCTAGTGAAGAACCAGCAGGAGCCTTACAGAAATGCACTGCAAATAAGGTATATTTACACTGTACAGTGGGCTAAGAGAGAAAGGAGAAGAAAAGCCATCTGCTTTCTTGTGTATATCAAGTGTCTGGATTTTAGAATAACCAAAAGACATGGCACTCTTGTCCTGTATTTTATTAGGAAATTTACAGGCTGATTGATGACCTGAAATTACATAATGAATCTCATTTAAAAAATGTTCAAAATCATGAGAATAATTTTGATTTCCATGGAAACATAATGCCCTGATACAATTATTCTTTATGCCTGTCAATTTCTACACCCTTAACATTTATCTACTGTACAACAGAGAGGCTGGATAACTGTAACAGAATCTGGAAAATTAAATACAGGATATTCAATACAGGACTTTCTCTGCAGTCCAAGTCGAAGAGATGAAATGTTGCAAAGAAAGTCTAGAATGTGAGAGTTCCCTATGAGAAGGTTCCCTGTGGTTTCATTCATTATGCGTCAGTATTTCAGATTGGTAATATTGGTCAAAAGATTGCTAATATAAACTCCTGTGCCAAGGTATGAGGCTTTAGGGCACCCCCCAGGAGAGGGAGACCCCTGTGGGGTACAGGCTCTGCAGTGAGGGGAGCAGGGTGCACTGGATGTGTAGGATGCTCAAAGTGCAAGAGCTGATAAATCTGTCTACATTTCTTGTTTCCCAGCAGTTTGAGCTACCACCACCACCAGGCTGGACTAAAGAGCTTTTCCTGAGGCTGTCAGCTTTAAAGACTGATTTGATTCTGGTGCTGAGTCTCTGCAAGGGCTTGGTAATTTCAGCCTTATTACTCAAAGCCCAACTCCTGCTCACCTTGTATGTGTGAGAACTCTCACTGAGCCAACACTGTTGGTTTGGTTGCAGTCATCATGTGGGGCAGTGTGGTTCAGCCCCATGGGTCGTAGCTGAGCCCTCAAATCTCTAAATAAAGAGCTAGCATTTTTCAATACCAACCCACTCTTCTGGGGGGTTGAGATTCTCAAGACATTATTCAAGAAAACATTAAAATTGTCATATGTGCTGTGTGGATTAGAGCTGCTTTCCTGAACTGAAGCCTCGATTCCTGCAGGGATTATGGATGTTCTGTGAGTGCCCAGCTCAAACACTTGACCAGTGAAGTCCAGCCACTTCAGCCTCTTGTATTATTCTTGGCATCTGTAAGCTAAAAACCAATAGATTTAAGAAGTAAAAAAGCCTTCCTTTTAAAATGCTCAGGACAAGTACATTCAGACCACTGTGTTTTCTATTTATATATAAATTCTTTGGCAACAATTTTCTAGAAAGCAGAATGATTTTTTGCTATATAATACTTCATTGTCTCCCCATGAAAAACTGATATCTTAGAAAATCTGTAGCACTTTCCACTATAAATAGTATTGTTCCAGATTAAGGATTAGTTCCTCCCTGAAGAAAAACAGATTTTAAAAATCTGGTCATTATCTGATAACTGTTTATGTAGTAACACTAAAATAAAACAGAAAAAGAAAATCATTCAGTATGTGGTTTGTTATTGTCTAGAATGTTAGTGTATGTTTATACAATAAAAACAACATAAGTTATCCTAGTTTGTTTTAAAAACCTTAGTAATAGAAATAAATTGCTATCTGCAGATTCATAAACAGAATGCATTTTTTTTCCATCTAAGTTCAAGTATTATTAGAATATTATTATTACTATTATTATTATTATTACAGGAGCTCTAAATCCTTCCCATTTTGCCTGTCTTTACATCATTTTGGTCTTTTTGAGAAGTAACAAGTTGTGATCATTTGTTCAGTAACAAAATCAACGTGGAGCTTCCAGAAGTTTTGCCTGGTGGAAGACAGCTTGGCAATCCTTTGGCTACTGTGGGTAACTTCAGCATGTTTAGACACTAGTGGTGTGGATACAGCAGTTGCATGATTTCTTGGTTGGCTGATGAACTTAATTTCTCCCTGCTTCTCAACACTCAGTCCTGTTCAGAGGAGAAAAGTAGGAACAACCCAACCCAGACTTGCGCCACATCAGGAGATGTCGTCTTCGTTTCCTCCCGGTACTGTCAGCTGCTCGTAGGTGGGCAGGGTGTTGTTAGGGAGGAAAAGCTCTGAACTGACGTTGTTGTTGCCTCTCTGAGATGATCTGTTGTTGCCCTGATCCCCCTGCTGACAGGAAACCAGATGATGCAGCATGTCTGTGATGAGGTTCAGCTTCTGGTCCATTTGTGTGACCTACAAAGGCAAAAGGGAGAGTTGTGTAGGAGCAGCATGCAAGAAAATTGCAAAAAACTGGGTGGCATACGTGTAATATTAATTAGGATCACAGCAACCTCTGTGAAGATATCACAGACTCACAGTTCATCAAACAGATCATTAGGAATTTAATGCAATAGGTCAGGGTTGGATGGGGACAAGCTTGCTAGTACTCACCTCTGGTGTGTGCTTTGACACTCATTTTATATCTGGGTGAACACATGACAAATGGGACTTTAAAGAGATCTGCTGGAATAGAGAACTAAGTCCCAGAACTGAATTTTTTTTTTTATTTGTTGTTGTTGTTAGTATTATGTCCATATTTTTTTTTAATTATAAACTTGTAGCATGCTTTTATGCCCTAATAATACCAATATGCTCTAGTAAATAACTGCTTGACTTGCAGTGATCTAATAAACTCTTAAGCTGGGACTGAGTGATGCTCATTGCAACATTTGGGTTCAATTAACAACAACTCAGGCCACAAAATGCCCATTGGTATTTTTGCTGCCATGAGTGAATAGCAGCTGGGAGTGGGACATCAATCAGTTTTATGCTCTCAAAAGCCAGTGACACAGCATTCCCCAGGATTGCCATCTGAAATGACATGATCCCCAGCAAGACAAAAACTAAGAATTCCAAGATGACTGAAAATTAATTTCTTGACTGGGGGACTCCAGGTTCAGCCCATAACCATAATGCTAATTTTCTTCTTTAGACAGTGGCTCCTTAAATTATTTAATTTCACTTCTCCCCCCCACCTCATTTTTTCTGGTCTTTCTTCTAATGTTTAGGAGAAAATATAATGAAAAAGCTCATACCTAAGAGAGGTTAGGTTATGGATGTTTTTTCGCATATATTTGTGGTACTCAGAGGAAAATTGAGAATTAGGTGTTTCTAGGAGTGTCACCACTTTTATCTGGCATTCCTCTCTGCACTGAACAAAATATCCCAAGGGCACTTCCAGCTTCAAAGTCCTGCCCACTCTCTGACCCTTGGCGTGGTAAAAGCATTGAAATTAGGCAGTAAGACTCTGCCTTATGGCCTCCTAATTGTTTCTTCAAGCATAATAAGAAAGCCTCGATTTTGTCATTGCAGTCTCTGACCCATTGATCCACAGGGATCCCAAAACACTGAGTAAATTCTAGGCAAAGAGAAGTAGAAAGGGAAAAGAAAGCAAACAGAAAAAAACCAAAACCTGTGATAGGAATAAATTGTTGCCTAAAATATCTGCTAGAAAGTAGGGGAAGGCACATAAAACTGCCAGAGAGAGCATGAGTGGGAGCAATTTATATGTGCCTGGCTGTCATCCAAGTATCACACAGGATAGTAAAAGACAGTAAGGCTGAGCAGAACATCAACAAACCTGGAGGATTTCAGCAGAGACTAAAATGTTTTTCCACCATAGAGAAAATGCTGGGTTTTTTCAAACACTTTGTACAACTGGTAGGGAAGCAGATACAGTGATTTAAAAATATGAGGTGCCAGAGATTTATACTTTGCAGCTGGTTTTGAAAACATTAGGCAAAGCACCCTAGATGGTACATGAAACACTAGTAATTCTGGATGGAAATGGCTGTTGAAAGATGAGATTCTATGAAATGAGGAAGCTGAAGAATAGATAAGTTCAAGATTTCTAGAAGGAAATACAGATGGAAAACTGAGCAGATCATCAGGTTCTCATTTCATCACTATTTATTCTCTCCCTTAAAAAAAAAGACATTTTGCCCAAATGGTACCCATCACAGATGGCAAACTCATGATGCTCCAAGTGTCACAGTACAAATCAGTGGCAGTGAAACCTACAAAAATACCTCATTCCTGCATCCCCTATTGCCCAGGCATTGTTTGTTTTCTGAGACAACTCTGCTGGAAGGACTGCAGTGGAAGCCTCCAAACAAACAGTTATCTTCAGATTCCAAAAGATAACTTTTCCTCCTACAAGAAATGCCTTTTTGCTAACTATTTTAAATGAACTGGGGGATTTTTATATGCATGTATCTTAATTTGTGATTCCAGGCAGGGATTACCAGAGGGAACACAGACTGGAGATATATCTAGAAAACGTGCATTCATGAAACTCTTGCAGTGATGAACTATTGAACATGACAGTAGGTTGGACTGAGATCTGGATAGTCCTTCAACAGCTGTGCAACTTGGTGATGAAGTACTGGGGAGAAGTGAGAAGTGAATATTCTTGCTGGGAAATAAATTCCCAGAGATAATTGTCTAATTTTTTCTAGGCAACAAGGTCTGGCTGCTGCAGCTGTGGAGTGCAGGAGGCCCACAGAAGCAGAGGCAGGAGCTAATTGCTATTGAGCTGAGCCATATGAGATTAAAAGTAAAGACCTTTGTCGTCCATTTTCCTGCTTTTTGGGGTAGGGCTCTAAAGCCACAAATATTTTGTGGAGGGAGGTCCAGAAAGCTGTGTTTAGTTGTTGTTTAATCGGTTTTGCTTTCTATTTCCCAGGGGGTTCAGTGCCCGGGAAGGGCTTGCTCCAAGACGTGCTGGACTCAGTGGTAGATTTTGGCAAGCACAGACTCCCAGTGGCTTCAGTGGGCTCTGTACCAACCTTGGACTGAATCATCAATCCCAAATAGTAACACGTTCTTTGAACGTTACAGGAGAAGGAGCAGTCTGGATTTCTGTACATGGATCTTCTGCTTCTCGGGGCTCTATCAGAAAAGGTGACATTGGCAAATGAGGCAGCAGTGGGCCCCCATTTTTAATTCTGCCAAAGGAGTATCTGCTTAAAGTATGAGATATTTTAAAAGGAGAAATAAATGCCACCAGAAGGCAGCTTCTACTGTCATCACAGGCCTCTGATGTACCAGAAAAAGAGACTTGCTGGTGAACAGCCTGGCTTATTAACGTGCCCAATCTGCCTGTCATCATCCAAACACACATCCTGAAATACATCATTCACTTGCTTGCTGCAGAGATAATTATACCCACTAGAAAAATGTCATTGTGTGCAATATCCTTTTTATTAAGCCAGCTTTAGGCAGTTAGCATGGAGAAATGTATCATCCCCCCTGAATCATACTTTCAAACACATTTACTTGATTAGAAATTAGCTCTGATGCCAGAACGAATAAAAGTAAAGCAAACAGAAAAACTGCTGATGTTGCTCTAATCTTAACCGCTTTGAACAACTCTGATCTCTCTACTTAAAACAGCAAACATTGTTAATTACATAGAAAAATAACTCTGACTGATTTGTTTCCTTTAGGAAAAACTAAGTAAGCTCTTTGTAGATGATTTATGTTTCATTAGAAGCATGATGTTTGGATGATCAGATTCTTTATATGCAAAATAATTTCCTTTGTATTTCACAGTTGTTGGGAAGAAGAAGCAGTGTGAAACTTCAGAAATTACACACCACAGTTATTCCTAAATCTTACTGAAATATTGTATGAATACAAAATCCTTCCATCCTCTGAGTTAAGTTAAAAAAAAAGTAAAAATCTAAGGATCATAGATTGAGCACAGATGGAGAGGAGATTTAAACACGTTTTGAATCTATCTCTCAGAAATCAAAAAAATCCCATTCATGCAGTGCACTGAGAAAAAAAACAACCCAAAACCAAACAGTTCCTTGTGAAGGCTGAAAGGTTAGCACACAAATCTTAAATGGCACCTCATGAGAAGTTAAAAGATGCAGTTATAATAGCCTCCTCTATCTTTCCTGTAGGCTCCCTTCAGGTGCTGGAAGGCCATAAGTAGGTCACTCCAAAGCCTTTCTTTTCCAGGCTGAACAATCCCAATTCTCATAGCCTTCGTGACATGCATTTATAAAGGTAATAATATTTGTAAAGGGATCAAAGGCATTCCAGGAGGTGCTACTGAACAAGACAGAGACTGTTCTTGCAGAAAGAACAAAATAATTTCCAATTAAAATTGTCTATTATTTTTATCTATTAAATTTCTGCAAATCTTCACGCTATATTAACTTGAAACACTTTGTAATTTTAAGCTTTCATAAAAAGTTCATGGTATGATCTGCAACATAATATATAACAATGAATTTATTTCCTTGATTTTAAAAACAAAACAACCAAAACAAAACAAAACACAGAAGCCTGGCTGGCTCCAGGGACAGCTCCAGGGACAGAACGGTCTCTTTTAAGCTCCCCTCTAATGGAGAACTAAAGGGTAGCACTTTGGAGACCTACTCCCAAAACTAATTATAGGAATTTACCAGGAAAAGGCAATGACAGACACAATTACAGAGCTGAGTGGAACAGTATTTTCAGCCATGGGAAGCTGAAGGACAAAATTTTGAGTTTGGCGTTATTTCAGCCACAAAGACCACAAATTATTAATAGGTTATTCCAAGTATTGCTCCATAATCTGCAGAGATCAAGGCTGATTAATGCTGTTGATTAAAGTGTGTCATCTGCCTGTCATTCTCATCCTCAGATACTTTAAAAGTAAATATTAACAGTGAAAATCATAGTCCCTTTGAACAGAATGCTGTTTTATAGTTACCTATGTTCTTAACACGGTTCACTGATTAAACAGATTTTTTGTCCGTAATGAAGAGAATTTCTACCAGCTCACTACTCACTCAGTTGGTTCAGGAGGGCTGTACTTGTTCTCAGTAAAGAAAGCCAAGGATGAAGCTGCTAAAGCAGAAGAGGGAAACCAGGATGCAAGCAACCCTTGGCTGAATGAAAATGTGATAAAGGAAGATTTCAGCTGCTTTTACAACATTAAACTCCCAAGTCTGCTGTCCTGGCTTAAGTAGCATTCATTCCTGTGGGTGCAGCTTTTTGACTCAAAGTGAACTAATTCTTTAAAGCACTTTTTCAAAATAACCAAAGAGGATTGGGGAGACCTTCATGTATTCATAACTTCTGGTGCCCTTTTACTAAGGAGGACCCTGTTGTTCTGCAGTGTAGCAAACTTCTAGGGGAATAAAAAAGGATGCTTTCTTTGAGCATCTCTCCATGTTGTATGAAATTTCTAATGTGTCTGCTGTACTGTAATGTTCAGTACCATACTCAGTAATAAGGTAGTTTATCTTTCATAAAAAAAACCACAAAAAGGTCCTTTCTGCTAACAAAATAATCACCAGGTACACCAATGACTCAGCTGGAGAGACAATGAAAGGCAAAAAATATTCCAGAACATATGATACCTGTTAATGGCAATGTTAAGAAGAAATGTATCAGTATCCAGTGGTACTTAACTACACTGAGACTGTTCTGGAAGAAAACATGTTGTTATAAATTACATTTGTCTTTGGTGGGATTCTTCCTATTTAAGTTCTTCAGAATACATGAGGAAGCTTCAGAGAGAAACTTCCCTGGCTCCTCTTCTTGCTAAGTCCTCTCACATGTTGGTATCTCAGCAGTTCTAAAAGTTAATGCTTTATCCTGGAGGGCTCTGAGGACAGGAACAGGAATGATGTTAGAAGTGCCTTTCTAGAGGAGCTCAGGGATAGGTATGGGAATCTTCCCAGATAATTTATTTTAAAGATTTCTCTATAATAGTGGCAGGAGCAACCAATGGTTTCAGTATTATTAAGAAACGTGTCTTCAGGTGCATGATTCTTCAAAAATCATGGAATGTGACTCCCTTCCATTTGCAATGCCCAAGATCCCAGATTCTTGCAAAACCCTCTGTCAGAACTTCTGGCTTTGATGTGTTTATTTTGTTGCCTGAGATGAGGCAGCGGTTTTGCTGGAGGTTATATTCCTGCCACTGAGGTGTTTAAAGGAGAATGTAATCTGCATGAAGGAAGATTTGCTCTCCAGACTGTCTGTACTTTCTCTTGAGAGTTGGCCAAAGAAGAAAATATGTGTGTGGTGTTCAGGGGAAGGATAGAAGAAGTGGAGCCAGTGAAAAAACTCTCTACTGTAAGACTGATCATTGCTTGGAAAACAGGGGGGCTGAGCTTCTGAGGAACAAAATTGACAGGTTTTGAGGGTTACACGAACAAGACTCTTTCTAGTCAATGAAAACATTTTCTGAACACTGTAACCACTGTCTTAACTGACAAATAAAATGGTATTTTTCAGACAAAAAGCATCTTTGGAAAGAAAGGCACTTGCTACACCCTGAGTTCTAAAATCAGCTCTTTTGCCTAAAGCTATCAGTGACAATCTCTGCTTTGAGATACTAAAAATTGTTCTGTTTTTTCAATAAACTGAGACTGTTGCTGCTCTCATCTTGTTGTGTATTTTTATAGGAAAATATTTATCTTACAGGTCTCAAAAGCGTAAAAAACCACTTGTTTTTTGTAGGAAGAGCCCTTGAACAGCTGCTGAGAATTCACCATTGATCAGGGTGTGCCGCCTGTGCATTCAACAGAGGGGGATGACCCTGGGGAGAAAATTCTGAGCAATTGAGCCCGGATCAGAGCTCAGCAACAACCAGGATTTATAAACCAGTTGCTGGCTCTGATTCTCCAAAAGTTATCTTGATATCAGTGAACTATTACAAAGGGCCTGACTTCTACGGTAAATTCCTAAAGCACTGTAAGAAATTCAGTTTGGTACCACAGTTTTGAAAAATTACTTTGGGAATTAAACTTAAATTTGGGAATTAAACTAGCAACACCAGCATGTAGCCATTTGGCTACTGACTGCAATACTTGTGGCGCTTTAAAATAATTTTTGTTTGTTTGAAGAATTTTGTTCTGGTTGTGCAGCAAAAGATCTAGGGCAGCAAGTGCTCAAGCTATAGGAAATGGGAGAAATTACACGGTTGATTTATGCATCTGTTCTTTCCATTAGGATTGGGAAGGCAATTTTGATTAGCAAGTAACTAAACTGCAGAGAATTATTTTTCTTTTCCAAATGTTCTTTTTCTCAAAGAAAAGCATATTTTTCTAAAAGCTTTCTCAAAGTTTCTGGAAATATTACACCTCTGGTTAACTATTCACTCAGCTCCATTTCTTTAATGATTCTTAGGAGAGGGTAGATTACAACTATAATGTCATTTTTCAGATTAGGTGTCTCCCCTGAATTATATTTGAAACCAGTGGCAGTAAGAGACATGCTCTAGTGGGTCAAAAAGTGAAAAAACTGATATGAAAAAGCCACTTCAGTCATATGTGATGGAATAAATGATATAAGATACAGCAGATCAAATGCAGAATATTAGCAGCAGGTTATTAAAACTCTCTTCTATGGAAAGTGCCACTTATCCCTATGAAGAAACAAGCAGCAACAACAGATGCTGTGCTTATGTAAGAGAGCAATTCCTTTAAGATCTTAAAAATTTTGAGGAATACGTAGAAATCAAAGGTTACAAACAGGTTAGTTTGGTTTTTTACAGGTCACCTTCGTAAGATTATTTGTCTATAACTTGCTGCTTGACTGACAGAAGCAAGGTAATATGAACACAAACCACTCCTTCTAACAAAGAGGTTGGCAGGATGCTGGCAATTGGGAGAATTAAATTACAGGAGAGTGAAATGCATTTGGTCAGGGACTGTTAGGGAGTGTAAATCCTAAAAAGGTGGAAAGATTTTGGAACAGCACTTCTTTTAAGAATTTTTTTTTGTTTGATTTCTAGGTTAAAACTGGAAGAAGAGAAATTTAGGCTAGGTGTAAGGAAGAAATTTGCTGTGAGGGTGGAGAGGCACTGGAACAAGCTGCACAGAGAAGTTATGGATGCCCCATCCCACGAAGTGTTTGAGGCCAGGCTGGATGGGGCTCTGGCCTAGTGGAAGTGTCCCCATGGCAGGGGGTTGGAACTGGATGATCTTAAGGTCCCTTCCAACCCAGGCCATTCTATGATGATTCCATGATTCTTTTAGAAGTGGAGAGGATTCAGAAAGGCTTGAGGGTAAAAATATTGGGAAGGGATGACCTAAAATGCTAGTAAGACAGGAATGAGGACCGTGATGGATGTGGCTGGAGGAGATGGTCAGAAGCAGGACTGGAAACAGCTGCCACTGAAGAAGAGAGAGCAGAGAACTGCGGTCTCAGTTCAGCGTTTTTGTTGCCATTATTAACAACTTGCAAAAATATTTGGCTTCTTTAAAGCACCCAAACTGTTGGAAATCAGCTTTTCCTGACAGTTTCTCTTTAGTTCTAGGTGCAGTCTTGGGCCACGAGGCCCATCTGCTGGCTCACCACTGCCCAGGCCCGTCCTGCTGGCCTCCCAGCTCTCCGTCCGTGCCCAGATGTGTGCAATGCTCACAGATCTATCTGGCATCCTGAAAGCTATAGCCAAGCAATTAAAATTTGTGGTTGACTCTTGTTTTAGATAAATCAGACGAGACTTAAAACACATGGAAATTTTCAAGTTAGAACAGCATCCAAAATCTACAGTCTTTGGCCCAGCACTGCCTCAGGATACAGAATTTTTTTTTCCCTCTAAAATATTATGAAGGTCAGATTTTTTTTTTAACCCTCTTCTCTAAATTAACAGTGTATCAGTAGATAAACAAGGGAGTTTGGAGTATTTCTCCCTCCTTGCATGAAGCCAGGAAAGTGAAGGTGAGGGTCTTGTCTCTAAATATAACTTTCATCAAAAACTACTGAAGATTATCAAATCCCCTTATCCTATTAACTGAATACTCTGATATTTTCAAGAATTAGCTTATCTTCATTAACTATAGCCCCACCTTCAGGAAACAGTATCTCTTTGACCAGACACAACTTTCCTCCCTCTCTGTTTAAAGATAAGACATGAGTTGGCAAGAAGGGAGGGATTCTTTCTTTACAAGTGAATCAATGATACCAGAAGTATTAGAAGTTAATGTATCTGCAAAAATCACTGGATATCCATCCAGCACCATAATCATAAACAGCTTCCCAAATTATGCTTAAATTGAAATGCAGCCTTATGGAGGGTGGGAAACAGGCTTGAGATAACAAGAAATATACTGGGAATATTGATCAAAGAAATCAGGAAAAAAAGCCCCTTATCTCTGTGTAATAGTTTGAATGGAGTTCTAGAATAAATGATGCTCATCTGCAGGGCCAAGAGTTGGACTTTGATGGTCCTTGTGGGTCCCTTCCCACTCAGGATATTCTATGATTGCATGTTTACTGCATCTACAGCACTGTGCAAACCTGGGTGCACCTAACCACAGCAGGTAAGTCCTGTTACTGCCAGCACAACGTGGGGGAAACTGAGGCAGCAGAGCCAGCAGCCCACCTTCAGATACAATAAACATTCTTAACATCAGCTTGGATGAGTGTCTCTGACAAAACCTTAAAAATACTCTCCCCTTCCTGGCCACATCTTCCAGTCTCAAGCAAGACCTCAGAGCACCTTTCTGGTTTCTATTATCGAGACAGGAGTTTGGGAAACAGGTTGCTTTCTCATTCTCAATCACATTCTTGTTCAGCAAAACGTTTCTCTGTGGGGTCCCCCTCTGGTTGAGCACCCCGGTACCTATCTGCAGAGGAAAGAAAGGCTCTCTGTTTGGCTAACAGGCACTTGTATTTCAGATGCTTCAGCTCCACAGATGTGAAGAAAACTCCCTGTGGCTCTTGCCTCTGGAGGACCCTTTCTGCTGGCTTAACCACAGCAGTGCAGCCTCTGAATATCACTCCATATTTTCCTTGTCAGGAGTTTGGCTGTCAGACAACAGCTTTCCCCTGACTGTAGATTCCCTTTCCCCGTGTGGAACAGTGGCATATTTACAGCACTTGAGGGTTAAAAAGTGTAGAGTACAAGACCCAACTGGCATAAAAAAACATGTCCAAAACTCTTCTCCCCAACAAAATAAACCCCAAATCAACCAAACCCCCACTGTCCCCCTCCCCCCAATAAAGAAAACAAAAGTGACTAATCTTGACCTCTCTCCAAAGGGGAATGTTTTGCTTCTTGAATCCTTGGCTCTGGCTCTTGTATGATACTGGGACTATGACTAATAACCTCTTGCCAGAGTACTGCTGATAATTTCACCTTTGAGTAGCTGTTCTCATTCTGGACCATCATAGTATGCACTTAAGTTGCCAAGATTTTATTTTTAAAAAAACAAAGAATAAGATATACACTCATAATCCCCTGTGTTAGAAATACATTTTTCAGCTTTAACTGTAAGGTTTTGCCTGACAATTTTTCCTCCTTCCTCCAAACTGTTATTTTTCATATGCCTGCTACGAAATGGTTCCCTTTTTCCTTCCTTTCCCTCAAACACTTTTTCTAATTCAAAACAGATTTGAGACTGCTGCTCTTTTTAGAGCAAATCTGCCATGTATCATGTCGTGTTAGGTCAGCACTGCTTATGTTATGTTTTGCACTTCACCCAAGTGAGGCATCCATGCTGCTTTTCAAAGGGAATAAAGCCAGACTAGGTGCAGTGGCTTTCATGGCTGGAATAGATCCACAGGTTGTGGATCTGGGGAGGACATCACTATCTGCCTTTTTGCTCAAAAAGTTAAAAACAAAAATAACTTTAACTGATATCTCAAAAAAGTGGTGTTTTTTTGGCCAGCTCCTTTTTCAGCATCCATAATCTAATTTAATTTGATAGTTTCTATATGGGCAAAAAAAGGGCACAAACCCCTTAGTACCTAAAACGAGCTTAAAAAATGAATAACCATATGATGACTTCTGCAGCAATCAAAACTGGAAAGGTAAAAAGAGTGGGGGAGAGAAAGAGAGAGAAGTAATTACAACAACAGTGAGTTTTGAGTGAGTTTTCCCTGAGGGCTGCTGGTAATTAAACTAACGGCAACATGAATCTCTGTTTGATGTGGTCATGAATTTGTTTTCAAAAGAAAAATCTTTAAAAAGATTCTTTCAAGAGAAATTTTTAGAGAACAAGCTCAGCATGAATAATTAGACCAGAAATACTTTGATAAATATTATTATGGGGAAGTCATTTATGGGCCATGGCATCTGAAGGTTAGAAATCCTGGTGATAAATAAGGTGGCAAGTTTGCACCCATTTTGAACACACAAAACCAGGGCTGTGTTCCTGTTTGCTTGAGCCTGCTCCTCAGAGAGGAGGCGGCCTCTTGTTTTGCCATTGCATTAAGCTTTACAAAGACACAGATGCAAGACAGAAAATTTCAGTGCGAAAGCTCAGTGGAACGAAAGAAAACCACACACAATTCCAAAGGCACTTTTCATTCCCAGGGGCTGCACAGAGATCAGAGGTGAAATTCAGTGGTGATAAAAAGTCTGTGAGCCCACTCTACTCCCCCAGACTTTCGAAACATCATGCAATTCTGCTGAAATCATATCCCTGGAAATATCTCCTTCAGAATCTTCTAAATATAAAACCACTTGCATTTTGTAGAAATTTAAGCATCCAGCAAAACCCCAGTGAAATCCAGAGAAGATGCAGGTGCTCTGCACCCTCTAAAATCACTGGACATCTCCAAAGCACATTTCATTTGTTTACTGAGCACTTCAAAAAGTGGAGGAAAATACAATCAATCACAAGCCAGCAAATAACCAATGAGTGAACTAGAATGTAATATATTTACCAGTGGAAACCCATGTTTACAAGGAAAAGAAACTGCTTGTTGGCTGTCATGGTGTTATTCATAAAGGCAAACTAGGAGATCTTAGGGATACCAGGAGCAAAACTACAACAAAGGCAACCAACTGCTAATGAAGAAGGGTTTTCAGTCAAATTTCATGGGTCATACAAAGTCATTACCATGCCTGCAGGAGTTCAACAGCTCTGCCAGTTGAATTCGGGGGGAATGAAGTGATTATTTTGTTATGCATTTTGTAGTTTTAGACACTTTTGCTTAAAATTTCAAATTCTGAAGCCAAGCAGAGCTTCAATTTCCAGAGTTAGCTTCTAACCAACTTTCTTGCAGAGAAAACCCTGAAAACAGATCTTCTGTATACACCAAGGTCCCAAAAACTAGATTTTAAAGACTCATATCTGTTCCCTTTTTTCCCTACTGCTTAAATAAAAGCTTATGGCGTTAAGACAATTTCCCAACACTTTGGAGGCTTCATACATTTTGAAAACTAAGAATAGATAATAGACTGCTACTCGTGGCAAGTTCTGCATGGGTTAACTTTCCCAATTACTCCCATTGCAAGTTTCCCTCTGTTTTTGAGTCAGTTAAAATATCAAGGCTCTTTTCCATAACATTTTAAGCTATAATGCCTTCAAAAGTAAGCAAATGTTCCTGACAAAATAACACGCTTGAAAAATGTAATGGATGACAAAGATAACAAAAAAATCCTTAGTGCATTTCTTTGTCAGTAACTTCTAGGAATACAGCCAGGCTGGGCATTTGTTTGGACTGGTAAACCATGAGTCAAAAGTGGATCTCTTGGCAGCACAAGCAACTGCTCCGTGGTGGAAGCAAAAGGCTCACAGTCTTTCCTAGCTGATTAATCATTATGACAGGCTTGAACACTAAATGATCTGGCCAGCTCCAGATGTTAGATGTGCATCCACCTCTTACTCTTCTGGTCCTTAGGCAGTAGCCTGAATTGTTCATTCTGAAGATAATGCTGACCATTTACTGCTCAAAACTAAAAAGTGCTTTGGGCTTTGTAATATTATATTACGACAGAGGAGGCTACTACACAAGATCACACAGCACATATAGTCTAGACATGATGAAATGCTGGAAGACTCTTCAGGCAGAGGTGGTGACAGTCTTGACCATAAAGCTTTGTGACATTCCCCTTCTCCATTTCCACCTCCAACCAGGACTGTTACCCATAGCACAAAGGCAGAGCATGAACACGTGGCTGGCTCTCTCCCATCCAGCCCCTGCCATTGAGGGCTGCACCAGCCCCTGTTAAATCAATAACAAAATGTAGCTTCTCAGTGATGGGGAGGCAGCACCTGTTTCAGGGTAACACTTCTCAGCCTTTACACAGAGAACAAAACACAGTGATAGAATGAAAGCAGGAGAAAGCATCACGGTGGCAGAAAGGAGGTACTGAATCCTGTCTGAGACAGCCAAAGAGCTCTACAGGATCTTCAGTGGCTGTAAGTCATGAGAGACACCACTTTAATTGTCACATAAAGGGTGGTCCTCCACAGAGGGACCAAGTTTGTCTTGGGCATTTGCCAGGGAGACTTCAGTGACAGTGGCACCCCAGGATGGGAACAGCAGGGAATCAGCACCCTGTGTCTGAAGCAAGCTGCAGCCTGCTCCTCCTGGAGATTGATCACTGGTGTTCACAGGGGCCAGACCATGCTTTGCTTGGAAGACCTGGGTATCACCACACAAACTGGTTCAGCTGCAGGCATTTCCTAATTTCTATTTGCATATTTTCCCTGAATGAGTGAAAGAGATTACTCTGGAGTAATTTGTTTTATTTCTTCTGCTAATCTCTTTTGTTAAGTATAATTTTTGCCCCAGTCCAATAGAGAGAATGATCAGGTACTCAGGAGAAATTAATTCTCCCCTAATCATACAACCTTTGAAAAAAAGTTGTCACACAGTACCTACTAAGGACTTTACAGATTAAAATGCTACCATAATTCAGAATTAATAAAGATTTTCTTTTCATCCATTTTCATGGATGTTTTTATGTGATTTGACTTACAGCTTTAGCTCTGACACATCTGCTCTGAAATGTGAAAGGGCTTTACTTCAGTCTCAAACATCACAGCTCCTTTAGGGTGTAAGATGCTTCTGCTCATAGCACCTCAACTGTTGATTTATATTTTCATGGAATCACAGAATGTCCTGGAAGGGATCCCAAACATCATCTTATAGTTCCAACACCCCTGCCATGGGCAGGGACACCTCCCACTAGACCAGGTTGCTCAGAGCCCCATCCAGCCTGGACTTGAAAAATACCAGGGCCATCAAGAAATTAACTTTTCAAATTATATCTAAGTTTTAAGATAAATCCAGACCAGCAGTGGGAATAACAAAAATTGTAAACATGACCAAGTGCTTCTGTTTTCATTTTTGACCTCCAAGTCTCAAAATGTTTATCATACCCAGTACTCATGGCTGAGGAAATGGAAACAACAGAAAGTGAAATGGCTTTCCTCAGGTTCTACAGAAAACAATGTCTGGGGCAGGAACGGCACCCACACTGCCTGAGACCCACACAATAACCACACCAGTGCAAGTTTCTAGAAGGGACATGGACTGTCATGATGACACAAGTGTCTGACACTGCCTTTTAAAAGCCGATTTTCAGAGAGGACACAGGAGGTCTGGTTGCACTTACTCTTCTCTGGCTCAGGGAGTACTCACAGTGTACATGTGCAAGTGAGTACACCACGTGGGACCAGCTCTGATATGCATTATTTATACAACAGCTCTACTGACTTAAAAACTAATAAATCCACAGCCTGCAGATGATGTGCAGACACACAGACACATCATCACAAATATAACTTTATCTTGATTCTTTGTGTTTTTCCCCCGTGTTGCTGCACGACAGAGCATCCAGTACAATAGCAAAATAAGCCTCTGGCTAAAGCGTAAGCTTGTTTAAATCACAGCCTCTCTCCAATGCAATAGAAATAAGTGCCATTTTCCAGGGAACCCTTTCTACAGGAATATTTCACGCAGAGGAAATGCTGTCAAGCTTGTTTGCAATGCATTGCTGCAAAATGCTCCACACTTCCCTTACTCTCTGAGTGCCCTCGACTCCTGGTGAGCTTTTCACTGAGGAAGATCCATGTAGTTGGATAGAAGTGAAGCACATAGCCTGTAACTTTGCACAATACAAGTGAAAGCACAATACAAGAGGTCAAAATGAGGTTTCTCTCCTTATGTATTGTAATTATGGTCTGTTTATAATTCTACAGTTAATTTAGGGCTTGTATGTCCCCGCTGGACAAAGCAGCTTGCCCTGTGTGGAAAATGACATTAACTCAATCTTTGCAGACTGTCCCTGAGCCTACAAATGCTTTTGTTAGTACAGTGAACACCTGTACTAATTACGCACTTCACTCACTCGGGGGTCACTGCTCATGGCAAAGGTTTTAAATCAGCCACCCCAGGAGACAGACATCATTATATTTCTGCAGCAGTCATTCCAGTGCTGCAAAACTAGGCAACCCTGGAAACAGATTCACACTCTGAAGCCTCTAAAGGTGAAAGACTGGGATACCCCATTGCTGGACACAAAATATTGGAATGAATAGAGAAAATGAAGAGAATAATCAGAAACTCCTGTTGAAATCTTAAGCTTAGCACTATTTTTAGTGATTCTGTGATTCTTCTGACTTTCATGTTAATGACATTTTTTCCCATCTCTCATCATATACCAATACCTGACGCAGCAAAACTTACAAGCATGGGAGAAATGTCAAATAATTTAATTTTACTCGCTTTGTGATTCACATGTGCTATTTATGCACTTACAGTTATGCTGGAACTCAAATGCCAAGGTCAGCATTCATTTCTTTCACTGATGTAGTTCCCCATGAAGTCACGTTCAGTCCTTCCCAGAGAGTCCCTGTTCACACTGATGCTAATCAGCACTGGTACTTCCCTTAGCTCAATATGCAAAACGTGCACAGTCAATGGCACATTATGTGAAAACCAGCATCCAAGGGGCTGCAGGGGGCAGAGATATCTGCACTTCACATTACTCTTCTCCTAATCACTGCATGTAAAAGCTGTCAGCAGGTTTGCCACAGGGAAATCACAGAGCAGAAGGTTTCTTTAGGTAGGTGCTGCCTCCAATTAAACACAGGCCAAGGTGTCATGCTGCCCCAAGTAACAGCATTTTCCAAAGGCAAGGAGCACTGAGGGCGTGGGCAGAGCTCTCCATCCAGCTTTTTGCAGCTGCTCTGTGCCCCAGTGCCATATACAGGGTAAATAAAAGGGAAGCAGAGGCAGGATTTGTTTAGAAATAGCAAAGAACAGGAGCCAGGGCAGAAAAATAATGGAGCCAGGGAAGAGAAGGGATCCTTGAAGGATTTGGCATCTTCACAACTGCCTCCTATGTGAATGCTAAAAAGGATGCAAATGATCAAATACACAAATTCTTCCTAACGTTCCTAGGAACTCTAACATTCAAGTTAAAGGAAATGAATAATATTTTTTCTATCAAATTATCTCCAAACTCTTTAATCTGTACTTCATCTTTACAAGCACACAGCATAAATTTTCATGGACATGTAGATGCAAATTTTTCCTACCATTTGTGTGACCCTTTTCAGCCAGATTCATTAGGCAACGTTAGAAAAACAATAATGCCTTGAGCTCTGTGTACTGCAGGAGCCCCTCTCTCTCCCTCGGCTGACTCAGGAACGGGACATGTTTTGCAACAATGTCGCCTAAATATACAATAGTCCCAGTTCACTCCTCTTTCATTCCAGAGTAAATGAGGAGTAAACTTATTGATGTCAATGGGATTAAGGTAATATAAATGCCCTGAAAAGATGGATCACAGTTAGCACTCAGAAGAGCACACTCCAAAGGTTTGTCCACTTGCACGCAACATATCCCCTACAGTAATAGAATCTAGTAAATGACACATGTCACTGCAAAGAACTCCTGTGACTAAATGGTGCATTGTGTAAAGCAAACCTTTCTTCAGTGCACAGAGACAGTCTTTTCTTTTACTTTTTAAAACCCAACCCTGTCATGCAAATTCTAGCCAAGCCTTCAGTGTTCTGTTATTTAAATTTCTTAAAACTTCACAGCTTCATAGAGAACATACTATTAAAAAAAAAAATCTAGCTTAAACAGAAAACACCAAACTTGGCAGAGAATATTCAGACAAACTATAGTCTTGGAAAAGAAATTGCAAGGTTTCTAGCATACACTGTAAAAGTAATGAAAACCAAAAGTTTATCTGAAGTGTAATTTAAAGAAATGTGTTTACATTGTTTTCAGATAAAACAATCCTGAGGCCATGAGTAAAAGTCCTGAACTGCAGGACAGTAATGAGTTTGTGAATCAGGACTGTAAATTCCCTTGCTGTGAATGTGGGAGCCATCAGGAGCACACAGGATTGAGTCAGCAGTTACCAAGGCACATACATACAGCACAGGCCACTCAAGTCTCCGAACTGCCATTTATCATTTCCTGACAGAACAGTTTCTTGGCAAGCCTCCTTTAAAAACAATTTTTTTCCAAAACAACCAACCATTCCAGCAGGCTATGAATACCACTATAATTTGGTCTATTTTTCATATCAAGTAGACTATGGGCTCTGGTTTTCAGTTAATTAAAGAAACCTTCTTTTCAGATTTCCAAACGTCGTTTGCAGCAGGGTAGAACCCACAGCGAGCCAGCCCTAAAACAGTGCCAGTTACAGACTGAACCGTATGGAAATGGAAGGAAAATCCCCCAAAACATAAATAAACCCAGGGTTTGAAGTTGCAAAGCCCAGCTTACATAACACCAAATTTGGTTGTCCTGCCAAACTGTTAAATTTGGTCTCAGATGAAAATTGCTGTCTTGGGCTTGACTGTGTTTCATTCTCCTGAATGTGTAATGGCTCTGAGCTGTCTGTCAGAATTTGAACTCCAAATGTTGTTGTTGTTGCTGTTGTTATTATTATTACTATTCCTACTACACACACACACAGATAAGCAGCCCTTGCCTTGAGAAATGCAAGATCTATAGAGATGAGATAAAAACAAGGGGTGGGACAAAGATCAGATTTTCATTCCTGTTTTAAACATATGCAACTGAGATATGGAGGGATTAAATGTCTTTCCTGTGCTCACACATAAAATATCTGGGGCTAAACCTAGGAACTGAACCAATGTTTTTCAATTCAAATCAACTTCATCTTCCTTCATTAACCCTTTACTTACTAACTACAAGTCTACAACCCGTGTTTTTAAACTGAGATCTCAGAGATGTGTTCAATCTTCGGGCACAGAGGCTCCAAGCAGAGAAGGGGAACAGCACCCCTCTAACCTCTTGCAAGAATATATATGCTCATATAGCAGTGGTTACTCAGAAACTTATCACCTGAAGCTTTAGAAAAGTACAGCTCAGGAAATAAAGTACCATATTCTGATTTCTTATTTAGTGAAGGAAGTCTGGATTTTGCCATTTCTCTGCAGAGTCCTCTATGCAAGCAGCCACAGAAACAACAAACTGTGCCATGCTTCAGGGAAAAAGTAAATAATCACTTAAGGGATTTCTCTAAACATCTGACCTGCAGCTCACACATTCTTACCAAAAAAAAAGAAGGGAAAGAAAGAGTAGTTATGCATGTTTCAGTAAAGAACTCTATTACCTGGTCTTCAGAAGAGTTTTGTCAGGCTTAGTGATGTGACCATTTAGCTGGGGAGCCTGTTCCAGTGTCCAGCCACTCCCTGGGTGAAGAACCTTTCCCTGATGTCCCACTTGGACTTCCCCTGATGTAGCTTCATTCTCTTTCCTTGTATTCTGGCCCTGGTGGCCAGAGAGAGGTGATCAGCACCTCCTCATCTGCTGACCCCTTGCCCTAAGAATGTGTGATTTTAGATGTTCTTACTTTTGGTCAAATAAAAAGTCAAGGTTTTGTTTTGTTGTGGTTTTTTTGTTTTTTTTTTTTTTTTTTTAGGGACAAAAAATGCACCTGGGATTCAACTTCCAGATAAATTTCAAATCTTCATTCCAAAATATGGATATAGGAGAACATCACGAAACACTTACTAGGCTTAAAAATAACTACAATAATATGCAGAAAATGATGTGTCTCTTCCTATCTTTTTGCTTGGAATAGCTGAAGCTTTTCAGCTGAAACATTCCTATAAATTTAAGTCTGAGATGCCCAAAATTCAAAACTTCAGGTCAGGTGGCTAAATATGCTCACAATTAAAACACAGTCTTATAGTAGGTAATGTCTTACAAAGTTTTGGTAAGGATCTGAAGCACTCCTGATGGCCAAAACCAAGAGGTGTGTATGCATAATAAACCCTAAAATACAGTTAATGGAAGACAAACTGCTTCACTACTTGGCTTCAGTATTCCACTTTCAGTTACTTTTACAGAAAAAAGGGCTGCCATTACATGCCTTGATCAGAAAATAGAATTTCTGTTGTATGGGAAATTATGGCATATCACAATTTTTTTTAACCTCTAAAAATATTGAGATATTTCAAGGAGTGGAGCTGGCAAACTACTTTAATTTGGAAACACATAAATGACTTGAGCTTAATAATGAATGTTGACAGTACTGAAATGTTTCATTAAAAGAGTAAAAACTCTATCACTATTCCAAAGGGCCTGAAAGGAATAAAAAGACAACAAAAGCTGACTAAGTACAGCCTTTCAATGTCCTTGGATCAAAATGCTGACCACAATGAAAAAGTCTAAATCCATGATTCCAAGAAGGTTCAATGGAAAATGTTATTCAAGTAGTCCTCTTAATAAGACAACACAGAGTTTTCTAATGGAACTTCTTTTCCCAAAAAGGCTGATTTTTGCCACCTCTAACTAAAATAAGGTGTTTAGGACTTCTTACTATTTGAATAACATCTCCTCTCCATGACAAAGCCTATCAATTTTTCAGTCTTTACTTGCCACCAGCTTGCCCTCCTAAAATGTTGTCCCAAGTACCTGCACACTGGGGAAGCACTTTAGAGAGGCTTCTGAAGAACCACCTGCCATGAGGGCTATCAATTTGAAAATAATTTACACAACTGCAGAATTTCCTGTTTCTCTAAGCGGCTCCAAATATCTCTTTCCAGCAGAAATCCCTGGGGAGACAAACTGGTTTTCCCTCTACAGAAATGCAACTGCTAATGCTGCAGAATATTAAGATTGCCAAAAAACCTTTGAGTGGTTTTTGGATGGTTGAAATGCACCTTATGATCTCCAGCTTTGCTCAGGGTGAACAGGCAGCATGTTTTACCTGGGACATGCAGACTGAGTTTTGGAATCACTGTGAAAATACAGTAGGATGGAGGTCCTCTAAAGCTAGCCAGACACTTGCCATCAACTTTAAAAGCAGCAGAAGCTCAGTCAAGAATAATTAATTTTTATCAACAACACACTTCAGGATTAGTCCCAAGAGCATTCAGGCCAGGGCTGGTCCTGGAGGTGCTTCAATCTGCACAGTCAATTTCTGTCAGTGTTAGTCTACTTTTTCAAATTTTGCCTAAAAAAAGTCTAACCAAGACTTTTAGTTGTAGAAATGGATGGAAAATATAAATCCATCCAGTGATTAGAGGTGAAAATTTTCCATTAATCTCTGGTCTTACTCAGTTTCAGTGATACAAGAAACCATCTTGATCCTATAGCCCAATTTGTTAAGCCAGTTCTTGTACACATTGATCTGATTACCAGGGAAAATACAGAGGGAAAAGAAAACAGTAAGAGCTGGTCATGTGGTTTTATGAGACACGGATCAGAAATCTTAGCCCTGGTTGCCTCTTGAGGATGGTAAGAAACTCGGGTTTATGAAGGATATCCCTGCTAAAGAAGGAATGCAGAGAGATCTGCAGGCTGCACAGGGAAACTCCACGCTCCATGACACACCTGGCAATACCAGTGGAGAATCTCAACCCCTCCTGACAGGACTAGTGCACTACCAGAAGCATCATGTGAAAGGAATTTAACAAAGGCAAGGAAGATGTTGAGGACCAGTGCATGGAAAACCCACTTGCACGAGATAATTCTGGGAAATGCAGAGGGGCATTTCCCGTTGAAGGAACCATGCCTGTCTTCCAGCACGTTTTGGGTGCTTCCCACGAATACTTGTACCTCAAATTGCATTCAAAGAGTTAATATGGATAATACCTCTTCCCTGGCAATCAGGATGTGCCTGCTGACTGTCTGAAATGCTTTCTTAATCAAACCTTAACCTCTGTTTCCAGGAGGACTCTTGTACCAGGCCACTGACCCAGCTGCTGGACACCCTCCTTAAGCATCCACAGGAATCTCCCTCTTTGGCTATAAAGATTTCTGTATAATGTTTAAAATCCTCTTTTCTAGACAGGCCCTCTAGCTCTGTGTAATTATGACACTGCTTCTGATATGAATGGCTCTCCTTGCCACCAACCTCCTCCCTGACTTTCCCCCAAAATAAAAAATCCTGGTTGGAAACCAAAACAAATAGTAGATTTTTATCATGCAGAATTTGTTAATAATACTTTCCCTGAAATATTTCCCAGGCCTTTTTTAATGCTCAAATAAAGGCCCAAACATTTACAGCCAGCACTCTAAGCCAACTAATAATTTATTTGAGCCATACTGAAAAGCTCAAGGGGGATTTTGAATGAAAAATCTAGTGAATAAACTGATAGCCAAATACTGCCTTGGAGTCCTGCCACTGTAATACACAGGATGCATGCAGAAAAGAAATCTTTATGTCTCTGTCAGTGACAGAGACATACACTTAAAAACAGTCAATGAGAGGATAGTTAAGTCTTGTCAATCTAAAGCAGAAAAGATAATGTCTTAGAGTAAACCATGAGCTTTAATATTTCCCAACTTCAGTAGCACATAGATGATTAGGTGATAAATGCCTACTGCCTTAAAAACTTAAATACATATATTTAACCATTTGACAATAAGATAAGAAAGGCAAAACTCTGCTTTCAGAACTTCATGGGAAACTTAATACATGGAGAATTCCCAAAGATTCTACTGACCATTACAGAATCTGCATGCACAGACCAGGATTAAAAGTCATAGAATTAGAAAAAAAAGGAAGAATTTTTTTCAAAGTCACTTCAGAACTATAAAATTGCTTTAAAGTATCTAAGTTAAGCTGATTTTCAGGACTCAGCTGCCATCTTGCCAAATGTAAAATAAAATATATATCAATAAGTAAAGAATTTTAGGGCGTGTAAACAATCTTCTCAAGTTATGAGTTTGCAACATGAACTTAAGAACACGAAAAAGTTTATTCTGTAACTGAAAAAGTTTTTCCTTCCTCCTTTTGTTTTGTCTCATATTTTTCATCCGAGTTCATAGCTGAAAGAAAATGAATTCATATAAGAGCAGCAACATGAAAAAATAGTCTTCCCAATTTACTGCACAGTAGTTTGTTTCCAGTATTGCAATAGATGGGAGTTTGAAGCACCCTGTGGCTTTGGCTGGAGCAAGAGCACTGGTTTAGCCTTGATTTGAACCTGCTGTTTACAACACACTGTAAGCCCTTCCCATATGGCTGACTTTTAGTGAGGTTTATGTGAAAAAAAACCCACTGCCAACCGAACACAGGAAAAAGGAAAATATTTTACATGTGTGTATTTATTTTTACAATTACTTTGGAGTGCAAAATGAATGAATTTATATTACAGAAAATGTACATTTTCCTCTGACGAAATAACTGTGCTGCTCTTTTGCTTGTTATTTGGCTTACATGTAACACACAAAAGACGTGGGACATTCCAGTGGCAGCCTCTGAAGAGACTGGATGTCCAAACTGCTGGGGTTTTTGCAGCTTTCCTGAACTGGGCTCCTGGTGCCTTTTAAACATTTTGCCCCATTAACCACCTTGGGGATATTCTGTGCAAGTGAGTATGCACATGAGTGTATTTAATTGATTGTTTCACCTTCTGAACTACTCAGAAATCTGGAAATTACTTTCAACGAGCAAACAAACCATTGGAATAATCTCTGGAACTTATCTCAACCTCTGGAGACTCCAACGTTGAGCTAAACACACCAGGAAGGCTGGATTTGTATTTCAGCACTTCTGTTTCCAGCTATGACCCAGAATCAGAGATGAAATTTAAGAGGAAGAACAATTTATAGCTAGAAACAACTCAAAGCTAATTTAGCAAGGCTCACTTGTGTAGCATTTCACGTGTCCCAACTGTCCCTTTGCTGCACATGCTTAAGCCCCACCAAGACTTGTGGCTGTGAGCACATACGTGCACTGAGATCATTCCTCATCCCATTTCTCAGGGAGCAGGGGGACCAGCACAAAGAAATGTCTTGGTGATGCCTGGGCTCCAGAGCACACTCCATCTCACAGCTGCAAAACAACCCAAAGAAGAAAGATGCTGTCATAATTAAAAGTATACAGCATGGGCTCATGAGATTTGGGTCTTGAGTGGATTGTTTGAGAGAGAGCTCTGAAATATGTAAAGAATTTAACTATAGTCCCATGGTTTCTGTTCCATTTTTCATCCATAGCTGTGCACGTTTTTCCTGTTGTCACAGCTCCCAAAGTGTAACACACCTCTCTGACTCACAGTGACACTGTCGTGGACACAAATACATCTTCACACAAGGCAAACAGATTCCAAGCAGCTACAGAGCTGGGAGGAGAACAGATTTACAATTGCAGAAGTGGAGATGAGCCTCCCAAATAGAAATGAAGGGGATGCAAACTTCTGAACTTTGGGAAAGTTTAAATCTGTCTTTTCTCAACTCACAGCACTCTGACTCAATACTCATCTCAATGCCTCACTGCAGTTTGGGGAGACAGGGAATAATATTTTTATTATTTCCATTCTACAGATGGTCGAGCTGAAGCACTGCAAGGTTTATTGACTTACTCAGAGCTGCACAGCATGCTTGAATGGAAGCAGAACCCCAGCTGGCCTGATTCCCACTCCCGGGCTTTTAGCCGTTACACTCTCCTGTACTTGCTCCTTTTAACATCTGATTATTTTACTGCTCTAATCAGCTCCCCATTTTATACTCAAATTATTTCCTTAGTTACATTAAACCCTTTTGTCACATTACCCAGACAAGACTGTAGATATATTTTCTTCAGCCATGCATGGGCAGAAATTTAGTTTCTTTTGTCCAAGTGCAAACATGCACAGGGTCAGTGAAAGGATCCAGACTCTGAGAAATTATTCCTCTGCTCATTTTCATGTTCACAACATGAATTACATTAAGAGCAGAAATTAGTCATTAGCATCTCCCTGTATTTACTGAAAAACTAATAAAACATCACATTTTACATGCTTGTTACTGCATACTTTTGTTAGCATATCACCTCTCCCACCACCAATGACTAAACAACCGACATAGCTGGATCTTGGCTGAGGCTGCTACAGAACAGCAGGAACACTGGTGAAGCATCTTCCAAAACTGAGTTATTTATCTGGCCAGGGAGATTTTTCCCCCCCTTTCTCTCTCTCTTTCTGTGCGTGCTCATGAACCTGACCCAACACGTTTCCAGAAGAGACTCTGCGGTTGTTGTTGCCAGACAATGCCTGCAATCATTTTTCTCCAGCCGTACATCCAAACTAGGGGGGGAGGGGGGGAGGAAGAGAGAAAAGCTCTTTTGTTTGGAAGTGTGAAGAGCTCTGTCGAAACACGTCTCTTCAGGGTAGTTTTAAGTTACAGAACTGATAAGAAAAAAAAATCCAACGTAATGATTTCCCTCTGCTTGCTGTGCCTACCCTTGGAGCACTCCCCTCTACTTCTGGTGCCCATTAGGAACGAGACAACTCTTGAAGAAAAGACCCTCCCTATAGGAATACATTCTCTACACTTCTTTTTTCCCCCCTAGGTTTCATAGAATCATAGAACCATTTGGGTTGGAAGACAACCTCTAAGATCATCGAGTCCAACAGGAATCTGGTCTCTGTAATTCTCCCCCTCACCACCACCAGGTACTCCCAAAGGGGCTTCTGTCTCCACATTAAATTGATGGAGTGTCCCAGTGCAGCTGACAATCTCTGCTGATCAGGCTGTTGTGTTCAAAACTGATGGACTGTGGGGCTCCCAGAGGGGAGGGCCAGTGCTTATTTGGAGGCTCTCTTCCATGCAAAGTATGAAACTTATGAGCTGGGGAAACTGCCTCTGGCCAGAACCCAGTCCAGGGAAGGTTTAAGTGAAAAATAAAAAAGTCTCTTAATGGCTTAGCAATAAAACCATGGGATCTGCTAGAGCATCTGACAGTCAGAAAGAGTTAGTTTACTCATGATTTAACTTGGTTGACAAAATTGAAGGGAAGACATCGTGCATTAGCTTAAAGTGGGTTGCAAAAGTGGTATGTAAGAAGAGATGTAGCATCCACAAGGGAAAAGCTCTTGATTGCAAGGAGAGCGGGAAAACAAGCCAAACTGTTCTTTTCACACTAATTAATTAAATAAATAATATTCCTGCCAAAAAGTTGCCAACTGCCTTCAAACTGCAGAGCAACGTGTTCACACTGGATTAGCCCAGGAACGTAGTTCCTGTCCATTCCTGCTTACAATTTTTTTGATTATTTTTTAATAGAATAAAAAAGGTGCCTTTGCTTTGGAAAGAATTTTTTAATGTGTGACTACTGTAATGCAGAATAAAGCAGCCAGCTTAATCTTTTTATGAAAGATGAACAAAATAGATTGGTCTTTGTTCAAGTTTGTTCTAGAAACAAGCTGGACTTAATCCTTTCAATAACAATTCCTGAATCTGTTCCTACAGTACTTTAGACATTTTTCCAAGGAAAAAAGATACATACCTAATCTCCAAGGTACCCATGCTGCTAATCTGGATCCTGCTGTGCTAGGCTACTCTGTTACATCAGGTTTCTTTTCTCTTTAGGACATATCAGAAGAGAAAAAAAAAAGTCTAAACAATCAGAGGAAAACTACAGTTAGCTCAGGGAAAAGGGGAATTTTCCAGTTTAAATGGATGTGCAACCAATAATAAGCATAAGCTGTTTATGCAATGAACTTCATCATTTTACTGTGCCTCTGCCAGTTTACACTGTCTCACTGTCTAAAACTGAAATTTACTCTGTGTCTGTGTGTTACTCAGTCTCTCTGGTGAAGTCAAAGAAGAATATCTTCAGATCCTCTCTGCTCTTTATATCAAGGACAGAGGTTTGCACTTCTACATGGTTAAAACCAGGTATGAGGTAATCTTTAGCATTCATCATGTGGTAGAGAGGAAAATATACCTAGAAAATATATCTCTCACCAGTCCTAATCAAATTAATCCGTTACTTCTGTGGATTAGTGATGTAAGGAAAAAAAGGCAGGCTATGAGATAGGGCCTCATAGACAAAATTATCTATCACATAATGAAGACAATTCACACATTCTTCCTTTACCAAATATGTTCCAATAATCTGGGGCCATCTGGAAATTCATACATCCCTTTTGAAAAGCTTTTACTTTCACTGTCTTCAAAATTAATAACAATTCTTATGTGCCTTTTTTCCCCCACTTTCCCAACTTATTTTAAAAAACCATCCAAAACCCAGAAAAAAAAATCTCATGGCTTTAAGGTACAGCCACATACAACTTCAGGGGCTTTTTTTGGACATCTGACACACACAGACCTTTCTGCATAAACAGACATAGTGAAGGTAACAAGGACCTTTGGCACTGACCACAGAATGGTTTGGGTTGGAAGGCACATTAAAGGCCATCCTGTTCCAACTCCTTGCCTTGGGCAGGGAACCTTCCACTGGACCAAGTTGGTCAGAGCCCCATCCAGCCTGGCCTTGAACACTGCCAGGGATGGGCATCCACAATTTCTCTGGGTGACCTGTGTCAGTGTCTCACAGTAAACAATTTCTCCCTAATATCTGATCTAGGCCTCCTCTCTTTCAGTTTGAAGCCATTCCCCCTTGTCTTGTCAATACATGTCCTTATAAACAGTCCCTCTCCTGTAGGCTCCCTTCAGGTACTGGAAAGCCATAATTAGGTCTCCCTGGAGCCTTCTCTTTCCCATATTGGGATTCCAGTTGGGATTTCTCAAAGAAATCCCAACTCTCTCAGCCTTTCCTCACAGGAGAGGTGCTCCATCCCTTTAATCATCTTGGTGGCCTCCTCTGCAGCTGCTGCAGGAGGCTGATGTCCTTCCTGGGCTGGGGACCCCAGAACTGGGGGCAGTGCTCCAGGGGTGGCATTCTCAGCAGAAATGAGCAGAGGGGCAGAGGAGCAGAATCCCTTCTTCCCTTGCCCTGCTGCCCACACTGCTCTGGATGCAGCCCAGGATACAAGTGGCTTTTTGGGCTGCGAGCGCACATGGCTGGCTCATGTTCAGCTGGAGCCAAAGGAATGCATCAGTTTGTACTGCTGCTGATAGCAGCTTCCTGTTCACAACTTCTGTAAAGAATATGGGAGAGGATCAATGTCCCTATCCCTTTATGCTGATCCAACAAGCAGATCAGACACTAGGCAGCTGACAAACATTTCTTGAGGGCGGGGAAGATTGCTTTTGTTTCCACATGCAGCCCAGGGTCCTGGCTTCTGACCAGACCTCCCTCCTGTGACATCTCTTGGGCCAGCAGATCCCTTGCTTACCTACATGAGTCAGAGGCAAGCATAACTCAACTAGAGTATTTAGAGTAGAATATTTTCTTATTCTTAGGTTTTCTGGGAAAAACTGTTCAACAGCTTTGTATATTGAGCTCTGCAGATGTGTCAGCATGCTGCTGTTTTTACACAACGTGCAATGATAAATCACTGATCCCAAACTAGCTTCCTGTTCTCAAACCCTCCTGTGCCTGATAGGTTCATCAGCTGCTGGAGAGATTGTGAATAAACTGTTCTTTATTTATGATGTGCTGTTCACTTCTCTGGAGATGTGTCCTGCTACGTTTTACAGAGGTAGAAATCCATGAGCAAACAGATCCCTGTTTAATCATAGCACAGGACAAGAGAGCCAGAAAACACTCCAGGAGCAGAGAAGTGACAGATACGGGGGCTGAGTCCTGAGGCTCATGGAGTGTATACCACCCCAAACAATGCTCATGTATTTCACACCAAATACTGCCTTCCACAAACTTACATGTCATGAGCGAGCCACTTTGTGAATTTTTGCATTAACTAAATACGAGAGTGGGAGATAACACTGTAAATTCCCTGCTCACACAGCTAATGGCTAGACATTATGAAGGCAGTTATTCAGATAAGCAATAGCCTCCAGCCAATCTTTTCCTTAAACCATACAGAAGGCAATAACCTCGTACAAGCCCGGGCATGCTGTCCCTTCCACTTAGATCTTCAACTTGCCTGGCAGTAAATTTATTTTTCCTTTAATCAAAGCACCCCTGACTGGCCATTTCATAGGGTCTATCAGTGAAGTAAATGGAAATTAAATTGGAGTCCTGCACTTAGAGTAGGAAATTAAAATTAATAATTAAAAACCCCGTATAGGAAGAAAACTTTGCAGTGAGTACATACATTAAGCAACATAACAGGCACATACAACAGGGTATATAATTTCCAAAGGACAGAGAGACAGGTTCAGAAGTTGTTCTGGTTCCACATGATAGCTCAAACTAAAGGTACATTTACTTTCATCTTAGTTAAAAGACACTGAGGAAAACCCCTTCTTAATCATAAGTGAATAACTACAAGATGCTGTCAAGTGACAAATATTTTAGATTCCAAATGCTTTCTTAGAAGTTAATTTCACAAGTATGACTGTGTCAATGCCTGACCTAGCTCTTCTTTGAACTTAGTTTCTTATGACTACAGTGATCTCTTATTTTGGCAGGCCTGTTCCCAACAACAGTAAATCTGGAGAAGCTGAAGAAGCCATAGAAAAAGGAAACACAGTGTGAATGCATACTAGAGGGGTCCTTTACACACTTACACACGTGCATGGGCAACAAAAACCATTATAACCACTTGGATTATGCATTTATTATCATCATTTTGGGAAAGACTAGTCTGATCAGGACTTAATGCATGCTACACTCCATACCAAAAAGGGAAAAAGAACAAGGGAAAAGAGAGACCCTGCTTCGGGAAAGACTAGTCTGATCAGGATTTAATGCTACACTCCATACCAAAAAGGGAAAAAGAACAAGGGAAAAGAGAGACCCTGCTTCAGGTGTCTTCTAGTCCAAGTAGTACAGAGTGACAACAAATGGGGGACAAGAAGGAAACAATAGGCAGCATGATGGGAACTTTATCCTGGCATGAGTTTTACAGAAAGATCTGAAAAAGCACAAAACCTTTAAGATATTTATGGAGACCCACTCTGAGCAGATACACATGAATATGTTTGTGTATATATAAATATATATATAAAAATAGTGAGATGAAGTACAAATGGCCTTCTCTAGGTTATACAAGCTGGTGTAAGACACGAGCCAACGTAGGAATTTTATCCTGGCATGAGTTTTACAGAAGGATCTGAAAAAGCACAAAACCTTTAAGATATTTATGGAGACCCATTCTGAGCAGATACACAGATGAATATGTTTGTGTGTATATATATATATATATATATATATATAAATAGTGAGATGAAGTACAAATGGGCTTCTCTAGGGTATACAAGCTGGTGTAAGACACGAGCCAACAAGGTGACAAACAGGAAGGATCACGAAAGATCTTGACAATTAATCTAAGGACCATACACTCAGTATGATGGCAAAAGTGTTAGAAGGATGCAAAGAGAATGATGAAACCTCAAAGCTGAGGGCTTGGAAATTTGGAAATAGTTGTAGATACCTCAGTGAGTTAAGACAGGGTGAAATTATGCATTTATCAACAGATAAAATAATGCCGCAGTAATAGAAATTTTGATGGCAACAGCCTAAGCAAGTCTTAATATTAAGAACAATAATTAATATGGTTTTACCCAAGTGAAAACAAAATGCTATTTTCAAAAAATTGTTTCCCCTGAGTAAATGGTGTAACAGAAATAACCTGTGTCCTCACAATTCAACAAAATAAGAACAGTTTAGAAAAGGTATCAAGCTTTTGAAGAAGTTACTCTGTCTTGCTTGGAAGTGGATAGGCTGAGTATGCTTTTAACATTGTGGAAGAGAAGTCATATGAGTTTCTATGCTGTTACTCAGTTCTGCAGTATTAAGTTCTGTACAATAAAAACATACTCTTTAAAGACTATAAATTCTGGCATCCCATGTCTATAACTCATGTTTCAAATGTTTACAGTTACAGCTGTATTTACTTTTCCTCTTTAATTTTTCTCCTTACAGTGAAACTGATTTATGTTACTACTGACAATAAGATGTAGAAAGAAGAATACAATTTTCATAATTAGTTTATGCAGTTCGTGATGGCTATTAGTAAGGGAGATGAAAGCATGAAAGAATCATTTATTCTTCATAATAAATTGGATTTTTATAGGAAATGGCACAGGTACTCTCTGGTAACCTGAAAACTCAGCTGTTAAAGAACTGAGGCTCTGAAGAAGATTTCACCATCTTCTTCATGACTTGTGCTTTGTGACAGGTTAAGTACAGTCTTTAAAATCATCTATACTTGTGTCTCAGGACAACATATTCCATAAGACTGGATTTAATATACATTACAGTGTATTGGCCTTTAAAGGCACATTATAAAAAATACTTGTGTCCATATGCAAGTATTTAATATTTTAAGAAATATCTATTTTACTTTAAAAAATTATAAAATGTATCCTTTACTTAGAAAGCACAAACAGTCAAACTAAATTAACTGAGAAAGCTCCACAGATGAAATAGCCATTAAAAACCCCAAACATGATGTTTTTGAGATGTAGTACAAATTTCACCCATCCAAACAAACTAGCAAATAAGCTATGGAAAACCATAAATCTTTACTTTTCCAATCTAAGAAACACTTCTTGTCCCACATACCCAAATTCTTAACAAAAACACCCAGAGTTGTTGCACGTCTTAATTTTATGTGCATTACTAAGTATTACATATGTCAATCATATATTAACAAATCTACAGTTCTGAATGTTGCACAGTGCATGCTTTATTGTTTCCACACTTTTGAGGACACTGAAAGATTCATCCATCAGATAAAAATGTGGGGGGTTCTACTTGCTACACTATGAATTTGTTCTGAATCTGACAGAATTCAGCACCTTAGGGGCAGTGCTATATGAATTGTCTAGGTTACTGGCAAAGTTGTATGAACAAGAGTGAATGATTTGCCAAGATCAAATTTGAGAATAACCTTCTACTGAATGACCCAGCATTCAAGAGTGTAAAGCTGCGCCCTCAGTAACCCCAAATTTAACTAAAAATAGGTTGATATTATGACTTACAGCACAAGCTATGCAACTTCTTGCGTGGTGGAACTTGTTTTAAAATGGAGATTAGCTTGAAGTAACCTCTGTTCCTTTTACAAGATTGTGTTTCCAGCCACATTGGCTACTACAGTTCATACAGAAAATCAGCACTGGAACAGTAAGTGAAGATTTGAAAATCTGTGTGACTACTTACAGGGTAAAGCATCATAGTTGGAACAGGCTATTTTATGTGCCTTATTTACAATACTTGGCCATTCACACAGACAAGTCACGTAATTATCTACCCAAGAAATCCAACCTGATGTCAGTGTGAGTTTCTATCCCTTTATCATCTGAAAGAAATTGATTGTGAAGCATCCTTCAAAGTCCTACTGTAAAATTAGGACTTAGCACTGTAAAATATCACAGGTCTTTACACCAGAGACTCAAAGCAAACTTTAGAGCTGAACAACACAGAGATTTCTTAGATTTAGGGCTCTAGAGTCATATGTTACTCATGGCTCTTAACTACATCATATCTCAACTGATTCCCAAATTCTGTGAGAGTTCAAGCTCAAGTTTGGCTTGTCACCAATTCATGCTTAAAGAAAGAGCATTTATTAAAATCACTGAATATCTCTTCTTTGACTTCAATGGATTCTGAGTCAGACCTATAATCCCTCAATCTCTGGTCTTCCCCCTAAACACAAAATTACCTGCAGGAATACATTTTTGCATTACAGGCCTCTGTTTAGCAGAGCACTGGCATGGCTCCACAAAGCTCACCTTAGAGATGATACAAGTTCTTACCTTTCCCATCCTTTTATGTTAGAAGAGAAACACATTGCTGAGTTCAAGCCCCTCAGAGTAAGAGCTATGACACACACAAAACAACAGTATATTTGCTTTTGGTATTGTAGACACTTTGAATGTTAGACTGTGAAAGAGGCTGGGAGTGGGAGAGGGGAAGAGGAAAAGAACCCTCCAATGTCCTGAAATGCATGAAGAAATACAATATTAACAGTGGGCTCTGAAAGTTAGTGTGGATGAAGCACAACCAAAAGTTAGTCATGGTGGAAAAGTCAAAAGGTTACGTATTTATAGGGATGAAACAAAACGTGGTTCTCTTTTGAAGCTTTGGGGTTTTTGGTTTTTTTTTTTTTGGAACCTGTGAAAAGCAGGATTTGACAATCAGTCAGCCAATACAAGTGAACTGAGTTTCTGAAGTCAAATAGGCTGTGTCAGTACTGCACCATCTTTATGCAATAAACCATTACCAGCTCTGTCACATTACATGTCACAAACCAAAAGCCAAAGCAACTCCTTGGGTAAAACTGACTTTTTTTCAGCCACATTTTCTGCTAAGCTTCTCCTTCTTTCTTGGAGTGTCAGTTTAGTCTTATAAACATTCCAGAGCAGAAAGAGTTGCAATTAATCACTGGGAAATGGGTATCTGCATCATTAATTCTTTCAATGGCAAAAACGTACTAAATGCTTTCTTACACCTCAGGTGAATATATAATAATAGTCAATTACACCAAAACAGACAGGCAGTATAACTTATTTTGGAGGATTTAATTCCTGTTTATCCATCTCTCAAGGCTCCTGCTTTTGGGCTGGAAAACAGTGCTCTGTCATCTTTATGTTACTTGACTATTTACTTTCCATTTCACCTGTTTCTTCCTGGAGTTACAGCTGCAGGCTCACAAAATTGCCTGAGCTTGGAGAGATAAAAATCAAACCCCAAAACAAACAACTCCCCCATCTTTGCCTCATCCTGAAATATCTCAGTTTGATAATAATGCAAATAAAGGAAGAAAAATCTCTCCCATGAATACGTTTTCTTTTCTCTAAGCGCAAATATTGGCAGTAGTGACAGATTTTATTAAACTGTGTCTTACAAGATGCAGTGGACAAAGTGACTTGGGCATCATTGCAGCTCAAGGTTTTGAGTCTTTTCAGAGAATCATAGTGCTTGGAAAGGCCCTCAGGATCATTGAATCTAAATTTTGACCAAGGCCCTCAAGATCATTAAATCTAACTTTTGGTCGAACACTACTGTACCAACCAAACTACAGCACTTCAATTTCTTGAACATTTCCAGGGATGGTGACTCCACCACTTGCCTTGGCAGCATGTTCCAGCCCTTGACAAGCCTTTCAGTGAAGAAATACTGTTAATAGGCATGCTTTTCTCCAGGTGAGAAGGAACAGATGCGAAATCCTCTTCCTTCAGCTCCTGAAGAAACGCCAGATCTGAGCTAGGAAATGAGCTCAGCTCTGCAGCAGCACACTTTACCAAAGTCCAGACACTAACCTCCTTTGTGACTGCAACCCCTGAGGTTGAAAAGTTCCATTTCAACCATAGTAGCCATTCCAGTTGTCGTAAAATTCAGGGCACTGACTCATTCAAGCAACCGACGGCAGTTCCATGTGGCAACACATGGCTCTTGGTTTTGGAAAGGAAACTTTCACATTATGGCCCTCGTGAGGGAAATCAGTCTGGCAGTCGAGAGCACCACTTCCTATCATTATGGGGTTAAGGACATACTAAGTGGGTCTCATGATCTATAGAAATCTCATTAAGTGGACATAGACATAAACATAGCAGTAATGAAATACTTTTGGTGGAAATGTGGCAGCTCCAAGCCACCCTGTGTTTCCACACTGATTGTGATCTTGAAAAGCAACACCTGCTTGTCACAGAAACCTCTTCCAAGAAAAGTGGAATAAAAGCATAGAAATAATCTAGTAATTCAGTGGTCTGATTAACACAACAATCACCATCAGCAGTCATTACCCCACCTGGTATGTCAGACAAAAGCTCAAACACAGTAGTTTTATGACTAAATGTAGACTTCCCAGGATCCTTTTGTTTCAGTCCTTTGGATGACATAATTTCCAACAAATAATGGGGAAATACTAAGAGAAGCCAAGAACAATGTGACTTATAGCAGGGTATATTTTAAAATTTCCAGTGTAAAAAAATAATCAAATTCATAAATTTTCAGAATATTCCATCCTGACAGAATTAAATTCTGGAGCAGCAGTGTATACTTGCTTGCTTCTGGAGGATTCCCTTTCTCCAGGACAGTCCTGGGAGATGCAGAAATTTGGCATAGCTGATTATATCACTACAGGGAAGTGCTCTGTGGATGAAGCACAACCAAAATCCAATTATTGTCTCTGCAGCAAACAGCTCCATAGCTGCTGCTGCAGCTGAGGTTGGAGGAAGCTGCCTGATGGCTGCTCTGTGTGATGCCAGCTCCAGGGCACAAAGCACCTTCATACAGCTGCCTTTCCACACTTCCAGGCAGATCAGAGGAAGCGCCAGCCCCAAAGGAGAAGTGATAACTTGTTAAACATCACACAAGATGTTACAGGAGTTATTTAAAAGCAACAGAGTACCCACTTATTAGATGACACACAAAGACAGTAAGAAATTATGCTGCTTTCAGAAGGAGCTGGGCAGCAAATGGCTCTCCTGTCTGTTTCATGACATAAAATATTTTTTTCTGTTTTCCTTTCTGATGAGAACAACCTCAAAACCTTGCAAATTTGTGAATGTAAAGCCACAGAGAGAATCTCAACTCCTTTCTCCCTGGGACAGCAGTCTACTGGTGAGGAAATTATCAAGAAGCGGGGAAGCCAGGCCCCCATCTGTGTTCTGTGCAGTCCCAACAAAGAACCAACCTTTTGGCATCCCAGGTGATGGCCCCAGCCACCATGACATTACCCAGGAGTACAAGCTTGTCTTTATGCAAAACTTTTGCTGGAGCAGAGATTTCTACCACAGAGGCCTCCAGTGCATGAGAACAGTACTGGCTCTTCTAGAAGAGGTGAGAAAAGGAGGTCACTTGCTTTCTGTTTTTCCAGGAATTCCAATCTGGGCCACTGAATCATCTTCCCAGTAAGGCTTTGTCAAAACTGGCATGCTCTTTGTGTTTTTTTTTTCCTCCTTATTTTCAGTTTTAACTAATTTGACACTCTCTAAGGAAGAAAAATCAACAGCACGTTGCTGGAAAATTTTTGAACAGCTCTTGTTACAAAGCACAGCGGTGCCAAAGCCAGGAGCAGGACCTGGGAATGGTCACAGCTCTAATCACTCAGCTGTGTGATTTGCTACTACTAATTTGTCATAGGAAAACAGATGGTGATGGTGGTGCACGGGGCCAGATTCTTACACCTCTTAACATTTACAGCTTGCATTGCAACAGCATCTTTGGGACCTCAGGAAGCCTGGGGCCCTGTTATGTTAGGCACTGTACAAACAGAGAGTAAGATACAGTCTCTGCTCTTGGAAGCTTCCTGAGAGACTAAATAGACAAGACAGATAAAGGAGGGAGAAAAAGCAGAGAAGTGATTTGCCCAAGGTCACACAGGAAGAACTTGCAGAGCTCGGAGTAGGTCTCACATCACAGGTCAGTATATTTCCACTTGTCCAAATCCTGTCTGCAAACAAACAGCTGTGACCATTAAATCACTTGCTGAGCCTCCAGCAACTTCAGTGCAGCTCTCTGCCCTGTCACTACTCTGTGCATGTTTCCTACAGAGATACCAGGAGGAGCTCACCAGCACAGCATTGTCAGGCCAAAGGCTGAGGCACCCTTTGCCTTCTTGTGTTTTGCTCTTATACCAGGTTCACTGGAGAGGCCAAATGCACTTTAACCCCTTCTATATCACGCATTCATAAAAGTTCTCAGCAGATGCAGAAGCCTGTGCACAAAGCCTCCATCTTTTAAAGGTTAAAAGAACTGTTTTACAATTAAGGCACTATTTTTCATGTGGAATAAATGAGCTGTAATCTGATGTGAAGCCACAAATTCCAAACTGCAAGGATGTCCATTGTATTCCACGATGCATGCACTCTACTCAGGCTGACAAAAATTTTTTTTTACATCAAAATTTTAGTAGAGGCAATTTAACAACTGCTTTTCCAGAACCTCATGAAAAATACATATATTCTAATGAATTCAAGTGTAGTTCAAACGTTTCACTGTAGGCTTGCTCTGTTCCATGCTGCTCCTGCTGCAGGCAGGACTGTCAGCTGGATGGATTTCCTTTTTGATCAATCCATCCTCTCTCATGTCTCAGGGTAATAGGGACCTAAAGAATGATGGCACCGGGGCCTGGACTCATCCTACCCAGAACTGGAAGTGGTTTAGATGCCCAGTGTGGTCAATGGCCTGACAAAACAAGACACAGGTATGCCCACCCTCTCTCCCACCCTTCAGAGTGAGTTTCCTGAATGTGAGCACCAGGGGCTGTCTCTGCCTCAGCAGGTGAGGAGGATCTCTGCAGGAGAGCTGCTGCTGAGGCAGAGCCACCATCACCCCCACGTCCCTCTGGAGCTGGGTTTGCTGCACACCAGCTCAACTCCAGACCCAAGCAGGGAATGCCACTCAGGGGCAGGAGTGTGCTAAGTGTACTCCTGTAGCATACACGGACAGTTTGATTTCATTCATAACTCTCCCATGTTCCAAGACTGCTCTCAACAAAAACAAAACCCTAATAAATGGGGATTGTCAGATGATTGTTTCAAAAGTGCATTCCTGCTCTGAGCTAAAGCACCAAGGCAACCAGCAAGACCTACACTGCACTAGAACCATTTATTTTTAAAAACCAAACAATATCAAGTAATTTAGCACTCAAATTGACAGTAGTTTTTTGTTAAAAACAGAAAGCAAACAAAATCCAAATTCTTAATATCCTTAGGAGTGTTTTCATCGCTCATTTAATTGACTTTCTCCCTAGAGCTTTTGCAATCCCACTGCAGTAAATTGTGAAGCAGGAAAGAGGATCTTCACTATAATAAAGCCTGACAAGTTAAATTCTCCTAAACTGAGCAAGCAGAAAAACTTAAACAAGATTTAAAACAACTGTATTAACCCAGGGTATGACAAGAAAAAAAAAGCCAAAACCCAGTTATGGGTACTGGCAGCACATCTTGCTGAGAAGTTTATGTCTCCCTGTCACTATACACTGGACTGCCCATGCTAACCTTCCACTCAGCATGTCAAAAGCAACAGCGAGAGTTTACAAAAGATCTCTGGCTCTCAGTTAACAACATTTTATTTCTTCCACGTTTTGCCAGTTAGTGTTGCAATCCTTGCAGCGTAATAGGCTATCACTAGACATTCCTGAATTCTTTTAAAAAGGACTGTTCTTGGCACTTGCTGGAAAACAGCAAGACCATTCTCTTCATGTAAGGACCCTGCCACCCTGCACTTTCAGGCAGGGCATTCACCCTGTGCTCCACCTCGGGTGCACTTTTAAAGCCTCTGGGTACCTCTAGTAATGCAGAAAATGACTGGTTGTGCATTGAACAGCTTTTCATGGAGCGAAACATTAAAGATACAGATTTTAATCTATTAATTGCTATGCAGCCAGGAGAAAAAGGGGAGGAACAACCATATTCCATAATTGCCTGCAGCCCAAAAGGCAGCTAGCATCTGAGTCCTAGCAAGAAATGTTGAGCAGATTGTGGGTGCTGGCTATGGGGGAGCATTTTCTTGCTGGCATGGAGGCTGGGTGTTGATTCAGTGCTGGCAAAAGCTTTCCTCGGCACCCACAGAAGTTAAATCCTCCTTCACCGCTCAACAAGTACATTATGATGGCAGAAAGCTTTTTTTTTTTTTTTATCTAGCTGATGACAAGGAAGCCTGTGAGGCTTTTTGAGGATCAGAGTTAAAAAAACACAACCTGATAATGCCTTCTGTTTCTCTAAGGTGATCCTCAACTTCACTTAATCTTGTTTGGGGAGCGGCCGAGATACCAGGGTGAGATGGCAGGGAGCTGTGCAGAGCTCCTCTGAGGGGGAGCAGGGAGAGGGTGGGTGGGCAGGATGTCAGATGGGAGGCACCACTCACAGACCATGCCTGAATGACTCTACTTCCATCCTGTGCCAATGAAACAAGGAAAGTGCCAGTATAGATTTAGTATTTTCAGAATTTATGACACGTGTTTTAAGTTTAGGGAGGTAACAAAGAGATGGAGAAGAACCATCCATTGTAATAAAGCATGGCAAGTCTCTCCAAGGGCAGTCACCTTGTGCTGGCTTAGAGAATACCTGGCAGGCTACCTGATATTTACATTAGAACATATAAAAAGTGACTGCAGGGTTGAATTTGATACATGCACACACAGACCATGCCAGGAGCTGTGGTTCTGTGTCCACTGCTGTTGGGACTCAGTGAAACTACTTGCTACAAAGTGTGGTCAAACTCAATAACCAGAAACACAGACCTTGCAGGGGCAGAGTTGGGACCAAGAGAAAGATCATGTGGCAAAATGCTGCCTAAAGGAACTAATTAGCCAACAGAAGATGAGATTAGTTTTAGTTTCTTCTGCTACATCTTTAACATTTGCACCATACATATATGGATGATGTAAGACATTAACTGCATTTCAGGTGCAAAATTTCAGTATAATTTTATGACCAAAAAGATCAATAATCAGATTGTTGTAATTAAAAATTGATGCTTACAGGGCAATTTAGTTATCTGTCAAATTCAGCACTGAGGGACACAGCCTTTGTGTAAATCTGCTTTGGCTGAGTTTGTGGGCTGAGGGCTGGATGTCCCTTGTTTGAGTTTGAGATTTTGACCCACAAAACACGTGGGACCTGGATTTTCCTCATGTTGCCATGTGAATCCAGAAATCAGCTCCAGTCTGAGTGCAAGAGGGCCCAGTTTTGCTGAGCAGCCTGGAGAACAGTCACAAAATTTTCCACACACCTGGGCTGAGCTTCGAGTCTCTAACAAAGCTGAAAGCTGGCCAAGTTTCTCCTGGCTTTGTTACCGGGCTTTTTGCACTGATCTGTTATTCTCTGCATAATTTTTTTTTTTCTTTCAAAACCAAACCATTAGGGAAAAAAGGTTGTGGAGGGGGAGGAGAGAATGTAGAAGAAACAAGAGTGTGTGTTTGCCTGAAAGAGGGAGATGCAGCACTACAGCAGTCGGTATCATTGCATACAGCAGCTACAAACAGGCTGAGAGCCTCAAAAGCAGGACAGCCCAGGGGAAGGAGGAAAAAAAAAGGAAAGAAAAGGAAAAAAAAAGATAGAAGACAGCAGGAGCACTGTTTGTCTTGGCTGGTTAGCACTCCATGCCCACCTGCATTTGATTCTGCTCAGTCTCTGGACTCCTCCCCTCACTTTGGAGTCATGGCAATACAGGAAGGCAGGAGGGGAAGGGAGACAGAACACTTTGTACTAGCAGCCAGACCACTGTTTAACTTCTTCAGCCAAAAAACAAATATGAATATGGAAAGATTTTATGGTGAGATACATCAACAGACTGAAGCAGTTCTGAAAATCCTTCTGCAGTTGCTCATTCAAGCTTTTCAACCTGCAGACTTTTCTTGTGATTAATCCCAGAATTTGTTTTGTAGTAGTAGTGCTAAGTATTTACCAAGTGATCTGAACTGTCAGTTCTGCCACAGAGTTCTGTCTGCTGGGAGTATTTTATGGCCTTCATAATTCGCACTTATATCCACCCCTTGTTGCTTTTTCAGTTTCATTATGGTTTGAAAATGAAACCCAGAAAATAACCCCTGTGCTTACTAGCAAAGAAGCCTGGGTGCTGAGCAGTAGGAATACAGCAGCTGTGAGCATTTCAAGATGCACAGAGCAAGAAAAAATTCTGTTGCAAACTATACTTCTCTATGCATGGTAAAATTTAAATCACTTATTTATTTACTTACAAGAATTCCTTTATGTCAGACTGCTTTTGCAGATATTCTCCCTCCAAATTCAGAGCATATTTTAGCAGCCCAAATGCTGTGCACAGGCCTTAAGCATGCTGAACTTGGCAGTATGCCCCAAAATTAGGCTGTGCTGAGCAGACAGAACAACAGACATCTTCCCCCCTTGTGCCGTAAGAGATCTCAGAAATAAAAGTTCTCTCTTTCTTTCATAAAGTAAACTGCTGATAGCACCTGATGGTGCTATGGCCAGCACTTCTTGTGAACCAGAAAGTCTAAGAAAGTGACAATAACAGCTAGAGAATAACAAGGTGCCTCTACATCCACAGGATCACATCACTGAAATATCCTGATGTCTTCTAAAGACTTGGGGATCATAAACCACTGTCAACTTTCCATCTCATTGAAAAAAAGTACAGCCTTTTGGAAAGCTTGAGCAAATCTGAGTTGGAAATCTAAAAAGCACTATTTTCCTTTTGTTCAAAACTCACTTCCTTCTTAACCTATGTCATTCTGCCACTGTAAAACCATGATACCTCAAAGCAATTGCCTAAAACCTGTTGAAAGTGAATCTCTAAATAGATATTCTACTACAACTTTTTAGCTATCCTGTGCATTACAATTGTGAATTAAATTAATTAAAGTGTTTTCATTATTTTATTCAGGAGTGAGGGAGGGAATGGCACTCTTCACTGAAAACTGCAATGTTAAATTCTAAACATTTTAAAATGGGGAAACACAACACTAAAATGAAAGCAAAAAGTTAGAAACAGAGGAGGGAGCAGTAAGACCAATTCAATGCCTTTCTCCTTCCCATCCCTGCTGCTTTACCAGCATAGGGGAGATTGCAAACTGAGAGGGGTTAGGAACCACAAAAAACCACTCCTGATCTCTGAGTCACTCCTGGGTCTCACAGAGACATTCACATTGCAGAATATTGCTATAAGTACTGAATTGTTGTCCATAAGATAACAACACTGGGAAGGTGGGTTTCCATCCAAATACCATGGATTTTTTTTTTCCACGTCATTTCAGTCCTCTCCAGCACATGATCTTTCTGTAAGTAAGTAACACACAGATGTGTGTTTTGGAGCCAGTCATGCTGATGCTTTTTATAATCAGCAGAGAGAAATGGGCAACTACATTGTAGTCCACACGATTTATTTTAAATGTCTGTTTTAGCATGAGATGCATCATGCTCTAGATATGACTTTTATCCCACTCCTCCTCCCAAAACCATTGGGTCTAGACTGGTAAGAGCAGAGATTTTAGAGTAAAATACCCAAAGAGTCAAAATGAGTCACCTTCACTCTGGCTTGAGCCCATTGTTCTGCTGCAGTGAATGAGATTCTGCCACTCACTGACTTTGTCACAAAACCAGTGTCACACTGATCATTGCTCTGCCTCCATTTCAGCCACCATGCCACACCATGCCCCATCACAGTCACCAGGCCGAGAGTCAACAACCTTTGGAGGCTGTACTTTTTCATTTGGGAAGATAAGCATGTTGTCCTAACCTGGATGGAACAAGGATGAGCTGCCAGCAATAATAACCTGCCTTGGCTAAGGCAGTGGTTCCTACAGACCTGGACCTCAAAGGGAGGCAACAACAGGGGGTCAGTGCCGAGGTTAAAACATCACAGCTCTCAAAAACAAAAATGCAAACCTTTACATCTCAGCTGAAACTGAAGAAGCTTACAGTGGTCACTCTTTCTTCCCTGTTACAGGAACACTCACCAACACAACTTTCTAATATCTCCAAGAATCTGGCTTTTGGTAGCTCTTTAACCGGAGCAGATTAAATGCACCAGTGAAAGAGACAAATGTGGACTGTCACAGGACAGCCATTTTTGGGACAGCTTTCCAAAAAACCATGAAAACAGTTGACTAATTTTTCTCCAATCAAAATATCTATTCTAATTCTCCCCAAAATTCATTATCAAAGCTTTTGTGGATGGGATTGAATGTAAGAAATGTGTGAAGACTGAAGTCTAAGGAAAAACATAAGGAGAGTTACAAGAAGAAAAAATGGCTTTCTAATGAAAAACTTTGACAGAGTATTCAGGAAAGAAAAGTTATGGGATCACAGTAATAACTACACCATTTTCAGTCAAAATTTCATTGCCTTTCACTCTGTTAATTATGCTTTAAATTGCCCTAGATGGTGCCAGAAGCAGACATAGAAGTAGAATAAAGGATGATAATAACACCAGATTGGTTTTGTGGAGCCTCCATAGCTGGGTGGCACCTAAATAAAAGCATTTAAAGTGCCAGAAGCCAATTTGCGGTTTGGTTTTGGATTCATTTACAATTTGGTTTGGCTTTCAAACAGATCTAAGTATGATTGGGGTAGGGTATGAGAGCACAGAACCCTCTTATTTCTGTGAGGTGGGCAAGGCTTAAGTTTCACCATCACTGATTTGTGGTTAGCCTCTTCTTTTGGCTATTAAATTTAATCAAGATTATAGAACTGCTGTTTGCTCAAGGCACTGCTAGAGCCAAAGATGCTCTGCAGATGTACACATCTAGGCTTGTGCAGATGTGACTGCAGAATCAGGCCCAGAGTGTGGATAGCTTTTAAAGTATAGAACAGAATATAGTGGTTTTTACTAAAATACAAGACTGGTACCTCAAGTGAATGCCTTAACAAGGTGACCCAGGAGAGGTCATTCAAAGCACCCTTTTAAGTCTTCCAGAACCCACTGGTTTCAGTGCACAGCTTTCTATCAAGAATTTGCAGTTAATGAAATCAGGGGGGAGTACTGACAGCTATATGAGCATTTAAGCCATATCCATTTATAGGCGGCTTAAATAATGAAAATTAGAATTAGAAGGGCGTAACAGAGTTAAGTGCTTTTGACAATGTTTTAAATATGAGTAAGATCCTTGTGATTTATGAAATCCCTTAAGATGACTGGAGTATGGAAAGTGACATGCTAACAACACGCCTGGTTCTAGGGTTTCTTTATGCTGGAAGCCATACGTGTAGGGGCACATACCAACTTTCTAAAAACATAGCTAGGTCAGGTTACACCATTCTCAGAGAAGAGAGAAGGTAGCTACTTTTTATTGTATTTAGATCTGCTTTGACTGTCTTTGTGCTGCATCTTCTTCCATCTTGCTACTTAAACTGAGAAGGATTCTGAGAGGTCTTTTGACCCAAGCACAAGGAGAAAAGCTTGGCAAGAACTTGAACCTTGATATTTTTTTTTGTTTTGTGTAGACATACGTGTGAGAGTGCATAATTTATATGTTTTAACACACGCATACAGACAACTTATTGAATGTTCATGGTCTCAAGATTCCCAGACACCTTTCTGTAAATATTTTAAGGACAACCACAGCATTGAAACCAAGTTTCAAGGAAGGATCACGGAATTTATTAAGGCAGAGAGAATGCATCCTGTTATAGGAAAACAGGAGAAGCTGACTTATTCAGCCTCATAAAGGAAAGGCAAAAAAATATATCATGGCCCTGTGTAACTATGACTATAGAGCATAAGATCAAATTGCAATAAAATGGTCATGAATAAATGCAGTTAAAGTTAGAAAAAGGTTTTTTAGCTGTCTGAAGAGTGAAATTCTGTAAGCTGCTTACACATGAGGCTCATGGTGACAAGTTGCCTAAATGGCTTTCAGATGGATTTTGAGGGGATTAGGGAAGGGAATGATTAATTTATAGAGAGAAATTCCCAGAAAGTGGGTTCTGAAGCAGATCTGTAGGTATCCAGCATATTGGTACAAGGGAGTTTGAAAAGGGACTGTATCTCTGTTTGTAGTGCAGTATATCAAATAAATGTCAAGCTTTCATGCCTTGTAAATAATTAATCACCCTGCTGCCCTTGTTTCTGATATTTTCCTCCCTCTGCTGAACAACTGGATACTGCAATAAGATGCAGACACACTCATGCTTCAAGGCATTACATTCCCTTCAGCATCAAGTTGGCACATCCCACTGGCACTCAATGGAACAGCACACGTTTTTTCTTCAGGTCATACTGGCAAGTACTTTACTGGGTTTCTCTATTTCCTCAGAAGCAATGGTTATTAGTCAGCTTTTTTTTCCACCTGGGACCTGTATTTCGCACACAATCTCATTTTTCCATACCCTTGATCTCTCCTATTATACTCCTATGGCACATTATAGCATGACTTTTGACCTTGCACTACAAATATGTATTTTTGAAGGCTAATAAGTACTGTTTTGTGTGCTGTGATTGCAGGAATGAAAGATCTGTGTGCTCCTGTACTGGGCACTTGTCTCATCTGTTGCAACTGTGGGAGATCAGTCTCAAAGGTGGTTCTTTCTAACCTGATATTCCTGAATACAATTTACTGTAAAAGACCTGCATGCTCATGAGCACAGTGACTGCAAAAAAAGTCAACAGACAAGTTCTTTTTGGCTTGGGTAGCATTTGGTAATTGCATCTGAGAAAACAGCTGAAAACAGGTTTAGCATGGATTCATCTGAATTAAGTAGAACATTCAGTTCCTTCATCACTTTGGCCTCTTGGAGGGCAATTTTCATCCCAGACATTTCAGAGCCTCAGTTTGGAAATGCATATAAAGGGAGATAAAACAGACAGCTATCTGGCAGGCAAGAAATGCAAGTGCAACAGTGATAGGAAGTAGCAGAGGGAGAGAGAAGTCTGGTTTGGGAAGAGAGGATATGAAGTTGGAACCACAGTACCCTAAGGAATGAAAAAGCCAGGAGGGGCCTGGCATTTTGTGACATAACTCTAATACAAAAATACCCTTTTTGAATCTAAAGAAACAGAGAAGCTGCAACTAGTTATATTGAGAGATATGCTTTGAAACAGGTATTTCATTTTAGTGTTAGGAGAAAGCAACAGAGAGATTTTCCTACCAAGACATGAAAACCTACCCAAAGCAAAGTTCAGAACTCAGAACCTTTTTCTCTCAATCCCACATTTAGTCCTCTAGTGGACTGTTTAATAAGAGCAGATGCACAGTAAATGCTAAAACCACCGTTTCTATTTTTTTTTTCCTAAGAGGCAAGACTCACAAACATCTGTATCCCAGGAAAGTATCGCTCTTGAACAATTTCTGCAGAACACATTTATGTTTCTTGGGATGAGAACTTGCTGAAGCTCTGGGTAGGCACCATGAGAATTTTCCTCTCTGTGACAGCACACTGTCATTGCCATCAATAAACCATCCATGGAGTTGCCACAAATACAACAGAGCCTTCTGCCTTCAGAGCACCACCTTGCCATCCCTGTCTTTTCTGAGGGGAATTGGGTTGGGTGCAATGGTCGATTCTTTCTCTGTGCTTCCCCTTCTAACTTAAAACCCAGCACAATGACCACCTAACTGCGCCATGGAAGGAAATGGGTAGAATTTATTAATGGGGAAAGAAAAATGAAAGAAAAAGCTTGCATTTTCCTCAGATATTAGGGTGGAAATGGGGTGGATGCTAACTTGGGTACAGCTCTTTAATGACTGAATAAATGGCAGTAATGAGGCAGTTCCAAGGTTTATCAGATGACTGCACTCATTTGCTCTAAATATCATATTTAGTGATTTGTGCTGATTCGTCAGTTTGTGGGATTAGTTACAGTTCATTGTAAGTTCTAACTGTATTTCCATGTATTGTGTTAAGACCTGATTCAAGAGTAGTTTTATTTGATAAAAACCAGATGTTCTTAAAAGAGACTCTCTCCTTCACAGTACAAAACATTATTCTTAGCAATTGTATGTACCTTACAAAATTAATAAGCACAGCATCTCCCTGCATGACATATGACATTATTATATTTTTCCCTGTTGAGGGACTTTTAAGCCATTGGGGTCATGACCTCTGTGCCTTATGAGAAATGGAAAAGCACATGGTTCCAATTTTATCTTCAACCCTGCCCTGCTGCTGACATGTATGTTTACAATACGGTTCATCTGTTGACCCTTCACTCACATTTAAAATATTAGCTAACATTTTTTGGTCCCAATCTCAACGGTGCATGGCGATTAGCTTTTAAGCCCAGTTGTTTTCTTTATTGCCTTTTGACATGCACATCTTATCCGAAAGCCCTTGACTGTTTTTCTAATTTGAAAGCAGCACCAGCCACGAAGCCAGCTCCGGTTTGTCTGGATGCTCCCGCTCTCCTGTGACGCCGGGCACTTCAGATCTTTAAATACACAATATCACCCCACTTGCAGAGATGGGAAACATCCTGCACCGCTCTGAGATATCCCTGAGGAGCTGCCTGGCTCTAACCTCGCTCTTGGCTGCCGTCAGTCCTGGCTGAGGTGGGTCAGGCTGAGCTCCTGCGGGACACGGTCTGTCCCCCAAGTTCCCCTGCACGAGGCTCCCTGGAGATGGCAGCGGGATCATGCTACAGGCGAGTCAAGAAGAAAACTCTTCCAGAGAAACCAGCCCTTTTCCCAGTCAGGGCTGGGTGCTGAAAGAACACACTTTCACTTTTCAGCATGGAGAGAAAGAAAGAGCAATCAGCTAAGACTCACTTTTTGAAAGGGGTTTGAGGGGGGGTGCTAAAAACTGAGAAAGCTGCTTATTTTTCACTCCAATTTCCCTTACATCAAAAGAAAGGTGAAGGAAAAAGGGAAGATGTGGGGGAGGAGGTATCTCATTTTCATTTCTTTTTAAGAAAGGGGAAAATTTGAACTGGAAAAAGAAGTATTTTCCTTCTAAGTTAAAATGACAGACAATTTACAAAGATACCTTTAGCACTTGAATTTCTTCAAATTTTTCCCCTTTGTTTTAAATATTATTTTTCAATTTTAAATAGCAACATAAAATGTGCTCTGATAGCAGGATTGTGAAAAAAAGAAAGAAAATTACTTTGTTATTTTCACCATACTGTATTATATGATATCTTATTAAGTGAGCTCATATACATGGATGCCTTAGCTCAAACTTCATAATAGGGTATCACATTCATCGTTTGCACAGTTAAAATATTTTCATAATTCTGAAGCTTGGCACTCTCAGTTTTCCTATAATCCACTGTCCTAGTAGATATTTTCTATGTGTTAATTGATGTATTGGGCTTCCCATAAAAAATATGTAAATAACTCCCAGGCCTGAAATGTACTAAGCTTATTATACTGCTAAAGAGACCTTCAGAAGTGTTAATGCTTTCTTTCCAGGGAGTCAGAGCACGGTCTCTTTTCAGTGGATGGTATGGGAAGATATTTCAGTGACAACCAGGCAGATTCAGGGACACTGTTTCTTAAAAGAAGGGATATGGATATGACAGGCTCTGAAAACACCTACTTCCTTCAGGTTTCAACCATCACACATGTCCTCAAAAACCTTGAGAAGGGCTTAATAATGAGAGAGTGAAAAAAAGCTTCTGAGATCTGTAGGCTAGAGCCACTGCTTTGCACTGTGGAAAGAACTGGCAGAGAAATGTGAAGTGAGATGCTGTCCTTCCCCTAATGAGCACAGAAGTACACCTCGACACCACAGAGACACTGCTGTGTACAGCTATAACCTCATGAAAACTGCAGAGGGATTTCCTCTTCTCTATGTTTGGGTAATCCCTCTGCACTCTCAGGTAATTTGGCTAGACACAAATACAAATATCCACATGTATATTTGTTTAATAGCAAACTGATGTATTCCCAAGCTATCCTGTAAGAGTACGGTCCATAAATAATCTTGTTAAAGTGTTGAAGTCTTTGCTGTTCACAGGGAGTTGATATTAGCTGGAGAACCAGACCCTAAAATTGTCTTCCTTTGTCACTCCTATAATTCCTTTAATCTTCTTCCTTTTTTTTTCTTTTTTTTTTTCCCCTTTTAATTTTGTTTTTGATGGCTCCAGTTGCCAAAACAACAGATATTGGCCAAGACACTTGGCAACCCTGTGTCTCAGGAGCTGATGCCAATGGCAGTTGGGGGAACAGCACTGGTGTTCAGCATAATTGGCTTTTTTCCTCTGGGTAATGAAGACATCATACTGCTTCTGCCCTCCCATCCCTACAACCCCTGATCCGGGACGTGGAGTTTCTGGGAATGAAACGTGGAGCCTCTCACTGCTGCATAAAATCAGTCAAAGGCAGTGCCACCAGGGAAGCTGTTCTGTGCCATGTTGGCAATTCACTAATCGCCTCCATTATCACACCAGCGAGGCGGACAGATGGAGGCAGCACTCCTGAGTCATCTGCAAACTGTGGTCCATTTCCACATACAACCAGTTCTAAAAGCTTCTAACATTGCCCATCTTCACTTATTTGCATCTTTGACTCATACAGGATTTAAAACTGTATCATTAGCACGTTGGATCCGTGCCAGTTAGGCGCCACAAAGCTGCATTTTCCCCTTCGGCAGTTGTGTGCAAGTCAGATTTTGAAGGGAAAAAAACAACCCATAAATTCACCAGCTCAAAATTACGCTGTTGCTTATTAATATGTAATTTTAGGAGCTTGGATTTTCTGCCTTCCATTCCACCAGTACACAGCAGTGCAAGTAGAATGCTTAAAGCTTTCTTGCTCACCCACAACTCCTGTAACCCTGCAACAGTGAAGAGCAGAGAGATTTGTTTCACAACACTATCAATAATGGTCAAATCATTAAAACATGGCCATACAATTATTCTTTACATCCCTAAAAAAAGACTCAGCAGCAGTAAGGCATAGTGATCAAACAGCAAAGCTTTTCATATTGTACCTTTTTCATGATTTCTGACCTCACTGTGGAAATACTCGTATTTTATAAATAAAGAAAAAGACAATAACTTTTTCCGATGTGACTACTTTTGCAACATGACAATGAATGACTTAGCACAAGAAAATCTATTATGTCTCAGCATCAGTTTTCTGCTATTTGCTCTCCACTCCACTCCCATAACCATAATTTAATGCTCCAACCTGTGCAAGGGCACTGAAATGTATTTGACCATCCAAATCAATTAAACTTGATTATTTCTGATTCCTCTGACAGATGTGACATCATCACCACTACTTCAACTCTTCTTCTGACCTGTTCCAGCTCACTGTTCTCCCTCTCCATGCCTGATTTTCAACTGCTCTTCTGTCAAGGAAAGGACCCTCTCTTTATTTTGTAAGAACTTAGTGAGAAGAGGGCTGGGTCTTGAGGTACTACCATAATTCAAATATTATGATTACTATTAATAACAACAAGAGCAACAAGATTAGGCATATATGTCACATTAATATTAGAAGTGCTGTGTTGACAGCTTCACTTATGCAGAGGTAAACACTGATGTTTAGAACCATAAAAAGCAAGAGAATGTCAAAGTGTACACTGATTTAAAAGAAGCTTTAACTGTTACAGCATTGTGAAAGACATAACAAGAAATGCTTCATATACTATATGCATACAGATTTGTGCACACTTGTATTCATCCATTTTTGTGTGAATGATTTTCACACAAATCCTTTGCTGAAGTTAAAAAAACCATTGAGTTTTCTGTTTACTCAGATAAAACAGTTACAAAACAGTAATTCTACTGAGGGTGACTTCAGCAGAGAAAGGAACTCTACAAAGCAAAAAAGCACTTTCAAATTCTAACTGTAGCAGATGTTGTTTTGGTCATTTCTAGCTGGCTGTGAAGTTAGAGCCTCAGAACTGTGGTTTCATATGTGGTTCAAGCATTGGCTGCATTTAAGCTGGGAGGGGAAAAAAAAAGGATTGTTGCATGCAGGATCTGGCATGCATTGTTTTTAAAAAAAACAAAACAAAACAAAACCCCAAACCATGTCTGTCTTCAATTATTTTCCATTACAGCATTGTCTGCATATAATTGCTCCATGTTTTCCATTAAGGAGTGCCAAATAAATGAGCATGTTAGAGTATAGGATGCACAAATTCCAGTGGTGATGCTCCCCTGTATCAGTGAATAAGATGAAACACAATCCCCCTTGACCTCTTTGACATTTTCATACAATTAATCTGTGTTTTTCAAGTGTCCAGCATTATTTACCATAACTTCCATCAACAGCTGAGACTGGGGACTCAGAGAACATCCAGGCAATGCAAACTTATACAAAGAGGTCTTAACTGAGGCTAAATGGTCAAATGCCTTGTAAATTCTGGCTGTTGCCAGAATCTGCAAACAGGATTTTGGGGTTTGTCTTTTAGTTCTTGTTTCTAAAATTTGAGAAAGCTACACATCACAGACTATTTTTTGTGTATGTAAGAAAAGTTTCCACAAAGGTGAGGCTTCACATGGCTATTTGGTTGCTCCCCAAAATCATCCTTTTTATCATTAGTCTTTTGGCAAAAGGCGTTGTCTGGCTACATGGATCAGACTCATTAGGCTGGGGACAAGAGGAGCCCCCAGGAGTTGACACCTGGGGATCCTGAGCAGCCTCCCACCTGAGCAGGGCTTGGGCATCCCTTCCTAGAGCAGAAGGCAATGTGGGAGCAGTGCACACCGGGAAGCAGATTGTGCCAAACAAGATGCAGGGTCATTTCTAAGATGTAAGAATTCAGGAGGCACATTGTGATTTGCCAGCTGTTAATGTTGTCCTGCACAGAGCTGGTCCTGGGCTCAGCTACAGTGAAGGCTTGTCTTTTTGCATCAATACTTATCAACACCTTTAATCAGAAAAAAAACAGTACAGGGCCCAGAATAATTCCATTGTACAGCAGGAGTTCATATACCTGGCCTACAGCACACACATGGCTGCTTCTGCCAAGGAGTCTTAGTGAGCAAATTGGTCAGGTTTGGCAGCTCATAAATAAGCTGTAATTATCCACTGGAAACAGCATAGTTAGACCTTAACTACAACACAGCATTACCATTCCCTTATTAGTTTGACCAAGCTATTGAGATAGATGCATCTAAACAGAATAAATCCGTGACCTTCACATTGCTTAGGCTGTGCTACTGCCTCCTTTCCCTTTTCCTCACCAGTGCACTGCCCCCACCCCAGCAGGGCGAGCTGTAAACTCAAGACTGCACACTCTTGGGTATAGCCAGCTGTGCTGCTAGAGGGGAAATCTGAGCACATGCACACTCCAAAATGAAACTCAAATAACAGCAGAGAAAACAAAACAAAGCTGCTTGTGTAAGAGAAGACAGAGTCACACTCTTTCACATTAATGAGAGAATGATGCCCAAGTGGAGTCTGACACTCCGTCACAGGAACATCTGCAGAAGAAGTTTTGAAAAGGTCAAGAAGTTATGATCTGCAATGGAAAAATACTCAACTGCTATCTGAGCTATTCTTAATTGAACTTGACAGAAGACGTGTGCACTGACACTATGAGGATATTCAGGAACTGAAGCTGGATCAGCTTCCTAATGGAGCAAGAGAGAAACGTATAAACTGTTAAGAAGGCTGAACTTTCACTGGAATTTTTTTTTTTTAAAATACTGGATGCGATGAGGAACAAAAGCAATTATAGCACACATTGAACAGAATACATTTTAAGTATGGCTGCTAGTTCTTTCTCATTTTGAGGGGAAAAATCAGTTCTTTTGATGGGACAAAAACAGAAATACAAGACAAATGGAGTTTTTAACCTAGTTAATGATTGTAGCTGAGTATTTGATTAATAAAAGCAATTGATTTTTTTGTTCAGACTACATCCAAAAATAAGTGATTAGTCTGAAAGCAAAAAGCCATTGTGCTAAGAGAGCAGACTTTTTCTGTTACCAGTACAACAGATTTCTGTGTTCTGTGGGTATCTTCAGGCAGGGTAACTGCCTTCTGCACCTTTGAGTAACTCCTAATGGGCTCCTGATGCTGACTGGGTCCTAGAAAAAAGGACCCAGTGCAGGATCCCATCCTACCCCATACACAGCCTCCCATCCTACCCCCATAAACCACCCCCCATCTATATCTATCTATCTATCTATCTATCTGTCTATCTATAATCTATCTATATATCTGAATCTATTTGATTACAAGAATCTACTCCAAAAACACACTCACCCTGCAAAATGGAACCAAGTCCTATTCTCCTTTCACATACAGCTTGCATCTAGTTAGCAGCTAATACCACATTCCTTAAATATTTTCCTTTCCAGAAAGAAGACACCTCCAGCATTAACTTTCTTTAGCCCATACCATAGTGAAGTAGCCTTTCCCAGAGCTTTTAATTCTACCTCAAATACTGTATTCTCTGAGCAATCATTCCCACTAGAGAGAAAAACTACTGGTACTGCTCAGCATGTTGGGATGCCTGCCAAGTGCCTGGTAGCTGTGGGTCTTTGGTGGTAGGTGCTTACACCTGCACAGTCTTGTAATAATTTATTTTGAGAAAGAGGCAAGAGTAAAACTCTGGTTTAACTGAAGTAAGAGGAATTTTTTTCTTTAAGTTAATTTACTTACATTTGGATCTCCCAGTCACAAAATGGGAGTAGGAGAAATCAAAGGGTGGAAGTATGACTGACACATTTTGAACAGTGCACATAAATAAGTTTGAGTGAAACGAAAAGTTGTTCCACAAGCAACATTCCCTGACATGTCTGAGCCCAAACCTGACCTTCAGAATATGGGATTGGAAAACAAGAAGTAAGGAACTATATAATCCATAGTGACCTAAAGAATAAGAATAAAAGCCCCAAGTTTTCCTCAGTAGGTGGGAAAGAAGGGAAGTAAAACATGTGCTTCCTTTTGCCCCTAGCCCTACCAGTGCCTTTCCATGTCTTTTCTGCATGTAGGAACTGCACGTGTAACTGGGAAGCAGTAATTTTCTAGTGCATGCCTTTTCAGCAGCTGTTAGGGCATCTGGATAGAAATCCATCTGGTGCTTAGCACAGCAAACACCACCATAAACTTTCAGAGTCCCCTTCCTTTCGTACAGTTACATGAGCATGAAACAACAGTGGGGCTCGGAAGTAAGTTTTGCCTCCAGAATGGGAGGTGGGGAGCTGTGAAAAGAAGGAAGATTTTTCAACATGGAGCTTCAGAAAAAGTCCTGGCTCCCTTCAAAGTCTCAGGGACAAACTTTTGACTCTCCAAAGACAGCAGCATCTCCAAAGAACTGTAGAGAGCTTGATTTCATCCCATTCCTTCCTGGGTATTTTTCCGTTAGGGTTTGCACAGAGCCTGCAGGATTAGGGAAGCGCCAGCTCTGAGTCTGTCAAGTTCTGCTTCTGTTTTCAGTAGTTATATATATTGTGCTCTGTGTTGAATTAAAACTACAATAAAAGCCCTCTCACTTGTTACTGTATTTGTGTACCGCTCAAATTAGATGGGAAGAGTTATTTGGGAGAAACTAATCCCATGCATGTCCAAAACCACATCAGGTTTCAATATAGGAGCTATCTACTAACACACTGCATGGTCAAGTGGGGAAATTCAGACAGACCTCTGTTGCTCAATATCAAAGATAGGCAGAAATTGCACTTCTGGCTTATCAACTTCCTCACTGCCCAGGACAACAACAAGAACTCATAAAAACAAGTGTGAAAATCTTGGTAGAATGATAGCTTAACATGATTTTTGCTTCAATCAGTCATTTGCTGTCTATATTCCCAATGGAAATCCCTGGTACCTGAGAAGTTGCTGGGCTACACAAGAGCTACAGATGTGTGTCACTAGAAAAAAGAGGATCCTGTTCAGGTTCCTGACCTGTGAAAGAGCCATGGGTAGAAGACATCCAGAGGATTTTTCACACTTCTTGAAATATTTTGGCTCTTAATTTTCTGTGTATGTGTAGCCTGGCCTATATAATTTGGATGATGTGCAGAGTACCATGTAACTGGTTACTACAAGAGATGCTCGTAACACAGGATCTGTTAATCAATTTACTGCTCTGAGCTAAAAAAAGATGTGCTAATTTGTTTCCAAGATCAGTGTGGATTGCCTCGTGTACACAAAAAGGATTTGCACTGCACTCACAGAAGTCAGGTATGCAGTGTTAAAAATCTACCCTTCATATTTACATTCTATCTATTACAACAGTTTTTGATGTTTCAATTGGTACTAATTACCTTTCATCTTTCATCATTCATAAGGAAGTGGAATGGCAAATCTACCTTGATCCTAGAGGCATGGATATGGGAGTTGCAAGGAAAAACAACCTCAAAAGGGGATTCTTCCATGAAAATTGCTGCTTGTTGGGCCAAAGGGCATGGCACTGGGCGGGTGCATTGCATCTCCTGCCATGCACCAGCCTCTGGGGAAATGGAATGATATAATGGACTGTTAAAGACTACACTGAGAGCAATGGGTGTGGGGACATTCAAACATTGGGGTGCACATTTAGGGAAAGCCACCTGCTTGGTCAACACTAGGGAATCTGCCAGCTGGGCTGGCCATGCTCAAACCAATTTATTACATACTAAAGAAAGGGATAAAGGCCCCACAGGGCACAGAAAAAATATTCTGGGGAGGACAGGCTGGGTTATTCCTGTCAGGCAAAGGCAAACCCTTCCATGGGATTGCTTTTGCTCAGGGACCCACATCATTTGTGATTTGGGATGGTGAGGAAGTTTGGTATGTTCCTTATGGGGATTTGGTTCTGGGTGAGGATAGCCAATGACTTGAATTGTATGATGCTAATTCTACATAATACTATATGTAATCCCTACTATGGTTGCTGTATGCAGTAGCAACAACATTACAGTAGCAACTGCCCAGATTAATGAAGAATTAATAATTGAACCAGACAAACACAATGGTGATGGAACCAGAACTGGCTTCGGTGCCAGTTCAACGATCCCACACCAGAGACCATTTCTCCTGCCCTTTGGACTGCTATGACAGATGGATCCCAAAATCATTGACTAAATAAACTCAATGGAAATTTTGAAGGGATGGCCCATGGACAAAGGGAACGATGCCTGTGTGTATATATATCCAAATACAGGAAAGGATGCACTGGAAAGTGTGGGGCCTGGGCATGACATAAATGGTATTGAAGAAGGAACGGGTGCTTTGCTGGTTTCAGTTCAGAGAGAGTTAATTTTCTTGCTAGTAGCTGCTATAGTGCTGTGTTTGAGATTTAGGAGGAGAATAATGTTGACACACTAATGTTTTAATTGTTGCTAAGCAGTGTTTACTCTAAGTCAAACACTTTTCAGCTCCCCACACCATTCCACCAGCGAGTGGGCTGGGAGGCGTAAGAAGCTGAGAGAAGACACAGCCAGGACAGCTGACCCAAGTGGCCAAAGGGATATTCCATACCACAGAACGCCACATCCAGTAGATAAACTGGGGGAGCTGGCTGGGAGGAGCCAATCACTGCTTGGGAACTGTCTGGACAGCAGGGGGTGGGCAACTGCACTGTGCATCACTCGTCTCTATCTCAGCTCACAGATCGCACTTTTTTCCCCCAATACTCTCTCCCATCCCACTGGGGTTGAGGGCTGAGTGAGTGAATAGAATTTGAGGGGGGCGTGTTCAGAGTATTTGGGGACAAGGATTGCTACAAGGGATGCTTCTAATACAGGATCTGTTAATCCGGTTTTGAGTTTAGCTATGTTAAACAACTGACTGTTTTAACCTAAAAAAAATTTGCTACTTTTTTCAAGAGCACTGTGAACTGCCTTGTGTACACACACTGGATTTGCACTGCACACAGAGAAGTCAAGTATGTGATAAAAAACCCCCACTTTATATTTACATAATATTAACTATTTTAGATGTTCAAATTGGTACTAAATTACCCTTCATTAAAAAGGTGTTCACTGCAAGCATTAAAGAACAGAAATATTAATTGCAGTGAGAAGCTAGAGATGATTTGAGGGAAGTCCATAAGGTTTAAAACTGATACTGAACAGCAAAAATTAGGAACACATAAGAAATGAGCTTTGGTTCAACCAGAAGATTGATAAAGACTGAGGGGTGTTTGCATTGGCAGGTATGAGTTGAGGATTTCTGTGGACTGGTACACTTGTAAAGTTGGATCAGAACTTCAGTAATTTACTGACATACATAAATACATACACATACATATTCTGTCTAAACAGTAACATCTCCAACCTGAACAAGCCTTTTGGCAGATCAACACTGGGAGGGTTTTGTTTTTAGAAAGAGAGAATTAAAACAAGGGCTGCCCAGGACTACATTCTGCTCTGAAGCTCTGACTGAATTTATTTCTCATGTTATGTAGTTTATCACGATCTTATCCATGGAATAGTTTGCTAAATTAACAGCTCAAACAGAATAGATTGCATTAAATGCTGTGGGTCAGGGGAAAATTAATTCCAAAGTTTGAAACTCCCAAGCCCAAATCCTGCACTTACATTACTGTGGATTTACGCCAGTGTAAATGAGAGAAGAATTTGGCCCCTGACCTTCTCCAAGCAGGTCATTATAGTTGAAATAGTAACTGATCTTAGAAAAACATTTTTGCTGCGAGGTATTTATTTCTGTATAAAGGTTTATGGAACATCATATTCTTTGCCCTTTAAGACTGATACTCACATATGTAAACACCACTGGGCCATAGCTTAATCCAGCCTCTCTAAATCTGGCTAAAACAATGGAAATATCTTCTGAAACCATTGTGGGTTGTATCCAATATAGTTAAAAACATCTGACTGCAACCGCAAATATGCTGGTATTTGGTTGTGCTATAAAAACATTTTTATGTCAAATACAACTGGGACTAATACAGTAAACTACAAGTATGGTTAACCCTTGGAATGAACCACATTTAGACACTTGAAAGTTAAGGTAGTCTGCACTGATTACTTTTTCTTATGAAGAGCATAAAATCAATATAGGGTATAAAAAACTAATTACTAGTATTAATAGAGTAATTGGCACTTACATAGCACCTTCCATGCTATGCTATAAACATACCAGCAATGTGATCAACTCCTGCAGCTACTTGCTCTCCTGAGTGCTCAAGATAAAACCGAGCCCAAATTCTGCTTGTTAAGAGAATAAACCTGTGCCCCCTTTCCCCTGCACACCTACACGTGCTCAAGTGCACACACACACAAGGAACCATTTCAATGCTCACCAAACCTGGTGTTACCAGAGTGGTCTAATCAGTGCTTAGAAAAGCACCAACAAGGACAGAAAGGAAAAGCTGGGTTAGGTGGGGCTACAAGGGGAGTGTTTAGCTGCACAGAATGGTATTACACAGAAAGGCAGGTTGGACACTTGATTACTACAAAAAAACAAACAAACAAACAAAAAACCCCCAAAACCCAAAAAAACAAAACAAAAACAACAACAAAAAACCAACCAACCAACCAAACCCCAAAAGCATTTAAATAGAAGTAATTGAGAATTTTTACTGAGGAAAACATTTTCCAACTAAGTGGTGCTCCAGGACAAAACAGAATAGTACTGAGTATCGTGCAGGGCCTTGGATTTGCTGCCTGGGCTCTTGTGACAGAACTGCTCAGTCCACCATCTGCTCAACACACAAATAATGGAGATGTTTGTGGTGCACATGTAATATGTATTTGCAAAATAATGTATATCTAAATAAAACTGGTATCTGAGAGTTAAACTCATATAAATGTATAATGTAAAATAACAAGAGATGCTCAGGAGCCATTAATTAAATGGGCTCAAGAACTGCAAATTCTACATCTCACGAAAAAACTTTTGGACAGAGGCTGCTGACAAGTCTTGCTATGGTGATGAAGAAGATACTACTCTAACTACCCCTCTGGTGACACTGCTGGACTTAGAGCAAAATAGGCAAAAGGGTGGAGTGTGCCACTGCAGGGACATTTGCCTGTCAGTACAGGCATCATGGCTGTAAGGATCTTTCTTCAGGGCAGATTCTCAAACACTTGATTAAACATGGCTTCCACACTTGCACCATGTCCCTGCTTTGGAAATCTATATTTGTTCTGTATTATATCAATAAAATATTTATTATGTACAAGATGTTTGTTTCATTCTCTGTGTCATTCCTAATTCTTCTCTGTATAGCATCTGGGGAATGAATGGAAGCTTTCATCCACAGGGAGTCCTCATCTCTATCCTGAGTGGTAACAGCTAATTCAGTGCACGCCTTGTATAGAGCAAGAAGGTTTCTCTCTGTATGCATTGTTTCTCATTTACTGACACTGAATTTCATCTGCCATTCAGTGTCATGCACGCAACTAATTTTATATGCCATTGCTAAAATAATCTTGGATCACTAGCAAATTCTGTCATCTCACCATTGTGCAGATCACTCATGAATATGTTGACCAGCTCAAGCTCCACACCAGATCCCTGTGGGAACACACCACTACCTTCCTAGCCATTTCTCCACAGCCATTGCTTCCCATCTTTCAAATCCATGGGGGATCCATGAGACTGTTCTGAGAGGGTTTAAGAGACCTTTAGCAGGGAACTTGTCAAGCCCCTCTGGCAATCCATACCCAACATTTCAAATAGGTCACTCTTGTCCATGTGAGTGGTGGCTCGTGTATGTCCAATAATTAGACTTTTTTCCTGACTGGGAAGTCATTAAAATATTGTTTCCTACTATAATATAAATGTCAGTTTTACACTTCTAAAGTAAATAAACAGGGCTGCTATGGATTTCAGCAGTAGTCATTTTACAGTTATGTGTAGAAACAGTGCAAATAAGATAACCTTCTCCAGCTGCTGGATAATCCAAACCTGCCTAAGTTTCCTTGACCTTCACTAGGAAGTCATCGTCAACTTATTTCCATTAATTTACAAATATTAGTGCCATCTGTTTTTGTAGGAAGCAGCCAGTGTTTTTTATTTGTACATTCACTGCAAATCTCTTTATCCTCACAGTCTAATTACTTGCATAATTTTAATAAGACCATATATATGTGGCTGAATACACAAAATACTTACAGCAGGTCATCCAAGCAGGTACACAAGTAGGTTCCTCACCTGACTGCTATCCCCATCTAGCCACACACCAATTCTCACTGACTTTCTCACACAGGTCTGCCTATGAAGATTGTGAACAACATTCAAACTTGGACCTGATCCTACTCTATTAAATTCAATGGGAATGTTTTCAGCAGTACTACAGAAGTATAAATGTAGTACTGTGAAACTTGTCAGCTGCTCAGCTACAACTCTCAGCACCTTTCAGAGTTAAGCCAACATCTTAACAGTCATGCAATGAACCTGTATACTAATAATTCAAATTTCCATATCTGAAAAGATTAAAAACAAGAACAGTCAGTTTCTACTTAGCTTAGTCCAACATTCAGCCTTTTCGTTCCACAACAACATTGTGATCACATGGTGAGCACTGAGCTCCTGTCTTAAATTGGGGGTCAATATCCACCACAGCAAGATAACATCCCTCAATGTACTTCATCATTAGGCATCCTTTTAAAATGAGCTGCCAGCATTGTTAAACTTTTCAACTATTTCATACCAAATTGGTCAATCCTTATTTTCCAGGTGGATAAAGTAGAACAGACCCAATGCAAAATGTTCTCTTATCAGTTCATATTTTGGTTTATGAATAACTTCAACTGCATTTTGTTAGTCAAGAATAGGAACCTCTGGTTTAATACACAATATCAAAGAGGAAAAGTTAACCTCTACAAAAAGACCAACAAAGTTTTAGTAGCTTATTACAGTGATGCATTTGCTTACTTCATGTTTTGATTTGAATATTAAAACTTATATTTATATATTCCAGTATATAAAAGTTTTGTGAATTAGGTAAGAAAGCACAATGTGTATTTTAATTTTGGATATCAATGAAATAGAGAAGAAGTCTTAATCATGTAATTCCTCTGATCTTCATAATTGAGACCATCCCATTTGTGCTGTATCTCATATGTAACAGATGAAAGAAAATGTGTGGGAGTAAGTGTGTGGGAGGTGAATTTATTTGTTTTTCAGAGCTACAACAGCAGCTGGTCAGCAGGTTCAGTCCAGTCCTCTCTAGTCAAAGTAGCTCAGCACTAGTCAGATTGAGATCTTTTATTAGGAGAGGTTTGAGAGGAAATGCAAATTGTTATTCAAAAGCAGACAGCTGGAGGGCAGGAAAAGTGGGGAGCAGCCATGAACTATTAATATCTACTTGCTAGTCTGATTAGTTTACCAATGAGAAAAGAGTGGGACACGTTGTGTCTCTTTACCCACATATATTTTATTAGAGTATTTACATACATCCTAATGTCCTAAATGTGTTTTAAGAAAGGGACAAATTACACCAAAATAAAATTCCTGCCAGGTTCTGATGAGAAGTCCCCCCTTTCCTGCTCCTCTTCTTCCCTCAAATGGACACTGCCAGCACGTTAGAGCTGAGCAACAGCTGAGAGAGGGACAAAGAAAGTGCAGAACACCCTCGGTGTGACAGCAATCAAGCACTCAGACACAGGAGTGACCCCACTATAAATATCCTTCTGGCTTCCAGAGGAGCAGTTAGGAGGATGAGCTAGCCCAGCTGAGGTCATGTACATGGAGGACACCACCACATATCTCTGGAGGAATGGAAAGAAAAGCCCTTTCTGCACTCCTCTGATTGCCAAATGCCTTAGTTGTGTGGGGGCACCTTTGGTTTTTCCCCAGGCAGAGGAGAGGAAGCCCACAGCCTTCTGCTGCACCTGAAGAGAACTTTAAAGCAGACTGTGATTTTCAAGCTGAAGGTGATTTGTCCTGTATTATCTCTAGGCTGCCTTCTTGGAGAACATGTACTGAAAATAAACTGCACAGTGGAGGAATACCTTTCATGCCTTCCATACTAGAGTGCACAAAGGCTCCAAAGATTTTATTAATTCAATTCATCCGCACTCCCAAACCTTTAGGCAGTGGGGAGTAAGCTATTTATCTTCTGGTTTCTTGTAAGGAATTCACACTAGACTCACTGCTAAATCATTTTCCCTGTACTACTAGCACAGGAAATTAACTATAAATGAACTCTGAAAACAAATAATTCTGCTGCAATTTTCCACTGATATTACTTTACAGTTTTAGTACATTTAGGAAAAGCAATATAGATTCAAAGAATGAGTTACAACTTATTTATATACTGATCCTTAAGTTGTGCTCTTTCCTCTTTTAACAGACCCTACTTATAAGGTATTTCTTGCTTATTCTGCAGAGGTATACTGAAACTGGAACCATCCTTATGACTACAGCATCATAGCATGGTTTCACAGTTAACACAGAAGATAATTTCATTCTGAGACTACTATTTACTGAAATCTGTGGGGGAGGAGATAAAAGTCAGTTTCTTGTATTCTTTGCTATAAAGCAAACAGCTTCTGATGTTTATATAAATGGTGATATTGAGATATTCTGTGCTTTTTCAGTAGTTACTGATTTTTTTTCATAATTTCCTTTCTGTGCAAACACTACTGCATTTCTTTAGAAAGATTAAGCACCAAGGATTTATGCCTTCATTAAGGACCATGTTTTGAAGAAATAAGAGATGGTGAGATTTAAAGACAGACTACGCAGTTTGTTCTGAAAATGTTTTTAAGCAACACACAGGGGTAATTGTGGAGAATTGCAGTTTGGGGGGATCTACTCCATACTGCTTGAAACTCCCTTGATAAAGTCTTTCAGCAACAGATTGTCAAATTATTTGACATAGAAAATCTGCTGAGAGATATTTATTGAAATGTGGTAACTAAGAGTATGTATTCTGCAAGCTGGGGGTTTTTAATACATAATTACCGGGCAAAGAAATTAGAAATTACAATGCTCTGAGCTAAACACAAACAGCAAAACTTCAATTTTCCTCCACTGTAATGTGTTTAAGAAATATAAATCCTTCAGCAAATCGGTGATGTACATTCACATCAGGGCTGGGTTCTGAAGCACTAACTGGGAGCTGGAGTGTGCAGCAAACTGAGTGTCTGACTTGATGGCAAGGGCAACTCTCCTGTGCTGCAAAAAGCAGGCAGTAAACCTTGTTCTTGTTCTTCACACTTTACAGCAGAAGAGCCATGTAGAAATGAGGTTTTCCACCACTACAGATTGCAGGCTACAGTCATACCCATCAATTTTAATGCAGTTTACCAGTTTAGCCAGGGCCAAAATCTACAGTAAGGATCTGAGGTCTTTATAGGATGAGTGGGATTGTGCTCCTGTTTTTTTTGTAGCAGTACAGTGGTAGGTGTTAGAAGTGAAGAAACCAATTGTCTTTTGTCATGAAAAAAAAATGTAAATCTACAAATTGAAATCTCAATTCAAAAGGAGTTTTCTGTGAGAAATCATGAGCCAGATGTTTTTGTGTAAAGTCCCAGCTTCACTGAATTCAGTGATAAAATGTCAGTTTCTTCACTAGAGGCACCACTTCACTTTTTGTTCCAATTTCTCCCAAATTAACATTTCCCTACAGAAAATATTTAAAACAACTGGTTTTTCCCCCTACTATTTTTTTTTTTAATCCACCCCNAGAAGCACTTTGGTCAGACCTACAAAGGAGCTGCAGACAGAAGCCATGAACAGATGTCCTCTTGGGAGCCCTGCTGTGAGTTGGAAGGGGTTACTACTCTCAGCTGCTCAGCACCATTCCATGCTCTCCTCATTAAGGATCACCCCCACTGATGTGCTCATTGAACAGTTTGTATGAACACTTCCTACATGGCGCAGCTTCAGGCTCAGCCTGTTATCGTGGTACAGACCAATGATCAGCAAAACAAATGGAGCTGATTTTTCCTTAAAACAAACGAGGGAGCTCCTGCACAAGTGGTGTGAGTGGCTGGAGAGGGCAGCAGCCTTTGGCAGGGGAAGTACAGCAAGTAGCTAAAGACTGGAACTTGTTCTGGTGACACGGCTGGATTTGGAGAAGTCTGTCCCTGGCTCAAACTAGCAGTTCCTCCAGTGTGTAATGGATGAAGAGTTACCCAGACATCAGAAGGAATCTGGCTCCAAGACATTCAACTAAGAGACCATTTGTCCCAGAAGCAGTATCACAGACATTGAGAGCTACTAGGAATTACAGAAAACAACTACCCAAGCTGCAGCTCAATAAGAATCACAAGTAAATTGATGACAGCATAACTTCCCTACAAAAAACACGTTCTTGTAAATTCCCCAGCGTCGGCGTCCTCTGACTACTTTACAGCTTTTGGGTGTATTTTGGCCCGTGAAATCTGCCTGATGTGCTGGAACCCAACTGCCCTCACCAGACAAGCAAACAAGCAAACCTCCTCGGCCACGCAATTCTTTCAGGAATTAAGAAACATTCATAGGGGTTCTCACATCTTCCTAACGACAACAAACAGTTAGTCAAGTTACCTTTGTTAAGCAAACCAATTTTCATTGCTTTCATTCAAACGGCCTTAAAATAGAATTCTTGCCTGCTTTATTTTGTCAGATGCAAAGAAAACTGAGAAACTGTATCCATTGTTCCTTAAAAGAGCTTATTAGTGAAACAAAGACCTTTTTTTTCCAGTGAGTGCTGTTTGTGCAGTTACTTCATGACATTTATTTGGATTCCGTCCCAGGGGAAAAAGGCCAAATTCAGTTTCAGCACTTGCCCACTACAGCATAAACAGTCATTAGTTAACAGATCTTTTTTGGCGGTCTTTATGTAGCCTCCAACATCAAAGCACGTGATATCCATGAAATAATCAAAGCAACATATGTACACTGAAGCACTGTACGTACATTATTTTTCAGTAGCCTAGCAATCCTCAGAAATTTGAAGAGGTTCTCCTAGGCCTTGAGCCAAAGCCCTTGGAAGCTGATGCTTTTTTTTTTTTCTCCTTTGACTTCAATACTTCAATAGATGCCGAGTCTGGTCGTCAGATAATCACTGCCATGTAAATGGCAAACTGCTTTTCATTTTTGTATTAATTTCCTGCTCAAGGAAGATCCAGGACAGAAAGCACTGGATAATGAAATCATTTGCCCTGTTTCTACATAGGGCAGAGAAAGTCTGGGTAGCAGCAGCCAGATCCTTTTTTAGGGCTTCACTGATTCATACTAACCGTGGCATGGAAGAGTGAGTGGATACTTCCTTTGCCACAGCTTTTCCCCTTATGAAAGGCAGTACAAAAACATGCAAAAATCATGGTATTTTTGGTGCTGTGTCCACTAGAATTGAGAACAAGGCAAATTTTTTCTTCCTCTAACGCCAAGCTGCTGGCAGTCATTTCTCCTCTAGGTGCAAGCTTTTAGGGAAATGCTGGCTATCTCAGTGCTGGCTGTCTCATACCTGGCTTTGCCTTCCATTTTTCTACATCCTGCCACATTACTGGCACTGCCTATACCTTCAGGTCTTGTGTAACATCAGAGTTTTTCTCCAAGTCCTTCAAAGAAAAAAAAAAATCCAACCAAAACTAACAAAGTAATGCATTAGCCAACCCCTCCTAACATGAGTGACATTATATGAGTCAGGGGGATAACCTTTTCCTGCTGTTAACAGCAGAGAGTCCTTCTGCCCTTACTCTGCATTTGGTCTTGGGCACTGCTGAGATCTGGCTTTTGAACAACAGAGAGATGCATCTGTAAAGCAGCAGGCCAGGGGAGGTGATCCTGTCCCTCTGCTCTGCCCTGCTGAGACCCCACCTGCAGTGCTGCTTCCAACTCTGGGTCCCTAGCATGGGAAGGACATGGACCTGTTGGAATGAGTCCACAGCAGGTCCACAAGATGATCAGAGGGATGGAGCACCTCTCCTGTGAGGAAAGGCTGAAAGAATTGGGATTGTTCAGCCCGGAGGAGAAAAGGCTTGGGGGTGACCCACTTGTGGCCTTCCAGTACCTGAAGGGAGCCTACAGGAAAGTCCTTATAGAGAGGGACATGTAGTGACAAGAAAAAGGGGAATGGCTTCAGACTGAAAGAGGAGGTTTAGATCAGATATTAGGGAGAAATTGTTTACTCTGAGGCACTGGCACAGGTTACCTAGAGAAATTGTGGATCCCTGGGAAGTGTTTAAGACCAGGCTGGATGGGACTCTGAGCAACCTGGTCTAGTGGAAGGTTGCCCGTGCTAGGGGGGTTGGAACTGGATGATCTTTAAAGTCTCTTTCAACCCTGGCTATTCTATAGTTCTGTAATTCTATGAAAAGTTCACTGTCAGAAATGGTTGTGAATACACAGCCTGATTTGATTAAATGAAATCTATGAAATGAAAAAGAAATTTGCAACGTGTACTGGCAAAGAAGCACATCTGACAAGTTTTGTTGAAGCTGAAAGAGGTAGTGGAGTTGGCTTGGGAGGAACATGGATACTTCTGGAGAGTGAAACCTAAAACTAAACCCCCATAAGAAGAAACTGTAAGTTTATTGTTAGCTGAGTAAAAACAGAATTCTGAATAAGAGTGTGAGAGAGCAGGAGAATTAGTGCATTGGTAAAGGACTGCAACAGGGTTTAAATTTTACAAGAAACAACTGATGGAATAAAGACAGTATTCAAAAATATATAAAGCCCATTGAGGTCAAAGAGCAAAACATAATTAATTTAAAAATAAAATAAATTTGAGACATACTTGAAGGTCAAAAATAAAATGAATTTAGTGGAACTATTAAAGGCAAGATCCAAATCCCATTGAAGTTGGTGGAAAGACAATCACCAACTCCTACAGTGTTGGAGCCGGACCAAAGAGAACAACAAAGAAATTTCCAATGACTGAAAAAGTATCAAGAAAATCTCAGTGGTTTCTTCACATCTGTGTTTGATAACGAAGAACACTGGTGACATTCATGAAGGATGTGTTCCTGGGTACTAATGAGGACAAAGTGAAGGAAACTGTGAAATAACCAAGTACAGGAACAAAACAAAGACAGATAAGTAGTAATGGATTATACCCACAGATGAAGCACAGCATTTTTGAGTTTTATACCCACAGATGAAACAGAGCATTTTTTGCGTTTATCTGTGCACTGTATCATTTTTCCTGCCATGTTGAGGAAAGTCTTAGAAATTGATACTCTAGAGCATTTCTGAGTACACTGGGCACCAAATAATTGAATGTCAGTTGCTAAAAATCAAATAGAAGGCTAATATTTTAAAATATTTTCTCTTTTTAAAGGAATTTCATACATTTTGGCCAAATATTAACAAATGAAATTGACATTTTGGGCTATTTCTTCTAGAAACACTCCCTTCACAAAAAACAAGCCATGACATGATTTGCAATGAGACACAGAGTGTTAGGACTGAAGATCTGGACTCTCTCTTATTTCTAGTTACTTTTATAAACAAAAAAAAACCCCATTCCAACAATAAGCAAACTAAAATATTTCTGAAAATGAAATACCACATGTATTGGACATAGAGCACACTCACTGGATTTAAATACGCCATTATCAGTATGAGCTTAGGCATGTCTGAACAAAATACTTGGTATCTTGGTGTACAAACATACCCACTGGCAATCCATGGTTCCTTGTCTCAACACATCCTTAGGCACTGCAATGAATTGGAGCAGTAGAATTTTCTAGGCTATCACCTTAATCATTCTTTCTTGTGTGCTTGGGTATTCCTTTGTTCACACAGGACAGCTGAATGCAGAAGTCTGGACTGGTGAATTACTGGGGGTTAACTGCAAGTTGCTAAGGGTGTTTTGTACACTACTTTGCTGTTAATTGTTTTTCACCTGCCATGCTTGCTCCAGCTGGAGAAGCTGGGAAAGACAGGACAGACACCAGAGAAGCTGCATATGTACTGCAGTGGAAGAAATAAAGTGGCGTTTGCAAAGTCAGATGCTAAGGCTGTTTAGGATAAAACCTTTGGTATGTTCTTCCTTTGGATAAAGCAGATAAAACCAGACCATGCAGAATATAAACATGCAGAGCTGCTCCACCAGCCCAAACTGGCTGCAATTCTTCCATCAGTCAGTCTCTGTGAAATCTGCTATAATCTCATGACCCAGCTGTGAACTGTTCCCTTAAAAAACAATTCCTCTGGGTATTGGGTTTCTGATTATCCAAGACAGCCAGATGCAAACAGAAGACCTGCAACACATTTCAGGTGCTATTGAAATGCTAATACATATAAGGTATATTCTTTCTACTTCTCCCAGAGACACATATTTCAAGCAGTTTCATTTGCAATGCAAATTTATTATGGGAAAATATTATGCTCTACAGTTAGAAAGAAGTAACTTGCTCTTAAAAGTCTATAGACTTTATCCTGATTTCTGCCTGCTAAGAACCAGGAAGACTTTAGACCTCTGTGGTTGCACAGATAGGATTGCAAAAACGCCCTGCAGTACAAGCTCCTATGCTTCAGTCTGAGCTCCTTTGAATGTCCAAAAAGATGTAGCCTCTGGCTCTCCATCATTTCCTCTGGGAGACAAGTTCTATTATGTCAGAGCTTTTCTCCCTGTTCTGTAATACATAGCCCCTACTGATATTTAATGATATAAACCACAACAGATGGCTGGCAGAGCATTGTGGTAAGTTAATAGCAACTCTTGTGGGCATTTAGAAGCTTGAAAAACCTTGGAAGAATCCTCTAGTGTGGATTGTAACTAAAAGAAAAGGGAACCACAGAGATAACATTAGAGATATTTTTGTCCTAATTAAATGTAGGACCTGTCACTGGTACGAACAAACAAAGAAAGATTTTATTAATAAACTGAGAGTCAAGGAAAACCTCTCCTTACACATTAACTTTTGGCTTGCTTTCACAAAAAAAATCACAAAAACAAAACCAGCTTCTCTCCCTACAACATTTTCTATATGCTGCTCTTTCAAGGAAAGGCAGAGCAGCAGGTGATGGTATTTCATGGTGTCACATGTCCCATCTGCAAATTCCTGAGGGAACCTCCCAGTTTGGGGTTCCAACAGGGAGCACCAGCCCAGTGGCCATTAGCAACCAGCTGACTGTGCAGATTTGGCAGGTGCCAGGTACAGGTGTGGGGCTGGATGCCTGACTGAAGAGGCACCCCACTCAATTTGACCTAGAGACAAAAGCTTCCAACTCATTTGCTCTATGGAGGTGAAGTTCAACGTCTATGAAATCCTTCTCTTGAACTCTGACATTAACCTCTGAGAGGTATTTAAGTGTTCCACTCCCACCAACTGCAACAGCATTTAAATACCTCTCAGTCATGAACGACAGCTACTTGCTTGAATAATTTAAAACCCAATACCAAGCACCATTTATGCCTTTCTCTCTTCCCAGCCATTCCAACCCCCTGATATTTCACTTGCTTTAGACCACAGCTACCAAAACCCAAGCACAGCTTTTGCCAGTCCCTTCTCCTTTTCTGCTCGTGTTCCCTGGCTGTGAAGAGGACAGTGATGTACGACGTGCTTTGGCTGAGGGGTGCCCAGCTCTGCCAGCACTGCCCTGGCTCCGCCCGCTGCAGGGAATGCTGCGGGATTTTCCTCATGGAAAACAAACGGTGCCCCCGAGCTGTGCCCCGCTCCCCAGCAGCGATGCTGGCCCAGCTCCTAAGCTCAGTGACGGCAGCTCGAGGCTGTGTTTTTGTACAACAGGGCCTGGAGAGCTGCTGATTTCTGAGCAAGAGGGTATTAAATGGAATTCTACAACTTAAGGGCCAGGGCACGATGGCTTCTGTGAGATTTTAATGAATAGACATTATGCTCAGACTATAAATAAATCACTTAGAGGACCGGTATGTACACACAGTCTGTAGCATTCCTATTGATTTTACTTCCTGCAGTTATGGCCTCTGGGTGAAATGACAGCTCCCAGTAATGGGGTGGGGACTGGGTTGGCCAAGCACCCTCTCCAAGGCGGCAGCTCTCCTCCACACAGGCTTGGCACACAAAAAAGGATGGGCTAAACTCAAGCATGTGGAAGGTAAAAAAAAAATCAAAACACTTCAATACTTCAGTACTTTCAAAATTTCACGGGATTTATAAAAGGAAATATAAAATGCTTGTCTATATTTAGGTCACTTACACAGGGCTGCATTTACATTGTAAATCTACCACCTCTCTTCCCCCCCCCCCCCCCCCCCCCCAGTCCTCTCCATTCAAGCCAGAGGGCTTTCATATTTTCCTTCACAGACTTAAAAGCACTATTTTGGTGTCTGGCATAATCTTCTGGCACTTCATCCTACCTTAAAGTTTTGGTAGGGCAAGCTGGAAGGATTTCCAGGTAAAAAAGCAAGAAAGTTCCCTTCTATAAAAATCTCTTTTTAAATTCAAAATTTCAGAAAAGTAGCAAAACTTGTATCATATGGGTTTAGATCCCAGGTCCACAGCAAAGGCTGGAGGACCACTGGGTCTGAACCTTCTCTTTGGAGCCTTTTCTTCAAGTTACCAGCTGGGCTAGAAGAATGTTCCAGAGATGAGGGGGTGGGGGTAAAGCTGGTGTACCTGTATACTTTGATAGAGATCTCCTTTTCTGTGTTTGCTGAACTCAAAAAAGTCTAGGTCATAGAGGAATACCAAAATCAAACAGCAAACTGAGTTGGCAAGGGAATCTAGAAATGACCACACCAGGGAAAAAAGATGTGACTTCAACACACTTACCAGCTGGTTTTATGACTTGTTCCTGGGGACACCAAGGTACACACACAAAATACTTGTTTTGGGAGAGATTTGAAACACTGATGGTTCAGTAAATACATAGCGCTTAATATAAAGTATGTTATAGTTCCTTTCAAAATAAGCCTGAATTTTTATATGCTCAGCTTTGAGGTATATTTTAAGTAGCTGAAATAAACAGGAGTTTTGCCAGTGATGTCTGACTGACTAGGGTTTGACCATAGCTTTGTCACACATTATTGAAGTCCAAGTTTCTAAAATAGGGTTTCTTGCGCCTTTCAACATCCATGCAGCAGCCTAAAGGAGTTCCCTTGTACTATCACTGTATTTCTCTTTGCCATTGACTTCTAATAATTTCCTGTGTTTCTAAAAATTTTTGGACAATATTTACTGAGTATCTCTGAATCTTCCTACAGCTCTGACTGACAAACCTACGGGGAAGTCTAAAACCAGCCAGGACTCCATGAGAGTTACACACCAGCTGGGAAGTTTCTTTGTGCCTTGCTATTGCCAAACATAGGTGCAGTGCTACAAAAATATTTAGTCTCTTTCATTTTTATGTTCATCTAATAGATGCCAGCATTCATTTATTCTTAACTGAAAAGTAAAACTCATTAACACACAACAAAAGTATTCTTCAGTATTCTCATGATGTAAAATGCCTTTGCCTTCAGAAACTCTGAGCTACTGCTGAATGTAGTGGTGCAGTTTTAAAGCTAGATTAAAAAGAATGAACAGCAGCAAGCATTTTGCTTTACTTTAGTTTTAGCAAGCAAAGTGTTGTTTTCTTGGTTGCACAGACAGGAAAAATGAAGAAAAGGGAGGTCATCCTCCTAGAAAGTCAAGACATGCTTGGCACACTGCACAGCAGGGCTCTTCTATAAGAAGATAAAGCAACAATGCTAAAAGTACAGAATAATGTCCATTTTTTTCTATTTTAAACAAGAAAGTGAACTGTGTCAAGCTAGAATATTAGTAAAAAAATTTATTTTCAATAACATGTAAAAATCACTCAAGTAAATTAAAAATCTTTCAGAACTAAGGATTATTGTGGCCAGTGAAACTGTGAGCTGAGGCAGCCTCTCTGGAGCAAACTCAGCATCGCCACCTGAAGCTAGATTTAACAGAAACAGAAACCTCTGCATGCGGTAGGTAGGGCCAGCCTCAGTTTCTTGAATGGTCTCTTTGATGTTACTGATTTTATGCTGTATTTTAGAATTCATACTAAAATAATGGCCAGTTGGCTCTTTGATGAGGTATTATTCATAAGCAAATAGGGAGGTTACTGTGAGGACATGCTGCGTGTGGCTGAGGTTAAACACACCAAAACAACAGTTCTGGTTTCTAATTTGAGCAACACAGCAATTACTTCTCTCTGACCTACCTGGAAACCAAACAGAAGGGTTCATCCCTTCCTTTTATTGACCAGACAAGTTCAGTCACACATTTTACTTATCCTATCATCACCACCTAATTGCTTACAAATCTTCAAAATTAGCCTGATACTCTGACAGACTTAATATGGAAATGTTAACAAAAATACGTTATAGAGCTGCTGTTTTCATCCAAACTAAACAAAACATAACCTCACTTTAGGGCCTGCATATTCCCTTAATGTTAATGCAAAATTGCTTTTCAAAACAAGACTTTATTCAATTGACTGCTATATTTTTTGAGTGCAGGATGAGCAGGAACAATCCAGGAGGCAGGTGATCCTGCACTAGGAAGCTGATCTAGGGGCTATACAATGCAGATAGGCAGGATGCCAAAGAAACTACAAGCTCTGCAATTCACTTATTCCAGAGCCCTGAAAAATCACATTTTCTGAGGAAAGGCAAGACTCTGAAAACTAGTGGCTAGTATGGAAGGTAAAGAGAGAAGAAATCAAAGAAAGAAATGGGTGAGAAGATCACAACAAGCCCTACTCGTTTGCTGGGCCCTTCTCATTCATGGGTTACATCTGGGTCAGGCAACCCTTACTACCTCTGCTCTTTGCTCTTGCTGTTGTGATAAAGCCTGAGCCCATTATTGTGAGTGGTTTTGTGAATGACAGACAGCTGTGGGCAATGCACTCACAAAAACCTGTAGTTGTTTTTGGGAGGGCACTGCCCACAGGCACATGTATAGGTTTTGGCTCAACTTGGCTTTGCAGCACTTGCTGCTAAATGTAGAAGACATGTCAGCTTAATTCAGTTTCTAGCATGCACATTACTTGTCTGTTCCTGAAGTAAACAATGTCAAGGTATGCAACTCTGATGTCCCAAGCCTGGAGCTTGAAAAGTACTCAGAGATACTGAAGAACCTCTTCTCGAGGTGCTCTTCCCTCAGAGAGCAGGCTGACATTTTTAAAGCATTCCCACTCACTACTCTCTTCAAGTTTTAACTCTTCTACTAAGCAACATCACTCCAGAAAATGAGCAGCAGATGGGCCTGATGTACCCCATGGGCCCCATGATGCTGGCCATGGAACAAATGTGACCCCTTCAAACTGCAGTTATCAGCTGCTGGGGCCAGAAAACAGAGTTCTCTCTACTGCATCCTGCCCTGGCTTATCCAAAGTGGATGTGAGCCAGAGGCAGGGTGCAGTAGGGAAGGGTGAATAGTGTGGAGGCCAGTGTTTCATTTTGAACTCAGAAGTGGCACTTCCAGTTCAAAGCACAGGTCTCATCATAGCCCGTGAGGTGGTGCTCAGATCCCCGTCTCTCACACACACTGCTGCTCTCAGAGGCCATTAACAAGCCAGGCTTGTTAGACTTCCTTGGAAATCCAGGCCCTGATGTACAGAATTGCATTTACTCCCTATTTCTAACCGTATTTTCTGCCTTTGTATGACTTGCTTCCAGCCTAGCAGTACCTGTATTAAAATCCTGTTCACCCTGGAATTCACACACTGGTGAACTCCGTGTGATGTGGATATTGTTCAAAGGTCTTTCCAAAAAAGACACTCACTGCAGTGTGTCTCACTGGTGAAAACAGTGAACTGTGTTACCATCTGACCAGTTGCTGATGTGCATATCTGATTTTCCTGTCATTAAGTAAATTCAAGTATTCTGGGCACAGCATCAACATTCTGGCAATTTTCTTATACTTTGGCTTTCTTAAAGAAAAAGTAGAAAAGCACAGGAACTGTTTAATGGATAGAGCCACTTTAGATTCAGTTCTGCAGGTTCAGATGATATTAACATAACTAATAAAACAGGAAACCATTTCATACCAGTATTTCAGTACATGCTTTTCTTTTTGTAGTGTTATTTTCATCCTGTGTCAGACAAAAATGTACTGCAATTCTGAAATGCTGAAAATATTTTCAGAAGATGTGATGAAACAGAAAAGACCCCAAACCAAACAGAAAATAAAATCCACAGAAAGATAAATAAGACAGCATTCCTCGTGGTAGACTTGCCTGTGCTGGGTTAATGATTGGACTTGATGATCTTAAAGGTCTTTTCCAACCCTAAATGATCCTGTGGTTCTATGAAGCAGAAACCTTGTTTACCTAGACATGCAGAGCAGAAGCTTTACAAACTCAGGGAATGTCTGCATCTTTTAAAGCCTCTCTTATAAACATCCTTTTCTAATACTATCAAAACACAAAACAGACTCCAATTTTTAAATTAACTTGTCAGCATTTGTGAGATGCTAAGCTAAAGAGAAAAATACAGAAGCTGTATGCGGCCACATACACAGATTTTGTGTATTCACAATGTTTTCTTTTGCTATGTCGACAACCTCAGTCCTTCACTCCTAGTAACCACAAGAGAGATACACCTGTAGCAACTCAGAGCCTGGAAATCAAGCCTTTAAAAATCAACTTCAATTAACGTGCCTCTGTGTCACCTGATGTACCTTGGAGGCGAAAAAAGTGGATATGAAAGTGTGTTTGTTTTCCTTTGCCATGCCTTGCAATAAGAAATTTCATTCAATATTTATCTAAGGATTTCAGTAGTAAGTAGAGAGTTTGTGGCAATCCAGTGAATGTTTTCACAGCGCTGTTGTTACTGCAGTTGTAAAGTTTCACTTACGACTGAATGTTCAGGGCTGGTAAAACCCTGTGTCTCTTTACTGCTCACAGATGTGTCAGAAAAAAATGTACTAAATGCCTGTTTTTTATTACTGCTCTGCTGATCCTTTTTCTGTGGACATTCCAAAATGCAAGTTAAATCCGATGGTGAATGTATCTTCCAGATATTCACATTAAGGAGCGTAATTCATGTAACATAAAACATACTACCATAACAAAGCTGTAAGATTTAAAAACAGATTTTTTTGGAAGCAAGATCTAATTTCATCCCTCACAAATGTTCTCAATTCAATTACTGAAATAAATATATATGTGTGTGTGTGTATATATATGTAGGTTTTTATATACATTTACTTTATAAAAAGATATGCAGGTAAATGTAGCTATCTGCAAAAGGCACCCAGAAGTGGATGAATGTTGGATGCAGATGTAGATACCTGAAGCAGTGTGCTACAAATTTTACACAGACATTGAAGCCTATTTTGGCATTTTGTTCTTTTACTGAATCTGAATCATCTACACAGTAACTCCTAGTATTTCTTGGTATCACAGGTCAATCTCAGAACGCCTCGTACACCCAGCGTAAACAGTCCTTTGGTTGGACAAAGCTGCCAGGAATTCTCTGGAAGTCAAAAGGTCAAACACACACTGACTGTTCAAGGTCCTACTTTCATAAACGTTGATGACCAATGAATACTGAGAGTTTCTTTTTCAGGCTGATAACACACCTTTTTGGATAATAAGTTTTAGAAAGATATCAGAGCCTGCCATCCTATTCCACCAGTGACACACACTGGGTCCCAGTGACACACACTGGGTCACATATGTTGTGTTTTTTAATCCTGTAACAGCTTCTATGGCCAACTGCAGAGAACAGCTACAACTGAATACAATTGTTGTTCCTGAAAACAGATTAAGCAGGAAAGAAAGGCACTTTTCTGATAATCAGAGTGAAGAAATGATTAGCACTTTGCAAGAACAATTAATTTAGTGTACCATACTCATCTATTACACATATACTGGTAGAAAAAATGGATTTAATCATCAATACAAGTCCTTGGGTTCTTAACCTTGTATATAATTGAGATGATGTAACTGCACAAAAAACTGCAACGAGTTTCATCTGATTAAGTACATGTAAGACTGAAACAAAAAAGAATGCCACTACCTCCATTCAGACCAGAAAACCTGTTGGATGTACCACAGAGCAATGCTACAACCAACATCTTGATTTTATGACTTTTGTGAACGTACAACCAGTTATTTACATTACCAGAATGGATTTTCCTGTGATGTATGACTAATAAACCCTGACACTCAAGCACCTGCAAAAGAAATGTCACTGCTTTGTAGTCTCTGCCATGAACATTTCACCTTCTATCATCTGAAATGATCTCAAATTCTTCTCATCAAAGTATATGTTACTGAGGCAAGGAGCCTACTTTAGTACTTTAAACACATGTTGTAACATCCACTCTATTTTATCTTCCTGCCTTTTCCCTCTGAAAAGGATGTTGTCATGCATGAATATACTGTTCCTTTACTCAACTCCTGCCACAAAGCCAACCGTGTCTTCCACACAAGCTTTTGCCTTTGTTGTGGTTCACTGTGTTTTAAAATCATCTTTTCAGCTGCACTGGAATTAATCATCATCCATCATGCTGCAAACCCAAATAACAGATTTAATGAAAACAAAGTATAATTTTATAGATTTTGCCCAGTGGAAACAAATCTGTTTTATGCCAGTGCTGTTGCTAACCAGATGACAATGCAGATTCTCAACATCTACTGAGGTGCCAGAAGGGGAGTGAAGTAGCACCTCCCTCCAACTCTCACAAAGACACTCTGTGTTCAGATTATGGGAAGAAAGTAATGCTGACTGTCCTGAGGTAAACACCATTTTTATAGTGATAGCATAAGACAGAGCTGTCTTATCATATTCAGTCTCTGTGATGGACTACCTGCTTCTTTCAGAATGCACTTACTGTCCTACAACAAAACCAGTTGTGAAAGCCATCAACTGTTATGAGATTCACAAAAAAGTGATGCAGCAGTTCAGTATTAACTAGTTTTGACACAAATTACATGTAGCATGCACCATCTGGCTTCCAAAAAAAAAATTTAAAAAACAGCAGACAAGGCAAGGAATAAGCAGGGAGACCACTGCCTTTCGTGACTGAGCAGGATCAGAGAAAAGCAAGCTTGAGCAGCAGATATTTGCTGCAGGTAATGGTATCAGGATATAAAAAATGGCAGCTGTCAGAGAGATCCTGAACTTATTTCAAAAGGCTCAGAAGCACAAGGACCTTTGCTAATTAAATATTCTATAAAGCAAAGAAAACATACAGGACAAACAATAAATCACACAGCTCCTTAGAAGTGATTGCGCTTTGAAAAAAAAACCCTAAAAAACCCAGTGATTTTTATGTAAGGAAAAACATTTCAAAGTGAGTATTCTGTGCAAAGCCATATGCAGAAAGTGTTTCTGTGTCGTGTATACCTCATAGAGTTCTTCTGTTCTCTGCTCTGTGCCTCTGGGACTCTGTCTGGCACCATTTGACCTCCAAGGAGCTTTAATGAAAAGCACATCAAGCCCAAGTGAGGGACTTTTTGATGTTAGCATTGCACATCACTAAAGAAACCAAAACTTTTCAAGTGGTGTTCCACCTCCTCCAGTAAAAGCAGCTTTTCCTCAAGACAGCAGTGTAAAGGTTTGAAAATGCAGCATCTATCTCTTGCACAGAAATGGTCACGAGTCCCTTCACGACAATTCCCATGGGAAAAGAGAGAATCATTGCATTTATCTTGCAGGCAAAATACGTGCCAGGAACATAAAGTGCCACAGTGTCACACCTGAGTACAAACTCCTTTTTGAATGAGTGAAATAGACACTGTCAGGATACTATTTGTGGGACTGGCAGTGTGCACCTGGAGCAGCAGGGCTGTCCTTGGCTAAAGCAGTTCTGATGGTCAGCTCCCCTCATCATCTTAGACAGATCGTGCTCTTTAGCTGAAATATATTCACTGTAAAGCACCTGACCAACCAGCCCTACAGCACACAAATCCCTTAGCACAGAAATTCATAGGGTCAACATGATGTGCTGGGAGAATGAAGATGTGCCTTCCTAACTGCAATCAGATAAGGCAGCAGCTCACCTGCATATGCCAGCACAGACTTAGCTGACCTCTGGGCATATTCTAAATGGCACTTAACCAGCAGTCAGAGTTGCCTGGTCAACAGAATTTTAGACTGATCCTTCAAATGAAATTTATGTGTTTTAACAAAATTTTAACAAAATTTACAAATATGAAATATGCGTTGCAAAATGGGATTTCGCTTTTTGTTTTTGTTGATGGAAAAAGTACCATACTAAAACTTCCTGGCACAAAATTCTCAAATAGCTTTAGAAAAAAAAAGTAAAAATAATTTCAATTCTGAAAAATGTACTGAGACATTTAAAATCAGTGACCAGTTCTTCTCAGAGCTGAATACAAGCACTGAAATTTACTGGCTTTATAGGTGCTACTGTCCTGAAGTGTAACATTGCCTAACTTGCTACTTGTGATCCTATTTCTGATCTTAGAAGCAAGGTCACGATCCTACAACCTTAAAGTTAATTGCCAGTTTTTCTACATACTTTGATGTGAGCTGAAGTAGGGCTCAAAGCAATCATGGAAATACTTAAGCTCCTTTAAATCAAAGTGACTACGGGAAGGGGAAGAAGGCAGAAGCGGTGCCCCTGGAAACACCCTGTAGAAATGGAAATTCTCCCTTCCTGAAGCAACTCCCATTCTCTGCATATCTGCAGTCTTTGTCAGCAGTTAGTAAATTAGCTGTACTTTTTCTCTCATCTTTCTGTTTTGACTCTAAGACAGCTATAGAAGATCAGAGGTTCAGCTATGAAAATGTTCATGTAATTCAGTGAAAAATACTGAGCATCATTACTCCTACTCAGCATGTATTTAACATAACTATTTTTGATGGACAAGGAATTACTACATTTAGGAGAAAAAAACCCAATCCAACTCATTATCCAAAGAAAAGATGGGAGAAATGCCAGATTACATACAAGCACACAGATGAGTTCTTTCATTGGAAAACTATAGAAAGAGATGTCATGGTTGGCTTAGGAAGAAGTGACAGATATTAATATAATCACATCAAATGCAGAATTCTCCATTTCATAGCTGTAAATATTACAGCTATAAATTGTTTTCAATTTTCAGTATTTCAAGCCTTTGTGGGTTGTATCTTTAGGAAGAAGCTGCTGAAGGAACCTCCTATTTTCAGTAAAATAGGGATTTCATTTTAAATTAAAGACTTTCAGTGTTCATACATAAAGTTCACAATAATTTATGTCATGGGGTTTTTCTCTCCACTGTAAACCTGCACTGATTGCACATAACCAACCAACTCTACAACATTTCCATGAATTTGATGCAACCTCCAGCTCAAATACAGGCTGGGTGGAGAATGGATCAAGACAAGCTCTGGAGAAAAAGACTTGGGGCTGTGTGTGGATGGAAGCTCAATATGACCCAGCAGTGCATGCTTCCAGTCCAGAATGCCAACTGTATTTTGGGCTGTATCCAAAGAATTGTGGCCAGCAGGTTGGGGGAGGTGATTCTGCCCCTCTGCTTCATTCTTCTGGGAGCTCTGGGGCCTCCAACACCAAAATGACATGGACCTGTTGGAGCAGGTCCAAAGGGAAGCCACTGAGCTGATCAGAGGTCTGAAGCACCTCCCCTGTGAAGACAGGCTGAGAGAGCTGGGGTTGTTCAGCCTGGAGAAGAAAAGGCTCCAGCAAAACTTTAAATCACCATCCTGGTGCCTAAAACTCATCTTACTCTAAAGCTTACACACCCAAAAGAGGGACTTTCTTACTTTTGTAATGGATTTCTTTCTAAGTAGAACTTCACAATTATTATCACCATGAGGGATCTGATCCTCAGACTAAAATGTGACAAAACCTTTTCATTACATAAATTACACATAGATGTGCCTTGCAGACATCTCAAAAAAGCACTTCCAGCTTTAATCATGCCCCATTCTCATCAATCTGAACTTCTATGTGAGATTTATCAGTGACTTCCTAAATCCTATACAACAGTGCTGATTGGTGAGTAAAGGACTGGAATGAAATCTCATGAGTCCTGCATAAATGAATGGGACACAGGAGACTGCTGCTTTTCACCAGTCAACACTATAAGACGTAACTTATTGGCACATAAAATGAAGTTGTTTAGTCCTGATTTCATTGCAGTGACCTGGTCTTTGGGAATCTGAAGTTTTTGTCCTGGCAAATTGTCTGGTCCTTATCACCAGAGATAAGAAAGTTAAAAATTTCTAGACATACATAGATTTTTGGGCATGTGGTTAGGGTCCTCTGCTTTCACACACTAAGCAGGATTTATACATACAGGGACAAAAGGCCATGGCACTTGTGATTCCACTCTCCTTGTAAAAGCTGGAAGCTTTTTAAAAACAGTAAAGTCAGGGTTGTTTTTAAAGTTAGGGTGAAAAAAAAAGAAACCTAACTACAAATGAAGACCTTTGTTCAACAAGCTACTCAAGGAGAACATAAATCTAAAGCAACAGCACTTCCAGCTGAAGTGGACAGTAATCATTTATACTTACACATGGCACATACTTAAGGAGCTTGATGAATTAAAGCCAAGTGTGCAACATTAAATTTGGGAACAGTCTCTTTCAAACAAAATTTTAAAAAAATTAACAAATAACCTTGAAATGTACTACACCTTAAATGTACTAGAGTTTTTGGAGAAAGCAACCTGCTGCAGGGAAGGTCAGTGGAGTCCAGTGGGTTAAAGCAGCCTGAATAAAGAGATGTGTAATTGTTCATTTGTGCTTCAGCCAAACTTGCAAGCAAAGGCCAAGCAATTCTGTATTATGCTGATGTCCACTCTCTGCCTTTGTTAAATTTTGTCATTCATGTGCGTTTTATTTTTTCATGTTTCAGGGAAGTATGTAAAGGAGAGCATGTCGCCATTAGATTAAGGGTTAAATACAGCTATTGCTGCTTGGTTCTTGGTGCTTTCCAGAGACAGTTCTAGAAACTTACTGCCTTTTCCTTGAGCCTGCTTGTAGTCACATTGAGATTAATGAAATTTACACACAAGAAGTTGGAGTGAAAACAGTCTTGAAAACAGCTGACTGATTCTTAAGCACCACTGCCTTGCATCATCCTTAATTCCAGATGGTTGGAATCAATGTCCCTAGTGGTGACCTCCAAGGTTCAACACTGGGTCCAGTCTTGTTTGACTTTTTCATCAATGACCTGGATGAATGGATAGGTGACTGAGCCCTGGAACAGGCTGCCCAGAGGGAGTTGTGGATTCTCCCTCACTGGTGATATTTAGGAATTGTCTGGACACAATTCTGTGCCATGTGCTCTGGGATGGCCCTGCTTGAGCAGGGAGGTTGGACCAGGTCACTCACTGTGGTCCCTTCCAACCTTACCCATTCTGGGATGGTATGAATACTGAGGAAAGAGTCTGGCACTTTTACTCAGCTGAATTGTTATAAAAGTACCCACGACAGTAGCTCATGGTAAGTTTGCTTTTATCTCTTTTATGTTCTAGCTTCCCCTTTGCTTTTTAATTTGTGCTGTATCTCATCCTCCTCTGCAGATGATGGTTACAAGCAGGCACAGGGACCCAGGCAGACACTTTGCTTTGCTGAGGACAGGGATGTGCTATCTGACACAGTCCAAGAGGACCAGGACAGATTCAAGGGACCCACAGCTATATTTACTTATTTATTTACTTATATATGTATTTATTTATCTATTTATTTATTTTTTTTTCTGCCCAAACCAAACTCACACTTAGCTAGACATGTATACGCACATACACACACTCTTAGTAGAGAACTGTTTTTTCATTTCACTAAAACTTCCTGATTCTTGAGCTTTCCTGGAACTACATCCCTATTTACCCAATGCAGCAAGCTGCTTGTCCACCAATAAATAATATCACCTTCCCAACAGTGCATTTATGGAAGCAGAAATTATTACAGGACTTAAAAGATAGACAAGAAAACCACTTTCTACACTCATAAAATGAAAGCCTTGAGAGGTCATTACATTTCCTCATTCAGTCAGCATTTGACATGTGCTTAATTGTAAAAGGTTTTATAATAATCATCAGAATGTATATTTAAAATTGCACAACGGATCAGATGTTCTCTCAGACAATAAGGAAAGTTGTAACAAATACATTAGGAGTAGTATAGTCTATCCTCTGCTTCCTGTGAAATGATAACTCTTCAGTAGTTCTGCCAAAGTACAACCCTTGGGCCTGATTTCCTTAATGCTGAATATCAAAGCTTTTTGAAACCTCAGACAAATTAACTGCCTTCTCTAAAAGCAATGTCAACAAAAATTAATTTCTGTCAAAAAAAGAAAAAAAGATAAAAGAAAAAAAAGAATTTTAGGGGAAGCTCTAGCCCTCCATTTTCTGATGCAGAAAACTTAACTCTGCTAAGACAAGATTTTGGGCAAAGGATGTGATTTCTTGCTAATTATGTGAAATCCACAGTATAACTGTCTGCAAAATGATAGGTTTTACCTTCCCAATACAGATATGCCAGCAGCAAGTATCCCTTAGCAGTCATTTAGCCCATGCTCCCAAGCAGCAAAACCCCAGGACTTTCACTTTGTGTGATATTAAGGCCTGCTGGGGATGATGCCAAGAGTGAGATCAACACAAGTGAGTGCAGGAGTCTTTCCCAGCACTGCCAATTAATCCTGTATGACCCCAGAAAACAGAGAAAAAACCTCCTATTCAAATGTAAACAAGAGAAAAACAAGAGAAAAAAGATGAGTACCTGGAAAAAACGTTATGGTTGAGGTGAGCTTGAGAAGTGCATCACAGGTCTCTGTAAGAATGTTACTGTATTCTCTTTACTGAAGCCTTTATGTTGCATTTAATGCACTTTGTGATCAGGAATAATTTCACAGTATGAAAGAACTCAGCATTTTTTGAAATCCTGCTGTGTCAAGCAAGTTATTCAAAATAAACCCTTAGAAAGGCAGAATGATAATCAATCAAAAATTATTAGTCACTCATATCCTCTGAGAATTTCTTTAGACTAACAGAGAACCTCTGAAATCTAGGCATGTCTAGATATTAACTGCAATAGGCTTTGCAAAATTAAGAGGGAAATGTTTCTTCAGCAGGTGGTATTAAATGATTTCCTTGAGAAGTCTATTAAGATCCTGGACAACACTATAGTAGGAAGTGACATAATGGAAGAAAAGGTCAGGCCTGTGGTACCTGCACATGATATGCTGTGGGATTTGTCCCCAAAGGAAGAATTTAGAGCTAAACATGGCATAGGCTGGATATAGCCTGGCTATTGCCACACATATCTGCCAGCAGCAGGAATGCCTCACCAGTACTTTCCATTTCACTGGTGATCATGTGCATTTATCCCTCCTGTTGGCCATCGTTTATCCTTAACCTGGTTACTCTGCACCAGCTGCCTACAAGACTCAATAAAATACCAATATAATAATAAAGAAACTCTCTATGTGCTTTCACTTCTTTTTATCTATGCATTCACAAAGTAGAAGAAAAGATTAAGAGCCTGAATTGTGTGGCTGATTGATCTTGACTGGACCTGAGCATAGTCCACTGGCTGCCTTCTAGAAATTGGTATTGCATGGTCTGTAGCTCAATATTGGCAAAACATTTAATTATGTTACTGCCTCAGAACAGAAAAAAACTGTAGCTTGTTCTAGACAAATCAAAGACTGGGGAGCCTCCCAAAAGTAAAAAAAAAACAAAACAAAAAACAAACCAAAACCAAATAAACCGAAAAAACTACCATCAAAAACATTCAGATAAAGGTTGAAGATACAAACCTCATGAGTTCTATATTTGTGTAGTTTTTATCAGGATTTTTGCCCAAGAAAAGAACAGAAATAAGAAACAGATTAAGGACAAACTATATAGCAGCCAAAGTAGGACAGAGCTTCTTTAATTCCTGGGGGACATAAGGAAAGGTAGAAAGAGGGTATTGATAATGATACTACAGGAAATCAACATTTTAATGCAGATTCTGCTAAGTGCAGATCAAAGGCTTTGTTTTTTCTTCAATTTGAAAAAGTCATGCCTTTCAAATGTAGCAGAAGCTCTGTTCTGATGAAAAATAATAATTGCATTATAGTTATTGTACATGTCAATTCAGAGCAGCTTCTCTAATACCATTCTATGTGCTTTATTGAGACAAGTTGTATCACTGCAGAACCAGAATTCCTTGCCTCTTTCCCTCCCAGGGAACCCTCCTAGCAAGACATTTGCAACACAGGATCAATGTAATTAATTTCACTCATTTCCCAGGGCTGTTCTGACTAGAACAGTTTTGATATTCGTATAGACACTAAATTTGCAACCTGAGACATAGGTAGATACATTACTGCTGAATAAACATCACTCAAGTGCAAAGAAAAACAGGATGAATTCTACAACTGGGCCAGAATTCCCTGCTATAAATACGTATATTAAGTGTGTGTATATCTAAGAAACTGCTGACACAGCACTGTGGAAAGCACTGCTAGAGGGCTTTCTGCTGCTGCCAACAATGTCATCATAAATCAGAAGGATTCTCAGGAGCAGCTCTGTGGTTAACCTGCATAAGGATACTGAACAACAGCCCATTGTTGCCAGAAAAGGACTCTTTGACACCGCTTGGCATCACCTCACACACTTAGTGAACCAGACTTTATACCTATTTTTGGCTCAGCTTAAGCAGAGAACAAAAAAAAGTAATTAGCATTCCATAAAAATCACAACAAAACAGGCACCAGTCAATATCAGGAAAACCCAGTGCTCTCTCCCCAACGCTGAGCACTTTGCCCAGCCCATTTGTTTAAAGACAAATATTTGAACAGCTTTGTATCAGATGTACCTTTACAAAACCAGAAACTGAGAGGGGAAAGAGCACAAGAAATGCTTACTTCTGGAAAAGTTTCATTGCAAGGACGACCATCTATGGAGATCCCTGCAAAGATCCAGCTCACAATGGAGCTGCTTGTAACATGAGAAAAAGCAGAAAATTGCCAGGACCTCACAGAGACACCTGGCAATTGCTGCTCCCCACTGCACACTGCAGCAGGATTGGGTTCACCCCAACTTCTCTGCAAAAGCTGCCTTGAGGATAAAGACTTTCTCAGCTGCCTGGAAAGGGGTGTTAGTTCTATGGTAAAATTACATGAAATTAATTCAGGCCTCAGCCTCATGGTTTCACCAAAACCAACGTCCCACAAATACTCCAGCAATACTGGGGCTTTAATAAGTTTTCTTAATAAACCATCATTGCTTTGGTGATGTTTCTGCTCAGGTATAGTTTTCTAATATTTTTTTCCCCAATGTTTCTCAACATGAGGCTTTCTAATGTTTTAAAGTTACATACTGAAAGGGGCAAAGTTTAGACTGCTGTGCTGAGGGAGTTAACTTGCTGATATTCAAGGATGCACTTACACGCATCGAGACAATTTGCAAACTTCCCTAAACCATATAGAAAGATGGTCAAAATCAGATGCCTAACATTTTCTTTTATTCTTGATGGAATTTATTCTGTAAATTACTGCAAGAGAAAAGAATCAAAGATCATGCTACTGGAAAGGCAACAGTGCATCAACAGATAAATGAGCAAAGCAAACAAGTGATGCATTTCCTCACTAATTTGATGGAATCAGGAAAACGAGATTATAAAAACAAAAAGCTTCACTACTGCATCTCTCACAATGCTGTCAAGTTTGCTGTTTCTTGAACTCAATATTTCTAAGATTCTGTTTCTTCCTGTCTTTTTTTCTGTCTGAGAGCTCTAGAGTAAAGTATGAATATGATTTACTAATTGTATAGTGACATCTTCAGCATCAGGAAACAAAGTGAATCCTGTTTGCAGGAGTGGCTATTTAAGATCCCTAATCCTCAAACTCAAAGTGCATTGGTGCATTTACCCCCAAAACAACAGTGCACCAAGATATTTTGCATGAGATACCATTCTCCATGGGTATGCATGTGAGCAGCCAAAGCACACAGGACTCACTGGGAAGGAAATGAAGACATGAGTAGCTCTCACCTCCTCTGATTTCCCCAGAGCCAGAGAACTTCATAAGGATTATCAGATTTGTAGGAATTTTTTTGCTGTTTAGTATTTTCTGAAGCTTTGTTTTGTTTTGTCAAGGGTGGTTATTTTGGCCCTCTGAGGGTTTCATGAATTTTGCCTGCTCAACACTGTCTTGAGACAACTCACTGCTGGGATCTTAAAGACCCCAAACTGATTTCATTGTTGAAAGAGCCATTCACCCTGCAGCCTTCACGTACCTTGCCTGGTTACCTTCTGACCAAGTACAGATCTCTCTTTATACAGGAAACTTGAGACTCCATGGCCCTGTTCCAGGGGCTAAACAAAAAGAGGTTGTAAACTTTAACCAATCTGCCTCCCTACAACTAGCTAGAGAGACTAATTTTCTGAAATCAAATCCTCTTGCCTGGAAACAAAACACACTTTTGGAACAGCTTTGGGTCTACCATGAACCAAAACCAAGCTGTTCTCCTCTTCTTGCCTCTGGAAACCAAGGATAACTTCAGAAAGCCTTTGACAGAAGCAGTCAAACCTGAATGATTAGGGAAAGCCTCAGCACCAGCAGTCACAGGAAATACACAAACCTAAGGTAAAAAGGAAGAAGGGAAAAAATGGGTACAACATACTAAGGTAACACTCCTATGGTAGGGAAAAGCCCTTTCCTCAGTGTTGAGTAGAAAGTCACCGAGAAAATAGGAACACTTTTGACCACAACAATTTTTCAATATTGTGATTAAGAGTAATTGGTTACTGATGCATAGGAACTAGTTAGAGATGGCCAAAAAAATCCATGCACAAAAAGTTCTTATTTGTAATAATCCAACACTACTGTGGTGGATTTCTAGCAAAAAAAAAAAACCTGCCAACAGCTCACACATTCTCTTTTTTTACTTTGTATTCAGAACTCCTTCTTCCTCAGCCTCATCCCTAATAGCATAGGTAGGCAGCATTTACCCATTTCATACAATGAACAGAAAACAGGAACAGAAAGGTCCCTCCCTTGTGGTTACTTTGCAGTTGAAGTTGGGTCTTCTGTTTGTACTTGAATGGAGCCCCATCCATGCTTATCCATTTCATGCTATTATCATGAAGTTAATTACACCATTATCCTAAATTACAGATTGTTTGAGAACCTTGTTGAACTCTACTCTTCCTGTTTTCATAGAGATTAGGAAGGGTAGGTTTAGCCTTTCAGGTGCTCAGTGTCCTCACTGTGAAAAGCTGCTGCCTCTTCAGCCCTGTACAGGCAATACGGCATCAAATTCCTTTCAGAGCAGAGGTAGGGGCTGACTTCTCAGTGATGCTGAGCCCCACAGTGTCTGCCACCACCTTTGAAAACCAGGCTACTGGGACATGGAGTGGGGAGTAACAGAACTAGATCCTCCTCTCTTACTTTTACTTCTTTGAACAGCACAAAAAATGGAAACCAACACAGAATAAACTGCAACCATTAGACAATTCTCCTGGACTAAGTCAGCTCATCAGAGCACATGCATTGCTTTTCAGGTGTTTCATAGAAGGTTTTAATTTTTTTCTCACTGTCCTGAGTAACCCAGTTACTTTAGAATACTACCAGAGAACCAAAATCATGGTAGAAAAAATCACTAACAAAACACCTGGAGAATCTTGCCAAAAAAGCCTCAAAACATTTCCCACAATCATAAAGTTTCTTTTCCCTTTTTTTCTTTCTCCAGTAACTTTCTTTGTTCTTAAACATCTATAGCTGTTGGAAGGAATACTATCAATCTAAAAACAAAGAATGTGTTTGTTGTTGTGTTTTTCTTTTGAAAAAAAATCTTATATACTCAGCGGAGCTTTTTGATTCTGTGCCCAGATACCAACATTACAAAACATAAGACAAAATTATAGGTACACAGCGTGCCAAGAAAATCAACTCAGCGTGGCTTGCCCAGGCTCTTTGAAAGAAGGCATGCACACTGTGTCACTATTATGATTTAAAATAGCTGGGCCTCCAGAGCCAGCACACTACTGTAGCACAGCTCAAGGTGCCTGCAGATGCCTGTAGCAGCAAGCCAAGTGATTAGCTTCAGCAGTGCCATGAAAGCACCACTGTGATTCCTGCTCAGTGTGCATCTCGCAGCTTCACTTGAGTACAAAACAAACCTCCAAAGAAATGAAAGCAGGCTTGGGAGGGGGGAGGAGATAAACCAAATCTTTTACACTAAACCTCATTATTATTTACTAGGGAGCAAATTTCTTGGGTACAATGGAGAGGGGGGATTTTCTACCGCAAAGGAGAAGAAAATGGCGTTTCTCATTGTAGAAGGACTTCTGCTTCTTTTGGGTATAAAATGGGTAACAAAAGCTAACAATGCCCTGAGCTCAAGGTTTGCTAGAGGCAAGCAAGAGTCTGTACGTACATGCACATGCATCACCCTGCCAAAGAGAGCCCTCTCAAATGCTTTCCATGTTACCTTCTCCCTTCTGCATCACTAAGAAGCGGGACAACGCCCAGAGAGATTTTGGATGTGCTCTGACACTTCCCCAGACAATTTTTTTTAAACTGGAAAGGATTTTTTTTCTTTGTTGGCATCAGTTATTGGGTTTTTTTACAATGCCCTCCAGCTGCTCTGGTATCCAGGTTGGAATCAAGGTTCAAGCTGCTGCAAGTTCACAGATGTCACAGGGTCCAATACACCCTGTGTTCACCAGCACAGTGAGGAGACACACTCTGGCCCCAGCTCCCTCAGCCTCCTGTGAGGCTGAAGGAGGGAAGATCCCCATTCCATAAGTTATTGCCTGATAATTGCCAGCTCAGCTTACCTAATGGAATTTCATCCTTAATTAAATCTCTAATTAAACCAGTCTCTACCCTTACCTTCATACCACCTTCAATTTGTGTTAACTTTCTTAGATAATTTCAAAGAGATATCTAGCTGTCCCTTAAACTAATGCATACTGTATTCTTCCAGGACCTTCCCTGATCCTTTGCTGACTAAAATATTGGTCCTGTTCCTACACTTTTCCACCCATGTCCTAAAAGGAAAGTATTTCTGAGTGTGACCAGTATGTACCTACTCTGCAGGCATCCCTTATGTTATTTAAAATACTCACTTTTAGTGTGAATTAATAATAGACTTCAAGATTTTTTTACTAGAAGGAATCTTAATCCCTGTCTTTTCCAAGGTTAGCAATAGCTTCCTCCAGAAGAAACAGTGATCAAAACATCACACAAAATGCTTGAAATAGTACTGTGTATGTAGAGATTATATTTTTCTGGATTTACATTTAATCCAATTTACCTCTAATAACTCATCTTGGTAACCGGTTTTCTCCCCCCACCACTACAATCACACTACAAAAATGAATGAATCTACATTTTTCTACAATGGTTTCTGAAGTTATTTACTGTTTTTTAGTGTTCTCCTCGCTATCTACTAGCATTTTTTCTAGCATAGAAAATACTGCTGTAATTACATTGTTTTTATTTTATGTTTAAAAGCCTAGGAATCTATAACACACAAATCATCTGCTCTACTGTTTCACTGCTTGTCATTGATAATACCCAAAATCCCAGCACCAGTGGAAATCAGAATAGTTCCACCCACACACATGAAAAGGCTGGAGCTCTGAGAGCTTTCAGCCTACATGAACATCCCAGGTTTTACTCATGAGCTGGAGCTGTTTGAAGATGTCTTTTTAAGGTTAGAATACAGGTCAAAGTTTGGGGGGAAACACAGGGCAGCTGGAGAGAAAAAATAACTTGAATTATTATCAAGTGAGAGCTGGATTAATTCCAATACATTATGATGATTCTGCACTGCAAAGAGGCCATAGATCCTAAAGACTTCAACTCCCTGAGTGCATCTCTGTGTCTCTGAAGACAGAACCATTCATTTTTTCTGAAGTTTGTCTGCTGCACTTATGAAGTTAACACTTATTTCCTTCAGTTATTTATCAGCACAAGCCTCTCTCATGAAGGGTGTGTGGAGGGTACAGATGAGGAACTCCACTGCATCAAAATCCATGTCAGTTGTTTTTAGGACGTTGTTTCACAGTGTAATTTACACTCCTGTAACATGTAGCTCTTTGAATAACATAAATGTTATTCACCGATAGATTTAATGAATTTGCTTGTGCCCTAATTTAATTATATGCCATACAAAAATACTAACCTTCTAAAGGCTGTGGCTTCCCTACTCTTATCTCACAGGCCTTCCACTGGCAGTGGATAAAAAGGAGCCATCAAAATCAGTGAAGCCCTGCACTTGGTCACTTTTTATTAAAGCAGCCATCTCAGGACTGAATAGGGACAAAAAATGGAGAAAAATGGAAATTAATTGTTTGGTTGTAGAGAAAAGACTATGCATCAGTCTGGGCTGTCTTCATTTACCACAACTACTCATGACCAAAAATATCCCACTACAAACCACCAGAAAAAGTAGTTTTCATTTTGTTTCAGGTCTGGTGTGATAGAAAAAGAGTGAACAAATAGATTGTTCATGATTGTTCATTTACAAATAGATTGTAAATGAAGAGAGTCCAGACTGATGCATAGTCTCTTGTCTAAGACCAAATAAATAATTTTTTATTGCTTGTTCTTTAACTGATTTTTCACTCAAATTGTACAGCAAGCACACAGTAAGCAAAATGAAGATGACCTTGTTTGTAGGAATCACTGTCCTTTTCATTCTTAAGTGTAGCACCACTAACCGATAATCCTTCTCCTCCCCTTTCTCTATTTAAAGGAAATTACTTTCCACTGACTTTTTTTCTAGCTGCCATGAGATTTATAAATTCATCTGCACAGAAATTCAGAAGGCTGGGATTCAAAACCAGCTTTGCCAAGTGCTATCTTGGAGCAGCTTTAGAATGACCTCTCATGGATTGTGAGCACTGTGTCAAGTCAGCTACAGCCCAAACCATGCTGCAAGGACAGCAGCAACCAGCACTGCCCATGCTAAGTCCAGGCACAGCTGCATGTCTGCAGAGCATCATGCTCACACCAGTGAGCCACATGTGCATGCAGTGCCACCCAAATGCTGCTTGATGGATCCCTGGGCCCCAGGCCAATGTGCCTGCAGGGCACTGTGCTAGCCAAAAGAGTGTGAACTCTGGGCTACAGCAGAAACTACAGCTCTTTTGCATAAGGGAAAAGGCACTGTGTTCTACCCCACCCACTTCTGATACCAAAGTTCTGCTGAGAGATTATGGTGAAATCTCTTTGGGACTGGCTGGTTGACCTCAAAGTTTGGCCAAAATTCCTTTCTGTAACATGGAGCAAACAGAGGAAGAGGATCTGTGACTATGGCTCAAGCAGCCTCTTTCTGAGAACAAGCAAAACTTCCCCTTGACCATTTCCTTTCTAAGGTGTCCTTCTGTGAAACTCCTCTGGTTGAAGCTCTCTAGAAACTTGGGATAGAAGCAGAATAAAGGCTTCCTTCAGTACCTTGACAACCACAGCATGCACTCACAGACACTGGTGACACAACTGGAGAGTTTCCAGACAACTTCAGCTATGATGAAGCAAGGATCCCATCTCCATTCAAGCTGACATTTTGAATATATTCTACTCTTGGGGTTTTTGTTTTGATTGCCTCATTTGGCAGGATTATCCTACATGATGGTCAAGTCAGATGTCTCTACTGCCAGCATTAACTGAAGTGGCAAAACTGATGTTTACATGTCCTTCTGCCCCAGGACAGATAAGCTGTGACAAACAGAGACAAAGAACTGTCAAAAGAATCTGCCCCAAGTGCAAGTGAACAGGAGGAAAATCATACACGAGTGGTGGCTGCATCATGAAATGATAAAGCAGGAAAAGGACGGCCCAGGCGGGGCAAGGAGCCAAAGCACACTGGGATTGGCAGACATGTACAAACACAGACAGAGATGTAGATGTAGCTCCTATTGTCAACATATATTTTTATAGGGATAATTTTAGAATACTTAACAAGGCTGTACACATTTTCAGTTTGGAAACACAATCTATTTGTTCACTCTTTTTCTATGACTGGACAAAGGGCAGTATTTATTAGGTGAAGTGTCTGACAAAGCCTTTAGTGCTGTTAATCACACCAGCTTCCTTGATATATTAAGGCTATTAGGACTTAACTAGATAAAGATGCACATGTTACTAAGTGAATCACCTTCTATCTGTCTAATGGAAACCAAGTGTTGATTTAAGTGGAGTCATCTGTTTAAAAAAGAAATTGAAATAAACCCAAGATTAACAGATGTCACAGAAGGGTCAATGGCGAGCAATGTTGGATCCAAGGCTTTTAAAATAGAAACTTACATGAATATTTGAACTCACTAGAACATTGCTCTCTGCTTGACTGTGAAAATACAGCATTTAATATAATTTAACTTTCAAAACTACATGCATAATTATCTATATGTATGACAGTTTCTGTGTCATTTAAGCATGTTCAGTCCTCTCCACCCCTAGGTTCCTGGGCTACGAAATTATGTTAGTAGATTAATTTCTAGATGATTTAAAATGCACTGTCTAAAATAGTCCCAGTACATTTATATTGGCTGGGTTGGTGTGGTTTATGTGTTTATATATGCTGTTCTCAAGTACTGGATGGTTTTAGTATTAATGGGATATGATTATGTTGAACCCTGCACTGGCCAATATAACTATTCAAAACCAGAGGGGTGATTAAACACAACAACAAAAAGGAATGCTGATTTGTGGTTAAGTCCCAGACATGGCTTAAGTTGAATTCCTGCCTGTGCCACAGATGCCACTGTGATACCTCAGGCAAGTCACTTCCTGCACCTTAGCTGTAAAGGAGGAAAACAATATTTTTCTTTCTCCCTTCCCTTCTCTATTTTGTGTGCTCAACCTGTTGGAGCAGGAGCTTTCATGCCATGATGGAAATAACAAAGCTGCCACAGAGGTCCATCCAAAGGGAGGCAGCTGATCAGGATGTTACACCCACGGCATACAAGGCCAATCACACTCTGCCAGCTGGGGCTGCTGGATGGAACCACTAAGAGGAGCATCACTTAGTTTGGGACAGAAAGGGAGCCTTTGACATGGGCTCACAGCCCTGTGCTAACTGCTGAAACAGTGGGATACTTAAAAAACTGCAAGTTGCTGTTGTAATCATATTTGCTTTAGACTTTTATACATTTTTTCATCATGCAAATCTTAATTTTCTTGTTGAAAGATGAATTGTAATCTTGCGACAACCCCAGTGGGTAGGACACAAAAAGAGAGATGGATTTGAGGAAACTGTGTTTGTCCTCCTGGTTGCATGAGCTCTAGGAGTGGTAGGTATATTTTAAACCATGTGCTCATATTCTACTTTCAATGACTGCCCATTTTTCTTATCTTCCCTCTGACTCCCCTAGCCCTAAGTAGGAGTCAGACAGCAAAGGCTTCTTCTCTTATTTCCCTTCCTGGACCAGTTTTGGTTTGCAATTTTTAGCTGAGGGTGGGGAAGGGTGGGGGGAACAGGAGGAGCAGATAGGGTGTCAGAAGGTATGGACATTGTGTAAGAAAGGGAGTATACCTCCCTTTTCTCTGAATCTTTTCCAAGAGCTGAATAGATTCCAGCCCTGAAAAGACTACAGCCTGAATAGAGTCCTTTCAGCTCCATCCACTTTCCCTCCCTGATACTCAGCTGCAAATGAAAATAAAGTATTTTAATTCCAGCAAGACGGCTCTAAAAACAGATCTTTGACAAGGAACGATTTCAACTTTGATGCATCTAATTTCAGTAAAGGCTCATCCTAGTGTATCAATTTGCCATTTATGTTGGACTGTTTTTTTGGTCACTCATCTGCAACACACGTACCAACCCAGGAAAAGCAGAGATGATCTTATGGTCATTTTTTTCCCTTTAACATATAAGAAAGGCAAATAAAAGTTGTCTGTGTAGCATGCTGTGCACATGTGCTGTTCACTTAAATGCCTTTTTTCTAATCAGCTCTACAGTGTAGTCCATACAACTGTTCCACATTCTCCCTTGGCATATGCACCATGCATTTCCATTCCACATCAAATGTAAACACTCTCTGCACAAGAATGATGGAGGCTGTGTTTCAAATCTTGCTTGGGTTTATCTTTGGATGCCAGACAAAACAGGCTTTATGTGGCTTGATAAAAGATCGAGTCATCCCCATTTGCAGACCTTACATCCACTTGCATACCTACTCAAATATAAACACCACCAGCAGAATCCCAAACCAGCAACTAATCTGAAGATTGTTTAAAAGATTATTAACTGGCAAGGCATTATTTAATACCTCCAATTTCCCCCCCTCCCCAAATTCATAGATTTTATAGGATATGTTGCATGTTAGCTAAAATTCCTCTGGGATTTCCTCTCTTAATAAGTGAGCAGACATCTGTGGGTATCATAAGCACACAGCCACTGCCAGTGTGAAGAGTTATATACATATATAGATATATGTGTATATATTCAGAGAGAGAGATATGTATAAATGTATGTATATGTATATATATGTGTACATATATATAACTCTTTGAATTTGTAAAGGTTTACACTCTGTCCTCAGCATTATCCTTCCAAACTGGCCAAAAGTTGGGTTGTTTGTCAGTCTTTTGCCAGCAATATATATTCAATTAAATCCAAAAGTGCTAGAAATTTGCAGTAAAATCTATCAAAACTCACTTAAACAGGAATTATTCTCTTTAGGAGTTTTTTTTCCACTTCATAAAATCCGTAGAGGAGTATCACAGACGACTCATGCAAATGAGTCACCAGAGCTTAGTCAGTCATTGCTTAGCCTAGCATAGCCTCTGTGTGCTAGCTTGAACTACCTTCAGCCAGTCTTCTTGAGAATAAAGATCATATTTTGTTTGCCTCTATTTAATTTTTCAGTGCTGAGGAAGTACACACTCTGATTTCCAGCAAATAAGCTGATAAGGTGCAGTACTCTCACTATCTGCAGCTATTTATGCTCAATACCAGATTTATTATCTTTTTTTATATAATCACATTTACTCTGACCCAAGAGCTGATGCTTTAGAAACAGACCACAGAACACCTTAAGTGCTTGTAACACTGCTCTACAGGTGAAGTAACTACACCTAAGCTACTACACCTAGAAACTCTCCTGCAGGTTAGAGATAGCACTTAACATAGTTTATACTAAACCATTTCAAAATTTGTGCAAAAAATTGATTGGTTTGAATTTGTGCAGTGAGAGGATCTGATGATGATGAGATGATATCTCTTCAAAGAGATTAAATTGGTGCTAACAAACAGATGGAAGTGAAGGCCACCCCAAAGACCTTGAGGTCTTTGAGGTACGGCTCTGTCAACTCTCCCAGGAACAGAGTGCTGCTTACACAGCCTTTGTAAACAGATCAGATCCAAGACACAGCACAGCAATGTTCCATGAGCCTGTGTGGGTGACCAAATCCAGCAGCAAACAGCTGTGTATAAAAAGATAGGATTAAAAGGGTATCTTGAATAAATTTCTCTGCCCCAGTCTTGTTTCTAGTGCAAAGCTTGTAGCAGAGTCTTAGAAATAAAATCATAAGAAAATACATACGCATAAAATAATGGTTTTCCTTTTTTTTTTTTACCAACCCATCCCTGACTACTGTTTCAAGTGCTTGCTAAACTGGAGTTTACATACAGACATCCTGTTTAATAATACTCAAGTGAGTCTTTCTCCATGCCTTTGCCTAATCTCTCTCTGTTTGCTTCTATTCTAGCTACTGAAGCTTCTGGCAGCAGTGAATCCAGCAAGTAATTATTTTTAAAAATTTTTTTACCATGTAAAAATGTATTTTATTACTATGCCTGATAATTTTATTTTGCTGTAGCTGGCAAGATGGGAAGTATAGGACACTAGACACAGCAATCTATAGTTTTTCATTGTTAACCTATTGAAATATTATTAGATTGGTAAGAGAAAAGCTATTCAAACTGTAAGGCTGCCTAATGACCTAGGCTGTTGAAGGATGTGCTTAGTTGTAGTCCAATTTATAGAAAATGGGCATCCTCCATCACAAAGTTCAGCACGGAAATTGCTTCCGTATGCTTGTACTTCAGCATCTGGAAAAAGACTAAGGATTAAATTAATAGTGATACTTAATCTTCCATATGCCTCAATATTCCTCCACATCCCCCAGGTTATTACTTCTGCATTATTGCAAGAACTACATACAAGATGAGTAACTGCTTGGTGGTGTTGGTTTTGATTTTTATGGATTTTATGCATCTTTTAAAACTCCCAGCCAAACCCACAGCTTTTAGTTCTGTTTCTCAGTATTGGGAAGACAAATCCTCACACACCTATTGCAGAAGCTGACAATATTTAATACCAGAAATGCCTAGTGCATGCTCAGCCTGAAAAGTGCTGAATATTTCCATGCCAGACACTTTCTGAAGCCATCTCTCCCAGTGATGGTTCTAACCTTGCTTTCCAGCACCGGCCAGAAAGTTGGGTTGTTTGTCAGTCTTTTGCCATCAATATATATTCAATTAAATTCAATTAATTAATTATTATCCATTAAAAAAAAGCCAAAATGTGCAACAAGGGTGACATCAGTCAAGGGCTTTTTTTTCTATTCAATTAAATTCAATCAATTAATTACTATCCATAAAAAAAAAAAAAGCCCAAAAAATGTGCAACAAGGGTGACATCAGTCAAGGGCTTTTTTTTGTGTTTGCACTAATTGCTCTGCTACCCTAGGAAGCATGGTAACTGTTCCCAGGCTACAGAATGACATTAAAAATAGAGGAAAAACCCACCAAGGTTTGATCCTCTGTTAGATAATGCAGTTGTTTCACACAAAACTGAAAAACTGCCTGCACATGAAGAATTATTTTAGGTGAATAAGCTAAACTTGGTATTTTTGAACTCAGGATGATGTAGATGGTATAATACTTATCTAAGTAAAAGATTAAACCACCTAATGTGTGCTTGTTGGGTTGTAAGTATTGAGCATTAAATAAGGAGACAAATAAGTACAGATCTATATTTTGATTTATGACAGAAATGCTGTCATAAAAGTAACATATCCATAGTGCAGAGGAAAATGATGTCACAGAAACCAAAATAAGTCCTCTCAAAAGCATACAGCTTTAATAAACCTTAATGCCTCTGCCTACCATAACAAGGAAAAACTAAAATGTTGGCTCCTCATGTCAGAGGAATGACCTATCATCTTTACGTGGTCTCTGCAGCATGTCCTAAACTATTCTGCAATGAATGGGCCGAGAGTTCATTATTAGAAGTGGCATAATTAGAATCTGCCTTACGATACACTAAAAAAGTGGATTTATTCACATTACAGTAAGATTCCTCTCAAGTTCACATATTTTTAAGCAAATCAACAAGATAAATAAATCAGATATGAAACCTTTTGCAATGGGGAGCTGTTAGTTGATTAGAAAGCAAGAGTGGACAAGAGCAAGAATGAAGTCAGAAACTGGACCTAGACTTGTCAATCATCATTCAGTTACTTGGAGCTGCCTTCAACATGCTCCCAGTCAAGCTGGTTTCTAACACATGTATGGCTAAAACCAATACTCCACTGAAACAACTACAGAAAACTATTTAGCTAGAAGAAAATGTCATACCATGTACATAAATGTTGTAAGATACAGTATTCATCACTTTTTGAAAGCCACCTCAACAAGCTTTTGCACTTATTTCTCTTTAAAAGTTACACAGCACTCACTGCAAAAAAGATATCAAATATTTATTATATCCTTACAATTTTACTGGCCTCTACATGTTTAGCAATCACAGACATGGTAGATGGAAGACAGGAAACCAAATCAGCATAACTAAACTCAAAAGGCCTGTGAGAAGTACACTGCCTTCCAGCTTTGGTTTCCAAGATCAGTTCAGATTTCCACTAGTCAACTCAACAAGCACAGCAGCACCTGTTTTAGGGTAGACGTTTTCATGTGATAGACGTGTTTTTAACTGATTTAAAAAGTGGTGCCATCTGCTTTCCACGTAAATCTGAAAAAATGCAATGATGTCTATGTTGCTCTTTGGGTTTGTACTGGTTAGACTATAAGGGTTCACCTTCTCAGCTAGAAGCATACAAAATGTATAAAAACTTGGAATTAATATTGTCTTACAGAATGTTTGATTCACATTAAAAGGTGTCACATGTCTTACTGCCACATATCTCCTGTACAAATAGAAATCTCCATTTAAATCTCTACAGTGCAAAGTTTTGCAACAGATAACTCCTAATGTTTCATGCAACTGAAAAAGACTATTGCAAGATTTTAATTATGACCTTGGCAATCCTGGTATTAATACTGTACTTACTGTCAGATACAGGAACAATTCTGAGTATATAAAAAGGGATGCCCAGAAAACTGCTTTGGATTGCTAGAAACATTCTTGAAAGGCAAACTTTAAAGGGTTCTTTTAAATTTTATTTTCAAAACAACTTAAAAGAAAGAGAGGATAGTGTCTACTGCTCAGAAAAGATTTAAGGTTTTTTTTGTATATCTGGGTTGTGTTATTCTACTCTGGGAGGTCCAGAGGCAGGACCTACAGATTGCTGGGGCAGTCTGGTTTGCAAGTACAACAGGGAGAGTCCAGGGATTGGCCACTTTCAGCCTTCACTGCATATTCTAGATGATTTTGTGCAGTGCCCATATTTGAGACTGAATTTCCTTAGGGCAGCCAAAGCAGCAAGCCTGGCTGATCACCTGAGAAGCGCAAACTGCGCCTGTTATAGCTAAATTAATGGCTGGCAAAAGGCTGAAAAAGAACAGATTAATGTGAAAATTAAAAAGCTAGCACTGCAGTCATTTATAGCCAAGCTAAAATTAGAGCAGTGAAAGGAAAATAAGAGCTGCAGGACACAGAATTTCCCAAGTGTGCTGCGGGCTTGCTCCTGGCTGGAGCTGCTGGGCACACCCAGAATTAAGCCCTTGGCAGGCAGCACACGCGGCATGAGGATGAAGAGTGCTGTGTGAGGAGGAAGGGCACTGTGCACACACAGCTGGGCCCATCTGGAAAAACTGTTTTTGATTTTGAGCTTGGTAGCAAGCCAGCTGTGGCCAGGTTCCTTGAGGGTAGGCTGAATAGTCACTCACAGATGTTTCAAGGATGAAAAGAGAAGGCTGGTCACCACAAATAAATTGATTTGCTGCTGCAATCCTGCTCAGCCACGTTCCCTGAGCGATCTGCATGCACGCTTTGGACCATTGGCACTTGGCAGGGGGTGTGAGCCCTGCTGGGTGCTGCAATCCTGCTGGTACATTCCCACTGGCATGTGGGCAGCTCCCTGCACCCAGCAGGGCAGGACACCTTTAGGAGAGCACAGCCCTTGCCACCCTCAGCTTTGCAAGCAACAGAGAACAACGGCAAAGTCAAAATATGCCGCGATTACGTGTTGGATTTCTTTTCACAAGGGCCTACCAGGCTGTGCAGTCTCTGCTCACATTCACAAAACCACCTTTTCAGGGTCTTGCCAAAATTACAGCATTGAGCAGGAAGGAATCTGCAGGAAGGTTCTTGCAAGTGTGATTCATCCCTTTGGCTTTTGTACCTTAGGAAACAACCTTTAGGTTCAGGATCACAAACTGTGTATATCACAAGGTCAAAGTTTCAGCACACAAGAAACTCTCTTCCTTAAATGAGCATACTCCTAAATTCCTAAATTTACAGCAGAAAACACAACGTTTTGCTGATGTCAACACTTGAAAATTCATGTTTTTGCCATAAAGGATCATAATTCCTGTCAATACACTGCTGTTTAAGCTTTTTATTTTAAAATGTCCCTTTTAGGTGCCATTCCCTCTGTACTGCTGGCTGTACACAGCCCTCCTCTGACTTAGAGGAGATTTTTCAAATGTACAAGAGGTGTTTAGATGCTGACACTAGCCTTCAGCACTGAAAATATCTCCTCCTGAAGTCCAAGAGTGAAAACTAATTCACAAACCAAATGGGATGAAGCTGTTTAAAATATTTTTTTCACCTTAAAAACCACCTGATATCCTTAATATAGTGTTCAGCTCAGGAAGGATTTAACTGTATGTTGAAAACATACCAAGCACCATGTATTTTATAGGAAAGAGAGGGCCAATCTCTGAGAGCAAAAATACCCAAAAATTAGCTTTGGCCACCATCTACAGCTGCAGCAAAAATGTGATTCCAGCATTGCCAGTATGTTTTTATGTTAACCACTGTTTGCTGAGTCCAACTGAAATTCTCTATTTTTAGCCTTTCAGCTACTTTCAGATAAAATTCCTGCAGATAGGACTAGCTGTATAGGGCAGATAACATACAACTCTGAAACCACAGATGACCTCATGCAACTGCAAAGAAAGAAGGGTCTGTTACTTAAAACAAGGCTAAAATTTAACCCAGCTATACTAAAATTATACAGGGAGTGTTTTACAGTCCCATTACAAGACATAAAAACCCAGTCACTATAAATTCACGGTGTACTTATTTGTAAGGATGTAAAAAAGAGTAATTAATAACCCCCAAACAGCTTATCTCTGAGCCAGTACAACACCAAGGCTTTCCCAGGCTCGCTGGAGATTTCACAAATAGCACTGAGAAGCTGCTTTAGCTGCCATTTGAGAATAATTTGTCCACACTGAAAAGTCATTGCTCTTTGTCACAAGTCACAAGACATTTCTTAGTGTTCCACACTTTCAGTTGACATTATGGAGAGAAAATAAATAAATGTAATCCAAACTTTCTGGAAAGGGCTTCCATGTGTAAGAACACATATTAACCACAGATGTGAGGGAGTACTGCACAGTGATTCTTTTTTGTGCTAAATGCACTCTGCCTTCCTCTCTTCTACTTCACTCTTCCCCTGTGTCCCCCCATATACCAAAAAAAGCCAGTTTCCTTTAAAACACTGTTATTTCCAGGAGAGTGAAGTGCAGTTCTGAGTACTATCATTCAAGTTTATTAAAGTAATTTAGGAGAAATGTGTAAGGAACAGGCATGTCACAAGTGAATCAATGCAGATCAGGGTGCTGGTTTGTTGTCCTTGGGATGCATTGCTCACACCTTTTTTAGTTTGCAGAATGTTTGCTTGATATTTCTTCAGAACAAAACCTCTATGAGGTACCACATACTTCCAGTAGTGGAAGAAACACTCTGAAAGTTCTTTTCCTCACAAAAAAGTTTCAGTCTTAATAACTAAAGAACAGGTCAGATACATGAGTGAAATAACTCTAAAGTAAAGAAATGCTTTCACTCCCTCACCAAATCACTCTAAGAGATCAGTAAAAGATTCAACTATTCTTCTTAACTCTTCCTTTTCCCCTAAATACCAGCATAGGCAAACCTGTATTTTGTAACAATGACACAACCTCTACCGTGACAATGAACCTCTACCTGTCATCTATTTTCTCAAGCACAGCCAGCATTGAAATAAAGGCTTACAAAGCACTTAACTGTTGTGATTACAGAACAAGTCTGATTTTTTTGGATTCATGTCACTTGGAAGGAGAAACTCCACTTATCATAAGGAATAAAAACCAGGACGGAACAAGGTTTGCTATTTTCCTCTCTAAGGAATTGTAGGTGGACTTATGTAAACAACAGAGCAAAGATCAAAGGCAAATCTTGGGGACCATAATATACTGAGTTATTAAAGGAACAGAGCCTTTTATCTATTTTGGAGGAAGGAAGTAAAGCACTGAGACATATGTAATATATGCAATTAAAAATAAAATACCCAAGTGAGTCCCAAAAGTGACTGAAATCAATTAAATTGTGGGTTTTCTTCTTATTCTGTTAAAGTGATGAGAACCAAACATGCAATCTGTGACAAAAATTAGACTCCATCACCTGGAAAAGCCAGGCATTCAACTCTATTTTAAGTTGAATTTTCCTTCACATCCTATGAAACAAGCACTGTTCGATCACAAACCATGTCCTCATTCACGGCCAGCTCAACTGAGCCTTACCTTGTCCTCCACTCTGTTCAGCCTGGCACCAACCGTGTTATTTCCTCGATCTTTGCTTTTCTCTGTGGAACAAGAAACACTTTCAAATTAATATATGGTGGTATAACAAAATAGCAGCAAACCACAACAGGGTGTGTTTAACTAGCCCACCAACACTGTGTAACTGAACACCCTTACCAGGTCGATAGATCCATTCCTTAAAAGTAGTTTTCTGTTTCTTTTTATAGCATTGGCCCATGCCAGGGCTTTTAATAGCCCTGAGTTTAAGGCATTTTTAATCTTAGTTTTATGCTTTAACCACGGAGAGCAAAAATGTTCCCAATTTAGTTAATGTTTTAATTGCCACTTAAAAACAATCTGCCACTACGCAAAGGACTCTACAGCCAACTTGAATAACACATTTGGTAACATTTTATCTTTTTTTCCCCCACTATAAACTATACAGAAAGATGAGTTTGCAAATGACATAAACAGAGCGTTTTCATTAGCCAGAATTGTCACAAACACAGTCCTCTGTGCTCCATTTCCAGTGTCTTTTCAAAGCTATCAAAGATCTATGTGAATATTACAAATTTCACAGGAACTCTGTAATCCTAGCACACCAATTTATTGAATATATGGTGAGTCTCCAAAAGACTAGAGCCAATATTTTGAAGACTTCAGTGAAAGTAGGTGCTTTAAGAATCTAAATAAGAACTATCCTAATTTAAAAGTGTTGATGACTAAATATTATTGCCAAGGCTTAATATTCAGAGCACAACCAGCTGGCACAGTTTAGAAATTTGGCAATAAAATGAAAATTACTTGAGCAAGTGTTTTCCATTAATTATATGTTCATCAGATTAATTTTAGACACATCCTTGGTATTGACTTACCTGAGACGGAGATAAAAAGAGATGGCTTTCCTATGGACTGGTCTAACCTATGAAACAAAAAAGAAATATTTTTGTTTTTTATCAGTCTGAACCAGCATCTTCACTTTCTCTAGCTGCAGCAGGGAGGCCTCTTCACAAACAAGCAAAGTGAAGTTCAAATAATTTTGGTTTGTCCTGTGAGTGACACAGTTGCTTTATGCTAAGAGTAGCTTGAAATGAAAAATTTAGTAGCAAAATGGGATTTGACTTAGATTGCTATACAGCTTCTTTAACCACTGTAAAGTTCTACCATGCCCATTACTTCTCCATGTGCTCAGCATTGATTTTTCATTTCCTTGCTCTTTTGCAGCTTTCTTTTTGCATCTGTCATCTCTTAGTTGGCTCTTAGGTGCAGCTCTACCAGAGCAGGTGACAGTATTGCACTCCCTAAATGTAGAACAGCCCCTATCATGTAGGGATTGCAGTTGATAATCTCTGCTAGCAGGGACTGAGGTAATACACCTAAGCCTTAGTCATCAGATTTTTAAGCTTTTTGCCTTTTCCTCCCTGTGTGAAAAGGGAACTTTACGCAAATGCCATTTTATATTCCCTAACTGTGCACAGTCCTGCCAATATGGCACCTTTAACCCTGGCAGTTTTTCAAACGTGGGCCCCTAATTTACAAACATTCTTTTGCTGCTGTTCATGGGTACCAAGAGGGGGTTTCATTGACATACCTCCTCTGCAGCTCCTTGATTCGCACCATCAGGTTGAGGTGGCCCTGAGAGTACTGCTCAATAACATCTCGGACATCGTAGGGCTTTCTGGCTTGCTGTAAAAGAAGAGACAAAAAACATGCCCTTAAGTCACAAGGATGGAGGAATGGGCTGTGGCAACCTGGATGTTTTTGAAGAGTAAACAGTAAGTCCTTTTAGCAGTGTGTAAACATGTGAGTTATTTTGATTGTTGCCATGATAACATCTTTTTGGTGGAATAATTCTGACAGTTCTCATTTCATCCACCTTTTTGTTACTGCAGGTCTATATGCCTTCCAAGAGATAATCCACTGAACTGGAGCTCAAAAGGACTTGGAGCCAAAAAAAGTTTATCTGGCACTATGTTCAGAAGCCTGTACACACCCTAGTTCCTTCTGGAAACAAGTTAATACTCCTTGGCCACAGAAAAATAAAGAGGTCTTGCACATGCACAACCCCCTGTTTTCAGTCAGCAGCTGGAGCTCATGGTTTCAGGTCTCATTGTAGGAAGTTAAAACACAGTCCTAGAGGAAGGTACATGACTGATTTCCTCTTCCAGAAAGACTGGCTGAGCTTTCAAAACTGCTGGGAAACATTGCTGCAAGAAATGCCCTGTGTCTGTAATTTGTACCTCATACATGGGAAAGAATCCATCATACCTATTATTCATAAAACAACTTCTGTGTAGTACAGAGGCAATAGTACAAGATAAATGCAATAGTATCTACCTGTAAGACACCAAGACTAACTGGGAAGCAAGTGAACAAACATGTTGAAGGGTAGCAACAAATTAAAGGTATCTTAATCCCATATTTATAATCTAGAGTCCCATCAGCACCAGAACTGGTGTTCCCAGCACAGGAAAAACATGGACCTGTTAGAACAAGTCCAAAGGAGGCCACAAAGATAATCAGAGGGCTGGTGCTATAGCACCTCTGCTATAGACAGGGTGAGAGAGTTGTGTTGTTCAGCCTAAAGAAGAGAAGGCTCCAGGGACACCTCCCTGGAGCCGTTCAGCATTTGAAGGGTGCTTTTTGAAAATATGGGGACTGATTTTATAAGGACCTGTAGTGACAGGACAAGGGGGAAATGGCTCCAAGCTGCAAGAGGGCAGGTTTAGATTAGCTATTAGGAAGAAATTCTTAAGTGTGAGGGGGGTGAGACACTTAAATGGGTTGCCCAGAGAAGTTGTGGATGCCCCATCCCTGGAAACATTCAAGGCCAGGTTAGGAGGGGCCCTAAGCAACCTGAATGGGTGAAGATGTCCTTGTTCATGGCAGGGGGTTTGTACTAGATGACCTTTGAAGGTCCCTCCCGACCCAAATTATTCTATGATTTCTGACTCATTCATTATGCTGTTTATAGAAACTCTGCAGATAATTTTCAAGGTTTTGTAAAAACCTTGGTAACACTGAGTTACAACTTCTCTTTTCTTGCATCGTTTGAAAACAAGGAAAAGAGTTGTCAATGGTAGCGTCTAAGATACCAGAATTTGGATCCCTTTTGAAGTCTCAGAAGTATTTTGTCACCTGTACTTCAAAAGCCAATGTCTTTGCTCTGCTTTATCTTATTTCCCAAACTTCAGGATTTCCTAAATTCCATGCCATAAATACTGTTTTTTTCCTAAGCCAAAGGAAAGTGGGATACCATACAAAAACAAGCTGTGGAGACTGTGGCACCTTCATGCAGTCCCCTGCACCTGCCTGGAAAGCAGCTCCCACATTTCAGGAATGATTCCTTTAGTAACATCACTTCATCAAAAAAACTATATTTCAGTCTCCCAGATTCCCCCTGTCAACTGCAAGCCTTGGGTGAATGTGAGACACATTCTAGTGGAAGGCTAAGCAGGATTGGGAATTGCTTCAATATAACCAAGGAGCACAGAAGAATTCCCAAGCATCCCAACTGCTTACACACACATAAATCATAACTAACATCCACAAAGAAAGAACTATTATTCTGCCATGGCATGAGCCTGTAAATCTTTCCATGGACTAGCACTGTAAATATGATAATATTAACAAAAAGAAGAAGAAGAAAAAAAACCAATTCTTGCATTCTTTTTGTACTCTAAATAAGCCAAAGAGAAATCTGCAAGCATGAAAACTGCAGGTTCAGAAAAGGTGTTCAGTAAGAATAAAGATGCAGAGCTTTCTCCTGCCATCCTCATACTCTGACACAGGAGTCTGACAGTAGTGTAAGTATTTCCCTGCCTGTTTTTCATTTACAGGGCTGTTTCTCTCTCTTTAAAATGAGAATTAAAAACCTGGAGTAAATATATTATAAGAATGAGGCTAAACTTCTGAATAAGACTGGGTATTTAAGTCAGTACTGATTTTTCTGTAACTGCTTCATATTGAAAGCCGATCTTCTGTCAGAAAACACTCTTGATGTTGACCATATAAAAAACCTCTAGCAGGCAACAGATTAGTATGGAATAGACAAAAGTAGAAGCCAGTCCCACAGCCTTCCTTAACTGCTTCTCTTCCTTTGGTCCCTCTGCTAATCAAGCAAAACTCACGGCAAAACTCTGCTTAAATATGTTAAAATTCCCCCCATCATAAATGAAAGTTTTTAAAAGGCACAAAACCCAACGCCAAATATTAAATGTGCACCACTGGCTGTGGCTGTTGTTGTTCCCTAGTGACTGCATGGGCAGGGAGGCAGATCTGGGAAAGGGGAATCCAGGAAAAGGGAATTTCTGGGAAATGCAGCCAGGTAACATAAAATAAAATGGACAAAACACCCTGTGAAGCACAGGACACTGTGCTAAATACATGGTTTAATACAGTCCAGTACGGAGATCAGAAAAGATTACACACACAATTCATATGAATCACATAATATGATGAACTACAAGACTATAAATGTAAGGTTTTCCAGAGAAATTGTAACAAATCAGGCAACAGTTATGTCATTGGTAGAACTGCAACTGTATTTATGCTATTTATAGAATATTTGCCATGGTAAAAATCATACCACAAGTTAAAAAGCTATTTTAGAAGGAAATTAATTGACTCAATTGGAAGAATTTACATGGAAAGAAAATTTAAGAAGTTCTCAAAATGAAAATGGGAAATCAGAACAAATTCCTGGTCTCTATCTGATGGATATCACAATTGCATCTATGTACATTAGTTTTAAGATTTCAAGAAACATTCACAATTGGAAAACAAAGATTATTTATTCATAAATCAAGCCAATGGGATAAATAAGTATGGCAATTTTTTTTTTTCTGAAATTCATTTGTAATATTAGATTGTGTCAAAAACATCTGGTTTACAACTAATATATAAAATTTATTTTTGGTAGGTAGGGTGAAGAAAGCCTAGAAAAGCATTCATTTCTAAGTCTGCTTTCCCTATAATAATAAAACCCTTACCTAACCTTAAGTCATTAGTCTTCACTGATGCACAGGACTTGTGTTGAATGTGATCATTTGTGTAGAATTTGAAACAGTCCTACAGTCTTTATGAGAACATAAACACATCCATAAAAATGGTATTAATTCTTTATAATAGTATGCTGGGTTCATGGGTTATACATGGGCATCCTCCTAAGGACTATATTTAAACCTTGACTTCATATACAGCCTAAATTTCTCTCCTTCTTTTTAAAGAGGAAATGATACTTCACAAAAACCTGCTTTTCATCTCCTTTGAAAATCCTTGTATCCTTGTTTATCTTTTCTTTATTGGTTTTATTTATTTATTGAGTTTTAAACAGGAAGGCTTTGCTTTCTAACTGGCTTTTGTCCTTCTGATGCCATCATCCCCTGTTATTAACTGAGCCCTTTAAAAAATATATCTAGTCAATTTTAGGCCTACAGGTGTGTCCTGCAAACAGCTGGTATAGCTTAAGAACCATGCTGGGTTCATGCTGGGACCTATTTTGCAAAATTTTCCTCTTCCTCTCCTTCTTCCTATGCTGTCCTACTAAAAGGTTCAGAGGCATCTCTAAAAAACACTCCTTTAAAGTGCTGGCCTTCCTTAGTGTTCCAGCTAATTTTAAGCATGAATAGCCCATCAGACCTCAGATGATATTGGGTTGTGGGTTTTTCCAACAGTTACAGGAAGAAAATATCTGAATTTTCTTTTTTTGGAACTTATTTTTTACGTAAATTCAAAGCTTAGCAAGAAAACACCTATTAAAAATCATCTGTACAGACCTCTTAAATGCTGAAAAATACATTTTTAAATGCATTTTCTGCTTTACCCTTATTTTTGGACATTACATTAGTCTGCTTATTAGGAATAGTACAGTCATGACTTGGCACATGCTAAAACAATTTAATTTCTTCTTATTTTACGTGCATAGAACAGATTTACAACTTTTAATGAAAGAATAATGACAGTGGTTATCGCTTAATTACAGGAGAGATTTTCAAAATCATATCATGGCTTGAATTTCAAGGTGACTTCGTGCATCAAGTTACTTGGTGCTTTGGAAAACTGTACCTTTGGTGCACTCTGAATTTCTAAGCTTGATCATGACCTTATATTCAAAAATGATGGAGAAGTGTCAGATATTCCCCTACTTTCCTACTAGAGATTCTGCTTCTGAAGAAACAGGAGCATGTCACTCGTACACAGGAGCAGAGACCTAAGATCCACCCTACTTCAGCCAAATGACATTTTTAGTTCTTTAGTAGCAGCTAATATGGATCCTGCAGGAAGAAGGAAGACTGCTGAGGTGAAACGGGAGACAACCCCGTCCAGGGATTTTGTAGATGGCCAGGACTGAGCCTTTTGCAGATGCAAAAGTGAGAGTACAACTGAGGAGCCAGATTAGCAACCGAGATACTGAGCACAAACAAGTTTTAGGTAGGAACTGAATAGTCCCATTCTCTTCAGTCAAATGCTTTTCAGCTTCTATCAAATCATCTGCCGCAGGGGAGTTTCGTTTATTTGCCAGGTGGATAATGTTGCACACAGTGCTCAGGCATTTTCAAAATCTGTTTCTGACAAATACCACTTGGGAGGTAGATCTACAATGTGTGGATTTCTTGTTACTAAGCAGTTTAGTTAATACCATGGCAAATACTTTATGATCTAAATTTATGAGAGCAATGATTCAGTAATTACCATGGAGCAAAGGATCGCAATCAAGTTTTAGAATGAAAATAAATTAGATTTTAATGGAACTGGCCACATTTAGGCAATTATTCACACAACAGCAGCAGACACATCACTGGACTGGGCCAAATCCCTTGCTTAGTTTCAAGTGCTGACCAGCAAGTGCTAAGAAACTTCTCAACAAAATGACTATAAATATTATCTTCAAGTAGTTGAGACACTGTGCCTTTCTTAACTTTAGTCTAATAATGATAATAAAAGGTGAAATGTGCTAGCAGAAACTTTTTGAAAGCACTCAAGAAAACTCTGGACATGAGACATTTCAGCCTAAATGGTGCTGATCTGAATACATTATATATAACTAAAGCAATTTTCTGACAAGCTCAAGCAACCTTAGCCATAAATTAGTTCAAGAATTTTAGTAAAAATGAAAATATTCAAAGTAGCAATTTGCTAAAGAATTCAGGCAATGCTTCTGAATTTTACAAGGAAATCAGAATTGTGGGATTGTAACAGCAGCAGAATTTGCCTTACAGATAGCTATATTGCACTGCTAGTCATCATCATCCTCATCATCATGATGATCATTTTGATCTTAAATTTTGTAGCCTTCAAATTTGAAGGAGAAAGGACACTCTCCCTTTTTGGAGTGTCTGGATTAAAGGTGACATAGCTTTCTGGTTTATTGGAAGTAGTAGTAATGTATGACAATGGATTCAGGCAGTTAACCCCCTCTCATCCTTTGCATTTTCAGTTGTGAAGCCTGTTCTCTAGAGAGTATCCCTTACTGACTGATTTTAAGTAAGGTAATAAATATATTACTTATATATACATTTACCTGGTTTAAATCAAGCTGAAGGCTGTTGACATGTGTTTTTACTGGATTAATGAAATAGATTTTTTGAAAGTTTGCAGACATAATTTTTAATTCAGACCAGGAAACAAGGTTAATTAGCTACTGTTAAATGCTTATGACATCACAAGACCACAGCAAGTGAAGTGGCACACGGGAAATGTATCAGCAAGGGCCAGAGGAGAGAATGGAGAAGAAATGAGAAACCCTCCAATACACTAACAGATTCCCACCTTGGTTTCTTATCAGGACTTCATTATCATTGAGTAAGGGACAGAAACAAGGCTGAGGTAGTATTTTAATCTCTAATCCTACTGACTGGCATGAAAGCAACACACAGCTCAGAATTAATGGAGACATACGAGAATGTTTGCACTGCCAGAAAGAGACAGCGATAACAGAGGGCTAAGGGTCAAGTCCATTAGCAGAAAATAACATTTTAATTCAGACTGTATTTCAGGAGTTTAGCCTATTTCCAGTGCACCCATAGTTGACTAACCTGCTGGAAAACAACCGCCCTATTGAAGGAGGGAGAGAATAGTGGGTGTAGATCACCATTACTGAAATGCATTGTGTTAGTCTCTCTTAAGTTTCTAAAAGAGACAATGAATTAGGAGAATAAAAGGGTTTATTTAGAAAAGGAGCTTTCTATTCACAACTCACCTGGAACTTTTTTTTTGCCACAAAATACTGCATCCTCCGAATCACCTTGATGGCAGCGCGGTGGTGCTCCCGCAACCTGTGGGAAAAACGAGGAGGGTGAGGGGGGAAAGAGCATCTCCATCCACACAAGAAATACAGCAGGCTGCAGGAAACCCTTCCCCAAAATGTCAATGTGCAGTGTAGGTAGCTGTGATCCAGCTTGGCAGCACAACACACTGTTCTGCTGACCTTCCTCACCTTTCAAGAAGGCTCTGAAAATCCAGGGTTTTATCTGACCCATGCTAGGTTTGTACCCATGTCACAGCTAAAAGGGGTGTCTACAAAACCTCCTTCTGTGTCTAAGCAAACCTCCATGCATCCCTCCCAGCTTAATTTCCACAAAAAAAAGCCCCAAACTCTCAAGTTTATGCATATCCAGCCATGAACAGCTTTTACACAGTCACTCCAGTTTTTAGGATTTTTTTGGTTTGTTTGGGTTTCTTGAGGTGTTCACCACACAATTTCTATACAACATGTTTCTTCACGTACATGATTTTTTCCCCCCAAAGAATTACTTAAACAAAAAACACTTTCAAGGTCTTTGATTTGTTGACTGCTAAGCAATCCAAATGATCTAGTGGTTGCTGGATATAACATCGACCTACATATTTATCCCCAAATGGATCTGCAGCTTAATGACAAAATAATCTGACAGGTCTGTAAAAATATATGTCCCTCTTTTTGCATATGCATATGATCTGATAACAGAATAAAGAGAAAATAATTTGCTCATTGTGCTTTAAAATGACAGACTTTCATAGACTATTTTTCAAACAGTGTCTTAAAACCAAAGGTTATTTCAAATTTTTCAAAGCTTGCAAAAATGACACATTTCTTCTTAACATTAAAATATAATATCAAACATTAAGCCAGACTGCTCATCCTATTACTCTTACCAAGATGCACTTGAACGACATTACAGCACCATCTTTATTTCCTTTTTAACTGCATGAACATCTAGTGTTTCTAACGCTCATCCCAAAGAGACTTCTAGTGATGGCTTTGGGGAGCAGCTGCAAAAGCAGTTAGGGGTTCCAGATGTTTTATCTTTATAAACTCATTATTAGTAACACTGATAGAATGGCATATTGAGATGTCACCTTGCAGTGCTTTCTCTCCATACTGAACATGACAGCATTAATACTCACTAAGGGATGGAGAAGTCATACAAGTTCCATAAAAGAATTATTTTAAGTTCTATAAAAGTTTGTGCAAGTTTGGGTCTTTAGTGTGTTACAGCATGGTATCACCAAAGTCTCTGCAGTTAAATATAACCTGGAATTTTCATGAGTATTCAGCTGTTTCCTCAGGATAGATCTCCCCCAGTAAATATAAGTTCTACATGTGCAAATGGTGGATGTCTGTCCTCTGAGCAGGTGTAGCTGGGATGTTCCCCTTGTGAAAATTCACGCTTTTTAGTAAGAAAGCAGCATTTTGCAAAGTCAAAAGCAGAACCAAAAAAAGCCATAATTTCCTACTTCTAGCTATTGCCTCTCAGGGGGGTTCTTTTTGTTATAGAAATTGTTCAGATTTAGCAATGACAGAAAAGATTACTTTCTCCAGAAATAGCATAAAATGCGTTGCTTTTTAAGCTAATACCATACAGCTTTTCACTGCAGGTCTACAGATGGCTACCCCCAAGTGCATTTATATAAATCATCTGTACCTCAATAATTATGCATCAAACCTGAAGTTAGATCTGCATAGGAAGCTTTTTCCCTCTTAACACCTTCCTGAGGTGTCTTAGAGACACTGTCTGCAGGCCCCTGCTCCCACAGATCTGACTGCAACATCACAGTTCAAGTTACAGAAGTGGAAATTTGCTACTCCTGCCTGGAATGGCTGTGTGTTTGGATCAGTTCCCAGTGGACTGAGTTGGCCTAATGCTGGTTCAGGGTACCCCTGCTCTGTGAGCCTGTGCTGCATCATTCTGCTGCTAAGGACTTGGATGACTTCCCCCAAACCCAAAGGAAATAAAGCATTTGGGCTTTTAAGTTCTGCTTCACAGAGATGGGAGCCAAAAAGGTAAACACTGTTTAATTTTCTAGTAAATATCAAAGGTATGATATCATGCAGCTATACATCCTATACATAAAAGCACACAAAAACATCTTTTGACAAATAGAAATATATTTGAATTGCCATAAAACTGCTTGTAGTGTTTTGGTTTATGCCTCATTTCCTCTGGGGTGTTCTTCACACTCCATTATTTCTGAGTAAAACATTTTTCTTTGGGACAGCCAGTCACCAGCGGAGCACACCAAATCCCTCATTCTCTATCTAGAGGACAAGTCCCATCTATAAGCAAGGCCGGAGGATAATAAAAATGGTATTTGCCATTCAGTGAAATAACAAAGCTACACGACCAAAATGATTTTCCAATGGAGCTATTCACCATCAATCATTTTTCAGTGCTAACATGAACTACCATGCCAGGAGGGAAAGTTAATATTCTCATTTTAATCCTTCCCATTTCCAGCTCCAGTAGGATGCCTTACAGTAAGCTTCTTTCTGCTTATGCTGTAAAATGTAATTCTGCACAACAGGCTGTCCTGATTCCCCAAGATTAAATGCTTCTGCGATGAGAGAAGAGAATAAAGGATTTAATTAGTAGCCAAGGTTGTGATTCACGGTTGTTTGATCTCTTTGGCAAACTGGTAACAAGCGCTTTACTAAATTGAGAGCTTAACCATTAACTGGTGATATTTGTTTGTCCAGCCACTTGTGACATCTCTGAATTTTGGTTACAGGGGGGCTGTCTGCAGCCTCTGGGCACACGGAGCACGCTCAGACATCAGATAGGTGCTCAGTGTCTTACTACGCCCACTTCTTTATTTTTTTATGAGTGTGGCTGGAAATGACCTCACCTGAGTGTACTGCCAGAGCACAGCACCTCACCTTGCTGCTGTGTCCATCCCCACAGCCAGCAGGAGACACCCTTTGGAGAGGCCCTGCTGTGCACAGTGAGTCTCTGATTGCAGCCTAGAAGGGGTTTTCAGGTCTGCTGGGCAACTCCAGAGAGCCCTTCTACTGTTGCCATCTTTTTGCAAAAGCTCCATTCCTTCTGGTGTTGTCACTGTTTTGCTAAAGTTCCATACCTTCTGGGTTATTTCTCATGGGCAGCTCCTCACAGCACTGACTTCTTCTTCACAGCATAGCCAACAAATTCCATCTAACTTCTCGACCAGCCAACCTACTCTTTTACAATACCCATCCTAATTGGATCTAGCTGTGGTCTATTAAAGACAGGGTGTTCCTAATGCTTGGTAATTAAAACAGCTGTAACCCCTTAAGGATGAGATTACATTCATCACTATCTCTATTCTCCTACATTCCACCCATCCACATTCTGCTGCAGTGTAGCTGTGTGAGCTAAGCTCTCATGCAATTGCATTCCCTCATTTTCAGATGTTTCATTTTGCTAGACTTTGGGAGAAAGCTTGTTGGATGCATTAGCATTAAATGCATTAGCAACAGGGTCAGCAGGCCTTCTGCTCTTTTGGCAACAAAGATATTTTCCTCCCCTAAGCATTCATCAGGCTTTGAGCCTTGTTGTCACCATACCCATTAATATCAAAACTGACATCTGAAGGACCTTGCCAAACACTGTTTGACTAATTCTAATAACCAGCAGCATGTTACCTTAAAAAGCAATAGACAAAGAATGCCTTTAAAATCAAGCTAAAGTTATTATTTCTGATGCTGGACAACTTCTCAGCTTGCACCCTTCTGAAGAAAAACTGCCAATAGCTTTCACTGGCCACCGTGGCTACCATTTCTTTCTCAAAATAAAGAGGACATCAAGATCACCTTAAATACAGCACATGCTATGTGACATTTCCCATGGATTTCACAGAATTAGGTCCTGAAGCCACCAAAGAATCTACAACATTGTTGTAGATTCCCTTACAACAGGAATCCAGAAGGATGAAGAAGGATGTAACAATTCAACACCAGAAGACCATCCTGGTTGTAATAGGGCAAATAGAGTCATACAAACCTACATTATTTGCAGGTATAAACTATGACTGCTTTGTACATGCAGTGAAAAACAACCTGTTCTGGATTCAGGCACTATTCAAAGCATAAGAAATGAGATGAAAAAACCTAGCAATAAAATACAATGGATTGAGCATCCACATTAAAAATGAAAGCCTTGCAGAATTAAATGACTAGAAATCCTTCTTTTTTTCCTGCCTCCTTTAGTTGTTAAGATACTTAACCTACAACCAGTCACTTGGAGGAAATCTGATCTCATCATCAGTCCATCAGAAATCTGAACTGGAATTTCACTTAAATTGGAAAACAAGCATGATGAAATACTTTACGTAATTCAACTGACATTCCCATTTGGTTGGAAGTTATTATACATTAATAAATGTTCTGAACTGTTGCAATTCAGACTTTTGTTCATTTGACTACATATTGTTCATTTTCCCCAACACAATCGGCCAAAGCCTCAGTAGGTTTCCGAAGCTGTGGCTCATTCCCCAGTCCCACACTTACTGGGAATGTCACTGTTCAGTCAGGACCCACCTGCCCTCTTCCTGCCAGGGAACATGCAGGGCCACGACAGAAGAATGCTCTGGGACAAAAAGTTAAAACTTTTTACTTGCCAAAACTGTGAGGTTTATGAAAAAAGGAACTAAGCAGGTGCATGGTTCAGTTGCTCTATGATTCAACCCCTTTTTAAAAAAAAAATTAAGTTTTACAAGATTAATCCCCATTCTGAAATAGATTTATTTTGATAAATAATCAGAAAGGAAAAGCAATTATTAATTAGAAATATTTATTGTCCTTACAAAGCTGACTTTTATATCAAACCCTTAGTAATTCCATTAGAAGTCTGTTCTCCTTTTCATCTCAGGAAGGTGTTCTACATATTGGTTTAGTGTTAACAGAAATATTAAAGCAACAGGGCAGAGAAAAGTTGGTGCTGATTTCCTATTTATAACACTTGCCTTTTTGTTCATGTGCAGAACATTTCATTATCAGGACTGTGATGTCTGGCACAGAGCTCCCAGTGCACACGGAGCTGATATTATCAGAGCTCAAAGGTCAACGCTGTCCATTCAGAATGAGTTGAACAGCAACGAAAACGCAGCTGGAGAGCCACAGATTTATAACATCTTTTACAAAATGCCCATTTCTCAGTAAACCTAACACTGATTTGAAGCAAGGCTCAGTTTTTAAAACCTATTTAAATTCTCTGCAGTGATCTTAAATTTCTGACTTGGGACAGGGTAAAGTATTAAGAAAGAAGACTGAAGTTGGTTGGGAAGCTTTTGGCAGTAATCATTATTTAGATTTGAGCTTTATCTTTAATGCATCAGTTTTTAATCATATGTTTTTGCATGTGAACTGAAGTATTTTTTTCCATTCAGGCTCTGAAAAACATTCCTTGTCACAGAATCTGGTGGAAGAGATTCAGAGTAACTACATTAATCCATTTCATTAGTGCATTTAAGTCTAATGAAATCTTCCATCCTTAGTCCTCCAGGCATTTTGGGTATAGAATTTGCTGTGGCTCAAGCTTATTCTGTCATTCCCTGCCTACTCCCAGTTGATGGAAATCTCTCTGCACTGAGCTGCATTTTAGATGCTGAAAATTGGAAGAGATTAAGTTGCATTGCTGTGTATTCTGAAACAGGAAATACTTGATCACCATAGTCAGGGATAAAATCAGAATCACTGATTATTTCCAATATTGTAGACTACCCAGTTTCTCCTTTCATTTGTTGCTAGTTTAGCAACTGGTTTTTGCCATCATTAGGATCAGTTTACTGAGGGCTCTCTACACATAGCCTGGCCCATAATGTTTTGCAAAAACTATCTTAAGGATAAACCAGTAAAAGCTGTCCAGAAGTGTTAGAAAGGTATGATAGCATTTGAAGAGCAAAACAGTTACGCATCTGAAGTTTAATTAAATGGGTTTAGTTTACACAGAACCACTGAATGGTTTGGGTTGTAAGGGACCTTAAAGAGTGTCTTGTTACAACTCCCTGCTGTGACAGGGACACCTTCCTCTAGACCAGGTTGCTCAGAGCTCCTTCCAGCCTGGCCTTGACCACTTCCAGGGATGGGACATCCACAACTTCTCTGGACAAACTGTTCCAGTGCCTCAACACCCTCACAGAAAATAATTTCTTCCTGATACCTCATCTGAACCCATTATCTTAGTGTGAAGCCATTTGCCCTGGTTCTGTCATTACTTGCCCTTGTAAACAGTCTCTCTCCATCTTTCCTGTAGACTCCCTTCAGGTACTGGAATTTACTAAATGCTCCCATGACATTTTCAGTGTAAGCAAGAAACTAGTGACAAAACAAATAAAATTTGGTTGAATTCATCTATCCCCCCATGGTTCTTATCACCAGCATCTTCATAGGTTTAAATGCAATAGAACTACAGAAATAATAGATAACACATAGAACAAGAAGAATCACAAATAGAAGGTAAGATAGCTTTTTAAAACTTCTTTGGTCTCAGCATTCAAAGGCATTTTAGTAATTACTGGCAAACAATCTGTTTATGAAAGATCTCCATCAGCTGAACTCCTGTTCATGCTTGTAAATTAGTTATGAATGGGTAAGATTTCATCAAATGAATTTGTTCATCTAAGCACTGAGTAATTCAACAACAATAGCTAATTATTTCTGTGAAGACATTTGATGAATAATTTTTATAGAACAGTACATCTCAAGGGTTTAACTTAAAAAATAAAAGTTTCTTTGACTTAAATGCATGTCTTATAATGTGATTTCCGTTCCCAACCTAGGGGAATGCAGGGGCTAACTTCCATAGTAGTATCAGTGGTTCTAAATTAAAAAATTGCTCTGCAGGAGTAATATCAAATTCAGGCTTTTGGTGAACCCTTCAGCCAGTAAACAATTTGATTATTTACTAATTGTGAACACTGGCCCATGGGGAATTAGCTTAAGTTGAATTAATGTTTGTACTCTTCTTCACCCACTATGTAATTTCCCAACTATATTTGGTTGGTCTTTTTATATTTAAAATATGTAATTTTAAAACCACAGTCATCTTTTAATGGATTTATGTCTTATTCTACAGCAGCTTTCATGTCTCCCTTCTCAAAAGTAATGGGTTTAACTGAGAAATCCTTTCATATAGTTATAGCAATCCTTATTTCTCTACAGATAGTGTGACTTAGCTTGATTTGGCTTGCAGATTTTTAACAAACATACAAAGGACAAGTTTAAGAAATAACATCTCCTTTGGGGGAATTTGGTGTTGTAAACAAAAGCAAACAAAAAAATCCTTTCCAGCCAGACCTAAGAGGATCCAGAAGAGCTAAACAGCATAGGATTTTGGAGTGTCACACTTAAATTTGTTCAATTTTCCTTGGGAAAATGGTCCAACACGTTGTATGTCTAGAACAAAGACAAATTGCTGAAGCCAGACTGAAGATCAGGCACAGGTTTTCAGAACTAATGGTATGCTGGGGCAAACAGACGCAGCAACAAGATACTTCCTCTGTTGCCTGCTCCACAGTGATGGCAGCTAAGAACTCAACTCTTACAAGGATAGTTAGTATGGAAATCAGGCAATAGCCTGAGATTTCTTCTACATCCTTAATCGCCTTTGCTGTATATTTTCACAATTCCATTTTAACTTATGCCTCTTACTAGGACACGAAGAGCTGCACAAAGAACATGGGGAAAAAATAGGTAGGGCAAAATTATCTTTGGTTGGGACCAAAAAGCCACACAAAGAAAGCAGGAAAAAATACAATCCAGCTCCCATTTTGTCAGAACCAAGTATTGTTTCGCAGCTTTGGTGATGTCATTATCAAACACCAATTGATATTGATGTCCATATCAAATCACAGAGAACCTTTATTCAGCTCTTCACTCTCTGCATCTTATTGACTTAGAAGGCTGCTGCTTTTTCACACGGTTTCTAGGCCAAGCAATTTGAAAGTAGCGAGACACAAATGAGATCACAGATAAGTAAATAATAATGTACAGCACTCTTACAGATACAGTCTGACACATTAAACTCCTTTTCTAAAGAAGTTGAATTCAGAATACAACAGAGCTTTTTGTTCAGTGCACACAGGAAGCCGGAGGCATTATTATTTTGCCTCCTCTGGTTAAAAGCCATCTTTTCAGATTAAAAATAATATTTTTTTGCTGAGCTTTTCATTTATAGCTCTGAATTATACAAGGAAATGCAGGGCTACACTCAGAGGCACTAGGAAGAAATAACCATACTTCCTCTGGCTACTTAACTCTCTATTGTCTATTAAACTTACAATAACCTTTGAATATTTAACGGGCTGATGTTATACTACTTCACTATGCTTGAGAAGTTGCTCACACTACACAGAAGCTTTTGCTGTACTCATTGTAGGGAACTACAAGGCCTCTGCAAACTCAAGACTGAGTTTGACTTTTTTGTCTTAAGTTGCATTGCTCAGAATGCACCTCAGATACAATCTGTACACAAAAATATCCAATGCTGAATAAGAATATGAAAAGCATCAAAATAACATAACCCATTGAGATTTCTCAACTATATGTTTCTATTCCCAATTATTTGCTTCTACTCTACATAACACATGCTAATTTAACATATGCTGTATCTCACATCTTAATTAGGACTCATCTTGTAGTACTACTGCTGCCATCCCATTTAACCTTTTGTTTTGAGACAAAAGAAATAAGCTTTCATTGGGTCAGCTACTGATGCAGTTCATAGAGGAACCATGAAAGGTCAAAGCAATACTGCATTATTTAAACCTCACACAACAACTTTAGCCAGAACCCTCTTCAGTTTTCCCCCTGCATCGCAGTGATATGTGTATTTTGAATAATAGTGAATAGATGTAAAAACATGGTCCCTTCTTTGTAAAACCAATCACAAGCAAGAGGTTAGAGTCACTTATACATCTTCACAAACTCAACTACCCTACCAAGGCAAAGTTGAGAATGTATCTTAGCTGTTCAACACACATGAAAGTCATTGCATGGTAGTGACTGAAAAAATGAACCAGGTCTCCTGCTGCAGAGACAGGAATTACACCAGGAAAAATACCTGAAAGGAATAGGCCATTGATGTGAATACCAACATTTAAATAATTACTAAATTAAGTGATGATACTATTTCAGAAGTCTTAACACTTTCCTTGTGGTTTTTTTTTATTAGAGAGGTGATTGGCAAATTCTCCTGCTCCTCAGTAATGAAAAGGAGAAGGTGGAACTTGCTGCTGTGAAGCTTTTTCGAAGCACTGAATTCTGAAATCAAACTGTATCCAAAACCCCCACCATTGCCACAGAAATCCACTGAAAAACACGAAGCCAAACTCTTTTAGTGGGCGTAGCCTCCAAAAATAAACTGATAGAGGACTGCAAACATGAGGGTGTTGCTGTGGTTTCTGTGAGCTGCAGTGAAAAGCCCAGCAAACGGTGAAAGATGCCATTAGGACAAGGGGACTTCACTTCCCTTGTCAAAGCCATCACTTCAGGGAAAAAAGGCAGTTACAAATGTAGTTCAAAACTGCAATTTTTGCAACTGGAAGCATTCTCCAGGATTTGTTATTTTACAATAGTGGGGAAACACATGGGATTTCAACTTGTGGAGAACAGCCTTTCCCTATAAATCACAGAGTGTAATCTGAAACCTAGAAACAGCACAGGGGCTCACATTTATGGATTTAAAACAGATGAAGAGCAAGCACGCTCTTAACCCTTTCCCCATAATTCCTTCCCAGTACAAAATAAAAATGAATATACAAATACTGAACAGAAATTAACTTGGCAAAAATCAAGATTAATACAATTCTGTAAACACTGAATAGTTTAGACTTCCCTAAGGACACAAGCACAGAATTGTGCTAAAGCAAAGCACTGTAAAACTGTTAGAGCATAATCCAGTCTTTGGACTGTTCTTTCATCAACTTTTATTTAAGCAGTTTATCTTACTGAGATTAGGATCTCTCCTATAGAGCAAGACCTGGCAAACACAGGCCTCTGGTTTTGAATATCAGGCTATATTTCACTGGGAATGAAGTAACTAGCAGCCTGTCGTCTCACCATAATGTTATAAACTCCTTAATCAGGCAATAGGAGAACTAATACTAACACATTAGTAATAATTTCTCTTCAAAAATATGTAAGAGCATTAAGATGACATATTGTTTATTTATTGTTCCTTAAGATCCCAAATAATTTCTGTATCAGTTTAGCTTCTCCTATGGCTTGCTGGAAAAAAAAACCAAAACCCAGCAAATCCTGTTCCAACCTGAAGCCTAAGATGCAGCCTTCTTCCTTTTTTTTTTCATTTTTTAAAATTCAAATTTAAAAAACACAGTGTAAAAGAATGGACTGGAATCTCAGCATTGCCAAGATGCATTAGTCTATACCTTGTCAGAGTCAGAGTTCCAGTATTTCCAGAAATTCACTCACATACGTAACACAATGGTGTGATTAAAACCAGAAATGGGCACAGATTGAAATAAAGTATGATGGTATGTCATGTTAAATCTCTACCCAGTGTAATATTTTAGAGAAAACTCTAAACCAAACATCCCAGGATGGTTGACAGGAGAAGACGAAAAATAATTTTAAGCTTACTGCAAGATCACTCATCTGCAGACACAGTATTTGCCTGGGGTAACTCAAGCTCTCTCCCTTTATTGGCTGCACTTCAGTGAAGTGTTACTTTTGTCCTTGTCTCCTAATGAAAAGCTAGGGTGTCTCTGGTCTTCACTGAAAAGGTTGCAATTGATGGAAAAAATATCTCCAAAGTGGCAATGAAGGGCACCTGAATCTTTTTGAAGTGAAGAAATAGCCATCTGAGAACAGTAGAAAAATGCATCATGAAAAAGAATTCAATCTTAGTCACTGGGCAGGTTGTGGAGCATCCAAAAAATGCAGTCATGGCTAGAATTTTGTGCTACAATAATCAGAGGGGCAACCTGAAAAAAAACATGAGCTGTTGTGAAAAATCTTGCTAAAGCTCCTTTATATAATTGTAGTTGCAAAGAAAGATTTGGAGAAAAACAGAGCGTAAGACAAAAAATTATGCTACTAGCCCAATTCTGTCTTATGACCAACATTTGGTATGTCAAATGGTGTGTTAGCAGATCTCCACAACCACAAGAGCCACATCTTTTACTTTTAAACCACTTCAAACCAAGGACTGATTATTCACAAATACATACTTTGTGGAAGACTTAAGATTAGACCAATCAACAGCTCCACCTCCATCTTTTCATCACTAAAGCTTTTTCAAGCTACAGTCCAAGTTCAAGTAGGACCACCCAATTCTTCACATTATTCCTGCAGATGCCCAGATCCAGACATCATCTCTTGTGAGCCCATGATGGTATTGGCATTCATTGGCACTTCCAAATATGTGCATCAGATCATCTGACTAGGTTGGGATGGATACATGGTTCTGAAAAATCTCGTGAGACTATCTAAATTATTGTGATAACCCAACCTTTTCCATATGGACAAAGTCTATGAGTAAGAAGGAAGAAGCACTTTGCACCTTGAAAGCCACTAAAAGTAGGGACTGCATCACATTTACTGAACCATGTATTCCAAACAGATGGACAAACCCTTCTTTAAAGCACATCCAGGGCAGAAGTTCCTGCCTAAATGTACCAATTACATTCAAGTCCCCACAGTGGGTGCAGGACTACGTGCATGAAGTCAAGGAGAGAACAACAGCCCTGAACCTACACACGGACTTGGCATGCCAAGGGATCAGCAGAAACTTGGAAAATTTGTACACACAAGAAGACACTTAAGACGGCAAATGTAGATTATATATTGTGGAGGATTCTAGATACACAGTTAATAATTAGGTCTTTTGTGTGGAAAAATCTGACCTGAAACATCCAATTTCTCTTGTTCAATCTGAAAGTTAAAGAATGCACTGTGTTACTCTTGCAAAAAGGCAGGGAATTTTATGGGCTGATATGCTGGAGACAGAAACTGGCTGGGACTGACTACTCTGGTATGTGAACTCCGTTTCTTTCTGTGGCTTTGAAGCACAAGCATAACTCAACAATGTATTTTTTTTACTAGAATTATCCTCTGGTAAGTTAGATATGGAAAGCAGAATGTGTTTTAATTACTTTTCCTCCTCTTAATTAACAAACTGTTAACAAGCCCAGCTGTACATTTCAATTTTTTCTGTTACATAGAAAAAAAAAAAATTTCTTAATATTCCTATTTCATTGTGTAAATATGTGATGATGTGTACAGACCGATTAACAGTTGAATACTTTGTTAGAAATATCAGATTACTTTGTAACTTTACAGCCTTGCAACACACATTTTTGCTAAGCAATAATTCCTCAGTAAGGGCTGAGCATCAGCTCAGTTACACTCAGCATAGGGAACAGAAATGCCTTGATCCTGGCAAGTTTTAGGTGAGCTTTATTTATTCTAGAAATACTAGAATTTCCCTTTTTTCTGTGTAAAATAGATGCACACACAGCTCTCACTCTCAAGTGTCTTTCCCCCAAAAGAGGTAGAATCAGGAGGAGTCAGCCAAACCCTCAGCTGGTTCAAATCAGAACTCCACTGATTTAATTAGGCAATCCTGAAAGTCTTGCTTAGAAGAGCACTGCATCAGGCCCTCCTCTCCTCTTTTCTCTCCATATCCCTGTGAGCCAGCTCTCTTCCCTACTCACCTTCCTTCACATTAGCCTCTCTCTCCTCCTCTGACTCTCCTACACTCAGATTCTTCTTTATATTTTCTGGATCTGTCGTGGGGTTCCTCCTCTCTCTTGTATCTGTCAAAAGTTATTTGTCCCCATTTTCACAGCCCTTCATAGCTTACTGTGACTTCAGCCATCAAATCTCAGAGCCTTCACTCTGTGTGCTACCACTCAATAGTGATGAAAACGTCTTTCCACATTTCCTTCCTTGTTGCCTTTTACCAACCAATTCTGCAGCAGAATCTTTTCCTACTTCTCCTTACTCTTTGGTTTCACATATTTTTCTTACAACTGAACACAATTCAGAGAATATAATCATCATATCTTGATGAGCATAAAAGCTGAAGAGGAACGTAGTAAAATTAGGCTGTCATTGTATCTATTGGTTTTTCAACCATGCTTTCTGAGCTAAACAAATGATACACCTGCCTTGAAACCAAGCAAAAACTTATTCCTTCAAACTTCTGCAAGACAAGAGTCATTTGGGAAGAAAAAGGACTTACCAAATCTAATTGGTCCTTCCTAGTAAGCACTTTGCAGATACACTGCAAGGCCATAAATTATTCTATTTCTGACTATTTCATAAATCTATTTATATAAGCTAACATACATACTAATTAACATACAACAGATGTCTATGAAAGCAAATTGCAAACAAGAACTGGAAAAAAAAGGAGAAAAATTTGATTTTGAAAACACCAAAATTGAGAAGGTATTTTAAAGTGATAAGGAAGGTGAGGAGACTTTCAACAGACATCTCAGTGATGCCTTACTGAAAATCATGTGATAAAGTGGGGAAGTGTGAAATGGGAAAAGTGCACTGAAAATCAGTAGTACTTTTCTACCAGCTACTTTTACACCTTGCCTTTATGTCCATGAGCTCTTCACAGTCCAAGAGCAGAGAGGAGAGCAGGCCAAGCACATGCAGGAACACTGAAACAAAACTAGGTTCATTTGTGGTCTAGAACTTCATAGAGTGTTTATCAGCACTGAAGGTACTAATGCACAATGCCACCCTCATATCAAGAGCAAAGCGCTGACTTCACAGCTGACATGGTTCAGGTCTTTAATTTCAGTCTTCATTATTAAGCCCTGGTCTCTTTGGGGACTGAAAAAACAGTTATGAGCAGGCATAGCCTTATCATACCCCTGGAAGAGCTTTTTGTTTGGGTTTAATGCTGCTTTCCTCCCTGGCTAGAATGGCATGAGAGAACCAGCCAAGTGTATTCCACCTGTGGATGCTGTGGCTTCAGGCTCTGAGGCTGTATTTTCTCTGCCCCCTCACATGCCCTTTTTATTCTTATTATTTTCCTCTCCTTCCAGTTTATGACAGCATGTTCTCACCAGGTCCACCTATGAGACCTTGATGAGGGCCAGAGCAACATAAAAGGTATTTTTGCAAACAGGTAATTATCTAGGCTTTTCCACATATAAAAGTGCAAGTAATATTCCCCCTCCTCCCCCCTACATAATTTTATTACTCAATTTTTGCATGGCTTTTAGAATACATAAGAAAGAACATCTATTAGAAGAAAATTAAAGTTGCCTTTTCACCCAGCACTTTTAAGTTAGTATTGATTTTCCTGGAATTTGCTGATGAACAAATCATGTATCCTGAATTCCACTTTAAAATCATATTAATTATCTTGCAGTCAGTAAATAATGGGTAATAAGAGCAAATGTCACATTAAAATATGTTACAAGTAGTGGCAACCCGATATTTATTGGCCTGCAGGTCTACAAGTCCCTTTTTGGCCCTGAGGTGTTTGATCCTGTGTGTGGCTTACTGGGATAATCAAATAATTAATATAGTTGCATATTTTCTCTTTCTTTGCTGGTTCTTAGGGTGGCTTGGCTTATAAAGACACAGCCTTTTTTGGAGGATTTTGTGTGGATTAGGAAAGAACTTGGAGTTTTGGTGGTATTTATAGCCTGATTTTGAATTGTAATGTCAGCAATCAGTTTTCAGACGTTTTGCTTTGTGAAAGAACTGTACACATTTATAGCTTTTCCACAGGCAAGTATAAAATGCATTAATTGCTCATTGCTTGTTATTATTTTTCTTATCATCCATATGATATTTTCTTACTATTGATGGTAGACTTGTAGTGTTGGGTTAATGGTTAAACTTTATGAATTTAATGGTCTTTTCCAACCTAAGTGATTCATTGATCATGTTTTAAATGAAGTAACAGTCTGGTCAGAATACAAGGAAAACCAAGCTGATAAACTGCTTAACATGAAAACATGTTTTAAATGAAACGTGAAAAATTCAGTCTGGTCAGAATACAAGGAAAACCAAGCTGATAAACTGCTTAAAATTCAACCAAACCCAGACAAATTACAAACAATTCTGAGTGACTACAGCCAGAGAGACTCCATCCTGGAGTGCTGTAACGGGAAGCTCTTCAAAAATCTGGGCTTGTTTGCTGGTTTATGCAAAAATGCTGAGCGAGGCACGGCCAGCTCCTTGTGGGCAGAAAATGCCTGGCGACCGTGAAGACTCTGCTGTGCCTTTCAGGGGTCAGGGACTCAGTGATGACTTTTTTTCAGGCTAGAGCTGATGTCTGTTGGGCAGCAGCTGTGGAGCTGTGACTGCAGCTCATCCCATGGGCAATTTATGCCTGTGGCAATGCCAGTGAGAGACCCATGAAAAGTTATGACCTATGAAAAGTTACGGCCTATGAAAAGTTACATGGCTTGAGAACAGCACAAGACAAATGTGCTTTCTGCACACAACTGAGAATTTCAGCCTCTAGCACTTCTTGGTAGCACTGGCTTTCTTTAAACACACTAAATAAATTCCTAAAGATGCAAAGAGACAACTAAAAATACTCAGGCAAACCCTACCAATTACTCATCTATCTCAGGGTTGTCTTATATTGATAAAAGTCTGGTCTTTAATTGAAAGAAAAATAATTTCACTTCATCTCATACCAAACCAGAAACAAATGGTTTGGTCTTTGGAAAACTCTTGGAATTTTACATTTAAAAAGGTAATATTTAAATATATTTTCTTCATACTAATTATTTCTGTTTGCAAGTCAGGACATAATGCATCAATGATAAAACACCATGATAAGAAAAATTATGTAGAATTTCCAGTCTGAACTGGAAGCAGGAAAAAACAAACAAACAAATACAAAATCAGCTCAAAATCTTTTCTCTCAAGACTTTCATGACACAGCTTGAAAACCCAAGAGATTTGGATGAGTCTGAGAGGCTCCACATGGGGCAATTTTTTGTCAATTCTCTGAATTTTTATCTGCTGCATTTTTATTGAGAAGACTAAGATGGCATTGCTCTCTAGAAGAGATTATCAAATTTGTCTTGTGCTGTAATCAGATGGCTTCTGCCTATGTTTAAATGCAAATCTAAATGACCCTAAGAATACTTTCTATTTTATAGGTTTAAATATGATCCTCTTTTGAACAGTATTTACATGTGTTGTCTGTGTATATATATGTGCACAAACCAGACAAAATAGAGCAACAACAAATAAAAATTCTTTTTCTTTATATAATTAGGTGATTAAATTGAATTTGTGATTTTTTTTCCACTCAGTTCTATTGCTGTCCCCAGAGGTATGAAAGGTCCTGAAATGTTTTATCCTAGACAACAGTCTGCACTGATACCTGTAGCTGTTTTCCAGGGACACATTTGATAACAGACTATTAGGATAATTATTTGTTTGCAGTCAGGTCTAAAATAAAGGAAAAAAAATCCTAAATTATTTTTCACATCAGAATATTTCCCTGAATCTGGTTTGAAGTGCAATTACAATGTATTTTAGTGAACAGCAACTGCAGAATTTCTGAACTGCTTCTGCAGCTCAATATTCACATTCAAATAAAACTGAAGTGCTAACTGGCTACAGACAGTATTTTCTAGTACAAAGTGCTGTCCCAAAGCTTGTTTTTTTTCTGACACTCAAAATTATTAAAGTAAAGCACTATAAATTTCATCTTCAAATGCAGTAAAGAGTATTTTTAACATAGTTATGGCTGCATCACAAATTAATTAAGCTATGTACAAACCATACCTGGACATTCTTTTACCTTACTGACTCCTTAAAAGGTAAGTATATATAATAAGGGTAAAACTCCCTATCTGATTTCCAAAAGACAGGTTTTTATTACTTTGGGTTTCATAGATATGAACTTCTAGATAAAAAAATGCAATCTTTCTTTACTTCACATTAATCAGTACAACACAAAATGTTTTAAAAATAGCAATAGCACAATCCTCACTCTTTCAACAGAAAAAAATAGCTTTCACTTCTGCCTGTGTGTATATATGAATAAATATATATTCACTTGCTTATTACTGGAATACTTCTACTGAACCACAGAGTGAGTTCTCTTCTTTATCAGGTAAGAAGAAGAATAATAAGAGTAAGAGTAGTTGGTTGGAAGAAAATGCAATACAAGATGGAGGAAATACTGTATCCCCTAAATGAGGTCAGGCCCTTTCAAGTTTGTTGGATTTTGCAAGGATTTGATGTACAATATATAAGTTTCAAGAAGCTTTTCCACTTTAAAACATGCAGATCTGCATATAAGTTGAAGGCCCAAAGGCCAGAAGTCCAAGAAGGCTTTTCAAGTCAGTCTTCAAGTCAGTGGCAATTCAGAGAGAGCTAAAATAACTGGTATGAATCCACTGAAATAAAAAAATCTGCCCTATAGTGTGTTACTCATGTGTGTTACTCGGTTACTAAGACAGCCTTAAATAAAAACATGTGGATTATATAATAACATATAATTGTTTAGTTTTCGTAATGTACCCTCACCTAAGTAGATAATTGGCAACGAGGACTGAACATGAGAACTTTTGACCTGAAATTACTCTTTCTTTTTTTTTCTGAATTCAACAGGAACATGCTCTCTGTTCTCTCAACACTTAAAAGAATTTACAAAGGTCATGATTTTTTATTTAATAGATGTGCTAGAGAAGACTGAACGGTTCTTGGAAGCTGAGGGGAGATATCCAACATAGTGGTATCTATCTTAAACAGGAAAAATTACAACATAGATGTTGGCATTGACAACACTTAAATCAATATTCTGGAAGTATCACAGTATCACCTGTCAGTGAAAAAGAATCAAGAGAATGTCAAGGAAATGCCATTTATGCTTCGTTTTTCTCACATGTGTGTAAAGATAAATTTTCAAGTCTGCATTCACACCAGTTCTTGAAGAGTACATAAAAGGCAGAGACAACAGAATACAAGAGGATGTGCCCTAAAATTGCTCCTCATCTTTATCCATTTGTGAAGAGCTGTCCCTTCACAAGAGTTAGCACAGATGTGACAGGGTAAAATCTTGGCCTGCTGAAGTCAATAAAAGTTTTGCTACTGATGTCACTGGGTTGGAATTTCTTCTATTATCTTTAGACACCTGGACAGCTGCCTGAACATCTGCTGAGGTTGTCTCTAAAATGTCAAAGTGCAGTTTCTTACAAATACTCTGATCTGCTGGTGAGGACAACTTCATCACATTAAAAAGTATTTACAAATTAGGGTTCATTACAAGTTGCTGTGCCTCTCTTGTTGGTACATTTATCATGGAGCCCTCTCACTTGAGAAAAAGTACTAATTTGATTACTAATCAAGAATGAGAACATGAGGGAAAAAATGAGGAAGGTTTATACTGGTGAACTAACATTTTTCAAGACCAACATTTCCTACAACCACAATGAACTAACGTGCAAGGCAAACACTGTACATTCACAAACATAAGCCAGGTTATTTCCCTATTTATGATCATATATGCATACATCAAAATATTTGTATCTATGCTTATAAAGGCACAAGGAACAAGTAAGGGTCTGCCTATGAATGGCAATGTTTATGTGACCATTTATAGAACAGTGACAAGAAGAATACAAAATCTATATTAAAACAGAAAAGAGTGTAGAGAGATCTCACTACAGCTGCTAAGTATTAACAACTCTGTCTCTCACTTTTTGTATTTAATGTAGTCTTCCTAACTAAGCTTTCCAATTACACAGATTTCAATTTAAATTTGTTATTATGTGCAAAAAACAAATGCATTTTCTAAAAATTACTATTTTTATAAAAGCAGGGTCATTGGCAGGAACCCAGCCTCACCAGGTTCACTGATGTTAGATTAATGGTACAGTCTAAGTTCATTAGTGCAAAGCACCACTGCCTGATATATAGATGGCATTACACACTGGGTTACATGCTCTTGCTATGTTGATGTTTGAGGAGAATTAACAGTACCTGCCTGTCTCAAAGATATTTGCCCTGAAAAAAGTTTTAATTATTTTAATATTTCACTTAATCTCCAACAACTTACTATACAGCTAATATGAGGAATTTGACAGAATATTTTCAGAAATACAGCAAGAAACATCCAGCCCTGCTACAAGACTGTTCAATGCTCCAGAAGGACACAAAGCCCCTCCATCTCCCTCCACAGCCCTGAAATATCCCTTTCCCCACACTGTGCAATGTGCTTGCTTGAGTAAGCACAAAACATCAAAACTGCAACAAAATATATAATAGTGTTTAAAACCCTGACTTTAAGGTTAACTGAGTACATTCAAGGCCTTAAGAAAGATCTTGCCTGAAAGTGAGGGAAAAATTCTGGGAAGGCTGAGTAACACAAAATTAAAATCTTTTGTAGATGGTCATACCGTCAGTATGTTGGAATCAGATATGTATAAAAAGGCATATCCAGGTGACTTCCCTGCTGTCAGCATTAAACCACGGCTCCCAGTATGAAGAGTAAGATGCTAGTATTAATTTCATCTAATATTGTACCTGTGCGTTGAATTTTTACCTTCAACTTATTTAGACTCATTTGTTACCTAAATATGAACAGTAGTTAGAATCTCCCACACATGAAAACTGTTCACGGATGTTTACTGAAAAAATTTGATGTTTATATGAGAATGAGTCCCTCCAGAAGTCAGAAACAGAAAATATTCTAATTTAGCTAAAAAATCTTGCAGTGACAATTTCATGCTGCTATGAGTATATGGACACTTCCACTGAATGCACCGGGCAATACCTCACAGGAGGTAAAACACCCTTAAAAGATTTGCAGGGATGAGGCCAGAGGCTTTTTCCTTCTCATAAACTAGAAACAGATCACCAAAAGACTGTTTCAGGAAAAAAGATATTAAACAGAAGACTTACACATTAATTTTGCAGAATTTGATGTTAACCAAAAGACTGTGGTGTGAGCTGAAGTACAAACTTTCAGCCTGATAATATTTATAGAGTGAAGTTAATACTTACAAAAACAGTGATAAAATACAAAACACACAAAGCCCATGCAAGGAGACCCTCCACATAAAGAGGCAGCCCAAGATGACCTGTTGTTACTTAAGGTACTTTTCAAATTTAGTATTTCTCCAACATACTTCCTACCCCAAGTACTGAGGTCTTGTAATGTCCAAAGAACTTCAAGACAAAATTTTAATCTTCTTGGGAAATGCTGGTGTGAGAAACAATGGCACAATGCAAGCATTAATGCAGAGAAGTGAAACAGCCCTGACCATTCTAAATTCAGATCAAACCTTTGTTGCAAGCTCACTTTTAAAGTGTAATGTAGTAATTTGCTATTGCAATGCCATGGTGTTTAAGTTGTTTACCAGATTTACAGAAAGCTGATGTACTTAAAAGACACAAATAAAATCCCACTATCCTTTCAGTAATAATCAACCATACTTTCAGCTTTGCCTTCAGAATATAGCTGCCACTGGTAGGAAGGTAGAATTCAAGCAAGAGAAAGCAAGACCTTACTTTTGTCCCATTTAATTTGCCAAGCAATTCCGTTTCTTGTGAATTTAGTAACATATTACAGCCTTCAGTGAACAGTAATCATTGGAAGTATTAGGAAACAGAAGCTAGGGATTAACCTTGCATTAAAACTACTGTTGACCTTATAAGAGTGATTATTTATTAGTCTGTGAAAATCATGACATAACCTCACAGCTCATATAACTATTCAGGTGTATTATAAAAATAAATAAATACCATCCTTCTCTCACCACCAACAGCACTACACTTGAAATCACTTGCACTTGAAGTTTTAATACTGATGTTTAACAGATCAACACAAATGCAGCATTCAGATTATTGTTAATATTAAAAGTTTTATCAATAATTTTAATAATTGCTGCATGGATAAAAAATGGTCACAAAAAAAAAGAAAAAAAAGAAAGACTCAAGCCTGTTTTGTATTTAAGCTGAGTAAAGAATTTTGTTTAGAATACACAGAGTTAAAAAGCAACTACTTGGTCATACTCAGTTGTTTGTGCAGCACCAAATTTAAATCCAGGAGAGATTATGAGAAAATTTGCTGCAGGCTGTCAGACCTCATTAAGTTAATGGAACTAGTAAATTGGCACATTTCCAGCACATTGTAGAAAGAAAAGCGCTTTCAGCTCAAGAGTGAAGGAGATCTAGTTTCGGTTTGGCAGCTAAAGGAGATTATTAGCTATAAATAATGGCTGCACTGAGATGACTTATATGGGATTGCTTGACCAAAATGAAGTCGAAGAGACAAAAAACATTAACATTTTGAAACGAATGATACAGTCTCTTTGTTGGAATCTAGAACAGCTTTGTAGACATTTTCCTTTTAAAGCCTTACTATTTACAAAATCATCTAAAAGTCTTCGTAACAAGTTTAGCTACCACTGAACTCATTAACAGAGAGAAAATTCTTTTTGTTGAGCCTTTGAATTTCTTAAAAAGATGCTATGAACCAGTGCTTTAGCCTGAGATGGTAATTTGCTGTGATGTACTATTATATTAATATAAAAGTATTATATTATTTTGGTCTGAATTACTGTGGCATGTTTTCAGAGCCAGCACAGCAGAAGGATATTAGTACCCACGCAGGGCATGGAGTACAAATCAGCAGACCTGGGAGATGCTGGTTTCCTGAGCCACCAGAAAAGACAAAATGCAGAAGAATGTGTGTGTGAGAGAGAAATTTCTCTTGGGACAATGAGATCTGCATTTTCTTACATTTACATTTACTACAAATTTACATTTACAAATTACCTCAAGATTTGAAATGGTAAGCCGTCCGAAATGGTGAACTACAGAAGCTCAAATTTTATACCAATAAACCCAAATCCTGAGGCTTACTTAGATACTGAGATCTGTGAAGCTTGAGATTTCAAATATCCCTAAGGCCAGGAGCTGATTCTATCAATTCACTTATCTGATTTGAAATCGACTGGGTATTTTTCCATTTTTCTGTGGCGAATATTTTGGAAACAGGTGTTGATTCACTGCACTTCTTAAAAAAAAGGCACAAAGCCCGATTACTTCTGCATAAAATGAGAACAAGAACTCTACTGTTTACTCAATTCATTCTTTCTTTGTCCTCTTACTGTTTTTCTGGAACACATTTTAAAGAAAAATGAGGCCAGTTTCTGTGTGTATTTTGGCCTCAGCTTCTTTGTCAAGCGGTCGGTGCAGGGGTGCACGTGCGCCCGTGGGCGAGTTTGGTAAGAGCACCTGTCACCTTGCAAACTGGATTAGCATCACGTAGATCCTTGTCAGCGCTGCACTGGAGGACATTCACTGCTGAGCAACTCAGACCGAATTGAATCCAACCACCTTTGCTCACGATACCGCCAATTTCCCCAGACACCAGGCACAATGGGCACAGAGGCACTTCAACATCTGCATGCGTCTGCTTTAACTTTAGATTTACTGCTGAGTGACTTCTGAATTCTGCCAAAGAAAGAAAACATCAGGTTCCCTCCCTATGAATGAAAGCTTTATTATGCTCTAAAAAATTCTGCACAGAAAAGACTGCCTCCAACAACCAGCTGAGCAAAATGTGAAAAAGCAACCCAAAAAAACCCCCAAAAAACATTTATATGATAACACACAGTACTCTCACCAGGGATCTCATCATGTGCTGATGCTGCAGGGCCACTTTGAAGAGTTAGGCATACTAAAACAATCTTTATTCACTGCATCCATCACATAGCAGGTAGAAATTCAGCATCTAACAATTACTCACACTCTGCTTCACTCCAAAATACCCAAACTGAAAACACTTCTTATTTTTAATACTCCTCAAGAGCAGCTTACCTTCTTTAGACAATAAAATTCAGCATGTGAATGTTTCTGAAGGAATACCCACTAGGAAAATTGAGGTTACTAAGCTACTCTGTAACAGAATACCAGCATTCCTGCATGAAGTCCTCTCCGTCCTTTATGAAAGGATAAATGAAAATCAGAGCTAAATACTTTATCCAAGTGTTCTCTTTGAATTGAAAACTAAATTGACTGTTCCTTTTCTAAGCACCTGTCTTTTCTAAACACAGAGGCCAAAGAGAAGGTCTATGGAAATAACAGCTACCATCACAAAGACGAAAATTCACCTATCCAAAAACACCACAATACAAAAAATCTACCTTGGAACAGTTTTAACTCTCTTCCCCCACACACACAAAGAAGTGAATAATGACTGTTTCAATTAAATGTTAAATGTCAATACAATACTTAACTAAGTAACAAAACAGTAAGCAATTACAAACAAGCAGTTTCTTTTACTATCTCTTTCAATGACGCAGAAAAAACATTTTTTTCACTTTCAACTTTCAAAGCAAGCAGACTTGATTTTCTCCCATTACAAGATTATATGCTTTATGTACTACAGATTCATAACTAAATATCTCATCAATATACCCAAGCAGTGCAGACAGGATCCTGGTCAGCAAATCCACCCCGTGAGACCTGAAGCACTAAGTACCTTCTGATAGTACTCTCTAGACACATAAGGTAAATGAAATAAAACATAAATGAGAGGGCTCTTGAAACCTAGAACATTACAGATTTTTGCAGTCTAGTCAATCATATATTTTAACTCAACTCTTTTGAACCCTTACAGATTGAACATTAAATACAGGCAAATTGTCTAACTAGCTGAATGTTATAAGCCTTGTCAGGAGTAAGGACCACTCATATTTCTCATGATAAAGTTACATCACTGTTTTATATGGATACTGTAAGCCAGAAAATGTAAACTGATGCCTAAAGGCAGGAGTCTCCTAATAAACATAAAGGATCAAAACAGGACAAGAGAGGAGGGAGCAGAGACAGACAATTCTTCACTATGAGGGTGATGAGGCACTGGCCCAGGCTGCCCAGAGAAGCTGTGGATGCCCCAGTCTTGGAAGGGTTCAAGGCCAGGTTGGATGGAGCTCTGAGCAACCTGGCTGAGTGAAAGGTGTCCCTGTCCAGAGCAGGGAGGCTGGACTAGGTGACCTTTAAAGGGCCCTTACAACCCAAACTATTTTATGATTCAATGACAACTGACTGCTACTTGAGCCAAAGCAAAACAATAATTTTATGATTCTAAGGTAACTGAGCACATGAATAGACTTACGAGATAGAGGCTTAGTTATGTAATTCATTTCTTGGAGGAAATAAGTTTTAAAAAGCCTGAATAGAGTGTCCTAATTCGAGTGCAAGATATTCCAGAAATAACAACATTCAAAGAAGGAATATTGCTGCTGCTTCAATAGTTGCTGGTTTTTTTGTATAGCTGAAAGTGACAGTACACTGAATTTAATGGATCAAACTATAACCCTACATTCACCAGCAGTACACACTGCTTGTATCCCGTGCCTTCCTACTTGGACATATTAACAGGGTGTGTTTTGACCACTTGTCCACTGTAATTACATTGATTTCCACAGAGGTTTCACCCATTTTCAGCTGTTAGCCATGAACCTTTTTGCTCTTAATGTACGCCAAGCTAAACAGAAGCCAAAATTAATTGTTTGCTATCAGTCTTTTGGGTGCATATCAAGACTGACACCCCAAAGACATCATCAATAAAGTCCTCATCTTTGTTCATTATGGCCATGACAAAGAAACAAATAAGATTCTATGGTAAAATTATTTTAAAAAAAGGTCTTGTTCAGCCATAAATTGCTAATCAATTATTTTCTATCTGACCCAGAGTATAAATGATATATTGCTTCAAACACACCTGGCTGTATGTCTGTAATATTCTCTGCATCCCAGAACTGCATATGCAGGCATTCATTCTCAATCAGTGCCAGATAATTTTTTTTTAAAGAAAAGTGGCTATAAGAAGACATATTTATGCTTTTCTAATTTCAGTTTAATTTCAAGTATCTCTAAGTACATATTCCTAACCATTCATTCCTAATGGGAAGTTCCTTATTTTTACTTTCTGAAAAAGCTCCCCTCCACCTCTCCCAACTTCTGCAAGGAAGTATATGCATCACTTCGAAAACACCTGTGTTTGTGTATAATTGATTTTTGTATAAGTATTCTTTTTTTGTATATAGCTAAAATCTTTTACTCTTAGACTATTATATGTATGTATTATTTATAAATATTTTTTTTTACTCTGTACTATTTATGAGTAACTATCTCCTTCACAGAACTCATTCCTGGACACAATTTTTGCCATTGAAATTAATTTTTTTAACTATTCAGGATTAAAGAGAGGTCAATAAACCAATTACTTTGGGCAACGGTGCAAAATCAGTACTAGTAAAGTAATTAATACCCCTTTCATTGTTTCCACATCAGGGAGTGTTAATAAATTGGGCTTTTGTCACTATCCAGTAATTTCTTTACAACAAATTTCTTCATTCCAATCCATCTTATTTTATGGCTCCCTGTTAATACTTTAAAATACCAGACTAATTAGGTTTGCATTTACACTGTTAAGTCACAAGCTCCATTTTCATCTCTGTTCAGACTCTCTATTTTCTGATATTCCTAATGAGGCAATACTTTTATTTAAAGGGTGTGATCCTTTAAAGAATTTCTAGTGGCTTATTAGTTATGTGAAGAGGATCTTTCAGGAGTTCCCACGTATATCGCTTAAGCACAGCACAGCAGCACACACATTACCCATGAACGCCAGCACACCATTAAATCCAGGACCTCCTCTAACCTGGTGCTCATCTTTTTACAGGATCAGCCTGTTTGCAACTGCAGCACTTTAATTACTCCCTTCCCTCATATGATATTTTGATTCATTTCATGCATTTGTGATGCGCTCAACTGTGGCACAAGTTAAACATCTTCCTTACCCCCAGCAGAGGTGAAGAGAAAAAGCAAGACTGAGCAATGTCATCACTGAGGATGACTGGGACAGAAAAGAGGCCTCTCTCTATATTTCAGCTGCTGCATCTTCCAAGGGTACCATCAAGAAATACACAACTCAATAAGGAAGCCATGTCACAGGCAGCAATTCACCTGAGTATTCCATAGTCACCCACATGAAAAAGGTGCCTTCTCCGTAAAGCACAACCTAACCTCTTTCCTGTCAGGAATAGGAAAATGAGAAAAGACAGTAATTTTTCTTATGAAATGTGAACTGATGTGAATTTTTACTTTGAAAGAGACTGAAAGAAGCGAAAAACTTGAGCATCTTCCTTTAAAAAGGAAATTGCAACAGTAGGAGGAGCCCTCTTGCTGAAAACAATGGCATAAACCAAAAATCTTCTAAGGACATTTTCTTCCTGAGGGGAGTAAAAAACCCAAAAATTCTAAATTCTCTCAACTAGCTGCTACTCCTGAAATTTACAGAGAAAAAAACAAGGTAACACGATACTGGTCTTGGCTGGTGTAGGGTTAATTTTCTTCACAGTAGCCAATATGGGCTGTGTTTCAGATTTGTGCTGGAAACAGTGCTGGTAATACAGGGATGTTGTCATTGCTGCTGAGCAGGGCTTGCACAGAGCCAAGGCCTTTTCTGCCTCTCAACCCCATCAGGGGGAAGGCTGGGAGAGCACAGGAAGTTGGGAGGGACACAGTGGGGACAGCTGACCCCAGCTGCCCAGAGGGACATTCCTCACCATGTGGCTTCAGGCTCAGTTATAAAGCTGGGCAAGAAGGTGGAAGGGGGACATTTGGAGTGATGCCATTTGCCTTCCCCAGTCACTGTTACATGTGATGGAGCCTGGTTGAACATCTGCCTGCCCTTGGGAAGGTGGGGGAATCAATTCCTTGCTTTGCTTGCACCTGTGGCTTTTGCTTTCCATAATAAACTGTCTACCTCAACCAACAAGCTTTCCCACTTTTACCCTTCTGATTCTCTTCCCCATCCCACCATGGAGGGCACGAGGGAGCAGCTGTGTGAGGTTGGCCATGCCCTGGAGGAATGAGAAACCTAATTTCCAGCAGGTCAGCTAACCCAGCTGGAGGATGACTGAGCTTTCTCGAGTCCCTGAAGAAAATGCAAAGATCTCTGCAATCCAGGCCTTATGTGAGGAAAAATACTCTGCATGGCAGCATCATGAGTGGAATCAATGGTCAGTGTCACTGTACCTCAAATGCTTCTCATGTCTTGGAAATATGTTTGGCATTAGTCCTCCCTCTTCAGATGCTGAGGTCCTACACATTGACATAAATGCTGTGGTGAGTTAATATACAGGTAACACTGAGATCTGAGATGTACTTCAAGCCATTCTGAAGCCAACAGGAATTATGCCTGTACCTTAAATGTGCTTTTCTGATCCTCTCTGATTTCTGAGTTGCTTGCGGTGAAGAGAAGGAAGGGGATAAGGGCCAAGCATGCCAAACACAGCCTACATCACCACCTCTGCTTCACTCAGAGGTGAATGAAGTCATTAACTTGAAAATCTGGACTTGGAAGAAGTTTGAAACCACTTACAGCCTCCAAAATTCCACCTGGGAGATAATTTGCCAAGGTGCTAAGTGGAGACAGAGCCAAAGTTCCTGGTTCAGCCAACCCAGCTGTATGGCAGAAGCCTCCTGCCAAGAACGTGAAGGTACAGAATTACAAAGTCAGATATAAGACTGAGCAATTTTCACAATTGTACACCCAATTTAAATCCCTACACTGATGTTTGCAAAAGACCTTGAAGATGAAAAGCACTATGCACAATAAGCCCTGAGTAAAATTATTAAAACCAACACTTCGTGAAAAGAGATTAATTATGTTATTACTGTTTGCACATGTGAATTTTCCATAAAAACAGAAATCTGGGCCCCGGTTCAACCAAGCATTTTAACATGTGTCTGACTTATAAGCACATGAGTAGTCGCATTTCAGTTAACGAGACCATTCCTCCTTAAAAGTTAGCATGTGCTCCACTACCTGTGGCCATGGGATTAGAGACACAGACACACAGAGACATGTAATCTTCACCTTAGATACTGACATGTTTTCTTATCTCAGAAACATGTAAAAGGTGAAAGTCTCTGCCCATAAATGTGACCTACACACCTGTCACATGGATGAGCTAGCATGTCCTGATATTGTGCCACAGGTAGGCATCTACAGATCTCTCCAAAGGTGACTGGTGTTAAGGACATGACTACTGGATGAAATTGTGTCCAGACCTTGGCTTTGAAATTCTACCATTGACTCCTACCACTTGCTGAGTACCTAAAGCCAAATTTCCCTCTTCCTTTTCCCAGCTTTGTATAGCACAAACAAAACTGCATGGAGATGAATCCAGTTCTACAACTGCCCTTAAAGCTTTTACCACTCTACTGAGTTTAAACAGTACAGAGCTACCTTTGAGGAATAGGATTAAATGCCAGTAAAATTCAGAGGAAAAATTAAAACAGTGGTGAAAAATTATTCTCAAGTTTTTCAAATAAAAGATGTCAGCATAGCCAGTTCTGAGTGAACACTGCTCTTTAAGGACACTGAAGGGAAAAAAAAAAAAAACATTCTCTAGACAATATTTTTCAGAAGTTTCCATGGCAAATACTGTTCTTGTAGTTACCTTATGGTATATACTTTTAACTGACTGGAGAGCACAGCTATCTCCCTTTGCCTCACTTTTTTAGATGGAGGATGAAACATAACAGCAATCAGAACACTATGCCCTACCTTATAGTTCATATTTGTGAATATTTATTAATTTTATGCTCTTCATTCTTAAAGGATTCCTTAGGCTCCTTTTGAACTGTTGTCTTTAAAAGTTAATTCCAAGTGGAAAACAAAGCACCAAGCAAAAAGATCTCAAGACTTGACTTTCTTTTTAAACTCTGAACAATGAACAATGAATGTCCTTTCCTGTGGTCACAATCATTGCAGAGAGACCAGAAGGAGGTTCTTCTAATTGATTTCTATGCAATTTCAATCTTGAGAAAAAGACCCTAAAACTGAATTTTCCTTCCTGGAATGGCTAAGGGATTATATACTAAGACATGGACTCATTAAAATAGAGTTAAAGTAAATTTATCAGAAAAAAAGTCCCTCTCTTCCCTGTTTTAGTGATATGTGTATTATTTTGTGTATGTATATACACAAAACCTGTCAGACACCTATTTGTCCATCTAGTGAAGTACATACTTTGCTCCCAGGGATTCAATACTTTCTACATTTTCAGTTCAGCGTAGCAGGAATTTTTTTCTGTGTAAATAAAACCTATACAGATGTTGGTATTTGGAAGTCAAACTCTCTTTACTGCTGAAAGAATATCTGTTTTGCTTTACAAGCACCCATCAAGTGACGTATCTGAGAGCACCTAAAAACCTTCAAGAAATAGTAATAGAGGAAAGAAGGCAAATCTGGCAGACAGAGAATATCCTTTTAGGTAAAGAAACTTTGCACCTGGTGCCCTCTTTGGGTTTTTTTTGTGTGTTTTTTTTTTTTTTAAGTAATTTATTTGGAAATGAACACCACTTTGAAATAAAAAACTGCATAAAGTGAATACTAGAGAGAAAGAAAATCACTTATCTTTTTCGAATAAGAGCAGTAGGGCTCTTTAATTACAGATATTTCATATACAATTAATTAAAATGCTGCATATAATGCAAAAAAGAGTGAAGCACAGAAACTAGAAGGAAACTTGTGAATGCTTCATTTAACAGCCACATGAAATACCTTTATTTCTTGACATCCTCTTGCATAAAAACCACTGATAAGTTTTTCTTCCTACGCTTTATAATATCCACTTGGTAATTTACTCTGTTTTGACATTCTCTTACACACACGTGTAGACACACTCCTTATAGCCAGCTCTGTGAGAACTCTCCATCTGGTCTGCAAACTGTAGAATTTCCTTTCCCATCTATCTCAGAAATATAGTCCCATGACCCACGGGTCACCATCTGCTCAGTTACACTGGCACAATGCCTAGTATGCTTGAGGTAATGCCACCATCCTTTCCTCCAATTGTAAACTCCCAACGAGGCAGACATCTACCAGAGTGTTTGCACACAATGAGGCAGCTCCCAGTGAGATTATAGTTAAGACACCACAGAAATTCCCTTCATCTACAGTAGCCTAGGATGTGGGAATGACCAAAGACACATGCAGTCTCTCTTGATCAAAGGTCATTCTAAGGAACAAAGCAGTCAGTGCTGATGTGTCCAAGATAGCATAATATAACACACACACATAATTGTGTCCAGCATGTGTGGTTCCCCCCCAGTTCCTCTCTTAATGATCTTTGCTTCACTCAGTATTCATTTGCGTACAATCTCCTATTCTCAGGATGCCCTAGAGCAGAACAAATTATACTAAACATAAGTGAAATCAAACAAAGTTTTCATTGAGTACCATTCATAACATTTACAAACAAGTCTCCTGTGTTAAGTTTCTCAGAAATAATTGGCAGGTTCAGTTTTACACCACTAGATTTTCTTCTTTTAGTTTTTAAGGTGTACCTATAATACAGCAACAACAAAAAAAAAAAATCTCACGTGACTTTATTAAGAATAAAGGTAGCAGAGAATGGAGAAGGTTTTTGTTCTAAAATCCAGTACATAGGAACAAATACAAAATTTAACTGAATTAGAAAATGTGTGTGAAAAGATATTTTTCACTTTTTTTCAAGTGCCATTAAATATCCCTTAGGAATGGATGTTCTCTGGCTTATGCAGCAGACATTACAGGTAAAAGTCATCTTTTACAGTGCTCCAGTAGTGTAAGTCCAGGGTAACAGAAAACTACATTTGAAATTTACCTACATATTGTACTTTCCTTTTGAGTCACACTACAAGGAAACACTCCATCAATTTTTGTTACACACTTTTCTGTGCCTCACTAGCTAGCAAGTGTTCTGAGACAACAAGCCAAAAGCCCACTGGCAAAACAAAACCAAAACAGGCCTTTTTCTACAAATTGGTGCCATTTGTAGCATGTGCTTCTCCCTAAGTCACCATTTCAGCTTCATTACTCAACTGCCTAACACTTTATTCAGGTAACATTACACTGGAAGAGTAATTTCAGCAACATTATGCTTATTAATCTTCAAGATTGGCCAGAGCTAAAAATAAAATCCAAACAGTGTGAGAATCAAGGCAGGGTTACGACAGCATTTCTCAAGGGATCAAAATGTCATTACGTTCACTCCTTAGAGGGAATTTTCTCCTCCAAGCCTCAGTCTTGCAAGAGGAGAGGTCAGACCCCTGGCAGACTGTGAGTGTGTGTGCTCATGGGCCAGTGTAGGTGTTTTCCTCACTACAGCTACACACACTGATGGGGATGAGGCAAAGCTCCATGGGTTTTTGCCTGAATTCTGCCCACATCACTCAAGCGGGTTTGGGTGAAAAGAAATGCACATTGTGGAGTCTGTTTGTAACTCTCTTCCTTTTTTACTGAAGGGAAATGATTCTGTCATCAGAACAATGCAGAAACTCGGGTCCTTCTTGGGGCACTCCTTGACAGCACTAAAAAGCAGCAATACATGATTTAACCCACACTCATACACATTTCTCAGATGAAAACACCTTGTTCTTTCTAACAGGAATTAGGGTAAGCAACATAAAGCTGTGCAGTCAGACAAGGCTCTTGGAATTCACAGCATGTTCACCTCCAGAAGGTAGATTCCAGCTTGTGGCATAGTGCACAAAGCTGCTTACAATAATGTGTTTCCAAGCAAGCTGAAAACCTAATTAGACTGACTATTTTTTGATAACCTAACTAAATATGCACTTTGGTGTCTTAAGACCTTTGGCATGATCTAAATTCAAAAGAAGCAGAAGCACAGATTATTAGGGAGAGCTGGAGATGGTGAGGATGTCTGTTTCATTTCTACATGCACATATATGAGAATCATCAAGCATCAAGGAACAGGGAAGAATTTCTTAGCTGGAAGATAGTTGTAAGGAAACCACTTGACTTCTAGAGAGTTTTTCTTCTTCTATACTTGAAGGTAACTTGATTGTGCTATTTAAGATCCATATTATTTCCCAGCCTCTGCTAGTGCTTCAGCATGTGACAAGACTACATGTTTTTTGCTTTGTGCTAACTTGCAAAATCTCCTTACTAAATTTTAAATTAAAGGACAGGTACAGCAATGACTGGCTGCAATCTTCCTGATTATTTCCTGTGCTGATACTTAATATTCAACACCCAGCTGTCTGAAAACATAACAGGAAAACTGAGTCTGAGTAGATACAACCAAGGACTTCATATGGGATATAAAATATCTTGGATGCACTCCTGTGTGTCTCAGATAAAAGCATACTGTAACTGTATGAACACTAAGCAGGTATTTGCAGCAATCACTATAGGAAATTAACTTGGAAAAACTGAAATTGCATGGTAAAGTTATGACAAACCCTCTGAGAAGAACTGGGAAGGAAGCAGACATTAACTTTAGAGTGCAACATGGATCTGCATTCTCGTGCTGGTTCCACACCACACTCCCTGCCCCAGGGCACATCATGACTTGACCTTGCTGCACATTTCTCTAAAACAAGTTTCTTACAGAATTAACTGATTAAAAGGAAAGTGATCATACAGAGCAGAAAGAGGGTTGAAAGATGAATTTTATTTTTTCCTGGCTCAGTGTGTTTATTTTTTTGCCTTGGTTAGACCATTCCAGTAATGTCGTTGGAATACAAATGTAATCCACAAGTATGAGACTAGACTGAGTGCTGATTAATTTAAGTGTCTTAAATCCACAGCTTCGTGTATGAGCTAAGCTTGGGTCAGAAATGCCAAATTAAATAGTGGCACAACTCTTAAGAAATAACTTGTGACTTGGACAATCCATAAGGAATCAATAACAAATTAAAACCAGTCAGTAGCAGTGAACTGAATAAATGAGTCATTCTTCCCAAAACAAACCTAATAGTAAAGTTCATTTGTCTATCAGGAAATTAGTGCTGTATTTTTGAAAGGTGCTAAATTACTTTTTAGAGATATCATAAAGCTGATATTGTAAACCAAAACAGTTAAAAGGCAGCTTTCCAAAATGCTTCTCTTACTTACTAGGTAAAAGTACCATGTTTGTGCTTAGTATTTCATTCTTCGCAAATGGGTAGAAAATTCTTTTGTTTCACTTTTGAAATGTTTACAGAGCACAGCTTTCCCAAAAAGCCTTCTGGAAAAGTTTCCAAAGGATTTGGAAAAGATTATAAAATAACGTTATTCAGGATTAGTTCAGAAGCAGTAACTAAACCCAGAACAGCACTGGAAAATGGGCAAAAAGTAAGATATTTGTTATGAAGCATTAGTTAAAAATGTAGTTTGATAAGAATCAGAGCTAACCATTTTGAAATTTTCCGGGAATTCCAGGAATTGTGACTAAGTATGAAAATGTTGTTCAGACTTAAGAGGACTTCAGTATTGGCTTATTCCACATCAAATAACATTTAATTTATTCGAAATTCCTACATATTCAGAAGACTGGTAGAAAGAAAAAAGTATTAAAGACTTAATTATTTAAATGATTATTAAAGGATTTTAATAGTAAGTCTGTGCTAACAAACTGTGCCTTAACTGAGATTAGTTGTATTCTTCTTTTGCAAAAAATTCTGATTAATGCATCTAAAAACAACTTTAAAAATTAAAAATCTTTTGGTTTGCTGACAGTAAGGTTATCAGGAATCACTCAATGAGCTTTGAATCAGTTCCTAACTCCTGATTATATTTCAAGTACGGTAAAGGACTGAGAAAAACCTTTTCTTATTCTATCAAAATATCAGTTCATGTAAAACTGACCAAGAACTTCTATTCTACTGGATGTTTAGTATTTCCTCATATCCTTTCCTTATATTACATCTAGAGAACAACCTATTAGCTCTACTACAAATTAAAAGAACTATTACAGCTAGGCAGGTGAGTGCAACCAAAGACCCAGCCCCAGTGCTCAACCCCTTTTTTTCCTTGGCACAAAAATGTCAAGCTATTCAGCAATCATCATCCTTAAATAGACAGCAAAGTGTCCCACTATGCAAGCACTGGCTTTTCCCTCCAAGACCCCAGCCTATTTCCTCTTACTACAGTCTCAGAAAATTCAAAATATGTTTACACAAAACACTGTGCTCAGTAGAAAACACTGTTTTTCCAATGCTACTTTTTTTCTCCCAATACTCCATTGAAACTTTCTATAAATAATCTTTTTCTCCAATTAACATGTGTTATAAGACCAGCAAAAAACCCCATAAATTATTGTTGCTGTAGGCTTTTCAGTGTAATTTATTACTGAAAAGTCATGAGCACCACTTTGGAAAGGCTAGCCTGTGAATCTGTAAACCAAGGAAATTAAGAACTAAGCTGGTCTCTTTACCCTGAGGTCAATTAGAAATGACACCAGCAGACTTCTTGGTGACCTGAGGAGATTTATAGCTTACCATGCTAGGCCTGTGGTTCAGCCAGAAGATTAAGATCAGAACAGCACCTGGAAGACTGTCATCAGTTAAGACAGGCTGGACCAATGGCTCCAGGCTAAAATGTGCACAGGAAAAGAGGTCACGTCAAGTAGCCTTTGTTTTTACCAGGGCTAAGGCACATGTGGAAGGTACCCGTTTGAGAGAGAGCTGGGCTAACAAAGGTCTGATATAGGGGCATTGGACTGTCTTGTAACAGGAACAAAGGCCACAAGTTGTCAAGGCACTGACTTCTCTCATTACTAAAAGTCACCTCCAAAGATATTTGCTACTTGACGAGGCTTCATGTGATTTGCAGAACTTGTTCTTTACTGCTTTTCCTTTGTTATTTTTACTAATGCAACCATGAGCTGCAGAATGCCTCACATCACAAACCCTCATGATTTAGGAAAAAAATTTGATCACACTGCTGTGAGAATCTTATAAGAAAACAAAAAAGGCTGTGTCTTTTAGCCACTCATAAATATTTTATAATTTGGTAAGAACAATAGCCTACAAGGTCAAAGTTCAGGTCTGTAGTAGTCAACGAGATCCTTGCAAGACAATAAAAGGGAAAGCTACCCTTTGTTTTATAACAACTTTGGAAACAACTTCACCGAGGCAGTGGAAGCTTACAGACTTTCCATTGTATTCAAGTCATTTGTGCAAGTTGCCCTTACTACAGCTTTGATAAATGATGTTTGCAGTGGAAAAGCTGTTTAGGGTTTCTGAGAATCGTGAGCATTTAGATCCATGTCAGGTACTCAACAGGGATGCACGGAAGAGCGCACAGCAATTGTCATTTTCTCAAGTAACCACTGGTCAAACTCAAAGAAGTATTTCCTAATTTCTTCTACTGCATGAAGGCCCAGGCTGGAGGACAATTAGGTAAGAGGAGAACAGAACATAATCTTTGGGTTCTCAATGCCACATGGAATAAATTGGAATAAAAGAGATATCTATCTCATGGAGTTGTGAGGCTTAATTAACACTCAGAATGCTATTTATAAGGTGGATAACTGAAACTCCTGGGTGAGTCACTACTGACACTTGTTATTTCTGAGAACTCTCTACAACAGGGAAGTTGTCTCCATTTTTCTTCTATCTTCCAAAATATTAAATCAAGCTCTCAAAAACCCCGAAAAACTGGTAGTGGCATAGCTGAGGATTTACTAACTTAGCCATAGTGTTTCTTACTTTGATATCCTCTTTTGGTTTATAAAACTACAGGCAATAACTCTAGATGTGAATCCGCACACTAAGATGTATTACTTAACCACCAGATTAAAACACGTCTTACAAGATATCATGTGCCCAGAATGTACAAACACCAAACTGCTGTTTCCAGCTTCAGCTTTGTAGATATCGATTCATGGCCTGCCACTTTTTGTGCACAAATTTTTACATTTCTGCTTCAAAATTTGAGATTCTTCTGGGTTTCTTTGATGTCCTTAGAATCAAATAATAGTTTACTCAATTAAAAAGTCCTGAAAAGCTTTCCTACCCTTCCCTCGCCTTCTCTCTTGGAAGGAGAGCCAATGCATGCCATGAAACACTTCACATCAACCTGCTAAGCACTGGTGTTTTGAAATGGGTGCCTGACAAGTCTCTCTCAGGTTCTACACATGCAAACAAATGTTCTATTTATAGAAATAATACTAAATAACCACCTGTTTGACGGAAATGACAGAGGAAAAAAACACATTGGCAAAGTGAAGAAAAAATGCAGGTGTGACAGTGTGAGCTGGCTCCAGAGCTTATATGCAGTACCTTTTCCAGCTGTTTAATTAGACAAACATCTGATAACAATGTTGGAATACCAGACACGAGCACAGAGTGTAAGGCTTTTCTTGTTGCTTATTTGCATCAACTGAGACCATCACAAGCTTCTATTTCCCATCTTTGCAATGATCTATTCAATATGGACTTAAACTGCACATAGAATATTATTTTTTTTCCACAAAACTTGATGTTCCTTACAGCATATTAAACCTCTCCTCAGTAACCACAGTCAGTATAAAATTTAAATGTTTATAAATGTTTCAAGCTGTCACATCTTTGTCCTCCATGAGATTGGAGCTCTTCTCCTCAGGCAACTTTTCCCAACTGATGCAGTCCAGAGACGGGCTTGTTGGCATTTGTTATTATAATCAACTTTCCATAGCTTTTACCAAGGCATAATCCTTAGTATATATTTAACCAATGCAGATAGATTTTCAAGTCATACAACATAAAACAAGTGCAGAGGGTGTTATGCATCATCAAGAACACAGTGGATCATGTTCAGTTATCCACTTCTTTTCTACTCCAATTCCATCCCCTTAGATGCTCTCAGCTCTTATTTGAATGACCCCAGTGTTTCAGTCTTAATAACCTTCACAGCAGTCCATTCCAAACATTTATTACTCCTGGGTTAAAAAATATTGCTCAGCTACATCTGTTCTTAATTTGATTTTGCAAAAGTTTTTCTTCTCTTTTTTTTTCCCTTTTTTTTTTTTCAAATGCACTATTTCCAATGGAAGAAATAGATCTAAAAGCTCTACTTAGGGAAAAAATTACACAGTATGTAGGAGGGTGTGGCAAGCATGCCTTTTGTCAGAAAGCTGAATTAATGGACACTGGCTGATATTTAGAGCTTGTGGGCTTTCCTGCCACAGAAAAATCTGTCATTTTTGGGGACATCCTTCATTCAAAATTTGAAATATACATACACACACACACAAAGGAAAAGGCTCCTGCTGGGAATCTCACCATTGCTCTTATTTAAGTATGTGATGAACAAGATATCTTGGACATGTCCAGCTCATTTTCCTTCCACACATACCACAGACAGCATGTGGCAGACAGGCCCAGCACTGCTCAGATACCAGGGTAGGCAGGGATCCTGCAGCTCCAACCACTGTGGGCTTTGGGCAGCTACACAGGGCATTAGCAATGCTGGGAAATCTGGGGAAAATTAATTTCTCTGAAGCTGCATCAATAAAACTATGCTGTGCTATCCCAGAGTGTGGTTTATATAAGGCAGCTTTGCTCCTACTTGCTCTTTTGATACACAAAGATGTGCTCATCACTACCTTGGGACTGGACAAGTCTGATGAGCTCAAGATGGCTGTGAATCCTAGAATGGCCTGAGTTGGAAGGGACCTTAAAAACCATCTTGTTTCAACCCTCCTGATACAGGCAAGGACAGCTTTCACCAAACTGGGTTACTCAGACTCTCATCCAACTTGGCCTTGAACACTTCCAGGGATGGGGCATCCACAAATTCCCTAGGCAAACTGTGCCAGTGCCTCACCACATTCACAAGTAAAGAATATTTTCCTAATATCAACTCTAAAACTAAACCTCCTCTTTCAGATTGAAGTAATTCCCCCTTGTCCTCTCACTACATGCTCTTGCAAACAGTCCCTCTCCATCCTTCTTGTAGGCTTTCTTCAGGCTGCAATTAGGTAACCACCCTGAAGTCTTCTCTCCTCCAAGCAGAACTGTCTGAGCCTTTCCTCACAGGAGAGGTGCTCTACCCCTCTCATCAACTCGGTGGACTTGCTCTGGACCTGCTCCCACAGGTCCATGCCCTTTCTGTGCTGGGAGCCCAGAGCTGGCTGCAGTGCTCCAGGTGGGGTCACAGCAGAGCTGAGGGGCAGAATCTCCTCCCTAGACCTGCTGTTCACAATGCTTTGGATGCAGCCAGGATGCCACTGGATTTCTGGGAGGCAAATGCACATTGCTGGTGTCCAGTGCTCCTTTGCTCATGGGTTATCTGCAATCAGATGGGGTTTTTTAGTGTGGGCAGGGCTATCTCAAAGACAACCTTACACAGTGAGAGTTGTAAGTTAAGAAAATTGTTCCTAGCATGTTTCCCCAGTAATATGGGTTGAAGGGCAAAAAACAAACAAAATCAAATATGAAGTTCCTGCTAAGCTCCCAAGCAAAACCAGGAGTCACACAGGCACATTTTCTATTCCATTTCACAAATGGTGATTAGTAACAGCTTCTGCTTTCCTCTGAGTCACTCTTTGAGAGACCACTTTTTAATGCTTCACAGAGCAAAAAAGACTTTGCCCCACCGAGAGGGAACTTTATGAAAGTTCACATCAATCGACAGCAGCAGCAGCAAAGCAAACCATGCTCCATCTTGCTTCAGTGCCCTTCTGGCACTGCTCCGCCTGCAGCGCAGACAGTAAACAGTAGTGTGTTTGTGTGCAAATAGCATTCTCCTGAATGATGTCTGCACCTGTGTAAACTGACATCACTATCTTTTTTCTAAATTCAGTTTATTTAAGGAGTTCACAAGAGACACCTGTTCCCTGCACAGGCACAAATAACATTCAGTGAGCTGAAAAAAAGTGTGCGTGTGTGGGGGGAGGTGAAGGGCAAAAGCGACTTGCAGGGCTGTATCCACAAGTGTGTTTATATCTCCTGGTCCTACAACAGACAGCTGCTGCTGCTTTCATTTCTGGCCTTCCTGGTCTAAGCTGGTATTTGCAAAATAAAATACAACTACAGTAAGTTTTCAATACTGGCTTACTAAAGAGAGAACCTAAGTAAATACTGGGGAGGAATGAAAGAGAAGGGCTGGAGAAGGTAGAAAACAGCCTGGCCCCTCCTCATCTCTGAGAACAGCACCCAAACACTACAAAATCAAGGCGGCAGAAGACTCAGCCTAAAAGCTTATACAGAAGGTTTTATGGCACTTTCTTGCTTCGCTTTCAGCATTTTAAGGCTGGTGTAATGCATGTCTTTGGGGTGTTTTGGATTTTTGTTTTGCTTTGTTTCTGGTTTTTTGAGGGTTCGGTTTTTTTTGCATTTTAGTTTTCTTTTGGTTTTGTTTTTTTTTTTTTTTCTTTTTTTTTTTTTTCTTTTTTTTTTTTTTCTTTTTTTTTTTTTTCTTTTTTTTTTTTTTCTTTTTTTTTTTTTTCTTTTTTTTTTTTTTCTTTTTTTTTTTTTTCTTTTTTTTTTTTTTCTTTTTTTTTTTTTTCTTTTTTTTTTTTTTCTTTTTTTTTTTTTTCTTTTTTTTTTTTTTTTTGGTTTTTTGAGGGTTCGGGTTTTTTTGCATTTTAGTTTTCTTTTTTTTTTCTTTTTTTTTTTTTTTTTTTGAGAAAGGGCACAGCAGGCTTTGAAGGTTTGGTCTCCAAAGCAATTGCACTGTTCTGTGACAATACTGCTCCTGTTTGGGACATCTGCCCCAGATATAATAAAACACAGAAAGCCTATTTCTACTTTAGAGTCAACGGTGAGACAGAAGGTGCTCACATCCCACCTGACCAAAAGCATTTTAAAGAAACCTATATTGATATTCACTTGTCACCTGGCACATTCTCTCTTACTGATGTAACCATTCTAACAGTATTAGAAATGCATTTCTCAAACTCACTGTTATGATTAATGTAAAGAAAGCTATTTGGAGAAAAGTTGGATGGCAAGGACAAAGACTTCCAAACAGCCATGGTGAGTAATTAATTCCCAGCTCCTCTTATCTCAGTGGGATAAGAGCCAGGGACCACTGCTCCAGGAGCGCAGTGCACACCCCATGGAGAAACAGACAGAAAACCAGAAGTACTGTGGCAGGAAAATTAGTTAAAACTGAAACTTAGCAAGCTGGAACAAGACAACAGAATGTGGAAATCAATGATTTTTAAACACATCACCTTAAGAAGGGCAAATGCAAAAAAAAAAAAAAAAAAGAAGGAGATAACCAGAGGCTTATTTTAAAGGCTATCAAATGCACCCATGTTAATCAGAAAGGCACCTTACACCTCATTCACTCTCTTTGCTGATAAAAATGTGTTTTCCTGAGCAAAACTTCACTAATGTTTAAACAGTGGATTTTACTTCAGTGGAACTTGAATCTTTTAATTTCACAAGCAATTTTCACCCAGGCACTGGATTAGCAATTCATAGCCCCTTGATGTTTCACTATCATCCCAGTGTCACATTCTAGACCTCTCCAGAGACTCATAAACCCCATTCCCAATCCCAATCCATGCAGTCTCCAGGTCAATAATGATGGGAGGCAGACACACAGCTACTTCTTAATCCCCAGGAAGGCTACATGATAAAAACAGTGACACAGAAAACACAGAGGTTTAAAAGTGAAGACATTCAACTTCATAGTATTAGAGAGGGGCTAAAAGAGAAAGCATAAAAAATTAAGCGTGAAGCATGCTTTTTCACAGAACCACAGAATAGCTGAGGCTGGAAGGAATCTTTGGAGAATTTTCTAGTCCAACCTTGCTGCTTAAAGCAGGGTCAGCTGGAGGACATTGCTCAGTGTTTTGAACAGCTCTAAGGAGGAAGACTCCACAACCAGCCTGGGTAAGCACTCTGTTTGAGCAAGTAAAAGTATTTTTCCTTATGTTTCAAAAAAATTTCATGTATTTCTTGACAATATTTATGGCCATAAAAATAGAACAAAAATAGTAGAGCAGAGGAATTGTTCCATGTGAAAAAAATAACCCTTTGTAGTTTGTCTACAGGTCTGTGCCCTGACAGCATTTAACTGCAATACCAACATGTTGCTTAAGTGAGAGCCTGGAACCAACAATTCACTCACAGCTTTTATGTTAGTGAGCAGTTGAGAAAAGTACAGAAAAAGCCCAAGCAACTAAACTGTTTTTTATTCTAGGCCTCCATTCTCAATGACACAGCTCTTTCTGCATGTTATATTCAGCAGGCTGTAGATGTTCATGGAAATTGAAAATAAAGTTCCTTTCCTTTGTGCTAAAGTCAAGAGTTTGATGCTTTTGTAGTGATTTGATTTTATTTAGAATATTTTTTTTAACATGCAGAATTGTCAAAATCAAGTCCAGTTCTACAGAAACTGCCCATCTCCCTCCTGAGGATATACAGTTCTCTGAGATGACAGTTTGGAAACACTGTGATTCTTAATGCTCTCATCTTTGTATTTTACATAGAAACCCTTTTGTGCCCTGTCAATTTTAACACAGTTTATTGGGAAGTTCAATGTAACACAGATGTGTGCTGACAGAAATTTTACAGGTGATGACAAGACTCCATTAACTCAATGTGCATGATGCTAGTTTCTGTGAGTATTTCAGAAATCTTATTGTACACTCCTGACCCTGTATCCTCATCTACTGCTGTGCAAAGCCCTTTTGCTGAAGCAAAACACAAAAACAATGTTTGTATTAGTTACAGAGATTTACTTACCCGTATATTTCTTCTTAAAGTGTGAAAGAGACATGTTATGTGATGGTTTGTGAAATAAACTGCTGTTCTGACAGCAAGATTAAACATAAGAGCACTTGCATGCTTATAGACGCAGAACTAGACAGCTGGGGAGGATTTACAAAACCACTTAAGCAAGTCAGGTTCCTGAGTTTCCTCTGGTATTTCCCAGATATACAATCAGCTTTAGAGTGACTCTGCATGACAGTTTGGTCTTACCTTGTGTTTTGTGACTGTAACACTCAGGCTAAAGAAGGCAGCAACTTGTTAGTACAAGAATTCAGATCGGGGGCTGGAGCAGCCCCCAGTACCTGCTCTGCCCAAAGATTTGGGGCTGTGAGGGGCAGGCAGCACTTTTGAAAACATACTATCTCAATTAAATTAACTATCTCAATTCTGCCTGATAAATTAAACATGTTTATTGCTAAACTGTCTGAACTATTATGGGCTGGTTTTTGTCCAATGTGAGAAACATATGCCAGATTCTAAACCCTACACAGTTACTTCTCTTCCATGGTATATCCTCTCTACCACAGTATGATCCAATTCCTCCTCATCCTCCTCCTTCCTCTGAAGTTTCCTTATCGCTGCAATGAGATACGGCAACTTTCATATTACGATCGATTAATGACACTTTGATTGCCCATGGCACAAGGCCAGACAGCTCCTAAGGCAGGCCATTATTAGACTGCAATACACACCAAGGCAAGTTTCACTGATGACATGGATGATGGAAGGGAGCACAGTGAAATGAAAGCAGAGACACTAATTTAAAGCTGTCGTGTGAGACAGCCAGGAATCATGCAGTGCACAAGAGAACACACTTCTCCCCGTGTCCTGGAACCCTTAAACACAGGGAGATATTGAGACATCACCCTCACCCTCTTAAAATAAAAGGTCTATCAACCACTTATGCACCTCAGTCTCATGGAAATGCAGTTCCAGAAATGCATCTTCTTGAAGAGTATTAATTTCCCCCCAAAAAACAACAAAAAAGCGCAGGAATTTCAGGTTCTGATGAACATAAATCTTATATCTAAATGAATCACTAGAGCACACCTGACTAATGGTTTAAGGTTTAACCTTCACTGAAAATGTCCTTTGATTTAACATGATTTCATTTATTTCAAACTTCATTAGAGTACCTCAAGGGTGCAACAGTATGAATATCATCTTGATCATTATCCTCTCACATGAAGACAGAAATTCTTCAATATACACAGTCTCAGAGAAACAGATTATGTCACAACTCTGTCTTTCACAATTTCAAAGATTACATGGCAGTCGTGAAAAACATTGCTTCACATGCGTGGAGAAGGTCAAACAAATAATTTGCTCTCACACCATGCTCTTTTGCCTCCAGTCACCACAAATTCTGTAAATCAAAGTTGCTGGAAAATTCTCTGAAGAAGAAACCCAAGCTTTTATTTTTTACATAAGCATGACATCACTTGAAGGATTTTTTAAACCTTGATAGTGATGTGATGAGAAACCTGGCGACTGATACTAATTTTCTGACCTTCCTCCAAGCTTGCTGTAGTGAAAAGTTTTTTATTAATTAATCCCCACTAAGAAATCTCTGTGACTCCTGTTTCAGAATTAAGTCTTTAGGGGGGAAGAAAAAAAAAGTGAAAATTATCAATAAAATAAGAACTGGAAGTTCAGTTTCTAAACATGTGCAGATCACTTTTTGGATCCAACTATTAAGAATGCACACATGCAACATGTGAGAATTTACTTGGCAAGGAAGACTCCATGTATCAATTAACAATTTTGCACCTCTCAAGCAGTAAACATAGTGGTCATTTCACAATTCCTAACTCACTATGACTGCCCCATTTAAATTAAATACATCCCCAAATCCTGCCTCAGGAAACAAGTTGTGAGTTTAGTTAGCTTCTGAACAACTTAAATACATTAGTATGAAAATGATCCCTTTTTATGAGGTGCTGTTATTTCATAGGATATACTTAATGTTCAGGAATGTGTATATCATATACTGAAATTATGTACAACCTACAATGAAACACATATAAAATTGCAGTAGCACCAGGAGCACCACTGCATTTAAGACTCTGACAGACTCTCCTTTATAAACTTATTTTTTAATCATACAGAATTCCAAGATGAAATCTGACAAAAACTACCAAAACAAACATTTGAAGGATATAGGCTACAATTTGTGTTTTCTTAATACAGAAGAAATGGGAAGAAAAATTTTGCCCTTATTCTGAGATACATTTTCTTTGAAGATTAGATTTCCAGTTGCTGGATTTGAGGAGGAGAAAAATAATTATTTGGTCCCCTCCTCCCTCCCACTCCCATCAGTAAAACTCAGCAAATTTGCCATCTGCCATAAACAAAAGCCTGGTTGTTGCTGTACTTCCTTGAGAGAAGACCTTGGAGGCAAGTGTGACTATAATTTCCTATAATTCAAAAAGCAAATGCTTAATGTTTCTGCACTTCACTAGATCAGGCGAGATAAGCAATTAAATCAACCAAAAAGAATGCTTAGGAATATACTTAAATTGGGGGACAGGGTGTGTCTATGAGTGTAAAAAAATCACAGCACATATACATCTTAAAATTGAGGAATCTGAATATTTGATGAATTACACTAATTTCTAAATGCATATTTTATGCATTTCTCTGAGCAAAAGCAGGATGCTAAGTACTTAATCTAAGGTGGGGAAGGACAAGGAATGTTTAGAAGAAGGTGCCTGCATGCCTATAGGTGTAGATGTTTCTCTTTTCATGACCATCCCACACCTATCTACCCTGTTGTTTTTAGAGCCACCTTAACCACATCATATAGAGGTTGCATGCTCTAACGCTAACTCTAAAGTTAACTCAAAAAATAGCCAACTACTTTGGAAAAATGATAGACAATCTGTTGGGAAAAGGTTAGTGAAGAATAACTCCAAAGGAGATTTTTTTGGGCATTGACTTCAATAAATGCATTTTCTTCAGAAACATGTAACCTGAAAAAAACACTCTTGCTTGTCTGATGTCAAAACCAAAACTATTTATGCTTCATACATTGGAGAAATTGTTCATGCCTGCGTAAAAATTGCCCCCATAGTGTTTGCAAGGTCAGTAATTTGCATGGAATTTGCATCATAACTCCACAATGCTTGTGGCAAAAAGAGACTGCTTTTCCCCTATTTTATGAGGAATTTCCAGTATTTACAATATTTTTTCCAAGCAGAGACAAAGAGATTTTACACCATCCTGTTCCAGATAAGGCTTCTGTTGATTTTATAGGACTGCTTATGTACCATGCAGCAAGAAACTGTCTCACAAACCCCAAGGCTTCACATCAGCATTTGGTAAGAAGCTAGGCTGCAGAATCACATTCCATCTATTCATACCTTTTTTCAAGAACTAGATTTTCTGTCTTTTACTCCACCAGAAATCAGCCATCAGGGACAAAGGCCCTCAATTAAGAAACCTCTTAAAAGTCCTACGATGTATACAAAAGCAAGTGTGTGCTTAAACCTTTTGCTGAACCAGCTGTGTGGAGACAAGCAGTAGACACAGCATTTACACAGCAAGAACTTTCCTAAGAGCAATATCTACATTGCTCATTTACTCAAGAAGTTTACTAAAATATATTTACTCATATGACCTATGAAGTGAAATACTTACTTCACTTTCTAATTAAAAACAGGGTAATCTACAATCCTTAAAATTTGGGGAGAAGGTCAGTCTAGCCTCATATGTTGTAAGCAATTGGATTATTTTCAGAAAAAAGAGTACCTCTCAAAATTAGACCTAGGTTATCACCCTTCCTCACTAATGATCCTAACTTCAATCAGTTGTTCATACAAAATGTTCTGTAACAGAAATTCCTCTTTCCAAATATCAATCCCTACTTGTCTTTCCCATTTATGCACTGATGGGACTTGAAATGAAAAAATACTAAATTATACACCACATAAAACCATATTTGAAGTGTTACTTTAAACCATGTTACACTCTAATGTAACGTTGCTTACAAGACCCAGAAGATTTTCAGAATCTGGAAGTTAGTGGTTTTTTCCAACTGTTTCTCTTTTGATTATAATACTTACACAGCACTCACCAGTAAGCAAAAATAAACAAACTGTCTGTTTACTGCTCTCCACAGCTTTTGAAGCAGGGAAAAGCCTGCTTCTCATGTTGTAAAAGGATAAAAAGGGCCTACATCAAACCAGTCCTAGCTGACAGGGACATCAGGGAAAAACGCGCTCCTGAGCAATGCTCCCCTTGACGGCATTACCTCCAGGCAGGCCAGCTGGGCTCCCTGTATCACTTATAAGTGGGGAAAATAACACTGACTGACAAATTCTGCCAGGTTTTAGACACTGTAAGAAAATGGAGAGGCCACCAGGTAATTATCTTTCTAGAGCTCTTAATATGACAAATGTTCTTGCAAATTCTATCACTGGTGACTTTCAGCCCTTAAAAGTGTGCTCAGGCTGTATTTCACAAGGAGGACTCCAGACCCTGTGCCAGAACATGAAGCTAAGAATTCTAAAGAGGGACTGTGGATAATCTGAAAACATAGCCAAAAAGTTTCAGGAGAAAAAAAAAACCAAAACAAAGAACAAATCAAAACATGTCTTAGATGGTAATATGTTCAACAGTGCCTCAATGGTACCCTATAAAAATATGATGCTGTCCTAAAAATTCTAAACTAAAAATTCTAAACCAGGTCTTGTATTTCACAGCAAAAATTAATGTAACAAGTTGTATGATATTACAGTTTTAAGACAAATTTGCTTTTTATTTTCTGGCTACTGGACTAAGCTATTTCTAGACCCAAAGGTAAAACCCAGTATTCTATCAAAACTTTTTTTCCTACTCTTTTTCATTGTGGTCTACAAAGCACCCTGGAAGAGCCCCAAAAGCAATGTTTGCCCTGATTGCTGTACTTCGTTATGTTCTGCTCTCTGCAATTATTTAGATGGTTTAAGAAAAGGAGAGGGAGAACAACTGTGAAAGGCATTGTGCAACCGCAGCTGACTTCATGTTAACCCCTGTTCCTGGGTTCCACCCTCGGGTCAAATGCCTATGAGTCAGTGTCTAGCACAGATGAATGATGTCACACTCACACCACCTCTTTAGCAAGAAAATGTGGTGGAGCCTTTCACTGCTGATCTTAAGAGACCCTGGGCTACTAAATGAAGTTCCCAAGATAAAAAAAGAATAGGCTTGGATTTAAAAAGGCAGGAAATGAGCACATCAACAACTTTGAAATTGATTCTAAGAAAAAGACTGTTATGGGTCATATGCAGCAAAAATGACCAGCAGGATGCATGTGTTAAGAGTCAAAAAAAGATTTGCAATACTCAAAAAGCCAATAAATAATCTACCCATTCTAATGCAAGTGAACAAATGAAAATAAAATTAAACAGGGCAATGGATGTGATCTCTCTTTCAGGTGCCAAGCAATGATAGATCAGATATGCAAGGAATAATTTGATTTCAGTGAAATCTGAATAGAGTACACCTGTGTGGATTTGAGGAGACAGTTTCATATTGTTTCAAAACACTGGAATGTGTAATAATTGGTTTGGATGCAGTGCAGTTCTTTGTTTAGAGAAAAATTATCTTTGAGATGAGAATCTTGTGGTGCAGAATTACTGCACCTGAAACCATCAATTAATTAATCACCATTTTAAACACAGGAAAACATAGATGTGAGGAAGAAGTGGAATGAGTAAGTACAAGATAAAATATACTCTTAGATGAAGAATGCATAAAATTACTCAGAAAATACTTAAGGTGGTATTAGATTGAGCTCAATGTGACACAAAAAATGTTCCTGAGTGCCTTTCTCGTTGTGAAACCTCCTGTGTATGAGGGCTGGTATGATTCGTCTTTGCAGGAACTGAGATCTGAGAGAAGGATGTCATAATTTCCTCAACTCCAAAGGTGGTTTGCCAGGGGAAGGAGAAAAAAGAAAAGTCCCGAGAGGGAACTGTCATATCATATATAAAGCTTTATATCATATATAAAACTTTATAAAGCCTGCCTGAGATCGCAGGAGAATGGATTTAACAGAGCTCTGATTAAACAGATCCAATATAATCCAGATACACATGGAAAGAAACAGAAGTGACTGATTGCTTTCTGTAACATTGTGATAGTAGGATAGGATTTTGATTATTCTTTAAATGTAAAAATCTATGTTATTTCCAAGATTTACTGTAAAATAATGTGACAAAATCACAAAATATTCTGCGTTGGAAGGAATCCACTAGAATCATCAAAGCCCAACTCCCATCCCTGCACAGAGTCACACCATGGGCCTGAGAGCATTGTCCAAACACTTCTTGAGTTCTGTCAGGCTGGTGCTGTGACCACACCCCTGGGGAGCTGTCCCAGTGCCCAGCCACCCTCTGGGTGAAAAACCTTTCCCTAACACCCAAGCTAAACCTGCCCTGCCACAGCTTCAGGCCATTCCCTCAGGAAGTTTGTACAGGTTCTGGTGCCTTCCTGAGGTTCTAGCAAGGGTTAATGTAACTTTGGTTAGGGATACTCTCAGGATGCTTGCTCTCTCAGCTTGAAGAAATATCTTGTCTTCTCTTTTACTCTATGCTCTGCATTTTGAAATCAAGCAAACATTAAACCAGAGTAACGTTCAAACAAACCATCTTTCAGAGGAATTCTAGTAGGAGTGAAATGCATAAAACTAAGAATATAATGTATCAAATTCCATTTCTGTTGGAGAATGTTGGCAACTAATAAATTCAAATATATACATATATAAAGGTCTGCCCTTATTTACATTTTCCTTTCTTTTTTGTTCAGTTGCCATTTTTTGGCCTATAGAAAACAATCCTCTTTTTTCAAGTTGGATTCCACTATAACAATGCTCTTTATTGGTAGTCCTCCCTCTCACCCTACACCCACCAACTGTGATACAAAACTGCTCAAAAATCAGTCTACACTTCAGCAAACACAGGCCTGTTGTCTGCTTTTTTTCACTCCTGTCTGTATTCATACTATTTTTTCCCTCAAAAACCCAATCAATTGCTTCAAAGAAGAAAATACATGTAATTTGCCTGGACTTCCCTTCTCTATTCCCATTGACATGACAATTCCTAGTTCTTGTTTCCCTATCCACCTTCAGTAGGTCTGTGGTTATACTCTCTTTACTTCTACAGCTCCTGCAATTGCTACAGCCTGTCATTCTGACCCTAGATCTGAGTTTCAGTCTTGCATGGGAACTAAAAGCCCTCCTCCATTCTTCAAACAGGCTAGTATTTATGCTAGACCCTCATTTTCAAGTTCCCTGAGCTCACTGTCTTCAACAAGCCTTGGTAACAAGCAAAATCAAAGGTCTCAGCAGCTATCAGAATCTCCTGTGTCTACTCTCCAAACTGATGGGTTCTTCCAGTCCAGAGGGATAATTTCCTTCTTTCTATCTGCAAGGTCTGTTTTAAAAGATGAGCAGTACTAACAGAGAAGGGCTATTTACAACCAAGGTTTTAAGTAAAAATGGGCAAGAGGCAGCTCAACCTCCAAAGTACAGAAAGTGGTCCCAGCTAAACCCTCTATAGCCTGGTATGTATACTGTGAGGAAATAAAAACTAATTAACTGTTGTGGTTGTTGCACCACATTATTGTAATTTTAAGATGACTAATAACAGATGAAAAACATTAAGGTTATGTAACGCAAGTCATTAGTCTAAATCATTCAGACCATTTAATTTCTATGTGCATTTTTTACACAGCATAAAGAATCGTCTTGCCTCCCTTCAATGTGCAAAGACAAGATCAAGAGAGGAGTAAGTGCAAGGGGCAATTAAGGACATTCTTCCCTACTGATATCTAATTTTTATATCATGCCTAGGAATCTGAGCGTACAAAAATTCATTACTAATGAAATTACTAATTACTATTTCATTACTAAGGAAAAAATTCATTACTAATTCATTACTAATGACACTATCATCAATAACTTTTCTTGTGTTTCTGTACCAAGTTGGCTAACACAGCATAATGTAGTAATTCTGTATTTGACTGAAAATATTATTAATAGCAATTTATTATGCATAGGAAAATGAGCACAGCATCAGTTCAATTAAGAAAGTTCTCTATTTCCAGAACTAAGTATGAGGTAGTAGAGTTTCTGGCATAGGTTCTGTGGTAATTTTGTCTTTTCCCCCAACTTTTTGCATAGATTCCACTTCCACTTCTTGAAAATCTGTTATGTTAAATTGTAACCACTGGCACACTAGCAGCAGAAGGAAAGGACTGCTTTTTCATTCTTAAATCAAAGACGCATTAATAAGATAAATCTTTGCTCTGTTCAGTTAATGTATTCAGTGCCTGAGTATTCCATAATCTGCGAGTGCTTCAGTGCACTGCAGCAACTCAAAATAGCCTAACAACCATAATTTAAAGTTATTACACCAAAAATTCTCTTAGGTCTCTGGGACCACCTTTGAGAAGAGCAGATGCTGTAGTTATTTTTCTGTTAAATTTGATGGTCTTGGATGATTTTGGTATTGGTAAAGAAATCTGGGGCATCTGGTGCTCCTTACCCTTGGCAACAGCATGAAATACTTTTGAGAGGGCTTGTTTAGTCTTACTCAAAGAAAGAGAGTTTAGCATGATTGTCTCAAATCTTAGTGCACCTCTCAGAAGAACTACAAAAAGCAACTAGCAGCTCTAGCATTCAGCTTCTTCTCTGGAAGCTTCAGAAGACTTTTGCTGCAGTTTACCAGCACAGAACTCTTTAAGCCCTGAAATTGTTAATGGGCACTTTGGACCCCATAGGAAGCCAGAAACTGCAATGCTGGTTTAGAGGCAGACAGGGATGTATAAATAAGGCTATTGTTTCTAGGGAATAAAACTTCAATATTGTTACATGGTAGTTAAAGTAGAGTATAATGGGCTATTGTTTCTATGAATAGGTTCTCCCGAGCACCAATCAACACCTTATCGTTAACATTAATCACTGGGATATCTTCTCCAAGATCAAACAAACACTTCTTGAGAACCCAAACTTTGACTTCAGAAAACTTTCAGTGTAATAACAAATTAGATTTAAATATCAGCAACTACATCCTTATTCAATGAATCTTATTTTAGTGATTAAATGTTACATAAGGCCACCTGAAAAGGTTCAGGAAGATTGTGAGTAAATGTACAAAAAAAAAAAAAAATCCAGGCACCAAAATTCTATGTTAGGCAAAGTATCTTTGGTTCTGCTCTTTAACATCTGGCATTTGGAACCATAATTCTGATTCTATATGGTAAGATTTTTAGAATTGCTTTGATTAACAGTATCAGCAACCAACAGTATTATTTTATAAACCAAGAGATTTCATTTTACTATATTCATAAATATGTTTGAATGCTATTTTACTTTTAAAAAGAGAAATGGGACTATAGAACAACTTAGTCTCCAGGGTAGCCAGAACCAGATACTCCAACCAGGCAGTTTTAACAAAACAATTACCAAGAGCTCAAATACTCTGAGAATAAACAGTTGTCTGCAAACTAGTATTCCCTACAGCACGAGTGTTTGGTGTCTTGGGATATTTTAAAAATGCTGACTCTGTAATTCCAAGCCCTTTTTATCTATATACATTTCCAATTCAGCTCAATACACTTCTCAGATGGTTCAGTGCTCTATTCTTCTACAAGTAAAAGTCACTCTTTTGTACATAATGCAAAACTTGATAGTAATTCAATCATGTTGCATATAATTTAATAATTTCTGTAATCTCCACACAAAAATTTCTATTGCACATGTTGTGGTGCTTGGATTTATCCCTTAAAGTAATCATTGGTGTAACACTGCTTTCATCTACAATTTTTTTTTCTGCTTGTACGTAATGCAAAGCTTGATAGTAATTGTTGCATATAATTTAATAATTTCTGTAATCTCCACACAAAAATTTCTATTGCACATGTTGTGGTGCTTGGATTTATCCCTTAAAGTAATCATTGGTGTAACACTGCTTTCATCTACAATTTTTTTTTCTGTAGGCCTGATTGGGATCACATGAAGGTTAGTGACAAGTACTTCCAAACAGTTATTTTTAGAAGTAATAATTTTGTTCCTCTGTCTTTCATCATTCTGCACTGAGTTGTTTGGGGTTTGTTTTTTTTTACATTTTATAATTTTACAAACTTAACAGGAAAGAATAGGTCTGTAATAACAGCAGTTAATCTTGCAGAGGTAGAATGCCTACTCCAAATCTGTTACTTTTAACCATCTCAGCCAAACAAAATTATGTGTTTTGCTACAGGTAAAGGGTCATTTCCCATTAATGCTGGCTTCAGTACTGTCCTTGAGGCAATGGGCAGCTGCCACGTATTAGAGAGAGCCCAGCTCTGCCTCCCACTGCGTTAAAAGCCTCTCACCTCATAGAAAAGATAGCAGCTGCCCTGGCTGCTCTCCAGGGCACTCGGCAGCACACAGGTCACAGCAGGACAGGGCACAAAGGCTGCCTTCCAAAGAGCCCTGCTCTGCTCCTAGGGATAACCAGGGCTCACCCCAAGTCAGCACCCGGAGAGATTCCTCCTGCCAGCTGCCTTTTGCACAAGGAACACCGCAGGCTTTAGCACTCCAATCTTGCATGAAGAGGGGAGAATATAAATAAATATTATGCTAATATCATAACACCACTCCAAGAACATACTTCGAACTGATCCATTAGGATAGTTACAAGTTCCATTCTATCACAGTAAAATACAGGTATCTTGATTTTGCTGAGTTTTCTTTTCACTCCAAGGACATACTTCAAACTGATCCAAGGCCATTAGGACAGTTACAAATTCCATTCTATCACAGTAAAATACAGGTATCTTGATTTTGCTGAGTTTTCTTCTTGAACAGCTTCTCTACATCAGTAATCCTCAGGTAACCCCCTCTCTTTTATCAATTTGTGTGTGTCTAAGGGTACTCGGCTGCCAATTTCACAAAAAAAATCACTTAGTCTAGTTTCAAAAATCTTTTCCTGAGACAACAGTAGCAAACCCCCTTCAACAAATATTCACTCCCTCTGCTTGTAGCAACAGAATACAAAATAATTGTAGTTCCCCAAGCTTTCCCATGGAAATGAAATATTTTGGAAAATTCTTGAAACTACAAGTATAATGATGTTTAAGCCAGAGAAGAGAAAACCTTCTAGGAGAGAACAGGTAATGTAGTATTTAATTTGTGCAATATGTAATACATGCTTAGAAATTAACACTTTCATGCACCTGAAAGACAAACTTATTTAAGGGGCTTTTGCTACTGCTCAGATTAGCCATAATTCCTTACTTCGCAGTGATTCAGCAGACTCGACAAACCTTCTAGGAGAAAACAGGTAATGTGGTATTTAATTTGTGCAATATGTAATATATGCTTAGAAATTAGCACTTTCATGCACCTGAAAGACAAACTTAAGGGGCTTTTGCTACTGCTCAGATTAGCCATAATTCCTTACTTCGCAGTGATTCAGCAGACTCCAGAGAGAGGGGGCCTGACTAGGACTGCAATCCTCCCTGAGTTTTCTTTCCAAAGGTTACTTTTGAGATTCACCTTTTTTTTTTTTTCAGTTTTATCAACCTGACCAAATATTCTGTGCACATGAAAAATGAGCAGCACTTTCAGATCTGCTATACATGATATACTGCGTAAAATGTAAAGAAAAGAATGAAAGAGAGGATCAGTTCCAAAGTGAAAATGAGGTTGAGTTGCTTAGAAAAAAAATTACCTAAATGAGCATTAAATAGGGCAGGAAAACAACACTGATGAAAACTACATAAAGCAATGGCCTATAACCAACACAGGATTGTCTCTGATAGTCAAATCTTAGAGACTAGTTGATGCTATGGTAAAGAAAACTAAGGTGTGGAAATTGAATATTCTGTAAAAAAGAATGGAACCTTTATGAACAAACCACCATACTTCAAGTTTAGGCAGATTCTGCATTTTGATTTGGCAAACAGAAGGAACAGCTCAACAGGACACAAGTACTTATTTAGAAGTTGTCTTAAACTTTTAAAGCTTTCTAAGTTAAAAAAAAAGAAAATTCTTCTCCATCCCCCATTCACATGAAAACTTCCAGTCCCAGGTCTATCAGTTTCTTGTTAATCTTCCATTTGTGCTTTAGAAAATGGTGTGAGGTCATAGCAGCTGTCCAGCTGGAAAGTTGGCCAGGATCCTTTAGAGAACCCACCATGCAAACTGAGGTAAAGTTTCTGCTTCACAGGATGGGCTATAACAGTGATACAATGATCCAAGAGTCTCCTATCATTCTACAAGTCTTGGCCTTCTCCTCCTTCGGAAGGATGAGGATGGAAGTGATGTGGGTCAGCAAAACACCAGACAAAGCAAGTAACTAACTATCCAATCTAAAAACTCTCAGTAGGATAGGAGACCATACAGAATTTTTTAAGTTTTCTGACAGAAAAATTCTTAACCTTATCATGACGTCACCTAAAGTTTTGCTTTTGCTGGAAGTACATTTTCCACTGACGAAAATTTAGCTGGAACTTTCCAACAGGATCATTTTTAGGATGTATGCCAGCACAATTTGATGTCCATGATGTCATTTGAGTCAATTAGTCCAAATGTGTCAAACAAAACTGAAAATGAATCCAGTCTCCAGAAAGAAGTGTCAGTTGCCTCCTGTAGCTAAGTCAGACCAATGTTTATAAAAAACAAACCCACCATATGCCTCATGTAGTTAAGAGAGTAAATAAGGGCACTTGGAGCTCTGAAATTTCTCACTGGCTCCTTCATATCCTTATGCATAACTATATTGCTATGCCAAGGACTTAGTAAAGTTTTTTTTCTTTTTTGAGATGTCATTCTCAATCCTCAGAAACGTTTTTTTTTTCTTATCTACTACCTGTTTCCATATAAAATGCGCATTAAAATCAGCAGTTCTGCTCCCTCAGAGTCTGGACCCAAGATACTTGGTTTATTACCAGTATGTTTGTATGGAAATATTTGCCTCAGCCAGTCACTAAATCCAGCAAGATTTTAAGTAAAAACCTCATTCAAAAGACATCATATCACCCGGCTCCCATGATGGCAATGAGTTCTTTATGTTTGTTTCCATTCCTCCTCAGCAGCCAAGAAGAATATTTTGCTCTGAACTGACAGAAACAAACACATATTCCTGCTGGAGAAGCTCAGAGCTGCATGGCAGCAAATCGACCAAGATGCACCTTGCACCCAAACACGCTTGAGTATGATTTGAAGTAATCAACTATTTTTTTCTCTTTCTCCTCAGGCTTCTCTGAATTGTGAGAAACTGACTCACAAGGGACACATGTCTCTAAGATCACGGAATGAGCTTCCAGTTCTGGAATTGCCAAGTGAGCAGAAGAAAGTTGAAAGAAGGAATACCAACAGTTTCAGGATTAAGGCAGATCAAGTTGTCCACAGTCAGGTAAAATGGCAACTATTTACTGATGTCAAATTGTCTAAACTTACAGCAGGATGTGGATTCCAAATTTCAGCCATGCAATGGAATCTAAAGGTGACCCATGTTTGGAGTGATGCACCAAGAAGTACAGACTACAACCTTTCACAACAAGGACCATTTGTTATACCACTAGATCACCATATTTATAAATATTTTATATACTTTAACTGCAAAATATAGATATTTTATAAAACTTAACTGCATTTCTACATGCATGTGAAGATAGTCCAAACATTTGAGAACACTTGATGATTCACACAGTACCTGTTGAGGGTAATAGGATTAAAACTTTATAGAAGGAACATTAACCAAACTGACCAAAGGGATGACTTAAGGTGATACTTTTATGTTGAAATACCAGACACAGCATTTAGCTCTGCCTCTATTGAAAGCCACCTCTGACATTTATAAAGCTCGCAAGCTGTCAAAATTTCACTTAATGCTTCCCCCAATAACGAGACCTGAAGCAACATAGTGCCTTTTCTTACGCATCAGAGCCAAGGCTTAAGCAGCATGGGATTTAGGGGCAAGCACAGAGGCATGCAGTGCTATTTTAGGCACTTCTACAATATCCAAGACACCTGCATGGGGTTATGCAGATATAACATCAGACCCGTGCCCTTCTGGAGAAGCATTTGTAGATCAAACAAGAAAAGTTAAGTCAGCAAAATGGCACTAGGTGTTGACAATTGAATCTGTTCCAGTAGAGTCTGCTTCTACAAACTCACTGAGACTACTGTTAAATTCTCTGAAGTGTAAATCCTGATTTGAGTTTTGTCTTTAAATGTGAAGAGATTTCCATGAGGATGATTGGCTGCTGCTCAGAGGAAGCTTGCTCAACCTATTTATGGGCTAAAATGAGATATCAGTTTTGAAAGTATTTTGCCAGTGCCTGGAAAGCTGAAGGACAGCTTGCTTTAACTCTATATGCCTTGCTATTTTCTGCAGGGATATTGTTAAATATAGTTCTTAAAGAGCTGACTTTATGAAAGTACTTGGGTTTGCTGCTGGCCTAATTTGGAAAGTATGAGTGTGATACTGGACAATCATACAGTCATCTCCTTAAGTAGCAGCAGGGGAAAGGGGGAACAGGGGCTGGAGCAGAGAATACATTGAAATGAGTCTGACCCCAGAGGGAAGCTGAAAGCTGCAGGCAGCACTGGGAGTAAGGTGGCTTCCTTCATTTTGAAGAAACTAAAGTAGCAGTGTATGAAAAATATGGAACAAAATTTGTTCTTAAGGGAAAGCAGCACACATGCTTTATTCACAAAGCATTCCTGCTTTCTGCATGGGACCAAGTCCCACATTAGCATCAGTATAGCCACAGGAAAGCGTCAAAGCCCACACACTTCAGTGTCACCAAAGGAACTAACACTTCTCAGTTTCTCCTCTTTGGGAGGACACTACAGAACACTGGCCACCAAGAAAGAGGGAGGGTCTCCTGAAACAGTGGGAAACTGGACAGTCCAGGTAGGGAATGACCATATCAGAGAGTGGTGGGATCCATCCTGAGGGAAAGCAGGGAGGTGTAAGTGAAAAAGTGTAGCAGCGCTGTGAAGCACAAAGGGAGCCTGCTGACAGTGTGTGTATCATACAGGCCAGCTCTACCCTGACACAAGAACTTGGCAGGGTATCTGCTTACCTTTCCTCTTGCAAAATCCTAGCTGAGCTTTGTTTGAGGTGCCCTTGGCTTCCTGCTTGGGCACTGCCCTCTCTTTGGTCTAGTTAAGAAACTGAGGAGTTTTTCTGAACATGATGGCACATTTCACACAGCATATAAGATTCCCTGTTACAGGAGCTCTTTGGGAGGTGTGACAAGCCTTTCCAAGATCTTTCATCAGAAGAGAAATTTGTGTCTAAATCTGAAGTTTAGGAGGCTGTGTCAGCTTGCAAGCCTGCTGCAGGCTCCTACAGCTTTGAATCCCTTTGGAATGATTGCACAAGCCTGTCAAAACAACAGCTGTCAACCTTACCTGAACTTCCTGCTAATGTACCTGGTCATGGATTTTTTTAAATTTTTTTTTTTTACTTGCTAGTTCTGGTTTTGTCCTTTTTCTGTGAGCACTTTTGAAGGCAGAAACAATTACATCAATTTCATGCTTACCGTTGCTCTTGGGTCAAAATCATTTCATAACAAACAATTTTCAGTGGAAATAATACTCTAGGAATAGAGCCACACAACAGATAGACATCTAAGTGACATCACTTGCATCTACTGGAATGCCACTTTCTGGGAGGAAAAAAAAGTTTTCATAATAACAACAAATTCTATGTACTTTTACAGATGTTGGCTATACCCCATTTTGCCTGAAGAAACTGAAACATGGAAAATTGTTTTTCTGGTATTTGACAGCATCAACATTAAAAGGAACCAGAAAGGGGCAGAAAGGACTGTAGACCATTCCATTTGCACACAACACTAATCACACTTGACATGCTTGTTCAGAGACCTATTTGTATACCTCAGAGCTTGGCTATGCATATTTTTAAAAGTCGGAAGAATAATTATTTGTCCATGGTACACTGGATGTGGCGGTGTGACCTGGTAAAACGCGGATATATTTTGTTCCTCTGTGTCTGTTCCAAGCCAGGCCACTCTTTGCTCCAAATGCTTCTAATGAGGACATACCCTTTCATATCCTTTTAGTTACACAAGCAGGAGTTTCTATTTCCTTGTTTATCCTCAGTGAAAGGGTGAGCAGTCAAGTCAAGCACTGGGCAATGCAGCAGATGTGCACAAAGCACCCATCTGACAATGGCCAGGGTTCCCACTGAGACTTTTGAGTAGAGAATAATTGTACTTTCTTTTGGCATGAACCGAGGGTACAAAATCACATTTACGTGTGCAAGCCTTTGCCCTCTCAACATGTGTTCTCAGTTGCATTTGAGTAGCTGGTGAAGGTCAGTTTGATTTTCAGTCCTAAAAGCAAAGAATGACAGTAGGAATATGGCAGATAGCAAAATTTCTAAATAAAGCACCCTCTCTCTAACTACATTTGGGCTTTAGTAATTAGGGTTTGCAGGATTAGCAGGGAAAAAAATTAAAAATACCACTCAGTAATACACAGGCTCAGGTTTTTCAAAACACAAAAAACCACCCCAAAACAGTGACCAAAGAAAGCTGATACCACACAGAATTACTCTTTTACACTATAATTTAAAAAAAATCTCACAAATTAACATAAAAATATCAGAGTTTGTTTCAGGCCTACGTGATGCTTTCTTTTAATATCTTTTTAAATGACTCTGTTTGTTTTTACATTATTTCCCTTCCTGCATCTCAGTTATTTCCAAGCATAGAAAATCTCAACAGAATCTCCATCTGTAATGTTTTGTATCCCTCTCCTCCTTTCTATTTTTCTCCTTCCTTGATCTTTTCTCTTCCTTGATCTTTTTTTTGTCTTACCTGCCTTTCCCAATCCACAAATTCTCTACCACCCTTTCCCATTTGGAGTATTGAGCTTTTTTTCTATTCATTAACAACACAACATATTTCACCTATTCAACTCTGGAAATGGAACTGAATGTTTTGATTTTCTACATCCTGTATAAGAATTAAGCTCATTCATTAACAACACAACATATTTCACCTGAATCTCACCTCTGGAAATGGAACTGAATGTTTTGATTTTCTACATCCTGTATAAGAATTAAGCTGCAAACCAGAAAATCCTCAAAAGAAAACTACCAACCACTCTGCAGGTAACTATACACACAGTACTCTGGAAATAACAAATCCTAAATTCCTAACATATGTAAGACACAGGAAAGAGTTCATCCTTCAAGCTAAATGTGTGCACTAGTTCCACATCTGAGTATCCACAGATTCAAATGCAGAAACAAAATGAAATTGTGTAACTAAGTTCTCCAGTGCTTAGAATAAGACTTGTCTATTTGCCTTAAAATTAATAGCAAGAAATAATCTGGTTTTCATACTTTTACAAAACCACTGAATTTCTAACTTCCAACTGTATGCTTAATTTTTGTGCTGTTTCAATTTCTCATAACAATATTAATATTTTGAGAAGACAGTAGCAGATATCCATGAGACTTACAACTTGTTTACTTGGCAAGGCCTAGTCATATCTCATCTTACCAAAACAGAAAGCCATAGAATACATAGAATAGGTTCATGCAACACATCAAGAGCAACCCAGAGACATAAATGTGCTTCTTGAAAAGTAGACGAGAAGACAGAGTGAAACTCCTTGACTATCCAGCTTCTATATCCTTCCTGCAAACTTCTTTAAAGGTCACAAATTAGATCTCTGAGGCTAATTCACCAGTGTTCTGTCCTTTCAGTAAAAAATACGCAACCCTTTATGTACAGAATTTTGCCTCAGGTCAATACCAAAATCTACTTCATCCTTCATCCAGCATTGCTCCTGTGTGAGACTCTTCCCCTGCTCCCAAGTAATGTGCTACCCCAGCCCACCCTCACCTGCTTCTTTGCCGTGTTGTTAATGCTGGAAGTGTGCCTGCACAAATCAAGCAATGCTCAGTGGGATGTGCAGCAGCACCACTGCATCATTTCAAATGATTTCTAACTGAGACTGTAAATATTTCAAGCTCATTTGTAAAGGGTGGGATTTGCAGGGATATTTATTTCATTAAGCAGATGTTCAGTGTAAAACAAAACAAATATTGGGGTACCTTTGCTTTGTCTGTTTTAATTTTAAGAGCTCCCTCTGGCTCTGGACACAGCCACACCAATATTTTCTAGTAGAGTTGTTCTGATGCCAGGGTGCACTGGCTGTGCCTGTCCCCTGCTCCCCAGCACAGCCCATTCTATGAGAGTGGCAGTTTAAGGGTTAAGCATCAGAGGGCACGGAACACCAGCTCCATCCCCGAGCCCTGAGAGATGCCGGCATGGAGAGGGCAGTGCTTATCACAGACACGTCACTGCTTGCCACCAGAAGGCAGGCGATCCCCTCACCATTTTCTAAGCTCTGCCTCGGTACAAAGGCAGTAAACAGAACCTTGCTGGGCTGGCAGGGCTGGGACTGGCCCTTTGCAGCTGCTCCCCCAGTGTCAGACCTCATTGATTGCAAAATTAACTGAGCATCCCTCCCCATGCCGTCTCTTGCCAAATCTGTAATTTGCCAGGTGCAAATTCCTTGGCATTTACAAGTCCAAACACTATATTTCGGTCTTATCTGGAAAATCAGGAGCAGGAACAATAGGCAAATGTTACTAAATTGATCTGATAACTGGGGAGTGGGAGGAAGGGATAAGATCAGCCAAACCACAACTGCACAGAATAATGTGCCTTCTTGAACAACCCAGAAGACCTGACAGACATCCACATGGATAAATGTGTCCTTGCATTTGCATGTTGCTTTAAAACAGAAAAAGACATGCACTCAGAGAGAGACAGACAGAAAGACAGCAGTAACCATTAAAACTCTCAGCTACTGAAATGCTTCTGGCAATTTTTATCCTTTGACAAAAATTGCCAAGCAGCGTGTTATGAAGCTGGTGCATTTATAAACTCAAGCAATGAATAAGGAAACTCAAATATGAGTTAGATACACCGTGTATTTAAGGAAAAAAACAACTCACAAAGACAGGGAAACCAAAGCTGATGGAAGCTGAACTGAAGTTGAATTAAGAGTGAACTCAAAGCCTCACAGCATGGGATGGTTTATTAGCAGCCTGAAGACAAAGGCCACAAAGCAGTTTTACTCCCTTAGAGAGAGGAGCCCTATTATGGAGCCTTTCAACTCTCCAAGAATTGCCTTTTAACTCTCCCTCCACAGTAGGACAAACAGGGGAAAGAAATTAGTCTTGGATGATGTTAGCTGTTTTGTAACTTGTAGTGCTAGTCCCACTGGAGCTCTTCTGACTCCTGTCAGATTTATCCTCTTGACATTCAAAATGGATTAACCTAAGGTATCTTTTCATAAGTAATAACAATAAAAAAAACCCCTCTCAATCCAAATAGCGTTCTCTCCCTCTGCCTCAAAAAAAATGGGGATTAGTTAGATGACCAAATGATATTTCCTAGACTTTGTAGTAATCTCTCCTCCACTGTTAGTGCTACTTTTAAAGGAAATGCTACATGCTAACATAGAATCTGCATAATCAATCTGACATCATGGTGTCACGTACCTACAGCACAAAAATGTAAAAAATTCCAAAACCCCCTTGTGTTTTCAGAGACCTTTAAGTCATTGAGCCTGAAGCACTATCAGCAGTAAAATACATGGGGTAGTAGTCAGTGCATCAGTACATCCAATTCAGCTCCAATTATTGTGTTCTTGCCAAGAGAAAATCTATTATTTCTAAAGCAATTTAAGAAGAACTTGAGAAAATGATGCAACCTTATTTCAGCTGCCTGGTGCTGCTTACTGAAGAGAGTTTTCTTTAGATGTGCCAAATTCTGTCTTCCTGCAAATATCTCATCTTTAGGTCTTTGATGACTAACACACAGCTAAACTCTTTTCTTGTATTATTTTTTTTTTTACTGTAGGATTGTTTGAAGAAAAGCAGTGGGCTAAGTTAAGCATCAGTTCAGAGCAAAAACAATGACTGCATATATTTGTTTTGCTCCCATAACAAATGGATATACCTTATAAAGTAGTGTATTTGAGGAGTGAATTTGCTTTGTCTGAGCAGGTGGTGCTCCAAGCAGACTGTTCCACACCACATGGAAAAATACATTTACTGCTGTTTTTGTGGAAAAGAAATTTGCATCTTAGAGGGCAAATAAAATGCACATGACTCAGCTACAACATAATAATCGCATAAAGAAATTGAAACTGCTCTCACAAGACAAATTTCATGATCCTGTCTTGGGCCATGGTCTGCAATGCCCCACATGAGGTGCCACATTGCTTTAGGAATATTTGCAATAAATCCCTATAATACTGGAACACATTTTTCAATTGTAGGGCACCAACTAAAAATCTCAAAACAACCCTTTTTTTCTCATTGTCACAATAGATTCTCAGGGAGTGGATATGCAGCAAAAAATAATCTGACACCATGAAAAGCCTTCAGAGTCAGGGCTATCTGATCAACTTTTCAACTTCCATCAGGCTCCTGTTTTTACTGCATGCCAGCACACGTACAAATTATAACTGAAAATAGTCAATGTGGATTTTTGCCACATGATTAGCAGCTACTGGATTCAAATAACTAACCCACTGCTCAATGTCCTAAACATCTAAGGTATCAGGATGAGTTCTTGCTCAAGACAAGCTTTTCTTATTCAAAAAGGAGCATAAATGTTTAAGCACTGAGCAAATATACAGTGAATTTCTATTTTAATAACAAATTCCAGATTTCAATAACAGTACTGAAATACTAGGGTATTTCAAATGTCCAAATTTGAGGTGTCTATTGCAAGAGACATCCTGAATTGCTGCACTTTCACTATAATAAGGTGGTAGAATCTGAGTTTTGTCAGCAGTCTCAGAAGAACAGAAATTAGTAAAGAAAAATGTGAATGAGGGGAGAATGGAGAAAACACTCACTTGCAAGCACTGTTTCACATTTAAAAAATATCATGCTAGAGGAAGAGCTAATAAAAACTTTTCATCACAACCATTCATGTGAAAAAAATGAATAAGCAAAAAAATGAAAAACAACAAAAAAATAGATGCTAATTTCTGAACTTTCAAGGCATAAGTTGCAACTGTATTAAACCCGTGAGCATTGAAGTGAAGAGAACCCACTAGAAAGAACTCTCTGAGATTGTGGCACAAAGTAATGAACAGGTCAAATAAATCCTATGCAATAGTCCATGAGGTTATTTAGGGCTACATGGCTGGCCCTACACCTTTTTGGTTTTGCCAGCAGGGTATGAAATTTGTTTTCCAGCAACATCTCCTCTCAGTGTCTGATTTGCTGTCCCATCAAAGCATCTGTTCAGACAGTTATTTTCCTAGCAGCTCCACAAAAAGCTAAGAATCAGTTTTGCTGATTAGAAGCCCTGTTTATGCTATCCTCAAGGTTTACAGTAACAATTACTGATGAAGTCTGATACTCATACCTTACAGAAGCATTTCTGCATTACTTTGCTGATACTTTTTCACATGCATCCATACTGTTAGTTCAAAGCACACAGAGTAATCTTTTTAACAGTCTCTGTTGAACAGCTGAGCACGTACTTCGCATTTGGATCTGGATTCACTGTACGAAGTGTAGCAAAACACTGAAAAGTGTGCTATTTGTTTGGTCATGTACAAAAACACCCTCCAAATAATTTGTTTGAGAAGTGGAGAGTTTTAAAAATTCATTTAATTTCTTAAAATGTGGGGTCTTCCATTTTTATGACTTACTATAATTGCTTCTCTCTTCAAACTGGTGATTTTGTCTAGTAACGTAGCAGTGGAACTGATCAGTTAAATGAAGCATGAACTGCAGCCTGCAGAGAGCTGGATTAAAAACTGCTGAGTTTTCAACATGATCCTTAATCAGAAAGCGTTTCTTTTAGGGGAAAGAAAATGTAAGACATAGGGGGCAGGGAGAAAAGGGATAGGGCCAGGATAATGGTGTTCTTTTAAATTAGCAATGCATTTTAATTTTTATATAATACAAAAACCCACAGAACCACTATTCATAAACATGTAGTTCAATTAATAATTATTTAAGACTACAGTCATGGCTTAATTCTGGCTTTTTATATGTTCATACAACAGCTTGTGTCACACAGGGTGCTCACAAGGGTTTTACAAGAGAAATAATTTAACACCAGTAGCAGCCTTAGCCTGTTTTTGCCCATTCTAATTGTAGTCATCATACACACTCACAGATGTGACATCACAAGATGCTGAATTCACAATGCGTATTTTAGTTTTGGATTGCCCTGGAATCAACAACCTTAAAGGATCAGGAGGCATTTATATACTGTGCCTTGTGCACAGATGAATAAAGTCTATTTCTTGAATAGCTGGCAGAGTGCAAAGAATGGGACAAGGAATGAAATGCAGAAGAAAAGAAAGAGGAAATGTCATGTTGCTTGCCCACAAGTGCTGCCAAATGGACAAACTTGAAGGGCAATTCATTTTCCCAGTTAATGCTGATGCCATTTTCACTACTCCTGAGCTCCTTTTTCCTTTTGTTAATCCTGTGCCTAGCAAGGTTCATTAATCCTGTTTACACAGAAAAGTTGGGTCAGTCTGACATGCTAAGAAAGTGCATGTCTATCTGCACATACACATATATACACTTCAGTTTCTTCCTAATAAACTTTCCTACTTAAAAACCCAAACATCTGGAATGTACGTCGTTGGTTTTTTTACCTCACTTCATATTAAAAAAAAAAAAAAATCTAACAAACACAGCACTTAATTTTGCAGAGAGCACTAAGCAGGAAGCACAAATCCGTAAGAAACTTTTCACTAATACTTGGTTTTTTTTTACCTCATTTCATATTAAAAAAAAAAAATCTAACAGACACAGCACTTAATTTTGCAGAGAGCACTAAGCAGGAAGCACAAATCCGTAAGAAACTTTTCACTAATACTTGGTCCCTTCTTTAAGATTTTAGAGGAGCAGCATGTTACTCTAACAGAATGGCAGGTACATGTGGACCAGAACACTACCCCATCTAATGGGACCTTTGAGTACAGTATTAAATCCAAAAAACATTGCAATCCCAAAGTAAACACTGAGCTACCATTTGCTGGTTTACCTAGGGCACAAAAATGATGCTGCAGCAATTCTCAAGTTTAATGCTCCTAAACCAGTACTGGTACTGGCATCTGGACTAAATGATTTGAACATCTCTTATTTAATACAGATATGTGAAAGCCTGAGATTACCTCAAAAAATCCTCTGACATGGAGCTTAAAAGAGATTTCTCCCTCATGGGCTGTACTGCACCACATGTAATCCTGTTTATTATAAGGGCACTTGGTTGGTGCCTTCCAATGGATCTGGAAGAGCTTCATGGGTATTTTATGAGAGAACTGTGCACAAACAAAGAGATGCAGCTCAAGTCTAAACAGATGTTAAATTGCAGATCTTAACACTTGTGGCTTGAGAGAGGGTGAAAATTCAGAGGTCTACCTCTCAGGAAGCACCATGAAGAAAAAAAATGGCATACAAAGCAGCTCCCTAAGCAGAGAAGTAGCTTTCTGTAGCCAAAGTAGAAAGGCAGCACTGCCTTTTCACTTGAAAAACAGAACATTTTTTTGTTCATTTTCCTGACAGAATTGTCCCTTTTTACAGAGACTGGAAGCAACCTGATTGATAGCTCTATCCATGTGTCTGCAGCACTCTAACAAGCTTGTCTTGTAACACCCAAAACCCAGTCTGTAGTAGGACTGCTGTGATCAATACACATTTAGCAGAGATAAAAATGAGAGATTCCCAATGCAAGCTTTTGTTAACCAAAATTCTAGTTTTATGAGCTTCTTTGTGGTAAACTAACCTTACCATGACTTTAAACAATCCAAAGGTTGCTGAACAAGAGCTGGGTGTCAAGAGTTCTGCTGCCCAGTGTGGTACAACAGAGAGTCCCATGGAAAGTACCAGGTGTTTTTTTGGAAGTCCCTTTCCCACTGCTGATTCAATAGCTCATAGTTACACAGCAACGCAGAGAACAACTGCACCTGAATGTTAGCACAGCAACAACCTCCGTGTTTATTCAGCAAGTCTACTACAATGAATTACCTCAGCCCAGTAAGGAGGCTATTGGTAGTATGCAGAAAGGTATTTGAAGCATCCACAGAAATCCCATTTATGACTTTGCAATAATGCTATCTCTATGTCTTGATCTTGCCAAAGTTCATTTGTGTTTATGGGAAGAAAACTGCAGTCCAATTCTTCTTAGTCTGCTCCATTATGACAAAGAGAGAAAAGAACAGGACACTGATAGGCAGGTCAGGTACAATGCTGCTCCACATCAGCCTTGTTTTAATTAAGTCAGCTATGATCTCACGGCAGGATAATTTTTAATGTTGGTGTTTAGGAGAAAGGCTTACATTGAAGGCTATTTTGGCCCCCTTTAGTTAAGAATGTGATTCATGTGAGTGGGAGAGAACAATGCAGCAAAATCCACATTTTTCTACACACACAAAAAAAGGGGATTTGTACACCAGAGAAAAAAGTAAAAAATAGAGCATACATCTTTTGCTGCTTACACTCTAAGGAAATTGGCTACAGGAAGCAACAGCTTGTCCCAGCAGAACCATCACTATTCATAAGCAGTAGGACCATCTGAGTATTCACGTGCCACACGCATTTAGTCCTTGTTCAAACATCTCTCCAACATCTGAATCCTGCACGTTTGTTTCACTGCTCTGAATTAACAATAGTACACTGAGCTGTGTGTTTACATTTGTGAACACAAAAATAACACTGACTCAGAATGTGGCTTTTTAAAAAAAGTTGAGATTGTCCGAAATTCTTAACAATCACTATAGAGCCTTTCATTCTTTACAAAACATCTCTTTACAGAGAAATTCTGAATATTTTGTTACTGGAGCTCATTTGTTTCTAATAAGAACAGATAATCTAATGGTTTCTCAAATAATACGCTTTAAATTCTGAATCTCTCTATGTAATCTGTTTTCAAGGCAATAACATACCTACAAATACCTAAGCTGTCCAATGAGCAATAGATTTCCACTGCTAACTTACACAAGGGAATTGGATAAATGCATTAAGACACAGTTTACAGATAAGTAGAATGTAAGCACTGAATTGCACTGGCCTGAAACTCCTGGTTGTAATAAATTTCCAGTGAATTACTTATTTGACACAGGGGGAAAAAAATTACCTCATTATAAAACCCTAGTTTTCACTGTAAGGCAAACACTGTAATAGCCAATATTATTCTGTCACTTAGAATTTCTTGCCTTCACTTTTAAACACAATCAGTTGAAAAACTGATAGGTAAAAAGACCTTAAAGCAATAATCATCTTTTTCAAGCTACCTTTCTAGTTAAGGTACTGTAGAAGTGTTCAGACTAGTATTTTTGAGCTGTATTGAAAATTGCTATTTTGCCATCTTGTTTTGAATCATATCTGAAAAAAACAACAGGTATCCCCTCCCCCTAACCTAGCATACAACTTTCATGACCAGCTGGGACTTCAATGGTGCTTTTTTTTCAGAACAATACTTTTGATAAAAATATACAGATTGTCTCTTAATAACACAGGAAACTAAGTCATGTTTTCAGAAATGACTTAAGAACTTGCTAGATTAAAGGACTGTCTACACATGGAGTTATTTAGTAATGACTGCTCAAGAACAGCTATTCCCGAATAATTCCATGTGTAGACACACTTATTCCAGAATAAAGTTGCCTTATTTTGGTCTAATTCAGCCCATCAAAGTGTGTTAAGCTAAACAGAAACAAGAGTGTCAGCACATGGAGTTATTCAAGACTCGCTGCTCCTAAATAATTCCATGTGAGGACAAGTGCTTGCGAGAGCTGAAGTTCAGTTCTGTTATCCCCAGCCACGTTATCTCTGCTCTCACAGTGAGCACATGGCACTCTGTGGCACATGTACAGCTGCTCATTCTGCTCCTTTTCTTATTTCTGTTCAACAAAAAAAAAAACAAACCCTTTTTAAATTCAATGATCATTTTTGAACACGAGCTAAATAAATACAATGATAGAGCCACTCAAATATGATTGTTCTAGAGATTAAGTAAACCTTGGCATATTTCGTTTTCTGAACAAACCAGTTTTTATATTGGCATTTGTTCTTGTAAAGTGATTGTTCACAAGAATGACACCTCTTTACGAGTTAGTAGGAATGGTTGAAAGTAATTGGGATTTGGTTTTCCTGAGATAGAACTAATATGTCTGACTGGTGAATGGACATTTGGTTTGATGTTCCATTTTGTTTCAGGTAATAAAATAAAGAATTTGTTCATCTTATTAAAGAGACTAACTATTGAGTAAGCAATCACAGCACACACGAAAAAAAAAATCATATTTTCAGCAAGGCACAAATCTGTCAAAGGGTTTAATTATTACTGAAAAACATTCACAAATCCCTATAATTATGTGATTTAATAGCAACATGTTAAACCTGGCTGGAATAT